>NC_088602.1:34126229-34748416 GCF_036013475.1 Columba livia | reverse complement strand
CTTGCTTTAATATAGTGGGGCTTTTTTCTGTGAACAATTTGTTTCCCTTTTTCCTGAGGTTCCATTAGAAAGAAAAACAATAAAAACTCAGGTACAGACTGTTTGCAATTATTTTCTTGTGCCTTTCAGTACCAGGAGAGCAATTTGTTCTTCTTAATTTCAAAAGAGAGCAACAATTAATTAAGCTAATAAGAAGTACCAAAAAAAAAAAAAAAAAAGTACTTCAAAGGATTTCTGACCTACGAAAACAAAATCTTATTTTTGTCATGATGCTAAAAAAAAAACCTTTTCCTTTGCATAAATAATCTTACTGAAGCTTTATCCTTAAAACGCATTCCAAGGATTGTGGATTTGTGAGTGCAGGCTTGAAAATGCAGTTGTATTGATGAACTGATTTTGATATGTGCATTTGTTTGTAAAATCCTTTGTTAAGGGAGGATATTACCACCAAACTAGAAACTAAGAAGTAAGCCCAGGGTGCTACCCAATAGCAAACTGGGCAAATGTTTGTATTTTTGACAACAGCACATAGACATAGGCTTTTTGACTGTTGCTTTACTAAGAAGAAGAAAGAAAAAAAAAGTGCATTCGCTGGTCTAAATATCCCCCTTAGCAGAAAAAGGCCTGCAGGGAAAAGAAAACACATAAAAATGCACTGAAGCAAAGTAATGCTCCTTGAAGCTGACTGTGCCCCTAAACTATGCTCCTGAGATTATATCCCGAGGCGGCAGGGGGCATGGTTAAGAGCGATTCTCCCCGGCTCCGAAAGAATGAAGGCAAGTGTCAGCACTGCCATAAAATCAATTCATGGATGATTGCTCCCAGGATGACTCGGAGCAGCAGTGACATGAGCCTGGACATTGTGCTGGTGAGGAATCGCTCTGAATGGCTTTCCATCTGATCCCTGGCTGCAGGGGTCAGTTCAGCCACCTCACGAGCGCAGGGCTGAGATGCGAGGTCACAGATCTGATGTGTCAGCGTGCAGCCAGCTCGTGATGGTGACACTTGTTGCACCGTAAAAAGGAGGCTGCCAAATGGGGTGGTGGAGCTGAGGATACCGCTCAAATCCAACAGACTTCCTTGCACCCTGTTAAACTGTTGTTCCTGTACCTTATAGAGAACTATCGTGCGTGTTTTTCCTGGTTTTGAGGTCTGAATTACAGTTTGATCACCAGTCAGATCCTGTTAACAAGGGACAGATTAACATGTACTATCATAATATAAAGGGACTTTTTACCTTTGTGTCATGGCAATCACCTTGTCTCTGATACTCTTTTCAGTACCTGCTAGCCTTGTCCAGAGAACATAAACCAGTCTTACACTTCACTAACAGCATCTCTCCTTACCACCAAGGAGATTGTGTGCTTACTCACAAAATTTGCACTAGTATAATTAAAATTGGTTTTCAAATTGATTCAGGCTTTAGCTAACACAGCTTCTCTGCACAGGGACATTTTCATCAGCTCACCATCAGTTTATAGCAGCCAGCACAGGATTCGACCATGTGAAGCATTCGACACCACTGCTCACCAGTCGCCATCTGTCAGCTGAACCATGACAGCAGATTATAAACCCATTCCTGGTCTGCCCCTAGTGCCCAATAAAATGGCTTTAAAAGCCCCACTCTCTCACTCCTCTGATGAGCCTTTCAAGAGCACACAGCACCCTGGGGCACGCCAGGCATAGCTGGGACTTCTCAAGCCCGCTCTCAGATCCAGCACAGCAGCTTCCCTCATTCCACTTCCATTCTGCCAACATGCTTAGCACCCTCAGCTCTTTTCCTCTGCACTGCTCTGTACAACATGCCTGGAAATCAATCCTTTGATGATACTAGTGGCTATTGAGAGTGAATGAGAATTCTAATTACAAGAAGCCACATTGTGAATGAGGTTAATTTCTCTACACTCCCTGAAGGACGTAAGGAGGTATAAGAAGGGAGACATATGTCCTGAAATCCAAAAATGGCAGAAAAATTTCCTTTCTACATTATATTCTTCCACTCCTCTTGAAAGAGATGATGAGGATGACCACTGGTGCAAATACACTTCTACACTCAACAGCATAGCAAGGACATCAAGAGATAAATACTTACACTGGATGTGTAAGTGGGAGGCGTGTTGGGGCGGGTGGAGGTAACAAGCTTTCTATTCTTCTCCTGCCGTCTTTCTGTGTTCTTTGCTCCCCAGCTTCTTGCATGTTCCTCTGGCCACTGAGAGTAACCACTGATGTCAGTTCAACCTCAGGCACCAGCAGAAGCAACAGGAGCCCAAGGAGGAGTGTCAAGGACAAAGGAGAGACTATCTGGGACAGACACTTGTCACACACATCACAGCCCTCAGCCCCTGAAGCCACCCCTGATACCCCAGCCTGCTGTCTGCATGGCAACAGGAGCCAGAGGGGCTGCTGGAGAGGAGACTGGAGCAGGCAGCAAGAGGACAGTTGTGCACTGCAAGAAGCACAAGGGAGGAACCACATCTTGTGGAGTGAATCAGATCTCACATTTCAGCCACAGAAGCCCAGAGCAGTGCAGCCCCCAGTTGCGGATAGAATACCTGCCACAGTACGCCATACAGTCAAGGTAAAGCCACTTTCTGTCTAAGGCTGAACTCCATGGCTGCAGCAGAGTGTTCTAGATCTTCCTGTACATGTTCTGACAAGGAAAGTAACAATGTCAAACTAGGAAACTCATCCTAGTACACCAGGACTTATACTGTAGTGGGATCCCAAGATGATACCAGTTAAAATCAATAGAGACTTATGCTTTTAATTAAACAGTAGTGAGTGTGGCTTAGATCCTGCAAGCAGTGAAATATTCACACGCTTTTTACTCATTGTGAGTAGTCCCATCAGGTTGAAAGATCACGTTTCTTATGCAAATCAGCAGCAACTTTGCCATTAATATTATCTGTAATTTTTAAATAGCACTACCTACATGCTAAGAAGAGGTTTCATCCCACTTAATGCTGAACATCTACCCAAGGAGTCTAGTATGAGCTCATTGCTCCGGGCTAGCCTGGTCAGTGGGAAGAGTTAAGCACTTTCGGTTGAGTGAGTCGTCTCTCATACAGTAGGTGTCTAAGACATGCCCCTTGGCAGCAGCAGTCTCTTTCTGCTGACTACAACAGAAGCTAAAGGTGACTAGTTCAGACACAGACATCATTTAAACAGTAGAATTCTAGGGGCAGGTAACATGAATCCTATCACATATATTTAAACAATTAGACCTGAATTCTTTGAAAGCTACCCCTGTAATATCAAACCTGTCTGCTTTGACCCTTTCCAAAAGGACACTCTAATATTAATTAAAAGCTACTAGACAGTGTCCAGAGGAGGGCCACAAAGTCAGTGAAGGGTTTAGAGGGGAAAACATAGGAGAAGCCGCTAAAATCTCTTGGTTTTTTCAACCTGAAGAAGGAGAGACTGAGGGGAGACCTCGTGGCAGCTACAGCTTCCTCGCAAGGGGAGGAGGAGCGGCAGGTGCTGATCCCTTCTCTCTGGGGACCAACGACAGAACCCGAGGGAATGGCAGGAAGATGTGCCAGAGGAGGTTCA
Organism: Columba livia; assembly: GCF_036013475.1. Lineage (NCBI taxonomy): Eukaryota > Metazoa > Chordata > Aves > Columbiformes > Columbidae > Columba > Columba livia. The sequence goes on along the minus strand of NC_088602.1, from coordinate 34,744,864 downwards.
GGTTGGACATTAGGAAAAGGTTCTTCACCCAAAGGTTGGTGGAGCACTGGAACAGGCTCCCCAGGGAGGTGTCACGGCCCCAAGCCTGACGGTGTTCAAGAAGGGACTGGACAATGCCCTCAGGCACATGGTGTGAACTTTGGGGTTGTCCTGTGCAGGGACAGGAGTTGGACTCGATGGTCCATGTGGGTCCCTTCCAACTCAGGACGTTCTACAAATCTGATTCTATAATTAATGACAAACAATTTATCTGGGAAATCAGGTCAAGGTGCTCAACATTTTTGAAGTGGAAGAGGTTTTCAGACCAGCCATGTCTAACAGTATGTCCCACCTCATTTCTATCCAAATGGCTTCTCTCAGAGATCTTGCAAGCATCTACATTTGGCAAGCAGGATGGCATACTACATGTCCTTGCTTGTGACAGTAGGATGCCTCAGGCACATCCAAGACTGTACTTATAGGCTCAAAGCTCCACTTAGCAGCCAGCCACCCACTGACCACACTTCTGGTACACCATCCAGACATGGCACATGACTGCTGAATGAGAAATTGCTGTAGTGCACCACAACCATTCCCTACAGAGACAGTAAGAAATAAAAGTCTTCCTTCAGGATGCCAGAGACGTTGCAATCAGCATTCACCTTAACAAATCTACATCTGACCATCTACATATGATCTAATAAAACCACCAGTCAAGAGTGTCTTTTGCTTTCACAGACATACAACAGCACCATAGTGGAAGAGCTTTAGCTCAGTTAACTCTAGCTGCCGAAGAATGAGGTATCTGGTGTAAACTGGTTGGTCCCTGGGCTTCCTCCCTCCACAGTCACTAAAGAGAGACATTTCTTGGTGCGCATCAAAGGCTAGTGAACCCATTTCCCTTACATACTTCCCACAAACTGGAGAAGTCTATTGTTCTTCATTGACTAAAAGCAAAGCCTAGGTGACTATCTTGTACTAACTGCCTTTTGGGGGGTTTGTTTGAACAGCTCAAGCTAGCTGAGATGAATCCCACCTGAAATTTGCAAAGCAATTCAGTAAGATTTGCTACAAGACCAGAAACAAATCTGTTATTTATTATTCTGTGTTCACTCATCTCCACAATAAAAAGATAAGCCAATGTCCTTGCCTAGTTATAGAAAGTGGGAGACCTTTAATAACAATATAAAATATTACACAAACACTTAAGAATACTGATTTTGTACCTATTTTAGTTAGTCAATTATCATAAGATGTAATACTCAAAAAATTTCACTCTGTTCCCTGGTGTATGCCTGTGTTTGTTTCTATAGTCTCTCAGGAACAAGAATACTTTTCGTCTGTTTTAGTGGAGTGGAGGCTTTTCCAAGTAAAGGATTACTACCAAAAAAAAAAAAAAAAAGGTTATTGGGTTATTGTTAGAATGCTGGGTTCATTTTTTAGATGCAATCTACTGTACTTAAGAAAAAAAACCCTTTTATTTTGTTGGAAAGGAAATTCTGATGCAAGTCCTTAGCAGATCACAGCTTAAAGATATGCAAGGGAAGGAAGGTGGGACCAGGCAAGACACAAATCAGCCTACCTGAATTTGCATTCTCTTCCTCTCACATACACCCTTACTCCTTGGAGAGAGCATCTGTAGATCTAAGTTAGTCTGAAGTGCCAGCAGTCTAACTGCAGCAGTTAGTCCCCTGCAATATAAGAATGATGAATCAGCCCACACCGAGCCCAGTGCTGCCACAGCTATCGGCTAGCCCGACTCAAATTAGCTGTTTCAAAGGCAGCATAGGTCAAATTAGCTGTTTCAAAGGTAACTTAAGTATATCAGAGGTACTTATTAAATGCCACCAAGCAATAAGAATACTGTTGGTGTTGTTGCATTAGAATTCTTATTCCTCATGCGTATACTTGCACCTGGAGATCACTAGCCAGTATCCATCCTCTGACTACCCTTTTTAATTAATTTTTTAAATTTTTTGAATTATTTTTAACATTAATAAGTTTGAGGACTTCCAAAGAACATCAAGTTCCTGCTTTTATTCTATTTTTAATTAGATTAGAGGTAATTTTTGTATTCGAATGACAAGTAACAGATAAGCTCTGTGTGGTAATTCTGAATCAGAAAGTAATCTCATAGTAAACAGTTAGGCTTTTTACCAATGTTGACTATTCAAATCAAATTACAATACATGCATTTCTAAATTTCATTGTCTCAGATCTCTTTGACCTGAATATAAATATGGAACATAGATACTTTGATTATTCAACTTTTGATATTTTGGCTAATTTTAACAACTCTTAATGCCATTAGAAAAATTTACCCTTTCATGCGACTCCTGCTTTCACCCAGCAGGCAGGTAAACACCACAGAGCTGTTCACTTGCTTCCTCCCCAGTGAGAAATGGAAAAAGGGTAAAACCCATGGGTTGAGACAAATGCAATTTAATAGAACAAAAAAGGAAGGGAAAGGAAGAAGAAGAAGAAGAAGAGGAAGGAGAAGAAGAAGAGGAAGAAGAAAAAGAGGAGGAAGAAGAAAAAGAGGAGGAAGAAGAAGAAAAGGAGAAAAAAAGAAGAAGAAGAAAAAGTGATCCATGATGCAATTGCTCACCACCCACTGACCAATGCCCAGCTAGTCCCCAAGCAACAACTAACTAGCTAACTTTCCCTATAACTTACATACTAAGTATGTTGTCATATGGTATAGAATATCCCTTTGGTCTGTTGGGGTCAACTGTCTCAACTGTGTCCACTCCCAGCTTCTCAGGTCACAGATCATAGATCTATGTGCAGTCCCAGCCTCCTCACTGGCAGGGCAGTATGAAAAGCTGAAAAGTCCCTGACTTAGTGTAGGCACTGCTCAGCAACAATTAAATAATCAGTTTGTTATCAACATTATTCTCTGCCTAAATCCAAAACACAACACTACACCAGCTACTAGGAAGAAAATTAACTCTATCCCAGCCAAAACCAGAACAAATGATTATAATTAGGTGTTTGCACCTCAGTTACAGATTTTACTCATTCTTGGATGAAGTCCATTTCCAGGGTATTTAATTCCAAGCCAAGTTCTCTCCACAGAAGCCCACAACCAACACTGGAGTTTGGCAAGTTTTTGCCTGAAAAAATGCATGTAAACAAAAACATTTGAACCCTGCTGGGAGTGCTTTTTGAGGCACCAGATATTTAAATGGCAGATAGAATAGACGACATATTCCGCAGAAAGAAGTGCATTATCCTGCATTTCTTTCTGAAAGTAGTAGGTTTGTAGAGAATACCATGAATGTGCTCTGAAAGAGACTTTGATCAAATTTCATCCATTCCAGTTACAACCATATAAGTTAATTGAAGCAAATGGAATTGCATGGATGAGGGTCAAGGAGCAATAACAGTTAAGCTCCTGAGCCTTCTTCCATCTATTACCAAGTTTCTTCTATTTATGGACCTGATCCAAAGCTTGTTATAGCCAGTCAAAAGACTTCCACTTTCACAGAATTCAAGAGCAAACCTAAATACGTAGTTTACTATCTGCAAGGGATGTGAGCATATACTTGACTTTAAGAAAGAAAGTAGTCCCAGTACAGTCAGCAGCATTACTGAAAAACTTCAAGACTGGCTTGTGTTTCTATGCCTGACTGAATCAGGTCATCATTCCTAATTATGATCCTGATTATGCTCCTGAACTGAAGTCAGTGGGAATAAGAGCAGGGAAGTATGTCCCTGGAGGGTCATATCGATATAAGAATTAAATCAATACTGTGCAGCTCCACTCCAATGAAATCACTGGAGTTAACAGCAGAGACTGGAAACATACACTGGTAAATCAGCCACAGAGTCTGTTACATGGTTTTGACACATATTTCTGTTTTATCAGAAGTCCAAACACAAAACTTAGCACTCCGAAACATCAGTGGATTTTAGACAGTCTCCGAAGGACTTTGAGTACTAAAATCAATAAATGGATTGGAATGAACTGACCTATAAATGTAGTTTTTCAACTGTGACAAATAAAATATTGATAATGGTCTTCATTTTGCTTAACTCTTTCCCACTCCTTCAAAACATCATGTGTAATAGACCGTAATAGAATGGAGATTACTTATGAAAATACAAGACGGCTTGGCAGGGTTTCACAGAAAGCAACAATGATTTTTGTTTCCTGGGGACACATGACACATACCATGAAATGTGGCAGTACAAACTGCAAGAGGTTGCAGCAATGATTTGTCCAGCATAGGGGTTACTGATGGACTGTATCAGCTCACAAGTCTAACATAGATAATAGGTTCTTCATTTGGGGATTCATTATTACAATGAGTATATGATCTTTACCCAGCCATGAGAGTTCTCTTACTTCAGTGTCCCCCACACAGCCACTGTGGCTTTACAGAGGGAGGCTCACAAACAACAGCAACATTTTGAAAAGGAGTCAGGGGCCTTCCAGGAACCTATATGCTACTAGCTGATTCACCAAGGACTTGCCTAACTCCTAAATAATCTAATAACCATAAGCGTTCAAAAACTTCTCATAAGCAACTCCACACATGTGCCAAAGCACTTTTTTCAGGCACGTTCTTCACATCTGCACAGGGCCTACGCAAGCTTTGTTGATCCCAAAACCTCTCTGCTGCTGAACATGACAACATTACAGCACCTTTGGGGGCAACTTCCTTAGGGACTAGTCCAAGACAAGTCAGGAGGCTGAGCTGAAGCCAGGTTTCCTCAGTGTCACCATTCTTACTAGGCTCCAGAGGCATCTGTGAGATAATGGAAAACTGATGTTTCTCAGTACAGAAATAACTGAAACTTCATGAAAATCCATCACATGAGATAATAGGAAGCACACACTGGGTTGCTTAGTCCATCCAGCACACAGGATGAGAAACAACTAACTACATCTAGACACCAGGAGCAAAATGCAGAGGCAGGTCCATAACCATAGTTTCAGAGGAATCAAATAGCAAGACTAGGACAATGCTCCAGTGCAGGTCCCATAGAGAAAAGGGGTGGAATTTGCAAGTTATCCAGGCACATCTTCAAAAGTACAAAACGGGGTCTTTCATTATGAATTACCAGTCTGTCTCACAAAATTACCACTCTCCTTCCATAATCCCTCTCTCTTATTCTTTCAAATGAACTGGGCTGAGAAAGCAATCAGGAAAACGGGACAAAATAAATAAAAACCTTATAAAACTCATTCTGATCAGTTTCAAATGCATTCCATATGCCTCTCTTTAGCACAGTATAATGAAGTTTCATTGCTGTCTCTCCACAATATAAAAGGAATTGCCAGACATGAAGGAGCATATGTAAAGTGGACAATTAGTAAAGAGCTGGTGTGTTTTGAGCCACTATTCATTTATCAACATAGATCTTTTTCTTTTTTTTCTCTCTTTTTTATTTTTTTTTTTGAATTGGCTTTCAAAACGTTTCCATGGAAAACAGAGAGGAAGGCAGCTCTCAAGAGCAACAGAGCCTACCCAGCAATGTGCTTTTCGGACCCTCCTTTTTCTCCCCCTCTTTTTTTTTTGTCCTCCTTTTCTTAAACTTGCCTGGGCTTAAGTTGAACAGTTTGCACCAGCATATGGCAAAGGTTGAGGTCAGACAGATAAAACGTTTCATTGCGCCGAAGAATGGTTAACAACACGTGAATGTAAATTCTAACACATCGTAAAACTGTTGCAGAGCAGGCTGAAAGGGGGCTTTAGTTATGGCAGGAAATCTGCTTCCCAGCCCCACCCCATCCCTTCCAGTTCATTTCAGGTATTGTGGAGCCCGAAGGAGCTTTTGAGTCCCCTCCCCTGGCAATCTGCACCCGGCTCCTCCAACAGATTTCTAATGACTTTCCAATGGAGATTTAGGAGGTTTTGTGTCCTGGCGCTGTGAAGGATTTCGCCCAGGCACCCCTTTCCAGCAGCCAGCCCCGGCCACTGCTTTTGTCCCCTTGTTGCTCTGCCGTTCCCCCCGGCCCCACGCTCTCCCTGTAGATCGACCAAGCGGAAGGGAACCCCCCCTCCAAACACCTCCCTGCTCTCCATCAGGCCCGCAGCCACAGCAATTTGTAGCCGTGCTGGTGGCAGGACCACCCCGCCATCGGCCTGGGGCAACCCCCCAGCCAGCCAAGTCTGCTCAGGCCTTGGCCTCACCATGGTCTGTGGGGTGTGACTTCACTCCCCGGTTGTTTTTTCCTCAGTTAAAGCAAAAATAAAAAAGAGAAGGAGCAACCGCTCCACCTCTGTGCAGACTGTTCCTCCATCTCTGGAGTCATTGTTTTTTAGGTTTTGCTTGCATTTATGTTTGCTCTTCCCCCCCACACACACAATCCCACATTTTGTCACCATTACTATAATAAATACAAAGACTAAGAAGAGACTACAAAAACAAGAAGAGACTACAAAAACATAAATGAATAAATAAATACTTAAATATCGAGTGACATCTTTGTGTCAGGCATTAGTGCAGGCTTTGAGTTGATGTTTTCGTTTAGCATTTGCTTTAAGTTCCTGCAACTGAAGAAGATAAGCCCCAGCTATTCAAAAAATAAATGTATAAATCATAACAAAGCACCCAGTTAAAAAGAGCTTCTTTTTTTTTTTTTCAGCTTCTCCAGAGATAAGCTGCAGAAGTCTGGTGCTCAATTGTACGCCACCATCTCTGGAGTGAAACTATTAAGGTGGTGCTAGATCATATATACTGGGGTCTGTAATGTGCCTGCAGGGAGTTTTTTGTTTGTGACACAAACACAAACATGTAGTAACGCATACACCAAGACACCACTCACCTTAATCCCCCAGGCCTCTCTGAAACTGTGTCTGGTGTCCTACTTCCCTCTTCAGTGCTGCTCTGAGGCGAGAGTGATTACTGCTCTTTTTTAATCTAGGAAGATGTTAAAAGTGTGAGGGACATTGAGTTCAATTATGAAATATGAAATGCTGAGAGGTCAAGTCTACTCAAGCCCCACGATGGAAGAAACACTCCCAGGAGACTTTGATTCTTGGTCGGATGACTGATCGTCATGTCCTCAGAAAGAATTAAATTTTATTACCAGCTTTTTGGCAGCATTTAGAGTTTAACGTGGCTAGAATTAAAGAGCACTTAGTCTGATTTTCCTTTCTTCCCCTTCCCTTTTTCTTTAAAAGCTGCTCCATTTTTCTCACTGACTTGGAGGTGCCTGTTAGAGAAATGCAGGTGGCAAGTTATCTCTAGAGGGGTTGTACTGCCAGGATGTTATTCACAGCTCATATTTGCATAATCTCTTGTCTCTTCTTTAATCTTCTGCCTTATTCTCCTTCCCTTCTTACTCCCTCAAGAAGCCCTCACTACAATCTGGCTTGGAGTTCTTTCCTCCCACATGCCCCAGTAACACCGATTGTTTTTATCAAGCAGTTGCAAGGCGGTGATCAGTCACACCTTCCTTCCCTACAGAGAGGCGATGAAGAATGTGTTTACTTTTAACATCTGCCAAGACTTTTAATGTCACTGTGCAAGGAAAGCCCCAAAGACAAATCCAGAAATGAGCATATTAATAATCGTTGGCAACTGGGATCCTGCAGCGAACCAGCACTTTACCTTTTGGTGCTGTTTGCCCTTCCTTAAAGTTCTTTCTTGCCCTACATTGTGAAAAAATTTCTGCTGGCTAAGCAAAAACTAACTGGTGTCATTGAGAAGCCTGGCAGTAAATCTTAAAATGCTCAGTTTACTATGCTGAGAACATTAGAGAAAAATCAGCAGAAGGATTTGGGCTGTGCAGAGAGAATTCACGTGCCCAGTGCACATGGAAGCCTTTATTTGGGAAGGAAAGCTACACTCTTAGTTGATTTCTTTTTAGTTTAAATACACACAATTCTGTTTGCTTTTCAAGATTCCGGAGTCTGCTCTGATGTATGTAACTACTGTAGTGAAATAAGACAAATAGAACAGAAAATCAAAAAAAGGAGACAAGGAGAGGAGCAAATGCTATGAAGGTTGTGACTGCCTGTTCATCACTCCCCCCTGTCTAAGATGCCCTCATGTTTGTGGAGCCCTGGCTGCTCCTTCAGAAGGGAGCAAGTCTTCTGCAGGTCCCATGCCATATCTGCCTGCCCCTGCAAATTTCTTACTGGCCCTAGGGCCTCTCAGATGGCACAAGACACTTTCTCTCAACCAGCTGAGTGAAGCCCCTGTGGCCTATGCAATTAATTAATTCAGAGTACAATGAGATTTCAGTGCTAATGTTTAAACTGAGGTGTCTAAAAGTAGGTTTCTATTCATTACAGTTAGTGGAGATCAATCAAATGCTGGTATCTACTTTTAGCTGAGCTGGATTGTTCTCCATTCTCTGTGGGATATAATGGGAGACAAAACACTGGAGTCCCTTCTAGAAATCTGAACTTGCAGTCTGGACCTGGGACCAACCACATAGAGAAACTGGAATTAACCTCTGAATCCAATGGCTTTGGTCCTTTACTACCTCAGGGACTACGTCCTGCTTTCTTCCTTTGTAACCCTATCAAGTTCCACCATGGAAGCAGTTACTCCTTCCCCACTCTGATGGCAAGAGCATTACAGAACCTCACTACTGTAACCATTAGAGACATTCTCATAACTCCAGGGCTTAATACGTCCATAGCGACCCTATACCCATGTGGTTCCTACATCAACATCAGCCTTTACGTAAGAAGTACTTCTTTTACTTGCTGGTGTTTAACCCCGTGATACACAGAGAGTACATATATGCCCTCTCAGCCTTCAGTTGGTGGAGCCAAACAAGACAGGATCTTCTATTTTTCTCTCATATTATAATCTTCCATTTCCCCAATCACCTGCACAAGAGCCTGTTGATTCCTAATCAGAATTTACACGAGGTACTCCTGATGAAGTCTCACAGGAGTCTTGTACAACATTGCCAGTGCTTTGCTCTATCAGTAAGACTGTTTAATGCAGAGAAAAAGCTGTATAAAGTGAGTAGAAAATATTAAGGAAGTTTAATTCAGGAAGGGAATGAATAAGAAATGACAACATGTAAAACTATACAACAGTAAAAGATATGGGGAAATATACAGTGTGTATTAATACTTCACCATAACAAAAGCAGGCACTGTGTATCAGAAGACAACTGTCAAAGACATCTGGGAGGACAGTCGTTTACGGGTTTTTAAAATATATAAGACATGCATGAATAGTACCAGCTTCTCTAATTACAATAGGTAGAACTAGGAAAGAGGAAGAAAATCACTCTTGGTTCAGGACACAGGCCAGAAATTTACTGAGAGGGGTAGAAATAGGAAGGAATTTCTCCTATAAGCAAGTTTTATTTGCACAGGAGACCTTCTCAGCACTAGCTAGCATCAACTATGGTGGCACTAGACGCTGACCACAAAGGGGCATGGGTATAGCTGGACTGCTGACTTGGATTTGAAGTTCCTGCCTGTGATTCTGCTCACCTTGAAAAAATTGTGTGATGCTTCTGTGACCCAGCCACATGGAGCTGAGGAATGACTGCTTTCACTTACTCCTGTGTCTTGATCAGAATTTGAATCTCTCTCAAATGCTCCAGGGCTTGGTTACTGGTTATTGTATCACCTAGACTTTAGAGTCTGAACTTCATCCATTCTGAACCAGTGAACATCAGCTTGTAGCAGTCTTGAATCCCTCTCAATTTTGTATGGTGCCAAGAAGGAAAATGGGATGGAAAGCAAAGATATTGAACTCTCGCTGGGCAGAAGGGCTACTCTGCTGCCCACAGCATCCCAAGATGTGCGTGACCCCAGCCTGAGTCAGAGTAATGGGCAGAGCCCCAGGAAAAAGGGCAAAGCATCATGCAACAGTAAGAAATGTGAAGTGGATGCAAATGCAAGTTCTGTGACATTTAACTCATGCAGCCAGGCAGTGGGTGTGAAAGTGGACTGGTGGTGCTGCGCCCTGCCTTGGGTGGAAATAGTTGACGATCTGAAGGAGGGAAAAGGCAGTGAGAAGGTGACTTCAACCTGCAACCTTCACATGCAAAGTTCAAAAAAGCTGTTAAAAAAATCTACAAACTTTATAAACAGGACAGTTTAGTCCACAACAAAGGGTAACCAATTATAATTTAGTTAAAATGGAAGGAAAAGTCCATCCACTGACTACCAGAACCACAGTTTAACATGGTGATTTTCATGGGACAAAACAGAGTTTCCACCTTTACTTTTGTGAAGAAAAAAACGTATACCGCAGTAAGAGAGTGCAGACCAACAGCATCATCACTGTATAAAATGCTGTTATCCCCATTTTCACAAAGCTGGCAATTTTTCACTGAGACGAAAGATTTACTAGTATATGTTGAGTCCCAGTCTTCCTTGAACAACACTCTTAGTAGACCAGATGAGACAAAAATGACCAAGAATATTGCCATTTTCTTTGCTTCTTCCTATCAAATTCCTGACATATAAACTCCAGGTTCCTTTATCCAAACATCTTAAAACTTCTGAATGTACCAAATTCCTTTCCATCATAAACCAGTCTTACAATCTCCATCCAATATCTTTTTTTGCTTCTGCTTTATAAGAATGTATCTCTGGCAAAGCAGAAAATATTTGGCATCATAGTTGCTTTCTGTGACAGTACGAAAGAGACGCCAAGCTGCCAGAACCTCATACTCTCCCATGTCAAGTGTTGTTTCCTCTGCTTTCTTTTAAGAAATAACAGGAATGAAGTTGAAATAAATTTCAGTGCTCCCACATAACACTCCAGTAAGTAAATACAGTATTATTTAAGGTATTTTCAAGTAAGGGTTGTTGAAGTGGAGGTTTTTTCAGGAGAAAGAAAAAAGGCTTTGTACAAATTAAAGGACACTTGTATATTAAAATATAGATTTGTTTTATTTTAAAATTGAAAGAGATGCTGTTCCACTGTCTGGAAATGCAAATGGTGAGCAAGTGTCATGTATTCCAACTCTGTTATTGGAAAAAATTGTATTGCCCTGTGAGCAAAAAGAAACATTGATACACATTTACAGCAGAGGATGAGCTAGACTCAACTGCTAGTCATGCCATGCCTATGAGAATTCAGTGATTTTTAAACAAAGCCACTAGATCAGGATAGCCATACCACACAGAATACAGTACACTTGGAAGTCACCTTTGCCATGAAACATATTGGCCATGAAATCAAATACAATGGGATCACAGGAAGACACAGACTGAAAATCCAACTTTATGACCAAAACTTGGAAAAAGCAATTCTATTGATGAGTATCCTCTAAGTAGCCTATTCTGTAAAAAAGAAAAAAAAAAAAGACATTTTTTGTCTATGGGAAGATTTGTGCCTGTCAAGGTAAACCTTTAGTTCTCCTAGATTTGATTACTTCTAAGTAAAACATTCACCTGCTGGGCTTCTGTTCTATTTGTATGTACCATAGGCTCTTCAGGGTTATTTCCAACCCTCAACATGAATTTCCCAACTACCATCACCCCCACTGTGGAAATAAAACTGTCCTTGAGACGTGCTTATATTCATGGATGACAGCATATTGATTTTGCATAACTTAAACGTTTGAGTCTTCTAATGCAACTCATTTACAGAAATTATGTGGAAATTTGTAGTATGTTTGGCACGAATAATCTCTTTTTCTTTCTTTTTTTTTTTTTGGTCCAGCCTCTGAAAATTATGTGATGAGAATGTCTCCATCATCTTCTCCCTCCCCTGGAACATTTCTCCTCTGAAAGTTCAGGGACAGGCAACAGTGAGCAGCAAATTTTACTGTCATGAGTTCGAGCATTCACCTGAATTCATATAATTCACCCATTATTATTTAAACCAAAGGGCTGCAGGACTGGATTGCAGGTATTAACACATATCCTTTGGAGGTAAGAAGTAATCTTTAAAGACAAATTTACTAAAATACTGTAAAGAAAAAGCAAGTCTATATCGTTCCTTGGCGGAAAGAAAGCAATTTTGATTTATGGTTGGAAATTATACCACTATATGTATAGCTTAGGTTTATGACCTAGCTACAAATACCCAGTCACCCACTGACCTATGTCCCATCACTGTATGACCTCATTGGTGTCACTAATTCATAAATGTTTCCATTTAATGGAGAGGAAGGGATAGTTAAAGCTGTAGTTTGGGAATCAAGACACAAGAAACAGCTCCTAGCTCTGACACAGGCTTCCTTGGTAACCTTTAGAAAACCAGTTAGTTAATCTCTCTCTTCTGGCCAATTCTTTGTCTTTAAAGTGGGGAGAATAAAGTGCCCCCATCCAGACCTTTGTCCGCTTCTCTAGAAAGACAGTTACTTGCGGCAGGAATTGTCCACGTGCAGGGTACCTCATCAGTAGGGCATCAGTCTTTAGAATCACAGTCACAGAATTAATCAAATACTAGAATATCAGGTGTTTAGTCAGCCTATTAAGGGGTTGTGGACATAAAGAAGATACACTGGCCCTGGTGAAGGTATACATATCAATCAGACCAAGATGGAATAACTAAACCCCAACTTCCAATGAGTGTCTTTCTCAAGCCTTCTGAACACCCCTTTTTTCTCTCTTTTTCTGCCAGACACCACATACAATAAATGGTTTGTGACTCCTCCACAAACCAAGAGGGAAAATGTTTCTTCCTAGCTTTCTGTGGAACTTTTTGTACTCTTCCTTCCAGAGCCATTCTCCTGTCGCTGAGTATTCTTGTGTACACACTGCTCTGAGATCAGTGAAACACATCAGCAAGTCACACTCCAAATTAATACACAGTACAGATCTTCAAGTGATACATATTTATTTATGTTTATTGTCATTTACACATCTGCTAAGTGCTCAGCAGAAGTGGCAGGACTTACTTCCATAGGTTGTTGTCCAGGAAATCAATAAACATCTCATGTGAATACAAGCTTATCTGTGCAGGTAAAGACCATACAGTCTATCTCTTATCAGGCTGACTGTCCAGAAGAATAAAACTCAGAACAAAAGGAGTAGAAGTTTTCACACCAAACATGGTTGTAATCAATTAGCACTCTTTAAAATCCACTATTTTTCATTAAGTGGATGCAAAATCATTCATTCTTTCCCTTTGTTAGGTTGGGTTGTACTCTCTGAAAAACATAAATCAATAATCCAATTTATGTTAATCATGGAAAATATGTCCATTTAGAGTATGAGGAAACTGTGACTTTTGGAGACTTATCTCAACTACCTTCATTGAGATGATCTTGCAAGTTGGCTAGAAATTCTGCAGGACTTTTAATAATAACATTGCTCATTATCCATGTTGCAGCAGTTCCTTGAGATCATGCCAGTCATCAGGGATATATTATCTTGAGGACTGCAACCTAGCAAAGGCACATTCTGTATCTTGAACATTTAAATCAAAGTAAGATGAGGATGTACCAAACAACCAGAAGGAATAAGTGAGTAGGGCTCATTAGGCAGTACTATTTGGAAGTTTCATAACACTGATAAAAAAGCAATATGATATCACCAAGTACTGTAATGTAATAAAACAATGACACATCGTGAGAACTGGCAAGAATAGGAGAATTTAAGGCGACAAGCATTATGATCTAAACAATCCTTTCTACCTCAGCTCACCTGATCTTGCTGTCCAATGGAAGGAGAGACCTGTCCCCAGGCCATGGACATAGAGTTTGCAACAGAAATGGCATCACGGGAGCTTCCATGACTCTCCATGGGATTATGGAACCCTCTTCCAAGAGTGCCCCTTACTACAAGTGTAGTCCTGGACTGGTTTGACATGCGCAGCAGCTCTTCTCTCTTGCATGTGTTTGCTCTGAGATGGAATGCAGAGAAATAGGAGGCAAAGTCCATCTCATTTCCCCAAAGCTGAATTGTGAGAGCGTGCAGGCAAGTGCCACTTCAGCTGCAAGACACGGAGGGATAAAAAGGATGGAGGCAAAGACAGAGCACATACCGTGTAGTAGAGAGCCTGTTAGGATTGCACACTGCAAAGTAGTGGCACTGAACGCTGTCACAGCTGTCTGGGACCACCCAGAGCAGCACTTTTACCTTAGTGTGTGCAGGCCAGCCCTGGTAAGGTGAGACCTGATCATACAAGAACAGTCAGCGGCTATACCTGGTAGCACAGACTAGGGAACTGCACTGTCAGCAAGTTTCAAGGTTTCAAGAGCAGGTTAGCTCGAGATTTACAGCATTTCTAGCTTTCAGATGGCATGGAAGTACCTTGAGAACAGTTTTTTTGCTGTATTCAGCAATCTGTTTCCCATTCTGGCCACAGTCCAGAAATATGCAAGAAAGAAATGCGAAGAAAAGGAAAGGCAGTAACTAAATATTTCAGAACCTTCACAAAGATTTAGTTTGAGCAAGGTTTTAGAAAACGGCAAATGGAGAAGTGGAGAAGTGGGGTGGTTTTTTCTTCCAAAAACTATTTGCCTTTCCCTATCATTTAAGTCAACTGAATTAAACAAGTGCCTTCTTGTGCATGGGTGTTTATACAGTTTGCATGACTTCTTTGTTTTATAAACTGTGAGCTTTGTTCACAGCTTTTCCTGTGGCCATGGTCTGTTTCTTATGTGGATCCTTTGGTGTCTGCTACTTGGCTGTGTTCTCATTGCAGGTTTTCCTTTGATGCCAGCGCTGATCTAGTTGCCTTTACTTATCTGCCTGTTTTTACAGGATTTGTAGGACTGCCATCTCATAGACCCTCTACTGTTGCCTCAAATTTGCTTAAAATCAACATTTCAATAGTTGTTAGAGGGAGTACAACAGCAAAGCAAACACAGAGAGTGGGATCACAGAAGTCTAATTTCCTCAGGAAAGCCTGTCTAAGAATAACCACTCACATTCCTTTGGAGCATAAACTCTTTCTGGTCCCACATGAACATCAGTTAGTGAGTAATCACAGCACTTCTTTTGAGTAGGTTGCACACACATATTCTTCACCCTGCAAAGGTGAAGGAAGCAGCAAGGGGGATTAGCTTCCCGAGAACACAATGCATCTATGACAGGCAAGCACCGAGGTTTCTCAGATGGCTTTGGGGACGAAACCCTGGCCCCACTGGCACCCAAGCAGGTCAGCACTCAGAAAGATTTGCTACATGGCCCCATACGCATCCTGTAAAGACATAGCTACCCTACCCCTCTGCACAAAGCCCTTTCCATGAAGCCAGTTCATATGTTCTTTCAGGTAGGAGGAAATTAAATTTTACAAAGGTTGAGTGTATATTTCTAGATGTGAGTGACAATATTGCAAACTGACCTCTCCCCCAACCTTCCTACCAGAATGTGCCCTGCATCCCTGTGTACCATTCCACTCCCTGTCTCCACTATATGTATAGCGGTGTGACGTTTCTGTCTAAGTCCACCTGCCAAGACATCCGTATGAGAATCAGATCAGACTCAATAACTACACAAAACCCTCCAGCTCTGCAAGGTGCAGCGATCCAGGAGCACAAAGAAGTGCAACTGAGCAGTGTCTGGATGGGGAGTGTGATGTGTCTGTAATGTGCGTACTGGTGGTCAAATTACAGAAAGGAAATCTGTGTGAGGTGTCATCCAGAACTTATTTATTAATATAGGCTGAATGACTAATTTATGGCCAGATATTTTTAGCCTTTTACAGAGTATCTATTTCATTATTTAAGATGTTTAATTATGTACCTGTCTAATTAGCATTTGAAGAAAATAGGTTTCTTTATTACACTATGTCTTTAGAGAAGAGCAATAAATAGTCATATTAACCACAAACTTTCCTAATGCTGATGGTCTTTAAGTTGAAAATATTTAACATGCTTCATGGTATGTCAAATGAGGGAGGCCTAATTCTATCTATAGGAGTGTCATATTAAAAAAAAAAAAAAAAAATGCCAAAAAAGTAGTGCAGCTGACCAGCAAAACCACCAAAAGAAATGGAAGTTCTTCTCTTTTAGATTAGTACTTGTTCAGTTCAGGCCAGAAGACTGATTTCAATAGAGATTACTTGTATACAACCGGAACAATTTTGTTCACTTACTGCAGGTGTATCAGGTAAAATCAATATTAATGACTTCACACAAAGAATCTCCTCTCAAGGTCTGTGGATATCTCTTTGGTGTGTCTTCTCAAACAGTTTTAGTAAAACACTGAGCTTAAAAACAGAACAAAATGTTCCTGAACTGGAAAAACTCAGTTTCATCTTTAAAATGACAGATCAAATAGAATGAAATTATTTTTTAAAACACAGCATTTTAACATATCTAAAAATAAGGGTTTGTGCTGTGTCTCAGATAAATGAGGCAAACAATGTGGGGCAGGATAGGGCTACAAATCATATTTGTGTCTTTTTAAAGCTCTTTCTCCTGGGAGATACCCACAGTCTGATACAGAAAGTCCTACCTCAGTCAGAGCAGGCTCCTCAGACTGCCCCATAATGTACCACCTGCTCGGACCCTCTGGGAAGCAGCAAGGTGCAATCTCAATCCAGATACATCTCCCTGCTTGTGATCTCAAAGATGTTATTGTCTACGTTTGTTTGAAATAGAAGTCTGTGTGAAGGAGTCAGGGATACTGAACTGGCCGAAAGAAAAGAAGGTAGATTGTCATTTAAGTTGGGAAAAACTGGTACAAAACAAACAGCCCTTTAAACACCTGACATCTTTTCATATTCATACTGTAGAAGGAGAACCATTGTATTTGTCTCCATATGTGCACACTATAGAAATGGATCCTTTCCTGAAGAGTTAGACCAGATTTTTTGACTGGCTAGATGTCAAGCTTTTCATCCTGGTTTCTGTTACTCTGCTCAGATGTAACTGTGGATGAAAACAAATTATGAACTCACAGGCACCTCTACTGCACATGGTTAGAGGGGCTGCTGTTTATTTCCCACATTATTTCTGCCAGGTGCCTCAGCTGGCATCTCTATCATCTCCATTTTATTTCATAATGTCTTTCATCAGCCATTCACCAAGCCATCATGCATCCAGGTGTGTGTACAGTTCTATAAAAGGAACAGTCATCTCTGCTGGTGCCTTTCATTTTGTGATTCCTGTAAATGGAGTGAATACAACTGCCTGCCCCCAGTGCCAAGGCTTGGGAAATCACTGCATCGAGTATCTCCCCTAGCACCAGAACAGAAGGGGCTCCAGCAAAGAATGACAGTTGTTTAGCACCTTGGCAAATGAGGTTTTGCAGTCATTTTATTTCAAAATAATTTCTTAGAAGGCTGGGCCAGTCAATGTGACTGCTCAGCTCTGTATAAAAGGTCCCTGTTCAGTCACCTGGTTTGTCACTTAAAGGGTCTCTGCAGAAGCTGAACTAACTCACAAAAATGTCAGAAAACAAATCCAAAAGAAACACAGAGATTTCAATAATTTCAGTGATTTAAATTGACTACAGGAAGGGTCTGACAAATAGAAGTGGGCACAAGGGAACCAGGCAAGAGAGCAGAGGGGGAAAAGAAACTTCACCCTTTGGCAACAGTAAGTTGCTGCATGAGCAGTTTGTGTGTTAAATGTCACCACCGCCTCAGTTTCTTTGTAAATAACCTGGAGAAAACCCATAGCATGGGCAGGATTTTCTGAGGCAACTGGATCACTAAAAGGATAGGGTGGCTGCAGAAAGGTGAGGAGAAGGGCAAAGTCATCTGTACAGGGAAGAAGAAGGCAGTGCAGGGAAGGGCGCCAATTTTTTGTTAATAGGATGGCTGTAATCCCAAACCTGTCTTCCCCCAGGCATACCACTGGAAATATTGTGCTTTCACTCTGAACTCAGAGGGCAGAAGTATTTCTGCTGATGTAGACTGGTTGAAATTGCCGTTTCACTAGAAAAGGTACATGCGGTCTTTATCAGGGTTTGTAACCTCAGTTTGAGTTCTGCCAGAAAAGGATGCATTGATCTGCGTCAAGTCACTCCCTGGCATGTTTGCTGCTTTGTGGGACAGTAATGACTACTTTGTGGCAGACCAGCCTTGCTCTCTGGGAACTGTGGGACCACAGAGACAACTCTCCTCAGTTTCTTTTCTTTGATCCCACAGTCACTGTCCCTCCACCCAGGTACATCCCAGGATCTGCTCATCCAGCTGCCAGAATTCAATGCCTTTGCCAGCTCTCTTGAGCAGAGGCTTGGATGCTGCATGTGTCAGTGGACTGTTCCTGGTGACAGGGAAGGTTCTCTGGCCTTCGAGGATCTTCAGCATCTCCTGCCACAGCAATTGTGATGCAGTGAGAAACAGAGCAGAGAGCAGGGGTACTCAAAAGCCGTCAATGCTGAGTATGTTCCCCAAGCAGCAGCACAAGCTGGAGCTGCACATCTTGGCAAAGGAGCCTGTGTGCTCAAACACTGAAACATTACTTTTGCGATAAACACCAGGTGCAGACTTTGCAATGTGCAAATAACCTATTTTGGACTTGGACAAGAAAAAACAAAGTGTCCAGCATTTACCTGTTCACTTTTTTGTGTGTTCCACAATTCATGGAATACGAATGACCAGTTACTGGGTTGTTGGCCAAGATTATTTTTAATTTTTCATAGGCTATGGATGAAGGTTGAAGCATCAGTCCAAGTGTAAGGTGCTTCTTGATCGTTATTCATAGAGATTTGCAACTAGAAACTCCTTTTTTGCTCGTTCTACTTGAAAGTTTGTTCTTAGTAGTTACTTAAGGTTGCTCATTCCATACTTTGGGGGTTTTTTTATTTAATGACAGAAAGTATATCAGTTCTTCATAAAATTGGTATCTTTCAAATTCCTTACCTCATCATTACATATAAAGTCTACTATCTTAAGAAAAGCCAAACATAGGGAGAAGGGCTCTGAGGGAACAGACAGGATTTTTTTTTCTTAGGATTTTTTTATTCCAGCTGAACTGCAAAGAGCTGTCAGGCCTCAGTTTGGTTTCTGTTCCCTCTTTCTCTAGCCTCAGCAAGCTCCTTGTTGGTTTGTGCTTCAAAAAGTCCTTCTTCCAAGCATTCACCACTTTCCAGGATGACTGTGGAGTCCCTGCGCAAGACACTGTGTCCCTGACTAATCCCCTGCCTGCATTTGTCCCCATTCTGGACCAACGTCCTTCAGCTCTATGCCGCACTGAGGAGAGTATAAGCCTTCAGAAAATAGAGATGAATGTCCATTTAATTGTGTCAAATGGCATGCAGGCAGTGCTAAAATCTCTGTTGGACTTCTCTGTTCTCATGACTGCCACCACCCATTCTTCTGCCTGGTCTTTCCCACCTTCTCCTATCTGCCTTGTCCCCAGAGGCATCTTCAGTCTCACAGTGACTCAATGTTTTCATGGTAATGTTCCTCCCATCCTCCTCCTCACCATCCCAGCCAAATACATCTCAGCCTTCTCTGCCTCCACAAGGACATGAATGTTAGAGTAGCTTTCTGGAGAGCTGTGCACATGTGCTCACAAATATGACCAGAGCCAAGAGAAGAGACATCTCCAAAACAACACTGGAAAGTTTTTAAAAGTAGGTCAGGCTGTGTCTGGTCACTGGGATTACTGGGCAGCAGAGTTCAGATCTGTGCCCAGAGCTGTCACAGCCAGCAAGCGGTGAGGGGTTGTTGTTGCAAACGTCTTTCGACCAGTAGAGATAATGTGGCATCCACACAGGCATCAGGCCATCTAAATAGCGAGTGTAAATTGGCTGACCCAAAATCCAGGTTCTACCTGGGCATGTGCAAGTAACGCTGCAGAGTGCAGCCAGGTGCTAGGTGTGTTTTGCCAAAGGGCATGATCCTGACCCTATGGAAATCAGATGAAGAGTTGTCATCAACTGCAGCTGGAGCAGAGCTGTAGCCTTTGTCACTACAATTATTTCAGGTCTACTTCATACTGATTTTAACTATAAAAAATCCCCCTAGGAATGCTCCTTGTTTACAAAATCACTTCCCACTCTGACTGAAACATTGGTATCTCAGTTGTTAGCCACAATAATGGGCTGACAATTTCCTCCAATTGGCACATTTCATTCAAGACATATTATTGCAACCACAGCTGCCTAAGATGCACAAAATCAGGTTTAGCAAAAGTGCTGTTTACTGATGCATGAACAGAAAAGCCTGAAAGTCCACTGTTGTTTTCTTGCCTTTTGACTGGGACTGATGTTTTCTAAGGCATGTGGGGAAAGAGAATCTTTAAATATGTAGGAGGAAGCAATCTTATGGGGTCTCTGGTGTGAGTTCCTGCTTGTGTTTCCAGCCCGGCTTCAGAAGCAGTTTCAGCAGCTGTCGCAGCCTCATGTGAGATGGCTCGTAACCCTTATGAACTGTCCCTAGTTCAGAGGAATGCTGGATCCTCAGCAGAACAGGGGAACTGGCTTCACCATGAACAAAAAAGGAACAAAATCACTTGGCTCCATTTCATCTTCCCAAAGGGTCGAGAAAGGTGAAAGGGGAGGGGGGGAGAACTCCAGCTGCAGCGGTTTAAAAGTATTTTAATAATGTCTCATGGTCTTGAGGTGTACATGAAAGACAATGGGCAGGCACAATTAATAATGATTGGTTTGCCATTACAGTGATAAATAACTTTAAATAGCTCTTTAGAGCAATGTTTAGGGCTTTCCTTCCCCCCTTTTTTTTTCGGTGGCAGATGGTGTAAAATCCCTGGGCTATTTGGACCTTGACCTCCTGCAGATGTTGGGATAGGACAAAATGGTCCTCAGGATGGTAGAGAGGTGAAGAAAATGAAAACCCTTCTAATGTACCGTATCAGGACAAGCAGTGGGGTGGACCACTAACTGCTTTTTTATTACTGTCACTTACCAGCCCCGATTCTTCTGTATTTAAAGAGTTATGTCAGCAATTGTGAGGCAGCTGAAAGGGAGAGTGGATGCATGTGGTGGTGAAGTATTATTGAAAAACAGACTAATAGAAGATGAATGAAAGATTATGAGAGGGGCAAACTACCATAGTTAGCAAAGCTGCAACAAACTAGACATTGATATATTGTCCTCTTGGAGATATTCTGACAGCCTATTATAGTTCCCTTAATGAGGTTGTCATGCATTTCTCTTTTTGTAGCTATTAAAATCGTGTCTACATCTGCTGAGGTTTGCTTCAGAGAGATGGAGGAGGGGACCCTTAATATTTTGCAGTCTGCCCTTGTTTAGTAGCCAGGGTCATACCTGGACCAGCAGCAGAGAGGGATATTTAAGTTTGTCCAAGATACAAAGTTCAGGGGATTTTCAAAGGAAAATAACCTCCATGGTGAAAGAAATATTTCCATGGTTGTATCCTCACAGTGAGCTGAAGGCATGATGGATGTTAATATGACTAATGGGAACTTTCTACAACCATTCCCAGATCTACGCAGATGGTGAGATAATGTGGTATGTGAGTCTCATTAAATATAAAAATCCTGCACATCACAATCCTGCACATCACCTCTGAACTACAATGTTAGCAAGCTGCACTGCAAAGCATACTAGCGAGGGTAATCTGACTCTTCCCAAAATAAGGAATGAAAAAACTCAAATATGTATTTTCTTTAGAATAATCAATGATTCCCACTATTAATATGAATGTAGGTAGGTAGATATGGCAGATGTGCAAGTACCATGTGAGTACTGTGAAGCAAAACTTGCACTGCTTGGACAGGTGTCTTCCACGAGGAAGGAAAGTACAATCGGAACATGAACCTTCCCCTTTTAAGACACTGACGGTTTTGCCTTCAGATCTCTAGGTCTAAATTTGGATCTAACTTCTGACTGTTGCAGAAGAGTGCCATGTAGTTCATGAGAGGGCTCCAAATAGTTTTAGCTCAGGCCTCTGACACAAGTTTTGCTAATCCAGTTCTCTGATACAAGATCAGTCTCAAGGAGTGAAGAGGGGAAGGGTATCTATGGCTGATACGTGAAACTGTGGGATCTCCAAGGGCTGGGGAACTTATCTGCATCTGATTAAGGCTGGTTTAGGGCCACCAGCTTCCAGCTTCATGGTACAAAGCAGCAATTCCTTCTTGAATGCTCTGAGCCTTGATATTTAACATTTAAGGACTTTCCAATACATTTTGAATTAAACCCCTTTGTCCCATAAACACTTTCTACTAAAACATGACATGCAAGGAAATTTAATACATCAAATCAGATGCACCAAGTTAATTTCCTGCAATTAGAAATTATACAGTTGGATAATTGCTCTGCAAGTCCAACTGATTTTTTTTAAAGCCTCTTGGAAAATGTTCTAATACATCCAGTTTGTACATCTTTATTGTAGTTTAATAAACAGAAAGCACATGGATATGCACTGTGATGGGAAACCAGAAAGCCAGCATATAAAATCATTTGGGATTTGATGTCTAAGTCATCATTAAACTAGGATTTGTAATGAATATGTCAGATGTCTTAGCACCGCTCCACAAGCGGTATAGAAAACGAGCTTTTCCCTCTCTAATGAGGCAGAGAGAAATGGGTGAATACATTTTGATACACAATGCATCAGTGTCTGGTTTGTTTTAGTGAAACAGTAACCTCTCTCCCTTTTTCTGGGTAAATGCAGTACAATAGACTAACGCCACATGAATCTATTATGTCTTCTAGGGCTTTTAGCGGGAGTATGACTGTTTAACCAGGCAGTGACACGAGAAGAATTACTATCCGACACTCCAGCTGAAAGTAGAGATTTTATTGATTCACCGCACTGGCCTGCCATTTTAGCTTTGATTGAGAGCCTTTCATGAATCCAAAAGGTAACACTCCTTCATTGAAAACAACAGCAGGCAGTCCAGCCTGGACTTAAACCATCTGCCAGCTTAAAAGAAAGATGAAGGTGTTTCCCAAAGCATCTACTAGCCTAGATCTATCCAGGAGATCTTTCATTCCAACTATTACATATCCAAGTTGACGCAGAAGAAATGCTTGTGAAGTCTTTGGAGGTTTCACGTAGACCTAATTATCAAAAGTGATATAATCTGGGAACTAATTACACCCAGCGGCACAGTCACTACATCTTCCCTCATTCATTCTCTCATTTCTGAAAGAAGTTGTATCGTCACATCCCAGAAATTAAGGGATACCCTTTTCTTGCCTTTTTTTTTTTCAAATCTTTTTTGAAGAGTTTCGTCTTTGTCTATTGTAGATCAGCTGGGATGCAGAATTTTGTTTGAATTAGATGTTTTCCTAAAAGCAGAATGTTTTATTTTAAACAAAAGAGATTTACATTCCTAAGCAAATCTGAGTTCAGAGTGGCATGTGAGCAATGTGCATGTTTACACTTCAGTAGATATTCATGTAGTCCTGGTTCCATATGCTGCCATTCCAGGCAAACCCAAACCCATACTGCAGACATTATTTGATACCTGTAGCTTTCCCTTCTCAGACCTCACTCTTTAGTTTTTAAAGACTGCAATTAAAAGCAATGTAAAATACAGTCTAAAAAAAAAAACCCTAGAAAATACACATGAGATATAAAGTCATGTTGTACGGTAACATGTAGCATTTTGGAGTCCCAAGGTCATCTGACATCAGCCTGAATTACATTCAATATAAAAGCTACCAAAAATAAGTGTTCTCATTCAGGATCTGAAATTCCACAACATCCTGCACTTCTCAGAAATGTCTCTCTGAAGGGGTACTGTCCTGTTGACATCTGTGCAGGATACTGAGGAATTTTACATCCTGAATAAGAACCATGTGAGTGTTATATACTATGAGACAAACATACCTAGTTCATTCTCTGTCTTCAGAAAAATGAGAATTTAAAATACCAAAAGCCATGGAGAAAGCCTGGAAAATGTAGATGCTGTGGAAGAAAATGTAGAGACATCCCATCAGATTCCCTGGGGAATCAGAACCTGGCACAGACCCAGAGTTAGTGAGGCCCATCATTTCCACCCTGACTCATGCAAAGTTCCTGGGTTATGTCCCTAAACCGTTCACCAAGGTGCAGGATTTTTGGAGGGTTTGTCAACTCAGGTGGGCTTCAGCATCCCAGCAAACTGGTGCACTGGGAGACATGGTATGCACCTCCTGTGGCACTTGGACCCCAGATATTGCATGTAACACCAAGTTTACTTATGGCCAAAATGAAGCTTTGATAACACCTTTGCCCAGCCTTGAGCCAAAAGTAATAAACTCTGGAGCCCAGCAGAGTTTATTCAGGCAAAGCAGCATACTAGCATGGTCACAAGGCTTGCTTTCAGCTCTCAGTGGATGCAGAATGAGACCGTGTCCACTTGAAATGCAGGCAGAGCAAGCCCACCTCTTTGCAAAGCCCTGCCAAGCGTGAGCTCACATCTGCAGAGTACAAACAAATCCAGGGGCTTTGCAGGAGCCACCCTGGTTCCAGCAGACTTACGGGAAAATAAACCAAGGCCAAGGTGAGGGCTTGAGCTGTGATCTGCAGTTGTTTATGCTAGTTAATTCTCAGCACGCTCCCTGGTAAGGTTTTGGCCCATAACAACATATTGTCTCCCACACAATGCCTAGGCACCCTTAAGAGATTAGCACAAACCTTGGGTTTTCCTAAATAAGCAATTTGCACAAGGCTGCTTTGTTTTGGAGAGAAGAGGTCCATGGACACAAGCCAGACTGTGCCACTTAGCCTCAGAGCCAGCACTCAGTCCCTGGGGTCCATCTTATTTAATAGAAGAGCTTGGCCTGACGCATTTTGTATGGGGCTTAGCTCCATGCAGAGCCAAACACACACTCCTGGCACTCCTGGGAGATGGACACGCAGCGCCCATAGGGCTGAGCTGCCTGCAGGGTACAGGCATAGCCTGGGCTGTGCAAAAATGGTTAAAATGCTTCCCTAACCCTGCTGGGCCAAGAAACAACATAGCCTCATTCTCCAAGTGCTGTGTCTGAAAGATTAAGCCCAGCCAGAACACACTGGTTACACTCAGAGTCAGCCATGGTGGATCTGCACCCACATGTGATCCATCCGGAACACAAAGACAGTATAGTGGAGGACTAAGTGTACCACTATGCAGCAATTAGCCTCGAGACCTTACAGCAAATACAAGACAGATTTAGACTGACGGGAAAATTTTCCAAGAGACACGATAGTTGCACAAAATTTGAAGGCTCCAGAAAGATCTCAGGAATCAAAACCAGCAGAAAATAACACAACACATTGCCCCTTTTTTTCCTTCCTCTCTGCTGAGTTTTAAACCGGGGTAATTTCAGCAGGGCTATTTCTGATGCACAGAAGAAGAAAATTCAGGCTTGAAATAAGATCAGCTCTTTGGGTTTAGTCCTGAAAATCTCCACTCAGACAAAAATGAAGTAATATTTTTGAGACAATTGTGCCTGGGTGGAAGCATCAGCGGAGGCAGCCTCTCCAGGCCATTTGTTCACACAGGCTCGACATTTTGGGACTCTGGGAATAGCCCACTGTGGATGTGTTACCAGACTGCCAGGGATGAGTGTCATTCTCTTGCATTCCACTTGCTGAAAATCACAAGCTACTGTCAGCTCCATGGAGTATGTAATCTGAGAAAATGCCACAAATAGCAAATTGTCAGCTCAGGAAAGATTAAGCCAAATGCTCTTCTGTGCCTTGCTGCAGAAATGGAAGCAGTGAAATGGCTGGTATGGGGTAGGGGATCTCAGCTTCACAGACAGGACAGAGAAGTCTCCTCGGTAAATGTCCCTAACTGACTGGGCTCCCCGGTATACGGCTGCTGGTAAACGAGAAGTACCTAGCTGAATGAAGGCTCAGTATAGCCAAGGTGACAACGTGCCTTGATTGTGTGCAACAGCACAAGTCGAAGTAACCACAAAAATGTCCTGGGTGAAACCCACGCGTCCTGTGACTTCTTAGGCACTAAGTCGTTCAGATACTCATGGTGGTTTTGATGTTTTTAAGGGCTTACCTGCTTCAAATCCACCTAAACTGTACTAATGTCTAAATACTTTTAATCTCACCCTTGGTTCCCAGCTGCTTTATGTGCCTTCAAAAGCTCTCCAGCAATCCCCATGACCTTCTCCATGCCAAGACTTTGCCTGGATTCATTCCCCTTGCTTTTGCTGCTGGTCATACAGTTCCACTGCCAGGAACAAGTGTGGGGTCTCCAGACTTGCATGTCTTGTGCTGCACCTCCCCACCCAAATCAGCACAGAGGTGGACCTGGTGGCTGCAGTGTCAGCTGCCCATCTGCAGCATCATGAGAAACACCACTGGGGAGAAATTTAAGAGAAAATGAAGCCCTTGTTTTTCTGGGTAATGCATCCTCATATTCATGTGAGTGACAGGTTGTGTTGAATTTAAGTTGTGGTGTGTTATGGAGTGGAAATTTCTTTGAGGTGTAAGTCTTATGTCCCTTTTCCCCAGGTTATTCCTGCAAACTCTCAGTTTATTAATCTCATGCTGGCTCTCTCCAAGCTGTTTCATACGCACAGTGGAACAGTAGTCTCAAAGTTCCTGGGAATTTCATGAAAATAGGTGGCCTGGTAGAGCCATTAATGACACCATGGAAGAAAATACTGCTGAGTGAGACTAGCTCTTATTAGAGTCCAGAGAATCTAAAAGGGGCATGTGAGTTTATGAATGTCTAAATCACAAATTCATGTTGGGGTTTGCACTGTGATGGATGCTTGAGAAACTGCACCACAGACAAGTCTTCTCTCTCAGGTGGATCCTCTGGTGTCACACCACAGTCTCCATTAAAAAATCAGCCAACCATGAAACAGTAACAGGGCTGCGTTACATCCTGTGCTCAAGAAACTCTCTCCTTTCTCTTGTAACCCAGGTAAAGGAGAGAGGGAAATACACAGTTTCCTCATTGCATGAGGGGAGACAGAAAAACACATGATCTTTCACCACAGGAGATTTTTTTTTTTTCCGGTTACGTGGGTATTTTAAGCAGTGATATTGACTGGTAACTGCTGGAGCAGTTTCTAGAGCATGGCAGATATTCCAGGTGACATTCCCCACTGAAAGCTGGCAGGTAGAGTATGAAACACATTTCAATCTTAGGCAGTTATACTCTGCCTGTGAAAATACACTGTCACAGCCTTGTACAAGTGCTGTGCAGGAGCACCAATAGGCCTCCACAGGCTTAGTCCTCCAAAGCGCTGTTAAGTTCCCAGGACTTAACTGCTAAGAAGAGCTGCACTAAATGGCACACAACAGGAATAAGAAATACACATGTCCTTGCAAACAAGGACAAAAGACAAAATTTGAGTTTGCCATTGCAATCAAGCTAATGAAGCATCAAAGAAATTGTACATAAGACCCAGTATCACAGACCATACAAAAGAAATGCACTTTATCAGAGCCCAGTGTAGCAGATTTTATTGCATTGGCATGTGGGTTCAGTATCCAATCATTCTGCAACAGCGAATGCTTACAATGCCACAACTCAGTGACGAACTTAAGGGGAGGCTGCTGTCGCCAGCTGGATGTGAGGTTCACAGCCAGACAGACTGTGCTAAAATATGCTGAGAGAAGCTCAACACCAACCCCTCTTCCTGTCAGCTCTTCACCTCCTTGTTTGTTTCTTATTCTTATGCCTTATGTTTCAGACCATGCCCTTCAGGGACAAGTACTGTCATTTCCTCTAGATTTCTCCTGTGCCTGTGGCAATGCAGGTCCCACCCCAGCGGAGCATCTACGCGCTCCCACAGTTTAAGTGTTTGTGTGAGACAACAAAACCATCTTGTTATTTCACTGTTTTCAAACATCCGACTCATAAGTATTCCTGTGTACCACAGCAAGACCTAAATGGGATCCTGTTATTGCAGCTAAATTTGTTCGAATTTATTTCACTTACAAAAGGTACTAAAACTGTCTTCTTTCAGCAATGGCCTCACTTTCACTAATCGCCATCTCATTCAGACTATATTTTAGACACTTGATAATTCAGTTTTGCCCTGATAATAACTAATGTGTCGTTGTAGGCAAGAAGTAATATGCTTCAGCGCAACTCTTCCATTCCTAATGGATTCTCTGTTTGTTTACATTATACTGTAATAGGTATTGATCTTCACACGATTATGGAATCCAGACAGCATTAGAAAATTCATTAATGATAGCTATAGAGGCTTTAACCCTTTTAAAATGTTCTTCACTTGCAGGCTATTCTAAATGAATGACAACATCTATTATGAACAAAGGCACTGTAACCACCCCTAATTTGCAAAGCATATTATCTGTGATCAATACCGAATGATAGAGCACAGCTGACTGAAAAGACCAATTTCGGAATTCAAGCGACATATGGTTTAAATCCCACAGTAACCACCCCGCGCTAACTAAACAATGAGGACATACAATATCCAGGATTTCTAACGCAGTGCTCCACAACTAACACAGCTCTTCCCTCGGGAGTAATGCCACTATTTACATTTTCGGTTTTCAAGGACAGAGAAAGAGTTTGCTGTTTTCTCCATCAGATGTGACAAGGTGCAATGCATAATGAACAAAATGCCATAATTGCTCAATAAAGGAACTTTATTAAGCATATGGAGTAACTTTATGTAAAAAAAAAAAAAATGCTTCCATGAACATTTTGTTCTATCAAGAAACTGTTTTCAGTTTTTTTCAGAAAAATAAGCAATATCAACAAAATTACCCCAAACACAATTGTTTCACAGGGCTCCTTCCATTAGCACTAGTGTTATATGTCTTAATAATACTTTCCAGGAAGTCTGTTTGTTTGAGCTCTAGCCTACTTTGAAAGATAGATTATAAGGGAGGCTACAAGTGCCTAGCTCACTGTTTCATTTAGATTCCACGACTGTTGTCCCAGCTCTTTTCAAGTTACGTATTAATGACAACGGGTTATGAAAGGATTTTATTAAACATTAAGTACCTTGGCAATGTAACTAAAGGCATAAACCACAGCAACCTACATGACAATTACATATTGCAGCTCTAAAAAAGGGAAGCATTTAATAATTATGGCTTTATATAATTCTGATACCTATAAAAATTCTGGACAAAACTCAGACCAAGCGTAACTCACTGATTCACTGGGCATATAACAAGGATGAATTTAGTGTTGTGCATTCATGGGAATAGCTTTGCCTGTAAGAAACCAATACATTTTTCAGCAAGCCACATAATAAGGGACTGACCTGAGCCACATAATTCACATTTTCATTCGCATGCAAACTTCCACTGAAGGAGCTGGATGCATGGCTCTGCTTTCAGTGCATGCTTGCTCGCAGTACAACACCACATGTCCCAGTAAACCCTCTCCATATAAAGCTACTGAGTTTATATAGTCCGCCTCCCAAACTGTAGGACAGTTGTTCAATACATTTACACAGCAACAAGCACAATATAGTCTCTAGAGGTGGGTTTAGCTTTCCCCATCATGAGGTATCTATGACATAGGTCTGAGCTAAGTGCATGTGCCATGGTTATGCATTGTGGTTCCCCTTATCATAGAATAATTTTGGTTGGAAGTGACCCTTAAAATCAAGTCCAACCATAGCCTAACTCTAGCACTAAACCATGTCCCTAAGAACCTCATCCACCAGTCTTTTAAACACCTCCAAGGATGGTGACTCCACCACTTCCCTGGGCAGCCTGTTCCGATGCCTCACAACCGTTTTGGTGAATAAATATTTCCTAATATCCAATCTGAACCTTCCCTGGTGCAAGCTGAGGCCATTTCCTCTTGTCCTATAGCTTGTTACTTGGGAGAAGAGACCAACACCCTCCATGCTACAACCTCCTTTCAGGTAATTGTAGACAGCAATCAGATCTCCCCTCAGCCTCCTTTTCTCCAGGCTAAACAGCCCCAGTTCCCTCAGCCACTCCTCATCGGACTCATGCTCCAGACTCTTCAACACTTTCATGGCCCTTCTCTGAACATTCTCCAGCACCTCAATGTCTTTTCTGTAGTGAGGGGGCCAAAACTGAACACGAGATTCAAGGTGGGGCCTCCCCAGTGCTGAGTACAGGGGGACGATCACTGCCCTAGTCCTGCTGGCCACACTATTTCTGATACAAGCCAGCATGTTGTTGGCCTTTTTGGTCACCTGAGCACACTGCTGGCTCATGTTCAATTGGCTGTTGACCAACACCCCAGATCCTTTTCCACCAGGCATCTTTCCAGCCACTCTTCCCTGAGCCTGTAGCACTGCCTGGGGTTGTTGTGACCCAAGTGCAGAACCTGACACTTGGTATCAAGTGCACTTATGATCTGATATTATCCCCTGTCTCAGTCTGGTCAGTTGACCCTGAAGAGCTGTTCTGCCTTCATTTGACTCAGACACTCAGTATACATGTGGCACCAAATGTGGGTCAGTTGAATCCTACCCAACTGAATGGTAGAAGAGTTAGCACATTATATATATTATCCGTGGTAGCACTTTCTGTATTCATGCCCATCGAGAACGTTTCTGGCCAGTGAAGAGGGAGGTGCAGGAGGCAAGGAAGGGCTACAGTTACACAGAAATCAGGACACAGAAGGGGCTTCACCTCATCTAGTTTCCAGCCCACATCAGAAGGCAGCACATCTCTATGCTGTGTAACCAGACCAAGAAGCCGGGAGGAATTATCAGGTCCCACCACTTAGATATAACCATTGTATGTCGAGAGATGTGTGTTTAAGCCCCCCACATACCAAATTAAACTGTGCATGTAAAAAGTGTCACTCACTCCAGGTGACATCACAGGGGTCTCAGGTTGCCCTCATGAAACTGTGGGTGCAAGGTAAGAAGCACTGCGAGTTCTGTGGGGTGAAGCCACAGGTACTGAGATACAGCAATGATGAGAGCTACATTGATAGATACCCATATTTACATGTTTCTGCAGATATAGATATGTATATCAATTGCAATTTACAACGTGCAATTTTTGAATTAAGAACAAATTCACATGTTACACACGAACACATGCATGTGAACTCAGAGCACTGTCTCCCTCTCCCACGTCACTGGCTTTAGCAAATACACTATTTTACCCCTTATGTACAACCAAAGCAGGTCAAATTCAAAATTATTAATGTAAAGTAAAACCTGTTGGAAAACAGCTTGTGAGCAATTGAAGGGCTGAAATATATTAGCTTATATATGAGCTTATAGTTCACAGAAATTTATATGAAGTCTCCAGTCTGCTTAAGGATCACAGATTTACAGAAGTAAGCATAAATTTCACTCAATCAAAAAGATTGCAAAGAAAAATCTAGAGGAAGAAGATACCATAAAAAGAGTGGTCAAAAGTAATCAAAGCCGAACTGATTTGAACTGAAAAAGAAACCTTTCCAAAAAACCCAGCTCCTACGAAAGATGTCTGGAAACCCTGGAAAAAGGATGTTGCTTCCTAGACAAATTTTAGTCCAACCCAAGTGACATTGCTATGTAAAGCAATCTGAGCAGCTTCATGAGACCGGGAGAATGGCAGAAGGAAAGATAAGTACTTAGCAATCTCAGTCTTAATGTAACATTGACCACACCATCAATCATAACCTTCAACTACCTTGATATGCAAGGTAAGCCACTAAGAAGAGAAATTCATACATGGTACAGATAATGAGGTTAATTTTTCTGTGAGCTATCATGGAAATTATTATAGTACATTATCAGCACTTTGCTAAATTTTTTCTCAGTATGGAAATCAATCTTTCCTTTTTCTTGACTAGAGCATAAAGGCTGAAATTTATAAAGCTTTTTAAGGTGACTCTAAAATTAATGGGAATCGGGTGTCCTCATTACCTACACGCTTTGAAAACCCCCGCCAAAATGCATAGACAGTGGCTATCATTAAAAACTCTCAAATTTTGCCTTTGAAAGTGGATAGGATATCATCATGTTCAAATTATTCCCTATAAAGAATTTAGCACCAGGAATATTTAGCAAACACTACAGTGCTCACTGTAAAATGCTGTCAAAGGCATGTCCAAAGCCTTTAATGGTGCCTATACAAACAACTACATGAAGAAGGTAAAGTGAACCTCTGAGGACTAGCTACCAGCACTGCAGTCCTGAAGGAATGGTATGTATTATATATGCCAAGTAGCCACTTTTTTGCTCCAGTTGGCAAAGGTCAGGTGAGACTAGGATATATATCCTTAGAGCTAATTGTCTGCCAATATGCAAAGACTTCAGTCCAGACATGAGTGCAGTAAGGCTCTTTGGGCTGGTTCTGTCAAACTGGTTGTTGTAATCGTGCCTAGTTCCCAATCATCTGAAAACCTCAGTAGACCATCTCCATTCTGCCTTTGCCACCCTCTCGGGCAAAAGCCATGATGCTCTAGATCAGCTGCCTTCCTTAGTCCCACCTTTATCCTTCTTCCTTATATTATGGGGAAAAGGGACATGCTTGCTAGCTTCCCCAGTCTTGATCATGCCTCCTTTCTCACCGCAGTGGGCTGGTAAGTAAGAATGGAAGGAAACATGATGTCTGCAACATTACCATGAGGGTCGTGCAAATGCTGGGCTAAGTGTTTGCTGCTACTGCTACCCTGCTAGCAGTACGCAGATGGACTCTCTTATATTTAACTCTGGCACTGATATAATAAACACAAGCAGTGCAATCCCACTCCGCAGTGGAGTGCAGATGAGAAAACCAAAGGAGAAGAGCTTCAGCCTTGTATAATTTCCATTATTAAAATCAACAGCAATGTTTGACTAATTGGCCCACAAAGGCCTTTGCATTGGCATAATTTAAGTAAGCTTAAAAACAAAACAAGGTTAAAAAAAATCACTATTCAGCCTACCAAACAGGATTTCAGAGTCTCTTGACTGAGTTTGAGTTACACATGGCTTGCTTGTCTCTGCAACAGCCTCCTATAACTGCCCCATCTGTCTGGTGGAGTGGCCCACTGAAAAGTGAGACTGATAGATGTGTTCACTGACAACGTCACCAGCCATTTCACCTCTGAACAGGGACACAGTGTTATTAAAGGACCGCAAAAAGAAGGTGAATACACGCATTTTCCCTTTCCTGCTCCATGTCAGTGCCTGATGTTCATGTATGTTCTTACAGATACATGAAGAATTACATGGAAACAGAAGAACCAGCAGGAGAACCTCATGATGTCACAAACAAGTGACCTCATGTGTCACAAACAAGTAATTGCATCCCCATGCACTCATGTGCAGGGCAGATGGAGTTTGTCTTGAGTCTATTTTCAAGCTATTCTTCAGGAGAAGTTGCAGGAGGGCTGAGATAGAAGTGGACCAGCTTGGGTTCTGGACATCTCTTTCAATACCGTGGATGAGATCTCTATTGAGAAGGCCATGGGGATGGCTACAGCCTACGCGAAAGCACCAGATGAGACCTTGACTCCATCTACCCAGCTCTAACTGACTGCATTAATTCAATATGAGCCAGAAAACAAAGCATTAGGCAAACTTTGTTATGTAACTGTCGCTGAGCTCGCATTTGGGGCGGCAGGCCAGCGGGTGACAGAAACCACTCTGGCAACTGCTAATTGGTCTTAGTAAGGAGTAAGTCAAAGAGATTGGCCTGGGGCAACGTAATTAGCAAAGTCATTGGCAGCTTATGCCAACAGTCTAATTTGGAAAGTAGTAAATAGTTAAAACAGCAGTCTCCTGGGGGCGGGAGTATGTATGTATGAGGACAGCTGACATGGTGAAGCAGCTATTGCCTGAAGTGGAAGCACCCTGTGTAGGGGCTGAGCTGCCACCAAGGACCCAACATGTCCTTCTGCCAGAGTGAGCATCTGCCCCCTGGGGTGCTGAGCTAGACTGGAGCAGGGATGGGGCTCTGATTCGTGTGTGTCATGCATCTGTACACGGCAGAGTGGAAATCCTGCAATAAAAAAATCACTATCCAACCACTAAACAGACACTGTTAAGTAAAAAAGTTGTAAATGGTAATTCACAGAGTGGTGTGGGTCTGCTCCTGTGGCAACCCCACCCAGTGCCCCCACGACAGAGGATTCAACTTCAGCTGAGGGACTGTAGAAGAGGAACCCCCAGGCTCATCAGACCACACATTGGATGAGATGGAAACCATCAGGCATGGGCCCATCTGTCAGCTCACAGGGTGGGGGGCTGTGGGAAGCAGAAGCAGCAGGGGGGCAATAAAGAGAAGTGGGAAAAGGGTTCTGCTCCCAGACACCTTGCTCGTCACATCAAGTCTTGCTGTCGTTTCTGCCCACAGGTTAACAGTAAATTACTGTCCCCTGTAGCAATGATGAAGCCAGGAGGTGTGTGAGGGGCATGGTGTCTCCCAGAGCAGTTCCTGACACAAGGCAGCTACCCAGCTTCTGCATCACCCAGAGAGAAGCCTTGAGATGCACGCTAGCCTGAAGTAATGAGCCTGGCTCTGGCAATAAAGCGATTGTGGCAGTAAAGTGAAACAGCCATTATGTACTTGGCAATGGCTCTAGCCTTGAGATAACCTGCTTTTTAATTGAGCTGAGGAATGTTTTCATTCTGTCTCAAGTTGCATATTATTTATGAGTACAATGTGTAATAATAAAAATTACATACCTTGGCAAAAACAATGAGCAAAAAGTCAGCTGGAAGAACACTACACAGCAAGCATATATTTTTCTAGAGAGGTGGTCATCTATTTTAAGTACCATTGTGCTCTGTTTCACTGTGGTAAATCCACACAGAAAACAGCAGAATGCTAGCGATGTTTTTGCTTGTACAAAGAGACCCTGTTTAAAAGCACAACCTCTAGGCACATGCCACAAAGCTCCTCACCTCTGAGCCCTGTACACTCATCTGTTTACAGACTTCTCCCAATCTGTACCCAAGCAAAGATACTGATGGAGGGAACAGCCAAAAAAACTACACCCCAGCCATGACTCTGCAGCATTTGTCCTCAGCAGAGCATCTTCCCAATCCTCTATAAAGGGACCAGCAAAAATTGCTCCAAATTTCCTTCCACACTTGAGTGTGCCGAGCACAGGCACAGTCACTATTGACATTTGGGGGGGGGGTCGGGGGGTGGAGGGGGGAAGCAATGCTTTGCCTTCATCCATTTTTAATTGCTAGAAACTGTAAAGTTGTTCTATAGGAAATAAATAGTTTACTACTTTCTTCTCCCGCTCTCAGCATGCCAGCACATTTGGTTTATCGATGGGCATTTAATAATAACTTTCAATACCGGAATTTTTTCAATTGCTTCTTCAGATTTTTGCTCCAAACCACTGTGGTTGGATTACTCATGGGAAAAGCTGAGCAAATGGATTTTGTGTAGTGTGCGTCTGCACAGAGAGAGAGTGAGAGAGCACAGAATCACTAAAATGATAAATCAAATTTTTTTTTTTTAAAGCATTTTTCTTTGTGCAATAACCTTTTATCTACAACTCTGCTGTCACAAATACACCATTTAATGCTTTGTGCCCGGTCGTCACCTGTGAACAGAAAAAGCAGGACTGAGCTGCACACGTTGTATTAAAACTCTCCTGTAGCCAACAGGTCTTGCATTTTAAATAGGAACAGGGCTACCTCCAGGTTTGTCAGCCTGACGCCTCCTTGTTTTTGGGCCTACAAACCAAACATGTGGAGAGCTGACTGAGGAAAAAAAAAATGAAGGCTGAAAAAAAGAAGAAAAGGAAAGAATGCTGAACCTATAATGTACATCTCATGTTTAATTAGGAGAGCTGAAGAATTGCGGCCAGGAAAAACATGTTTCTCTGTAAGTGGTTTTGAATAGCACTGAAGATGAATATAATAAGGCTGACAAATACACCTTGGAGGGTGACTGCAAGAATAAAATCGATTTATTTAATAATTTAGAAATTGCTTCCAGCCATATCTCCCATTAAAATCTGAAGGCCATTGTATTCCGTATTTCCTTGGTCTTTTTTCTCCCATTTAGTTATGCTCCACCAGCTTTAATAAATAAGTAATACATGGGGGGAAAACACTTATCTCGAGTGCTTTGCCACAACCCTGTAGGGCTCTTTGATTCTTTCTAACTCTAAATAGATCAAGTCAGAAACAATCATCTGTCTGGAGAATAATGATGTTTCGGGGTTAATACTCTAAATATAAAGCAAGGAAGTCTAAAAATTAAAATTGTATTAATGACCATCAAAGTTCAAAGCAAGTAAGCAACATATTAAATGCATATTCTGCTTCCCAAAACCAAATGAAAAATCATCTGGACATCTAAACAGCAGTCAGCAGCTATATGATCTTTTGTAGGAAGAGCTAAAGGAAAATGAGACATAATAAGAGTAATAGTTTATCCAGTTATATAATTTTTTTTATTCTATCACCTGGTTTGAAGTTTTTTCCTTATAAATCTTCCTACAGCTTAAGCTTCCTGAGACTTTTCTTCCGATGGTGTTTTGACCATAATTGTTAGAGATTTTTGGGTTTGCACCATGCATTTTATAAAGGAAATGTATTGGACAGTCTTGCTTGTTAATCAATTAAACATTAAGTACTAACCAACATACTCATGGAAAAGCAAATGCAGTCCAGGCACAATTCTTCTGCAACTATTTTATGCAAAATTCATGGTGTGAATTCTATAAACAATTCATAAAGTCAAGTATGGGTTTGATATAGGTGCATATGAGCAATGTAGGCCAAATTCATTTACACTAGAAAATTAAACATAAATGTCTTTCTGTCCACTTGAGTTTGATGATAAAGCCAGACACATGGTATGGGGAACCTTGCTCAGTTGTTCTGGCAGTTTGTTGTTTTCAATTGCAAGACCAACAGAATAGTTTAATTCTGCTATAGCAGTAGCTATAACAATATTAACTAATTCTTTTCAGCCTGGGACTTCCATTTTCCCCTAATATTGTTCTTTTTAACCATTTTAAAACTAAATAAAATGAAGGGGGAAAAAAAAGGAGGGGGGGAAGAAAGGAGCACACAGTAAATGCCATTGTAAAAGAACTGGCTGAATGGATGTCTTTCAGTTTATGCCAGTGGACTTCGGATAAATAAACGGGGAATTGCGCTAACATGCTCTTACTTTTCCCAACATAACAACAAAAAGTAGCTTTTGAAAGATCTTACATAATGATCCCATGTGGATTTCCTTCAGCAGCTCGGACAAGGCAGCACTCTTCACCCCAAACCACGAACACACAGCTGAACCACAGGAGCAGGGCTGGTATTTTCTACCCATGATGTAATCACATGATTCAGATGGGATCTGGTCCTGATTATACACTGTAACCCCATCACCTTCATCTCCAGATACCTTAACTGCTTGTTTCCATACCCTGGGGTTCCCAGACCCTCTTCCTATAGCCTTGGTAGGCACATGGCTTTGTCCCCACAAGGTTTGTGGGAGCAATAAGCTCTTCTAGCTGCTTCCCAGGACTTCTCAGCATGACCTGTTGTGTCTAAGCAAGGACTTGGCTCCAGAGCCCTCACCCCAAAACTTTTGCACCACTTTTGTCCACACATGTCCACTGACCAGACAAAATGGTGTCAAGTGCCAGAGCACCAGGGACGTTTTCCCACATCAGAAACTTGTGGTGAGAAGAACAGCATGATGAAAGGAAACCAAACCCAGCACCTTTGCACTCTCATTGTAAAAAGGCAGGTTTGCACTCCTGAGGTATGAGATGTTTTAAGCTCCCTTTTTTAAGGTTAGAGACGGTTAGAATCATTCCTGTAGTCCTAAGCGGAAGATGGTGTGGGTTTTACCGTGGCCCTGCTGGTTCAGAGGGCCGGGCAAAGACGAGGAGC
Organism: Columba livia; assembly: GCF_036013475.1. NCBI lineage: Eukaryota > Metazoa > Chordata > Aves > Columbiformes > Columbidae > Columba > Columba livia. The sequence continues at coordinate 34,707,446 of NC_088602.1, read as the reverse complement.
CGAAGCAAGGCCATATTGGCAGAGGGCAATGTGGCACTCAAAGGCCACAGCATTTCCCTTCAAACACTCTCATGGTGCTCTCTGCAAGAGTTTTATTCAGGTCTTCAGGGGCTCTTTTCAGACATCTGCAAGAGGAGCCCTGTTGCCTCCAGTGGATAATACAAACTGCAACATTTTCAAGTTTTCCTTCCATTAGGGGACCCCTGAGAGCTGGTGCTTAGGGCAGGCCTTGTAGAGTGATAAGCAATCACCAAATCTACAGTTCGTTTTTGTGCTAAGGTGTCGTTGAGGAACACAGAGATCTTATAGCCAGGGAGATGAACAAAAGCAGGTGATGGGTAGGTGGCAAGCTTCCCTCTGCTCCCCTTCGCCATCTCAGGTGTCTTGCTCCCTTGTCAGGGTTAGCTCAGATTAGCAGCGTGGTAGCTGTGGCCAGCATGGCTAGTGTGCCATATTTCAACAGCCAGCTTCCCCGATAATCCTGATTATTCTTTGGAGCTGAAATGGGGGAGGGGAAGGAGGTGGATTTTGCTGCTTTTTGTGCCTGTGCAGAGCTGTGTTTTCTCTCTTGTCTGCACAGGGACAGACTCGCTGCTCCTGTGTGTGACCTGTAAGAAATCCAGCAAAAGGGAAGAGGAGGAGGAGGCGTCACTGAAGCAAGCAAGGGACAGAAGTGATTTGGTTGCTGCTGCTGCTGCTGCTGCTGCTGCTGCTGCAGGAGTTACTAAAAGGTGGCACAAAGCCCCCTCCACTAGAAAGTCATTAAGAAGTTCATGGCCACATCCCCAGCACAGATTGCAAGTCCTCCTCTCCCAAGGCATACAGAAAGGCATGGGGGACTAAGGAGAGAAAAGTAGGAAGCTTGGGAAGGAAGGAGGGGGAAACAGTCCTTTCCTCAAAAGGGTGGAAATTAACTGGAAAGGGGTGGTTGGAGCTCAGCACAGGCAGGCAGTGGGTATGTTGTGGAAGGTTTCTTTCTGGCTATAAAGTTTGTCCCTCCCCTCAGATTTTTTTTTTTTTTAAGTTTTATTCATGAGTTGTTAACCATTTTGTTTAGCAAATCGGTTTATCCCAATGACCTCTCCCTGCTTTAATTTTCGAGGTGGCAGATGGCTCTAAAGAAATCCCCCTTAAATGCAGACCCAGACCCAGCCTGTTTTTTTCACACACCCGACCTGCATCAACATGCCAAGCACAGCTCCAGAAAAAAGACAAAGTCCCCAAGAAAGAAGTGGGGAGGGAGAAGGAGGGAGCAGGGAAGAGAGAGAGACTAGACAGAGTCCAGGTTGACTGTTTCTTGCATTAATAGTCTGGGATTTCTGTCTGACACCGTTTGCAACCCGCTGCTACTCCTATCTGTACGCAAGCAACAAACTCTGGGAAGGATGTCTTGTAGGATTAATATCCCCAGGTCTCTGTTGCAAGAGGTGAACTTCAGAGGGAGGAGAAACAGCTAGGAGTGAGTGACCTGTGAAGGAATGAAGGGCAGGAATGATGAGCAGAAAGCAGAGGCAACACTGGACCAAACTGAGCAGTTGCATCAGCATGAAAATATGAAATGGGAACAGTGGGTTGGAAGGAAGTGTGAAAAAAAGCAGTTTGAATCCCTAGCACTTTGAAGTACCTGCTCAGCCTCATGGTGGCTCCTCATCTGTCACCCATGCAGAGCAAAGGGTCTCTCCAAAGGTGTCCTACCCCAACCTTTGTAAAAGACCTTAGTTTTACTTTCTCCCCTCCAACATGCTTCCATTTTAATCCATTCAGTTGTTATGGATGAATAAGTGCAGCATGTTCAAGAGCTATTCTTTATCTCTTCCCCAGCTGGCAAATTTGTGAGAAAAATCTATACAAATTGTCACAGCTCCTGTCTTTCTCAGCTGGTAAGTAATACCACCCAGAGATGCCAAATTCCAATAAGCAATTCTGCTCATTTTAGCCCATCATCACATGGCTCTGGTCAAAAATGTGGCAAGAACAGCAATTGTTTCAACTAAAAAAACCCCATAAGCATGAAATGCATTCATGTTTTGCACCACTGGATTCCTCCCTGGCCCTGGCTCATGCCTAAAATGAGAGATCGCAAACAGGGATCAAAAAAGGCAATGTGAGCTCCTGACTCAAACCAATTCTTTCCAGTCTCCAGCGGGACTGTACAAACCCAACTCGGCTAAGAATCCTGTGATTCATTTAAAGCACTTAAGTGGACCCTATTGGCTTTCCTGCCTGGACTGGGCCATTTTAAGAGGGAAAGTTGGAGGAACGACACAACCACATCATGTGATGCCTCACAGCCCACCACACCAAAAAGGGACAAAGGGAAAGGCATAACCCCTTTCTTCTTCCCTCCCTTTCACTCAACCCTATGGAGTTCCACGTTGTGAACACATGTAAGTGCTCTGCTGACCAAAGTCCTACTAAAAATAACTTCAGCCTGTAGCCAAGTTATAATCATTGGACGACCTAGTGGGACACTGCTGGGAGTAGACTGAGCAAGATACCAAAAGCAGCAGTCACACGTCTTTTTTTACCTCAAGAAAGGTGTATGTTATGCCTGGAAAGATGCAAATTGCTAAGGTGTCAAGCTTGTCCACGTATCATCTTGGCTTCTTTTCATTCTGCATGGTTTGTTTGTCACTTGGCTTAATCCAAGTTTCATCCTGAGACCAGAGAGTGGAGGAAGACCAAAGGGCTCCAACTGCATCAAAATTCAAAAGCAGCCCTAAGTTAATTGGTGAAGGGTTTGGAGGGGAAGCCGTATGAGGTGCAGCTAAAGTCACTTGGTTTGTTCAGCCTGGAGGAGACTGAGGGGAGACCTCGTGGCAGCTACAGCTTCCTCACAAGGGGAGGAGGGGCAGGTGCTGTTTCTCTTCTTTCTGGTGACCAGTGACAGAACCTAAGGGAATGGCAGGAAGATGTGCCAGCGGAGGTTCAGGATGGACATCAGGAAAAGGTTCTTCACCCAGAGGTTGGTGGAGCACTTGAACAGGCTCCCCAGGGAGGTGTCACGGACTCAAGCCTGACTGTGTTCAAGAAGCAATTGGACAACATCCACAGACATATGGTGTGAATTTGGAGGTTGTCCTATGCAGGTTCAGGAGTTGGACTCAATGATCCTTGTGGGTCCCTTCCAACTCAGGGCATTCTATGATTCTATGAATTAACCTCACTGATGAATCCCTCAAGTGCAAGAATAACACAGCTCAGTCCTAACCCACACACAACAAGGGAATTATTTCTGGTACAGGGGATGCAAGGTACTACTCCAGCATAACAGAGCCAACTGTCCCCCAGTGACTTGCTACAAGGTAGTGCCTAATAGACCTAAACAAATTGGTCACAGGAACGTCTCCTCAGCATTTCTCAGAAAATGGAGAAAAAATAATCTAACACCTCTGAAGTACAGAGACAGGCTGTTGACTTCATTCTTTTGTCTCATGTCTACCTTCACATGAACTGTTTGCCCAACTCAAAATACACTCCAGCCCTGCTACTGTTAGAGACAAGTGACCACTTTCCCTCAAATGGCTTACCTGCAGGGCATAGTCTTTTTTTCTATTTAATTCTGCTTATTTCCCAAGTGGATTGTGATTTTCTCAAGTACTTCCACTCAAGCTGTTTTCCCCCAGTGTTTGTCTCCTGTGTAATGTCAGTTAACTGAGATGGTCCATGATTATTTCTGTTCCTTGATGCAGCTCAGAATCTGGAGGTCTATCAAACCACTGTGGCTTCCATTCACTCAAGGAGAGGCAGCAGCAAAACAGCGTTTGGAAATCTTATAAAATATTAAACTTCTTGCTTTCTAGGCCACACAGTCCTTGCCTGAGGCAGCATTCACATAAAAAGTTAAGCTATTACAAGATTTATTGCCTAGATGCAAAGGAGCACACAAAATTGAAGTCTATGTCTCAGCCAGCTGGAACACAAAACAGATATTCCTCCTCAGGTGCCCTGAACTGTGCTGGAAACAGGCAAGAAGACAAATGCTGTAGTTCCAATGTAGACCAGCCTGTGCTAAAATAAAAGCACCATCCTGAAAGCACTCATGTAGTATAAAATAATCAGATTAAAAAGGGCACAGCCAGCCACAGCCCACATACTCCATACAGCTCCATCAGAGCAACCGTTTGTCATTGCCAGCATGACATCAGTCACTACCATAAAGGATCCTGACAGTAGGAGGCAAATAGCCATCTAAAGAGGAACCTTCAGTACGTGTACCTAGATTCATTCACAAGTCCTTCCATCACCATAAGTTTAGCCACACTGTGCTCCAGATGGACATAAAGACGTGTGGTATTTGGGATGATAAGCTATCACTGATGTGGGTTCATATGCCAACTGTAGTCAGCATTGATATACGGATCAAGCTTCTCAGGGGCTTCACAGCAAGATATGCATCTCTAAGACCTAATGATTCACTTCTTCTCTGTGCTACTCAGTGTCTGCAGGTTGACAGATGATTTTTTTTTCATTATGTTCATGTGAGGAATATGGTTTCACAGGAGCTCAGAATCGAGAGGACCATTTTCAAGTGGTTTTATGAAGACATATGGAAGCCAGGTCCCTCTACAGCCCTAGTGAGACTTCTTCTATCATAACTATTGCACATTAGCTTGCCTCCTCCAAAGTGGTAATTCTCCAGTGTCCGACAAAGCTTTCAGCTCAGCACAGCAGTGAGACAGTAGCCTTGTGAATCTGTTATGCCACCTGCCTCAAACTGAATATTGTATTATAAGAAGATGCACTGTGTGTTCTGAAGAACAGAAATAGTCTTTGTTGGTCTTACCATACCCTCCTCACTGGAAAGTCTTTGCATGCAGCAAAGATTTGAGACATATCGTGGAGAAAGTTTTATCCATTACAAGTGTCATGGTATCTCATGTACATGGTGTCAAAACATTCACTAGTTGCAGTAGGAACAGTATTCCCATTATTACACACACACACACACACAGTGGCAAAAGTATTTTAAGCCAAAGAAACATCTAATGTCATTTCCAAACTTGATTTATCAATAAATCCCCATAAAATCATAGAGATGCTTAGGCCGGAAGGGACCTTTGGAGTCACCTCATCCAACCAACAGCTCAGAGCTTAATACTGAAAATGATCACCAGCTTCAACCTTCACTGCAACTAACCTGATTCACCTAGCATTGCAATGAAGAGCCACTAACCCAGTTTCAACTGAGAGTACATGTTCTGACTCCACAACCACCAAATGTCTACAGCTATGCTCTCTGAAGATAAAAAATAAGCTTTTATTTTTCCTTCTTACCCTGTTTGTAGAACGTATCTTTGCTCTCTTTTTATTGTCAGCCAACAGTTGGGAACTTCAGAAATCTCATGTTCTGAAGTAATGGCCCGGAATTCAACGGCATCACATAAGGTTGACATCTGTGCTGGACCATCACTCACCATGATACTGTATCTTCTGAGGTTACAGAAGGAAATTACTGCAGACAACATAGAATGAAGCAGAAATGGAGGTTTAGAATAGTTAGCTCCTGGAACACCAAAAAATAAGGTGTTGCTTATTTATTTTAAAGTATTTTTAAAGGAGTGTGCATAATGCATAATACAGATGTGTAGTTCATTATAATAAGTAAAAAAATAGAGACAACCAGAACTTAAGATGAATCACAAAACTCGGATGTACCAAGGAAAATTCTTACATGTAAAATTATGACTGCCGCCTTGGCACTGCAGATTTAAATTCACTGCTGTAGTTCTCTCCGTCACATTAGTTGAGTACTTTCTTGGGAAATATTTATGTGAGTAAGGGTTTTCAGGATCAGGCCCAATATAAATAATAATAGGATCACTTAGGCAGAGCTTTACATCTGTACAAACACTGTCTAATGAATTCCTGATGGAGTTCTGCTGTTGACTGAGGAAAGCATGTGAGAACCTCCACAATAAATGAAGCAGCAACACATTTTGGATCAAAGGAAATCATACAGAAAAGCAAACTAATATACAAAGGGCTGTAGTGATTCTTGGCATATTTCTTCTTAAGTAATTTAGACCTTCTTTAACCACTGGCATTATTTACTTTATAACAAAACCTCCTGGCCTTTGAATTGAAAGACTTTCAGTCTTTGATATCAGAGCTCTCATGTTTAACCAAGAGGACAGTCTTTAACGGAAAAAGGGTGACACATGCAAACTTCAGCTCCATACGTTGTGAACTCTTTCATGCAGAGGTGACCTTTTCCTTCTGCAACTATACAGTGTGAGCACAGCAAGGTCCAGATCCATGCCAAAGGCTCCTAGGCAGCCAGGAACACAAACAGACAGCAAGAGTCCAAATTAAACTGTGGTATGACCATACTGAAACTAATACTAAATGTGGTAGCTGGGTGCTCTTCTTGAAGTTAATCTCTTTTGGAAGTGACCTCTTTTCTATATGATTTTAGGAACTGCATCATACCTTGCAATTGCAGAAGCTGTATGCTTTGGTAACCTCCACCAGATCCTATTATGACTGTCTTCTCTTTCAAGATGCATATACAAGGCCAGACAAAAGCACAAATAGTACTTTCAGACTCAGACCATAAGGAAGAAGTGTCCTGGCCCCGTTCAGTTTACCTGCCAGATGTCACCAGAGATTCCCCCTGGCTTTTTGTACCCTCCCATATCCTCTACATAAGGTTCCAACAACAAACTTCATACTCTAAAAACCCCACTGAAATGTAATTTACCAAAATTAACCATACTGTCCTCTTTTTCAATCCAGAAGATATATCTGTTATCCCTGCTCTGCATGTATGTGGTGTGTATAGTCCCATTATCAGGGACCACTGCTAAAGAGCTTCCTAACTACTCTGGTTTCCAGGACTACTTCTGTATTTATGAGATGGCTGTCAAAAGTAAAACCCTTTTTCCAGGAGGTCTGTAACCAGCACTCTCTGCTTTGCCCTCTACATCTCTAAGTCATGCCTCATCCTCCTTCTTTCTCTGGGAATTACATGCTCTTTGCTGCCCACCTTAGCAGGGTTCTAAGAGACTCAATGTGCTCCCCATGCCTATCCTACAGCCTGACAGAGCACTGCTCCAGAGTGGCCTTGAGACAAAAGAGACATCAGGACTCATTCACTTTGCCCACAAACAGGCATCCAGCTCCATTTGAGATCCTGGATGAATGCTCGGCACAACACAGGCAGGACTGAAGACCTGTACCCTCCAAGACCAGCTGGATGGGATGTCCTAGGGCAGCACGATAAGGATGGACACGGGCATGCCAGCAGGACTCATGTTCCCTTGACTGTACTGACCAACTCTCTTTTAATATAATGGGGCATTTAGACACACAAGTGATGTTTAGACACCCAAATATAGGGCCATAGAAACAGGAGTTCAATCTATCTGAATACCTGGAGACTGGATATCTGTCCTCAAGGCTGACTGGTTCTGGGAGACCCAATATGGACGTTATTCAGTCCAAGACTCTGGTCTGCAGAAGGAATGTGTTCAGTCAGCATGGGAATTTCTTGGCTGTGCTGTTGGGAAAGAAACAGCAATGTGCCTCCTACCATGTGAACACCCATATCCCTCACTGGAACCAGCTCCTTGTCAATTATGAACTCTGGAAATGCCAAAACGTGCATTAGAGCAATCCAAAAGCAAAAAAAAAAACAGCGAGATGTTTTGTCTTGGATGAGGACCTGCAGAAGAGGGCACGGCAGCAATGGCAAGAAGGAAGAGTGGAGATCCACAACGCCTGAGTCGCATGTACCAGAAAGGCAGGGGAGACTCAAGCCATAGGTGAGCAGTGCTGTAATTAAAGGAATCCAGCACCCCCAGGAATGCAAAAATGTTGAGCGGTGAGATCCAAACAACAGAGACCGTCTGATACAGATCCCAGCCAGTAAGGATATAAATATATGGATGATCTGTCAGCCTTGGATCAAGAAAAAAGGAAGAAATAGATGCTGCAGTTACAGATCAAAGCAGCGGCAAACTCCCAACCATTTTTTTTTCTTTTGACAGAGAACCTCAACTACTGTCCAGTAAACTGGTCAAACTGCCTGCAGGGAGAAAATTCAGAGAAATTACGTCTCACCACTCTAATGCTCTAAAATTAGCATTTACAGGAAATAAGCATGTAAAGAGGAGAGATAATTCTTGGCATGGAGTTAAAAAACTATAGATAATAATACCTGAATCACTTCTACTGCCTGCAAAATAACTAAATGTGCCCAAGGGGCAAGCTGGGTACCAAAAAGGGACCTGCTAACACCACATTTGATAAACAAAGAATATGTCATCAGGAAAATATCCTGAAGGTTTAAAGGAAGGAAATGAAATCCTGAGAGGTTGCAAGAATCCATCTATTCATGGAATTGATAAGAAAATCTCCAAGGCATGTATACTGCTGAACATTAAAAAAAAAAAAAAAGGCAAGAAACTGATGAACATAGCTGCCTGGCTTGGCTCAAGGGTGTCTTTGAACCAGTTAGAAACCCTTCAGCATTTGGAAATATGATCAAACTGATGCAAACAGCAAGAAGCATGAGGTACAGCAAGTGATAGGTAAAGAGTGAAGGAGAATAGGCTGAAAGAAGGAATTCAGGGAGAAGCAATACGTGAAAGTCGTAGAAGGTGCTTATAAAGACTACTGTTTGGGAAAGTGCAATGTCCACTGGATTGTCAGGGATTAAAAGAAGTGGTTGTTAGGCAAAGCCAGAGAGAGCAGGAGCCATACAGGTTATCACATGGCTGATTTCCTTCATAGATGGATACTCTTAGCATTTCAAGGAACAGTCTCTTATTGTCATTTTTCTGGCACATTTTAAATGGCTTTACATATACATGCCCAGCTCCAAATGCTTGGGCAAAGTTTACAGAAAAGAGTTATTAGTCATTATTGTTATTGTTACATGCACATATTTCCAAGCCACTAAATAATTTCAATGCGAATATTTCTTTACAATTTGAAAACATAATGACAGCAGACACACTGAATGGAGAAATGTATTTTTTATTATGTCGTGGTAATAATTGCCTTCACTGCTTTATACAAATTGAATGTTTAAAATATTGTCGTAAAAATAGCAACCCTTTAATAGGTGTTCTCTCCCATAATGGAAACACAGGTCACAGAACATCTTCTTTTCCTTGTTATTGACACTGCTAGAAACCAGACTAATAACTTCATTGTCACAGCAACATTTCTGCAAGGTTTTGCATGCCGGTATTAAACCCCTGCTTTAAACATTTGCTCACCAGCATGTGACTGAGAAGCCTCTCTCTAAGAACTCCAGATAAGGTATTTGGCCTGAAATAGAAGAGTTTTTCCAGTTTCTTGGTAAGAGAGAAAGAGTTCTTTATTGAAAGCATATTAGCATATTTTGCCTCATTAATACCTTCACTGCAGCATTAATTTGCTTAATTATTTCACTTAGAATTCAACATGGTAGCTAATTAATTCAAAAGCTGGGAAAAAGAAAATAAATGTAATCATAACACATACACACATAGCCCTGCTTTGTGAGCACACTTTTTTGGAAAATCATTTCTTTATTCAGCTCTATGAAACACTAAGTCTGTGGACACAGTAAGTCAAAAGTTATCTTTTCAATGATTTATTTTAATACATTTTCCCAGATTTGCCCATTTAGGCTTTTCTCCTGATGGATCTTCTTATAATAAATGGGGTTAATGCATCTCAACAGCCTGCTATCAGGACTTCCAGCTCCATTACCCACTATTAAGATCTTGTTCTCTTCCTCTGCAAATCTTCCTTCCTATTTTACTGGCAATGGCCAACAGGCACACTACATCCTTAGCAGGTCATTTGAAAACAGGAGATCACTTCTCTCCAAACAGCCCCAAAATGAGCTTCTCATAGCCTAAAAGAGGAGGGGGGCGGGGAATAAATTAAAAAACCACCATCGCTCTCCTTTTCCTAAAGTCTTTCATTATAATTGAAAAAGAAAATCTTGAGGTATTTGGGTCACCCCTAAAATTCTCACAATCAGAACTGGGAATGCTATTCCAATACAACATCTTCTTAACTGCTTGCTTACCAGACTTACATCTTAGCAAGCCAAAATCATCACAAAACAATTAACATTCCAGGGCAACTCTGAGATGACTGTCTCTCACACGCTGCTACAAAGGCTGCCCAGTAAATCAGGGGATGCTCACAGTGATGCTCCAGCAATGCTTACAAGTGCGTATGGTCCATAGCTGTGTTAACAGAAAACCTTAAGTGTAATACAGCCGCATCAGAAAATAAATCCTTCCAGCCCTGCTACTCCAACTGAAAATAATAGTTACACATTGGTAAGAAGCTGGTACAGCTGGACTGGTCGCCACTCTGCTATGTGGTTGCTGGAGCTGCTCACTTCCCCCTGTGAGCACTTGGCTGGTTTAGTGTCCTCCTCCGTTTTTACTTTGGCAGGTACCAGCCTGGGGAGACAATGGAGTATTTCAAGATGCTGGCCTCAACCATCCACAATTTAATTTTCTTGGTTTGTTTCTACTTATACAACAAGCTTGCTTACCCTCAGTTGTGCTTTTTAAAGAGAAATACCAGGAACAGGGATTGACAGAATCTGCTTAAACCTTTTCAAGCTCAGTATTATAGCTTACATTATGTTGCAAGAGAATTGTGTTTAATGATTCTCTCTGCTTTTATTGGCAGTATTTAGACAAGGACCAGAGAAGTCCATCAATGCAGTGGTCATTTTCTTAGGGCTTTGTGTATCTAAAATGGGACTTCAGTGAAACAGAGGCACTTAAATCCAAATCACCCCATTCAAAACCTATTTAGCCCTGGAAATAACTAAATTCAGTAAGCATTATCTTTCAAGTTGAAAACACTAGAAAACATTTTTAAAATTAGGGTTCTGCATCCTGACAAGCCTAGATCTGCACGAGGTAGAGAGCTCAGCCTTATAGACTGTCAGGATGCAGAAACAAAATGTACAAAAAACTAGGTTGCCTACACAACCCTCTCCAAGACGTATTCTCAGAGCACACCTAACACTGATGTGGTTCAAGTCCTCACAAAATGCACCCAGAGGCCTCTTATTTTTAAAAAGGATCTGGAAAACAAAATACTCTTATTCTGTATAGCAGCCTGAAGAGGCTTTTGTGGAGCCCCACGCGATTATCTTGCCTCTTGCTTTCCTGTTTCTTCTTCTGTCCCTTCTCCCTGGAATCATATATAAAGCATTTTTTTCCTGCACAGTGTCCCTCTCTGCCTCACAAGCCCGTTTCATGGTAGCTGTGCCTTTTGTGACCTGTGGATTCAAACCCTCTCCAACAGAGCAAAGAACAAACCTGGGTCTTCAATTGCTCAGATAACTGCTCAAACCAGGAGGCCACCGTGCAAGAGACAGACTCTTCGTCTCACTCCAGATGTCTCTTCCAGCGAAAGAATGAGCTTTGTTCCATCTTTTAAGAAAAAATTAAATTAATGTTTGGAAAGGCCCTACTGTGAGGTTAGAGATGCTCCTCGCTACAGCCTGGAGGCGGACACTTTGGAGCTGCAGGTTGGGAGGTTTTTGGATAAGGTGCAGTCTTCCACCACCCATTCCAAGCTCACAGGTCTGGTCAGTCCTCCACACCATTGACATCCCTCTGAGAAGCCAAGCACATAGCCATGTTTGAGTGCTCTGGCTGGGCAAGTGAAAGATGGGCAGCAAAGAACATGGATTTGAGAACTTCTTCCAAATCTTGCCTCTGGTTTTGGTGCACTGCAGTGCCCTGGCCTGGAAACTGTAGCAGGGTCACATTCATTACAAAAATGAAGGATGTTAATAAATTAAACATGAGGATGAATAATGAGAGCACACACTCTGTTATTTATCTGACTTTTTAAATCATTTTACATATTTTATGTATCAGACCACTTCTAGAACCGAATGAGACATAAATTTTTGTGCAGCTAACTCAGTGTCTGCATCACCAGAATTGCCAATGTACCTTCCTGTGGGATAACCTGGTATGCAGCAAAGAATGGTGCAAATTTGGTATGACCTGGATGTCTCTGCTAAGAAGTAAGCATCAAAAATAGACAGTTTTGCCCTGTGAAATATTAACTTTCAGTTGCTGCATTGATCCAGTGTGTGAACAAAGCTGTTCAAATCCCTTCAAATGAAAACTAAGGCTTGAGGCTATCTGCAGTCACTTAGAGTCAGTGTACTTTTGGGGGGCCTTCCTTTTTGACTGTTCGTAAGGAAAGCTAAAGTACCTGGTCACAGTTCTGGGGCAAGTTGTAGCATCCCCAGTAAGTTCTTTAGCCGGGCAATTATAGACTGGACACCCAGAGCAAGCAGAGAGCCAGCGCTGAGCTGAATTAGAAAAAAATCTATTTACAGAAACATTTCTAGCATCTGTTTTATCAAACATATGTACTCTGTTCATTGCTGTGCACCATTAACACTTTTCATGCGGAGATCGTAAGACACACATGAGCGTCACAGAAACCAGGAGGCTATTTTTTCCTTCTTTTCTTTGTCTCATCAAGGTTTCATTCAGGACCACTCTAGTCTAAGATCATCCCAGTGGTAAAAAATAAAATCCTCCCGCCAATGATCTGAAGGGCAAGGTGGCATCAGATACAGAGGGAATTTTTAGAGTCATTAATAGACATTAGGGACATGACCTTATTTCAGCTACAGGAGCCTGGATAAGTGAGGACAGACATACCATGCTCTACATGAAAACACATGTTTAACCACTGTTAGTAATGACAGAATCTAACAAGACAGGATGCTGTGTCCTCTGGCTGTGTTGATCTCGGCAGCCGACCGCCCTGCACCAACTCACCCTCCCACAGTCCAAGGGAGGACATGCAGCAGGAGAGCAGTCACCCCTTCCACCAGCCATAACCCCTGGACAGCTGTACTCAGGAGCCTCCTTCTCATCCTTCCATCTGTGACAGATGAGATGAAGGAAGCCATGTGGAGCAGCCTTCTGCCCTGTGCTCCTGGTCCCTGGTTCTCCAAGCTGGGACAACATGGCAATAAGCCTTTCTCCAGGATTTCTCCCAGACTAAAGCTTCCCGGCTGTGGAGTCTGGACCAGGCGAAGATAGTGGGTAGGTGGATGGGAAAAAACAACGCTGCTCAACCATCACACAGTCCTCATTTCTGATCTGGAGACCCCAAGAGGCACACAGGCCAGGAGGTTAATCTAAAATAACTAGAATATTCAGAAGCTGCTGGCTGGATCTGCTCGGGGCTCACAAAAGGCAGAGCAGCCTCTCATTACTTTCATTATCTGGATTACAATGAAAAGAGAGGAAAGAGGATAGAGGCAGATGCTTCCCTGCAGACTCTTTGCCCAGATGTTAAACCAGCTGGCTACAAACCCCACATAGAGGTTTGCTGCCAAAGCCAGGGCTGATGACAGGAGATGGAGACATGGCCCATACCTTCCCTGCTCCTGCCAAAACAGACCAAATGATCTGCCACACAACCCAAATTCCCTACAGTAAATGCCAGCCATGCTACTGCTCTGCAGCATTCCCTTTGGTTCCATGTCCCTCAGGATCTGGAGAAGAACTTTGTCATCTGCACAAGTTCTTGCCAGTGGACCTGGAGGGGCAGTTCCATAAGGATCACAAGCTGTGAGGCTCTGGTGCCCATACCTTGTATCACCTTAGTCTTGAACTGCTGCAGCATCTTGACCCACCCCAACCACGTATGCATCTCACAACTTTTTGTCCCCCACACAGCTGCTTCAAGCTGTCACAGTGACCCTCCTCCAAAGATTTTTCTTCCTCCTTGTGTTAAATCTTCTCCTTCTCTTTTGCCCAGCACACGTTTCCAATCTGTATTTAAGGTACACTTCTCATGAGAAATGGACTTAGTCCACCAGGCAGGGCAGGAGAAGTAGCTCAAATAGACACCTGCATTGGAGAGAGAATAGCTCTGTCTTCTGGTAATCTGTCATGTTCTGGGCCACACACAGAGAATTCAGCAAATCCTCCTTAGGAGAAGTCCTCTGTGTCTCTAAACTGAATGACTGGCACTACGCACCCTGTTCGTCCACAACATGCTGGCATTCATAACAGGTAAATAAAAATATTATTGCCAAAAGCTTCTCCTTTCTCATTTCCAAAAAACAGTGGTCTGTTGATAGAGAATTTTAATTGATGTAACCAGTAACTATTAAACTGATGACACAGAGCAGCTAACACTGATAAGCAGAAATTAGGACATTTACCAGCTTTCAAGTACACTTGAAATACCGGGTTGTCTCTTTAAAAACAATGAAAAACCATTCTGGATAAAATCTTTCAGAATGTTTTATTTCCTCCAGAGAACAGATCTCTTTTTCTTGAAAAAAAAAAAAAAAAAAGAAAGTCTCACTAATATTAAAATATACTGAACCTGATAGAACAGAACGTCTCCTTTGAAGTTGTTTCAATCTTTTTAAATATCTAAAGGACCTAACCCACACAGGGCTTGCACGTTTTCAGCTTGAAAAAAAAAATCAAAGCTTTCTCCCCTTTTTTCCCGCATGTACACCCGCTTGCCAATTATGGGAATTAGAAAGAAAAAAAAAACAGTGTTGGAAAAAGGTAGGGGTTTTTTACACTTTTGTAATTATGCACAATATTTAATCATTTGGGGAGAAGGACTGCTTGGAGGGAGAGGAGAGTTTTATTCCAAGAGTTGTACATGTACTTTCATCCTGGATCAAGTGTCAACCACCAGGTGATATTTCAGAGGGATCACCACGCTCCTCTGCTTAACAGCTCATCTCCGATTTGCTCAAACGATCAACAGCTCATCTCCTTTATTAGTCTCTCTGTTTATCTGCCCAGCGATGAGCTCCTGCTCCCGCAGCCAGAGAACAAGCCAAGAATAGCCAGATCCAGAGCTGTGAAAGATATTCTTCCAGCATCATCTGGCTCCTTGGCAGAGTCTGCAGGCAGCTGTACTCCCGGCCCCGTGCCTGCCGCTGGGTATATCATGTGGCCACGCCGTAGCGGTACTGGCTGAGCATCTCTGTCCTCCTGGACACAATTTTCCTTTGATTCACCTTGAAACCAAGAAACCCATTATATGACCATTGTCTCGGATTCAATAAATAGGGCTTTTTTTAATGACCGCCCGTAAAAGATGTCCAACGCGTCTTATTTCTGCTGTCATACGTTATAAATCTACGTACTGCCTTTAAGGACCATTCCCTTTGCTGTACAGGGCATACTTTAGCGGCACTTTATCACAGCACACGAGCAGGATCTTTTCCAGCTGATTTGTAGCACAAGGGCTGGACTTCTTCACTGATGGATAAACAAAGAGCCTGAAAAAACAGGCAGGGAGCAGAGGACAGGAGGGCTACCTCAGGACTGCTCCGGATATTAAGGTTACATTAGCCAGTCTGTAATTCTGTAATTTCCAAAATACATTTGCTTATTTTTTTCAAGAAAAACACACAAAGAAAAAATAAAGTGTGCAAAATTTTATCCCTGATAATAAAGGAGGCAACCCTACAAAGCTATTGCCTTCTGCTTTTCTCTTTCTTCCTTCTTCCTCTTGTTCCTTTCACAAGAAAGACTAGTAAAAGCTCCGTTTATATTAGCTACTAGCATTATCTATAAAAATCCTGTCTTAAAATATTACTCATATCACACTGTTGCACAGTCAAATTTCATAGGAAACAAAGCACTGAATGCAACATAAATTACATCAGCACTACAATTTGGGCATAAATTATCTGAACCAAACAAAATCTGACCTTGCTTCTACTGTTTTGGTCAGTGTCTCCATTTTAGATGCTGCAGGTCATCCTTAAACATAAGTTTGTCCTTTCAGTGGATTTTTACATTTAAATTGGTTTAATAATTCATGACATAACAAGCATTAAAATATAAGCATTTTCTACCTAAGGAACTAACAGTCTGTCAGCTTCAGCAGTCGATGTGACACAGCTGAATGCTTGAATCAAAAAAAAAGATAATATTTCCATGCACTGTGACTGATGCAATTGTATACAGGCATTTACTTGTCTGCTCAAAGTTTCAACCCCGATAGTTTTTTTCTTTCTTATTGTATTTGTCTAAATCCAATTGTAAGTTCTTCAGGGCACCAATCTGTCTCCTCATATGTTCATAAAGCACCATGTACACCTATGGCACTCTGTAATAAGTAATTTCCTATCTGCTTATGATTAAAGAGGGATTTCAGGTGAAATATTGTAAATTGAAATGGACAGACTAGGAGGACAGCTTACATTATCAACATCATTAGCTCGGACATTGTGCTTCAACAGAGGATGGCAGCCAACATGCTCTGCACAGTTCGAGCTTGCCTACGTGCAGATCTAAATGCTTTTGAGACCCATCCTGCAACCATTCCCCATCTCCTGGCACTGTCCCCCTAAACAACACGTTGTGCAGTGTATAGAGAGCTCTCCATTAAATGCTTTTTATGGCAGTACACATCTCTTTGTAAGGGTATCTATTGCTTTTTCCAGGGTTACTCACTAAAACCAAGCTAGGCATACCACAGAGCAACGGGGAAGACAGGAGTTCACTGTCTTGGAGGTGAAAAGAAAGTGGGATATGCCATGGAATGGGGAGCAGAGAGAGAAGGTGAGAATTTGTTGTATTAATAGGATTGCCTGGTGACTCGCTTGAGGCATGGACGTTTCCAGACAGGTCTGCTCCCCACTTAATAGTAATTGATTTGTGCAGGTGATATAGCAAACATGAGAGTCCAGCTGCATGACACATGCACAGCTCCGGGCATGCTTAGGATTAACATATTTATGATAGCAAGAAAGCCTTCTGGGAGCAGTCCTCAGCTCATGCCCTTGCCTGCACCCCTGGACACTACGATGCCAGTCAGTGGCCATCCAAAAATCACTCCTCTTCCAGAAACAGCCCTACTCATGCCCTTGCTGTCCCTCCAAAGTGAAACCCCTTTCCCTCAGCTCTTCCCACTCCAGATTCCTCAGCTTCCCACAGAGCATCCATACCCAGCCTCTGCTGCCCCAGACCTCTTAAACCATCTCAGAGCTCCCAGGTTACATCTCCCAGCGTCCCCCACCCCAGTTGCTTGCCCCAAAGCCACTGGTACAACAGCATTCTCACTGCATCTCTCTCATCACCTCCCTCACCAAGCTCTCAGATCCTCAGGCTTCCTCAAACTCCATAACACTCCTCAAGCCTGCACCCTAGGCTTGCCATCTCACAGTCTCCTTTCCTTCTTCCAGGGTCTACCCACACTTCTCCCCTTTCAAATCCTCCCACCAACTCCCTTCACTGCCCAGTCCGCCAACCTGGTCCTCCCTCTCCCACCTTTGCTCACTCACCTCAAGTTTTCCCACCCCACCATCTTCCTGCTATACAGAGAGCCCTACCTGCCTCCATTCCTGTCACCCACATCTTCCACACACTGACAGCCCTGATGTCCCAATAGGAGCAAACCTTCAGCTTCCCTCACCAGATGAAACCCCAAAGCTCCCTTTTCCTGCCCACGTCTTCTCCAAGAGTCATTCTGAAGGAAATTCCAATCAATAATGACTTCACTAAGATTTTAGGTGTCTGGAAGGGTCTTAGAAAAATAAAATCAGTAGCTTTGATTTTTTTCATTGCAATGTTTCTAAGGGACCTACCACAGGCTGAAATTCCCACTGCCCTCTGTGGAGTATTATTCAACTGTAAGATGAGATGTCTTGCCCAAGAACACATAGAGGGGCCATGGCATGGCAGTATAACCTAGACCTTCACACTCCTGAAGCGCACCTTAACCAGACTGTGCCTGAGTATAATTTTTGGCTGCCCAAAATGAGTTCCTCACAGCTTTGCCTCAGGGCTCACCTGCACCTTCAGCCTTTGACCAGCTTAGAAGCCCGTTTTCCTCCTCAAAAAGCTGCAGTCCCCCTATAATGCTTTGATGCTATTTATTCTCAAGTACCATGTCCCTGAGGCAGCAAAATGAGGGAGTCCCATGGAGAGGTTCCTTCTTCAGCAAGGGAAGAGCAGAGAAGGATTACAGCTGGGTGGAAAAGGAAGCCAAGAAAGTCACTGTGTACTCAGAGGACAGTGAAAAAAGAAGTCACCACCTGGGCAGCCAGAGTTTGTTGCTTAATGAGCAATCACTGATCTAAACCCTCATCACACCCCGGGCAACTTATGTGATTACAGGACATACAGGGCAGAGTTTTCCCTCCACAGACCTGTATGTTTCAATGGCTATGACACCCAAGATAACTGCTCTGGAATTTCGTTAGTAAGACTGCAAAGTCAGGCACTTAAACTAGGAAATACAAGGCCTAAGGTGGTCTTTGCAGCCCAAATCACACTGTGATACAATCCTTATTTGCACAATGAAGTGTTATTTCTCCACCATTCTCCTGTTCCGGTCCACAGACCCAAGAGCCCTCCTTCCCTTTGGTGGCATGTTCTGGGTCCTTGCTCCATGCCATAGTTTCCTCACATCACTCAAGTTCTGCTCAGGATGGCAGCAATAATTTTCTTATAGACTTTCCTTTGGCCTTCCCCACTCTTAAATTAGAGGGATTCACAGGTGTTAATTATCTTATTTCCATAATCAACCCATGGAAGGAGGGTGTATCATTAACTCCCCATTACAGCTGGTGAGCTAAAGAGATGCAGGTTAGTAGATTAATATCCACTGATTTTGCACACGTAAGTTGAAATACTCAAGGCTCAACATTGCAAACTCCATGATGCTCTATGCATCTCTCCCTAGACTGTAAGGTACAGATACTGGAAAAGCATAACGCCACCACCTGTGGCAGTCATCCACAGGGTTTCAAGTCTTGGGTGCATCGCATAGACCATATCCCATTTGGGGAAGCACAGAGCCAAGACAAGTGCTGGGCTATCTCGGCCCAACTTCATTGAAATTAAGAGGGTAAGGGATTTTTTGCTTGTAGGTTTTGGCAGTCATTTCCTGATAGCAGAAGAATAGTTGGCTCTGCCTCATAAATACCCAGAATAGCAATCCAGGTTTGTGGCAGACCAGGAAAAAAAAAAAGTACTATGATTGGAACAGGCTTTTCTGACTTTTCTCTCCCCAAGCCTTTATCAGCTGCTTCATTCAAACCCAGCAGTCTCCTTCTCTACCTGAAACCACAGAGAGATCCAGACTGCTCTCAAGCCTCTAGATTTGCCCAGCCTGTACTTAAAACAAAAGCCAGTCCCAGCTAAAGTCATGGTGCACATACTGCAGGTAGAACCTGAGTGGGATTTACCTGCTTATTCTCTGCTTCACACCTGCAGGCCGAGCTGTTTCAAATGCCTAGGCCAGATTGATTGAATGCTCACAAAAATGGTACAAGTCACTTGCCTGATTTAACCGGGCACCTTCTTGCAAAATTTCAAGTCTTCAAATGAAACAATGAAAACTCCATGATTTAAAAATTAAATAAATAAAATAAAACCACCACAACCCACAAACAATCCAGAAAATAAAAAGAGGAGAGCCTAGATATTTATCCCACAGGCAAAACCACCATAAAAAAGCCTAGGATAAATTTACCCTACTATCCTTTCTGGAGATAGCTGAACTGCTTCAGCTGAAACTTTCTCTGAGAAAGAATCAACTGCCTGAAGCAGACATCCAGCATGGAAAATTTCAGCTTAAACAGTTAACACTTGCTGAAGAATAAGCTCCTAGAGACAGTCTTCTATACAATGTAAGTATTGTTATTACAGGACTCCCCACAGGACACAGAGAGCCCAGAGTGCCTTTCCTCAGCTCACCCGCTACCTCTGCCCCTGCTCCCCTCGCCCAGTTCTCCGCTGCCCCTTCCCAGCCCAGATTGTGGGACCAGATCCATGTTGCCACCCACACAACACAGCCTGACACAAATTTCCCACCCTAGCTGCTTTCTCCAGGGTAAGATGGCCCAGCAAAACAAATTCTGGGGAGTCACTAATATAGCACCTTCAGTCCAAGCTGCAGCTCTTCTTATACATACTTCTTGTACGTTGCACTTTTTGCTGGCCTTAACTCCTGTGGGTCTGCTGCATGTATTTTGATTGGTTAATGACTTTATTCCTGAGCTGAGCACACAGTTTCCAGTCATTAGTGAGCATCATGTGCTCATGTTGTGTTAAGTATCTTGGAAAGCCGCATTTGCATATGGTATATCTTCCTCTTTGCAATGCCAGGGGTGTCTTGCACAAGCCTCCCTCACTCTTTTGATGGACTGTAGACAGCTTGCTCATTAGTCTGGTATCTAATTGCTTATCAGTCACACTCTCAAGGTCCTCATTACTTCACTTACACAGCTACAATAATTAGATTTTACATTTCTTTAGACTCTCATGGCATTGTTTTATCCTGTTGAGGAGGCACTCACATATAATACACATATATTATAAATTATCTTCTATAATTATCATATTCATTATAATATATAGTATATACATATACAAACATAATGCTGCTGAGGTAAAATCAAACCTCTGCAGTTCTAAGTGTTCAGGATGCTTATTTTCTGGTTTTAACTTCTGCGAGGCTTCACCCATCTGTGACCCTTCGCTTACAAACTGTGCCTGACTGCATCATTTCCTACCTCTCACCCTTTCCCACAGAACAAAGCTTTCAGATCTTCTCACTGCAGAGATGCAAATTCTTTTAGGCAGAAACACATATCTGATGTTTAGTACCGCAACAAACAATAAAGTTGCTTGAGCCGTCAGTCCTTATTTTTTGGGTAACATAGATTTTATGCCTCTTTTTTGGTCTAATTTTATGCATTTCTTTAGCACCTATTCTATAAGCCTCAAGCTTTTTTTGCTAAATCATTCCACACATTTATTACAGCATTTTAAAAGCAACAACAATTTATTTAACTTTTCAGAATAGAATTCTGCAGGCTTTGGAGCCAGATGATTTTTTTTTTCCTGGGATCATGTGTGAACCATGTGCTGGTATCTGTATTTACAGATGCAAAACACACAGACACTGGCTGGAGTATAAAACTGTGCTGCCTTTTTAAAGTGAATTAAATAAGTGAATGCACCAAAAGGTTAAATTTGAAAAGGCAAACAGGTTATTCCCCCCAAACTGGAAAAGGACTGTATTATCATAGGCCAAGTCTGCAGAAGTAAAATAATCAAAGCCAGAGGATGGAGCATTTTATTCAGCGTTATAGATGTCGCCGTAGAGACTGCAGTGATTTCCAAGTCACCTCCTCATCCTGCTGTAGTGCACATTTACAGGTGCAGGAGGGACAGGTGACATTTGAGGACTCACTGGCTATCTCCTAAAGCCAGGCAGACGTGACACTCTGGGCTGTGATGCAGATAACATCCCTCAGCCTCAGGAAATTGCTCCGCTCCTCTCCACTCTACCACCAGCTCCGGTCCCAGGTCACGGCACCCAGAGCCATCATTGCACCTCCTCAGCTAGAGCCCTTCAGCAAAGTGTATGTGGAGAATGAGCAAATGCTCTGCATGAAAGACAGGCGGTGAATGCAGGAACATTTTGTACCTCTAGAGGTCAAAGTCCTGCAGAGGTTAAAGAATGGTAGGTTTGGACAAAAAAAAATTGAAAAGAAAAGTCTTCCCATGGCCTCGTAATGATCTAATGCTGAGCAAGACCCCAAACTTCTGAAATGCAGCAAAATGTGGCAGTAGAAAACCTTGAAGCAAAAATCCTGGGTGAAATGCTAAAGAGCACCTAAAAGATTTAAGAACCAGGATTCCACTAGTCCCCAAGCTTCTGAGAAGTTTACTTCCCATTGACTCTGTGTGAATATCTAAAGCCTTTCCAAATTTCTCGTAACAGGGTGTGTTTGCTCTCCATTCTCCTTTACTGCTGTGTGCCATTTCCCTGCCTTGCTCTGCCCACAGCCGGCTGCATGTCAGGCAGCGACACGCTGGCAGCTATCAGAGCTAAAATCAGTCCTTATAAGAAACACAGCATGGTAAAGGTGGAAACAGAGAGGGAGGTTTAACTCTGAGCCCCACCTGCAGATAGAAAAGGGACATGATCCCAAACTCAGGATGAAGGAGAGCAGCCTCATCGAATTCATCACCACTCCCCACCTCTGCCTTCAGTCCTGGGAGGCTCGTCGCCATGCCAAAATAAAACCTGGGACTGGGCAGACTCCCAGCCCCTGCAGACGGCTGGCTGAGGGAGGATGCTCGCCTGCTTCCCGGGAGTGAATAGCGTTCCCGCCCTGGCAGGCAGCCAAGCACGGCAGCCGCCCGCGCCTGGGCTCTTCCCCGGCTCTCACAGCCTCTTCAACAGAAGTGACACCAGGCACACTCTTGCTCGCTGCATGCTGCCACTCAGGAGGTAGGGAGAAGAAGAGACTTAGTCCTTCACAGCTGGAGGGCTCCGACTTTGCAAGCTGAGGCATGATTAAGATGGAGAGCAAAGGGGGGAAGTGGGGGGAGAAGGAGAGGCAAGATGGAGGGGAGATGGAGGAAGGGACTCAAGGCACAAGGCTCAGTCCCTGCCTCTCTATCACATTTTTCCCCCGTGCTGCCCCTCACTGTAATCCTCCACAAAACAACCAAGAGCAGTACCTGGCACAAACCTGCAAAGACCCTCCCAGCCTGGCACTCATTAACCTCACTGCGACACTGAACTAATTAGCTCGAGCATGGCATCATGCTAATGCAACTTTTCCATTTCCAGGACCTCAACATGGATCACTTCCCAGTGTCTCCTCCTGTCCCATGGATGTATCAGCCAGGGGGACAAGAAACCGCATGTGCAGGGTAAGACTGAAAGTACAGAGACAGAGGAGAAATGGGGAGGATATTTTTATTGGCATAGCAACGATATATTGGCACATATATAACTATCTTTGTGCTTATGTAAGGATATGTTCTTACTGGGAGGGACTTAAATGGTAGGATGGAAGCAGACCCCAAGGAGTGACCTTGATATGCTTGTTTAGTGAGGCACTGGGTGAGTGGCACTGGGTGGGTGACGCTGGGTGTCCGAGGGCAGCAGAAGGACATTCAGAAAGTGATTTGCACATCAAATAGTGAGGGAGCTGCCTCTCAGAGAAATCAGTGGAGCCCAGCACAACCACCACACCTAAGTATTCACAGAGGACTGTAGATCTTCCTGGTAGCTGAGAGGTGGATTTCTTCTGCCCATTCATCATTTGTAAGAGTCTAAAATCCCAAACAGTCCTTCAAGGAGGAGAGTGTGAATGAGGCCCAGGAGGAAACAAGGAGCTGCGGGAGGAAAGCCAAATATACCAGCGCGGACACCTTCAAAGTGGTATCAAAGACATCCCAGTCAGGTGTATGGCAGCAGGGGGAGCACCAATTCACAACAGCCAGGGAGAGAAGCTGTGCAGCTCCCCTCTTTAACCTCCCAGGATCTGAACAGATCCCAAGCTATGGAGAGGGTAAGCATTTATTTTTAAAGTCTACGTTGAAACCTGGTATGAACGACTGCTCTGTTACATGCACCCCCTAAAACCAAAGGCACTGAGGCAAAATAGCCAGAGAGGAGCTGTATAACAAATGTTGCTCCTTCTAAGGGCACCTCTGATCTACTAACGGTCCTGATGGTGGGCAAATAGCAGGAGCTGGCCTGTTATCTGTCTGACACACCTACAGTCTGCGGTGCATTTGTTTTCACAGCACTGCTGTGAGGTACAGAAGTGCTCTGTGGATGTGAGGCGCTGAGTCTGAGAGAGCCCCAAGCCCTCATCCAGGCTAAAATATGTCCAGCTCCCATGGCATTGAATGGCAGTTGAGTACCTAAATACCCCAGACCTTGGTGGGGCTGAGCCTCATTAGCTTGCTGCAGATGAGAGAGCTGAGAACTGAACCCAGGCATCTGCCTTGTGGTTTAATGGCTGAAAAGCCTCACCTATCTCTTCTGGTGTGGAAAAGGTAGATGGTAAAGAGAGCTGGAAAAGGGAGGGCAGAAGAGGAGAGTGCCAAAAGAAGCACCAGCGTGGACTCTGCATCTTTGCACTAAGGGGTAAGTTTATGTAGGACCACAAGCTGGGTTGTAGGATAGGGGGAAAATCTCACATCTAGCCACCTTGCAAGCAGGACAGAGCAAGGAACACCCCAAAAAGCCTGCAGGAGACCCTGGCTGAGGGCCACATGGGGGGACCTTTAGGAATGCGCTGCTCCAGGGATACCTCTGGGCAGCACGCACGAGGCCCACGCTGTGTGGGGAATGCGAAGAACTGGTCTTTTGTTTCACACCCCTTTGTTTTAACCTCTTGAATCAAAGACCCCAGCTGCTACTCTGGGAGAGGCTAGAAATTAATCCAATTAAAAAATAAATTCCCTGTGGAATCAAAACTGCTCGCCGGGTGGGGGGTAAGGGCATACAACTTCTTTCTTCTACAAAACAAACTCTTTCTTCTAACTCACATTTCACAGAGGAGAGATAGAGGCAAGGAAGGGTTTGAAGGAAATCAAACAAACAAATGATCAGGATGATTTATAACTCTGGTACCAACCCGCAGCTCGCAGGAAGGATCACAGCCCCTGTCTTCTATAGCCTGCATGGCCGGAGACAGAAACACAATGCCGCTTGCTACCCTGCAACACAAACAGTCATAGAGCAACAAAACCCTTTGCCGCTTCGTTCCACTCTTTTGTTTTCTAGGGTTTTTGGTCAGCCAAGGCTTGTGGAGCTTGACAGGTTAACCCACACTTCCTTACTTGCGGCAGAAATGATTAAACAGGGAGGATTGTTTAGGCCATGAAGCAGGAGGAATTCCTTTGTTTTTGTAGATCACTCCAAGGCAGCCGAGCCCGCCAGGATGCCCAAGAAGAAAGAGGCAGGGGCTGAGCATGGAGATGGGTTTCCAGGGAGAGATGTCATGCCAGCCCTCTGCAGGCTTGGAGACAAGGGGTGGGGGGTCACATTGCGTCCCAACTTCACAGCGGGAGAGAAGTCAGCCGAGCCCTTTGGGTATGTGGGTGAGGGAAACCAGCTGGAGACCATGCCCAAACAGCCTGCTTTCTCCTGCCAGGCTCAGCAAAGCCCTGGTAAAGTCATACCACCCAAGGGCTTGTGCTACAAGGAGATCGCACCCCAGTGCCTCAAGGATATGCAGTGATGTGCCAAGGGGAACCGGGGCCAAGGAGAGAAGGAGACATTCAATAGCCAGGGCTTAGTGCCCTTATGAGTTCCTGGGAAATGCAAAGCACATATAACACAGCAACCTCTTTTTAAAGCCTGGCTCGCTTCCACTGCCTTGTGTGCAGGCTAAGCTGCACATCCTCCCTCAAAGTATGTGTGGTCCTGAGGTACAGGGCTGGATCTCTACGGGAGTCTTACCTTCTCTTGCATGCCCAAAATGTAATACTTCCTAGCTTATCTCCATTAACAGCCATCACTGGAGAGAATCCCAGGCACCTGCTGAGAGGAGGAAAGTCTTACCCCATGGCACCAGGGACACCAATACTGTGGGACATATGCCAGCTCTACTGTGCTATAGGTGATGGTGAAAAGGGTCAGAGCTGTTAAGTGCCTGTGCTCAGCTGGGAGGAGTGAAGGAAGAGGATGGGAAGATCCCAGTTTTTTGTTACTCTGTGCAAGGCAATAACTGTCTTGGGAGAGAGATAAAGCACCTACAAACTTTATTTCTAAGAGGTGGACCAGAATTGGAGGGGAAAAAAAGTAAATTTAAAGCTAAATAAGGGAATCTGGAGTGATTTTCTGGCCATCGCTGACTTAGCTGCTGTTAGCATCAGGCTGGTGGTCCAGGAGTGCCTTGGGAGAAACACACTATCCAGGGATCTGAATTTGCAGAGATTGGTGGGGGACTCTTTTGCTTTTTCCTTTGCCTGATGCCCACTTTCTTCGAGCAGCTTTGGTTTCTGTGTCTAAGAGGTACAGGAAGGAGCTTGGCAGCAGAGATCAGACCTCCGGACACTACGAAACACCTCCTTCTTAACAGGCTCTGAGTCTCCGCAACAACACTAAGTGCAAGAGAGCTGGTAAATTATTAAAATAACCTTGCAACAGCTCCGGAGAAACCACCAGTGCCTGAGATTCAAAGGAAAGGCTGCGGTGTGAGAATCCCCATTAGTAACAATACGCACAGTTTGCAAGAACATATGTCCCTGCATGGAGCAATCAACCAATCTGGGCTGTTTAACCACAATATTTCAAAGAAGTGCTTTTGATGCAGCTGATCCGTATGTTTATTTTTGAGCTGTAAAATGAGATTCTTCACTAGCCTTTGAGAACATTTCTGTAATGGACTTTATCCAAACTATCGGGGAGAAGGATTTGCTCCAGTGGAGCGACTGATACGTATCTCTTTTTTTTAACTGAAAATCACGACTGTGGAAAAAGAGTAACCCGGGCAGACAGAAAGTGCTTTTTACCCTTTAAAAAAAAAAAAGGCAAGAGGAGCAAGACCCCACTGGGACCTTCTTAAGAATAGGTTTGGATCAAAAGTGCATGAGATGGGGGCTAGGTGGGTGGGAAAGGTGAAGTATTTCCAAGATTCCCCTGATGCAGATACTTCAGCACACATTGAAAATACAGCCCTTTGCACCTTTTCCTCCTGCAAAGTATGTAGAAGGTGAATGTAGGTCCTGGTTTATCGATTGATTGATTGATTTTTTTTTTTTTTTAATAAAGAATAAGAGCTCGTCGTGGAATAGCCGTGCCTTTGCGGGGAGGGGGAGGGGGAGGTGGAGGGCAGGAGGGGTGGGGGGAAAGGTCTGGTCTCCTTCCCTGCTCGATATAATCCTAGTTAAAAATAAATTACATGCTGTATGGAACTTGAAATGGCAAAGATAATCCTGTTATACACGAGGGGCCGCCTCGCTGCCCGCTGCCTGCTCCCGGCCGGTGGCTCCGTTCCCAGGCACGCAGCCCGACCCCGGACCCCAGACCCTGGACCCCGACCCGGCCCAATGCAGCCCGGCCCGGCTGCTTCCCCCGCGCCCCCGCCAGACATCCATCCGCACCGCTTCCGCGGGCAGGAGAAAGGAGCTGCGCGGAGGCTTTTCGTATGGAAACCAGGCGTTTGGGGCGCTTTTGTTGGCGGCAGAGCATTCCTCCCCCGCGCCTCCCCGCGTCCCCGCCGTCAGCGCTGAGGCGCGATTTAAATCCCATTTCCATAAGCCGGCGCTGCGGGCAGCCCGCCGCCCCCTGTTCGCGTGCCGCCTCGCGCAACGACCCGCGCAACGACCTGCGCAGCGACCCGCGCAGCGACCCGCGCAGCCCCGGGGTACCCCTGGTGTGAGGGGCGGCCTCGCACGGAGCCGGGGACGGAGCCCTCGGGATGGTTCATCCCTTCGTACGCACAGACGAGCACTTCTATCCGAGGCTTCCGAAGGAAACCGGGGCTTGGGGGGGGTGGTGGACCCCCATTCTGTTTGTCCCCCCTCTTCCGTTAAAAGGCATCTCGTGGCGTTATGGAAAGAGGGAAGGAGAATAAGGGAGGGAAGGAAGGAAGCAAGGAAGAGGGAAAGGAGGCAAAGGAAGAGGGAAGGGGAAGAGGAAAAGAAAACGAGGGGAAAGAGGGAAAGATGAAAGAAAAGAGGGTGAGGAAGAAAGAAAGGAAAGATGAAAGGATAAGGGGGAGGAAGGAGGAAAGATGAACAGGAGGAAGGAGGGAAAGAGAAGAGGTAAGAAGGGAAAGGAGGAAGGAAAAGAGGGAAGTAAGAGGAAAGGAGGGAAGGAAGAAGGAAAGGGAAGGGAGGAGAGAAGAAGGGAAAGGAGAAAGAAGAGGGAAGCAGGGACGGAAGGGCATGCAGTTTCCCGGAGAGCCGGATGCCCTTCAGGATCCCTAGCTTCCCTCCCCGTCGGGCCGGGGCTGGGGCCGCCCTCCCCACTGCCGCTCAGGCACCGCGGGGCCGGGAGGCTGCGCCGGGCTTCGCGCCGGGCCTCGGTGCCTTGCAGGGCAGATGGTTTCGTTCCCCCCGGTTCGTGCCAGGTTTCAGCCTCATGCTGTTATTTTGTTCTTCTGGAACGAGACTGGTGTTGCTTCCCAGAGAGGCCCTATTAGGACAAAAAGAAAATCCTGTGAATAGGCGTAACAGGGCACCAGGAGGGATAGGTCTTAAATGTATTTTAATATGAGCAGGGCATTGTGTGTAATTCAGCGCTCATCATCGTTTAGTCAAAGAGTTATGGCAGTGATTGGGAATGAATAGAGGGACATAATGGATACATGTGGCGTTTGCTCATTATATTCAACTTAGTCCAACTCCTCTGTGGAAACTGTTCAACTTTCTCTCCCTTTGGCCTGTCATAGTGAAATAATACAGACATTGGTTCCTCGAATGGGATAGCCTGCCTTGCTATTATAT
Organism: Columba livia; assembly: GCF_036013475.1. NCBI lineage: Eukaryota > Metazoa > Chordata > Aves > Columbiformes > Columbidae > Columba > Columba livia. The sequence goes on along the minus strand of NC_088602.1, from coordinate 34,679,229 downwards.
TTCTACAGCTAACGAGGGCTTCATAAGCCTTTGATACAGCCTGATCTTTGAAACCTTTCCAAATCTCCTCAAGCTTATGCTAAATCCTATTTGGAACTTTTTTTTTTTTCTTTCTCTCTTTTTTTTTTCCTCGCCTGCTAGTGCCCCAGGCTTAAGAAACCCGGGCGGTGACATGCATACTAAAGCACGCGGGGACACTTCCTGAAAGGCGACTTACGGCGCTGATCACAGGCTCTCACGCGAGTAACACACCACTCCGGGCGCGCAGCTGAATGCCACCACCCACACCCCCCCCCGCGCCGCACCCCGCTAATCCGCGCCCGCCGCCTCTCCGCGCCCGCGCACCCACTCGCGCCCGCGCGGGACGCCACGGCACGACATGCCACGTCACGACATGCCACGACACGGCACCTGTCCGACCTGTGGCACAATTAACAAACCCCGCTGCGCATTTTTTACTCCGCGCTCCCCGCGCCAGCTCCGTTGCCGCGCCTCCGGAGAGAAAGAAAACACGGGAGGGCGAGGAAAGAGAGAAAACAAAATAAATAAATAAAGGGGGAAAAGGGGACGAAGCCGGGAAAAAAAGGAAAAAACCCAGACCCCGGAGAGTTAAAGAAAACAAAGGCGAGCGCCCCGCGCCCCGCTCCCGCCGGCTGCCGGAGCCGCCCCGGTTCGGGGACCGCCGGGGGGTGGGGGGGGGAGCCGCCCGCACCCCGCCGCCTCCCATTGGCTCTGCCGCCTGCTCATTTGCATACCGCCTTCTATGAAAGACCGTGCGGCGGCGCGGAGGGGCGCAGACGGCGGTGGAGGGTGTGTGGAGGTGCACCCGAGGTGTCGCGCATCAGCCCGCGGGTACCGCGCATCACCACCTCGGACCGCACCGTCGGGCTGAGCCCCGCGCAAGTGCCATGAGCCCCCTGCGGCTGCTGGCCGTCGCCTGCCTGCTGGCCCTGTCCCACTGCAAGACGGTGAGGTACCGCACCGACGAGGAGGGCGCGCCGGGCACGGTGATCGGTACATTGGCCGACGAGATGCCGGTGAAGGCGCCGGGGGAGATGAGCTTCCGCTTGATGCGGCAGTTCAGCAACAGCTCGCTGGTGCGGGTGCGGGAGGAGGACGGGCAGCTGAGCATCGGTGAAGGGGGGCTGGACCGGGAGCGGCTGTGTGGGCAAGCCCCCCAGTGTGTCCTGGCCTTCGACGTGGTGAGCTGCTGGCGGGAGCGCTACCGCCTGGTGCACGTGGAGCTTGAGGTGCGTGACATCAATGACAACGCACCCCGCTTCCCCCGTGCCCAGATGACGCTGGAGGTGTCAGAGAGCGCTGCACCTGGCACCCGCCTCCCGCTGGAGGTGGCTGTAGATGAGGATGTGGGCTCCAACTCCATCCAGAGCTTCCAGGTCTCACTCAACAGCCACTTTGGTGTGGAGGCACAGACACGGGCAGATGGAGCACGCTGTGCTGACCTGGTGCTGCTCCAGGAGCTGGACCGCGAGCGCCAGCCCTCCTACACACTGGAGCTGGTGGCCAAGGATGGTGGCAGTCCAGCACGCTCGGGCACAGCCACTGTGCATGTCCGTGTCCTCGATGCCAACGACAACAGCCCTGCCTTTGCCCAGGGCTCGGTCACGGTGGAACTGCCCGAGGATGCGCCACCTGGCTCTCTGCTGCTTGACCTGGATGCCGCTGACCCTGACGAGGGCCCCAATGGCGAGGTAGTCTATGCCTTTGGCAGCCAGGTGCCCCCCGAGGCACGGCGGCTCTTCCGCCTTGACCCACGCTCGGGTCGCCTCACACTGGAGGCCGCCGTGGACTATGAACGCACCCGCACCTATGAGCTGGATGTGCGTGCCCAGGACCGTGGCGCCAGCCCCCGCACCGCCACCTGCACCGTCATTGTGCGCCTCACTGATGTCAATGACAACGCACCGCGCATCAGCATCAGCGCCCTCCGTGGTGCTGCCAGTGCCGCTGGCGTGGCCTACGTCAGTGAGGCAGCGGCCAGCGAGAGCTTCGTGGCCCTTGTCAGCGCCTCAGACCGTGACTCGGGTGCCAATGGGCAGGTGCGCTGCAGTCTCCGAGGCCACGACCACTTTGCCCTGCAGCGTGCCTACGAGGACAGCTACATGATTGTCACCACAGCCGCACTGGACCGCGAACGCATCCCTGAATACAACCTCACTGTGGTGGCTGAGGACCTGGGCTCACCACCCTTCAAGACCGTCCGCCAGTACACAGTGCGGGTGAGCGATGAGAATGACAATGCGCCACTTTTTGCCAAGCCTCTCTACGAGGTGGCCGTGCCAGAGAACAATCCCCCAGGCGCCTACATCACCACTGTGGTGGCCCGTGACCCTGATCTCGGCCACAACGGTAAGGTCACCTACCGGCTTCTGGAGACACAAGTCATGGGGGCCCCCATCTCCACCTACGTCTCAGTGGACCCTGCCACTGGGGCCATCTATGCCCTCAGGACGTTCAACTATGAGATCCTCAAGCAGTTGGACCTGAGGATCCAGGCCACTGATGGTGGGTCTCCACAGCTCTCCAGCAGCACCCTTGTCAAAGTGAGGATGGTGGACCAGAACGACAATCCTCCTGTCATCATCCACCCAGTGCTCACCAATGGGACAGTGGAAATTGGTGTGTCCAGCAAGACCTCCCGCGACTCTCTGGTGGCCCAGATCAAAGCTCGAGATGCAGATGATGGGGCCAATGCTGAGCTCACCTTTGCCTTCCTGGAAGAGCCTCAGCAGGACCTTTTCACCATCAACCCAAGTACTGGGGACATTGTGCTGAGGGGTGACCTCTCTGAAGAGTTGGGACAGCTGTTCAAGGTCATCCTCACTGTGACAGACAACGGCAGACCCCCACTGGCTACAACCGCCACAGTAAACTTCCTGGTGACCGCCACTGCTCCTTCCAGTATCCAGGAGCTAGCCAAGCCCAGCTCCTGGGAAGGAAAGGCTTTGCAGTGGGACATCCCTCTGATCGTGATCATCGTCCTGGCAGGCAGCTGCACCCTCCTCCTGGTGGCCATAATCACCATCGCCACCACCTGCAACAGGCGCAAGAAAGGGAACGAGATCAAAAACAATGCTTCCTTGAAGGACCAGATAGACATCTCCCACCTGGAGAAGGGCCGGCAAGAGGAGGGCAGCCAGAGGGGCAATGTGTTTGAGGTACGAACCTTTCCAAGCAAAACCTCTTTCACCAGCCCCGACCCTTCTCCAGCTGCTGAAGAGATTTCCACTGCTGAGAGTGGCATTGACAACACTTGCCTCTACGAGGGTCAGAAGAAGCTGAGAGGACCAAGTGGGGAGGTAAGGTCTTACCGTGAGAAGGGGGCCAGAGGGTGGGGAGGCATCTTGGGGCATGTGAATTGGAGAAATGCGATTCTGATGTTGATTTGTACTCCACCACTTCTCTCTCTCACGTCTCCTTTCATCTCCCCACCCCAGCAGGGTATTGCTGCTGCTCCAAGCTACAGCAAGGAGCCTGCTCCCCCCGTGGCCATTTGGAAGGGGCACTCGTTCAACACCATCTCTGGCCGAGAGGCAGAGAAGTTCAGTGGCAAAGACAGCGGCAAAGGCGACAGTGATTTTAATGACAGTGACTCGGATATCAGCGGAGATGCTCTGAAGAAAGATCTCATCACGCACATGCAGAACGGTAAGGGCTCAGCCCCTGCTCCCCGCTGGCCCCTTCAGACAGATGGACGGGTGGACAGGAAGGTGGACAGAGGGACCCATACTTGGGGCACAGTGATTAGGCAGGGCAGCCAGAGAGGGAAACCTGATGCTGTGTGACTCAAACTGCCGGTGTCTCCGCAGAAGGCTGCTAGACGCTGTATCCTTTCTGCACTGAGCACCCAGCACAAATTAGCAGATGCTGGAAGTGCTGTGGGATTAGTTTTTTTCCTCCTAAAAAGCTTCCCTTAAAGTTAGGATTGTGAGGACTGTCCCTAGCAAAACAACATAACCTTCCCAAGCATGTTTTTTCCACCGTGCCATAGAGCATCATCTCCTGACTCTCACTGTCGATGCATTGAATCATCCATCCCATGACTGATAACTCTGAGGATTACAAATGCTGTGGATTTATTCCTGCAGTAATGACAGGTTTCTCCCCTCCCTTCTCTGTCTCTCTTTAGGTCTGTGGGCATGCACAGCCGAGTGCAAGATCCTGGGCCACTCAGACCGCTGCTGGAGCCCCTCCTGCGCCCGAGCCAACCCTCATCCTTCTCCCCATCCTTCGGCACCCCTCTCCACCTTCTGCAAGAGCACATCCTTGCCCAGGGATCCCCTTCGCAGGGACAACTTTTATCAAGCCCAGCTGCCCAAAACAGTGGGGCTTCAGAGCGTCTACGAGAAAGTGCTGCACAGGGACTTTGACCGGACGATCACGCTCCTCTCCCCACCACGCCCCGCACGGCTCCCTGACCTCCAGGAGATCGGGGTGCCCCTCTACCCAGCCCCCTCAACTAGATACCTGGGCCCCCAGACTGAGACAGCTGAGAAGGTGTAGCCCAACACGGTCCCTGCCCGAGCACACACGTCCCTGCGCACACACGAGTAGGTCACTCCCAAGAGCCTTTAAGTTATTGACCAGATCCAGTGTCGTACGTGTAAATATGCAAGATGTGCCTTAAAAATGAAGTCGTTGGGAAAGATTTCCAATCACATCAGTACTGTTTGATATTTGCAAACAAAAAAAATTTGTTTGTAGTTAATGTAATTTTTATGAAATGTGCAGTATTTAATTTTTTTTCATGTTTTCTACATTGGGGTTTTTTTGCTTTCAGTTCACCCATGGCCTGCCATTTTTTGTAGTGTTTTTAACCTGTACATTGTGTAATGTAATGTTTGTACATAATGAAAATTGGTTATATTTTTATATAATAAAAACTTAAAAAATGGGAATTCTTGCCAAAGGAGCTGTTTGAAAGACACAATAATAATAATAATAATAATATCCTGAATATGTAGAACCTTGTAAGGGAAATTCCTCTTTCATGGTGTAATAATAACCTAAGTAACCCAGTGTACTGAGAAGTTTGCCTTGCCAAATGTGACTTGTATTTCTTGAGTCTGTGGTCAGTTTAAAGTTAAATGTTATTTAATTGCCTTTGGTTCCTGTAATCTGTGTCACTGATAAACACTAATAAAGGTTTTGTGATGTGTCAGAGGGATCTGTTCATGGGTTTCATGCTTCAGCGCCTAGAGGTCTTTGCAGGTCAACACAAGTGTTTTGTGCAGAGAAACGCAGTGGGGAGGAACATGAACGATGCTACGTTCAGTCTCACCCGTCCTTCATCTCTGGGAATACCTCACCAGAGGTTTAGCTCTAGCGATTTTAACAGTGAGTTGCAGGGTGGGAGGGAGGGTTGCATGACAGACACGACTTTTGGGTTTCACTACCTGGCCTGAGCTCTTCCAGCCCCATCTTTCACTGGTGGGAAGTAGCAAAATTTTAGTGAAGCGAATGAAGCTGCATCCATCAAATGAAGTGTTCGTGCTGTGCAAATATCTTTGCATCAGCAGCCACTCCAGCACTTTGCTTTCTGATCTGGCCAAGGTGTTGATTTGAGTCAAACTCCACAGGTATGTGCTTGTACATTTATACTTTATTAAGGCAGCCTTAACACAGGACAGCAATTTGTGTTTTTGTACGTACATTTATACACCAACAGAAAGAATAGGTTTATATTTGTGCACAAAACAGAGAAAGAATATATGTTGATTTTGTTGAGATCATCTATGCTACATATTTTACCTCCTCCTAGAAATGACAAAGACCTGGGAAAGAAAAATCATAGAGAGCTTTGAAATTCCTTCACCTCAAGATTTCAAGTTAAAAGCAGATCTCGAATCCTTCTACTGAAATCAGGCATATAATAGCATTGAACAAAACAAACTAAGCATAAACATTTCTTCCTGTGTTCAAAAAAAAAATGTTTATAACAGAGACAACACTTATATTGAGGCTTTAATATTGGATTGAACTTTTCCAAAAGGAAGAACTGCTCCTCACTTTGGGTATATAATTTTACATTTTGTACTAATCAAGAATGCAGAAATTTGCACATGACAAAGTTGTGGGTTTTTTATTGTGACTTCTTCAATTATATGTCTAATTAGCATGGTACATACACAAAGATGACTCACAAAGAAAATATAAAGCCTTCTTAGACAAAAGGCCCTGTTAGATTTTGTGTCTTGAGATGTAAGCAGAAAACAGTATCCCACATGCATATCCCTTAATTGACAGAAATTCTCTTCCTCCCCTGACTTCCAGCTTTCTCAAGCCCACATAGCAAGAGTGACAGAGCCTGACCAAGTTTTCATGCACCTACGGGCTGAGTTTTAACAGGGGCTTCATAAAAGCCGCTGTGTGAAGATTTGTGGTGTGCAGAGGGCTTCAGAGGCTGTACTTGAAGTGAATTGAAATCAGGCTGATGCCAGACTCAACTGGGAAGCAACGTCTGTGATACAGCTTTTATGGTCAGGAAAATAGGTGAGTGTCTCTGACGCTTCATCTAAACCTGGTAGTAAAAACCATGATGCATCTAATGAACTAAGAGGGTCGTCTTTGTTAAATTTAGAGCTGAAGTTGGGGCTGAAGGGCGGGTGCTGAGAAGGAAGGCTGGGAGCCTCCCTGCCGGCTAATCATCAGTGATGCAGAGCAGCAAGCCTGCATGTGAAGCAATTAGTCATAACTCTCAAAGCGGGGAGGGAAAGGCTCTGTTCAGAAAAGCAGGGCAGTCTGATAAGCCGGTTCTTCCTCATCTGGTTCAAATGCGTGGTTTGGGCACAGCAAGACCTCCACAGGAGGTCACTGGGCTCTCCTGGGGGATCCTGGCAGGAGGTAACCGCAGCCCAAGGGTGGTTTATTGCCTTGGGTTGAGGTGCCAGCAACAGAGCCTGTGCACTTCTACAGGTGGGTTGCTGCTCCTTGCTGCCTAACCAGGAGTTAGGACTGTGCCAATATGAGGCAGTCTTGAAATGGCGTGAAAATAAGGTCACCTGTTCCCATTCTCAGAGCAGCTTTCAGCAGCAAGCAGCTGCGGTCTCATTGGGGTCTGGGATCTATCTGGTTTGGGGCCCTACGGACTGCCAGTGAAATGTGGGATTCATCCACACAGCATTTAAATCCGAGCCTGTCACTTTGCATGGACTCTCTGGTTAGTGGAAAGATATGGACCTCTTCTGGAAGCTTCTCATCTTGGCTTGGAGAAAGGCAATGGGGACTGCTCAGGTGCATCACTGAAGCTCCTGATTTCCCCTTTGCCTGTAAGGGCAATGGGTAGCAGCCAAGGGTCCTCTAACTTTCAGATGCCTAAAATTAGGCAAGGGAAATCTCCAGGCTCCATCAGATAAGATCACACATCATCTGAAGTGTGGATGAGTAGAGAGAGAGGCCCAAGGCTTAGCTCCTGGGCAGGGCCCCTTGAATCAAGTGTTTGCTCCATTAATGCTATTTCTCTATGTATGTCCTAGTTTTTTTTCTTTTTTTTTTTTTTTTTAATTAACATAACTGAGATTTTCACTAATATGCTTCAGAAATTAATGCAGACCTATCAATTAAATTCCATTTATTTGCCAAACACAGTGTGGCACCAGCCCTGTGTCATGTGCAGGGGAAGAGACTTGTGTGGCCACACAAACCCTCCATTGTGGAGAGCTGTCCCCTCCTGCCTGCCTTTCCTCAGCTCAGAGGGCAGAGGTGGGGAGGGAAAGAAGGGACATGAGACTACAGACAGCACTCTTCCAATGAGCTGGCATTAATTCCACAGCCCAAATTGAACACATCAGCGGGGGACCAAAAAAGCCTGAACATCAAGCTTGAGCCTGCTCCTGCAGAAGTCTCTGGTAGTCACCTACAATGGTGCAAATCACCCTCAGGTCCCTTCACAGTCAGTGGAAAGAAACAAACAGGCACTTTTAGGACAGGAATCATCTCCTCTTGAACCAATCAGGTAAAATAGGTCTGGTGTACTGTGCTCAGAAGTTCTCCATTCCTCTCTACATACAGCCTGTGGTGGCTGTAGAAGTTTGCACTGTGGACATCCAACATGTAGTGAAACAAATCCCATCCCACGTGCTTTCAAACATTACCAGGTAGTTTGCTATTAGCAATTGCCATGAGGCCATCTGATCTCAGCATACTGACAGTGTGGCAAAATAAGGGAGCTGTAACCAAAATTTATTAGATGAAGGTGAAGATACCTAGTAGTATCAAGCCAGCTGGTTAGAGACCAGCAGATTCACAACCAGGTGCCAGTGTCCAATTTCTTTGTCATGAAGGGAGAGGACTCCAACAAAGAAGTGGGTAACTCCCACAGCTTCTTTTTCCAGATCTACCTGCACAGCCATGAAGATGCAATACCCAGGGCACACAGGAGTAATGCTACAGCAGCAAAATCACAAAATGCCTTGTCTCATGAGTGCCCCAGAGATGTTCTGATACTGTGGGCTTGCAACTGCCACCCTGGATATCTTGGGCAGATATATAAATCTAGTTTAATTGTTAATAAATTAAATTTGTTTTCCAAAAGTCAAGTCTGTTTTGCCTGTGACAGTAATTGGTAAGTAATCTCTCTGTATTTATCTTGACCCCTGAGCTTTTTCATGTGATTTTCTCCCCCTATCCTGTAGAGGTGTTGAAATGAGTAAGCAGCTAGGTGGGGTCTGACTGCTGGACAAGTTCAACCTACTATAGACAACAAGGAAACAAGATTCCCGAGATATCTTCTGTGGCTCTTCAGCCTAAAAATAAAGTTAAATTCCCACGGACCTGCTCTTCTCTCCTGTGCTTCTTGAATGTCTTCAAGGATGTTTCATGTTTAATGATGTGTGATGGAGTCAAACACCAACACAAGGTGTCTAATTCTGGTTTCTGCAGTATACTCTTTAAATGAAGGACAACAAGTAAAATGGGATAACAGCTCATGCTTGTTAAGTGGATATGGCTGTGACCTCTGGGATGGGGGTTTAGTCCTGTGAGATCAATCCACGCAAGAGATGCTCAGAAAATGCTGCCTGGACCGGGCCCTGAAGGCAGAGGGATACTAGGGTGCGATTTAGGTGAAGATTCAGACCTATGTGCTTTTTGTGGCCAATGTACAGGGGTCTTGATGCACAGCAGGCATCTACGCTCCTGTGGCAGATGAGGGCTGGTCAGGGAGGTCTAGAGGGCTGTCTGGCTCATCTCACCGTAGACACCTTCATTTGCTTAACAGAATCACTCTCTAGTCTCCCATAACTGCATTTCCTACCTCATCATCATATATGACAGCAGATTAAGTACCCGCCTTCCACATGGACATACTTGTTGTGGATACAGAAGTTCAGTTGGGTGCGCTGTCACCAAAGGGGATGGTCCACCCTTCTCCCCATCTCCAGCTTCATTTTCCCATGACTCTTTTGCTACCATCACCCACAATGGCCATCTGCCCATGGGCAGATGTATGAAAGTACAAAAACTGGGTAGATTTCTGCAGGTTTAGCTCAGCCAGGAGCTGGGCAAATGTCAGACACTGTCAAGGAGGGGTCAAAGAGGGAGGACATCCCCAGGGCTTGGGAAGAAGGCCAGACTGTGCTTTTGGGCAGCAGTCAACAAGTAGCTCAGCCTATATGTAATGTAAACCCTCTGGAGGCTTCTAAGCAATTTCAAGGGTGGTCAAGAAGGAATATAATGCCTCTTGGATAATTTGGAGGCTTGGTGACACTCGTAATAATACTCATTTACTCCCTAATTGCCACCTAAGCCCAGACTTAGGCTGACAAATATGGACTAGTAACTTGGGAGAACTGTTGCTTCCCACCATACATGCTGAAGTATTCAATACTCTTATTTAAGACAATGCCTTGGAGAAGCTCTCTGGAGTTGGGTTTCCCCCTCCTTAAGTAGTGATAAGAATCCCTCTACTTGCCCATCCTTCCTGATGGATGCACAAAGCTGGTTTCATGCTCATCTCCATGATGCCTATGGTAGTGGGTTCCCCACCACTCTCAGGGCTCCTGCGGAATGCTGCCCATCATTATTAGTCATATTTGGAGAGTTCACAAGGGAGCCAAGGATCCTGCTGCAGGCAGGGAGGGATGCAGAGATCAGGAGGGGTCTGGCTTAGGTGGGTTCCCTCCATGTGCAGTGCCTGGGGAGGGTTAAAATCCTGGGAATTGAACTGGAAAGGGAGCAGATGGCCACCAAGTTGAGAAAAGCAGTGACCTAGCCTGGGTGTGAGAAGCCAGTGGGTTCATTCAGTTGGTAAGTATTAATTTCATCTGAGTGAGCATTAGGATCCTCAGAGTCACAGGCATGAGCGCCCATTCTAGCCTGCAGCAGGCCAACCCCGCTGTGGTGGGCAGCCAGCTGCTGTGTCCTGCTGTACTTTTTGAGTGAGGAGGACCTGTCAGCACCACGTACAAGGTAGAGAAGCAACCCTGTGCGGTGCTGTAGTCAAATACTCAAATGAGGTTTTTGTGGCAGCTCCGTCTCTCAGATTTGAAGGCAGGTCTCTGATCCAAGCTCAGCTGTGCTCCATTGCCTTAACCTACACAGGGTGAATGTGTTGGAGGCCAGAGATCTCCTAGCCATTCTCCCCTCCCAGGTGACTACTTCAGATCCAAACACAACATCTGCATTCCAGGTACCTCCAGCCATGAAACAGTTGACTCGTGGTCTACAAGTGCTTCTTAAATCAAGGCATTGGGCCTCAGTGATCAGGTTTTATGTTCACACTTGTCCTCTGGGTTATCTGAGTGTCATGTGATCTGGGCATTTCTGTATCAGCATGAGCACACAGGTGGTTGCCAGAGCTCCCAGTTCCCACCATGGCAAAGCCACCTCTAGGCTTCATTCTGCGTCTAAAGTGGACACATAGTGGGAATAGCCTTTGCACCTACCACAGACAGATAGGCACCAACACCTTTGCAGCTTCTTGGGGTCTTGGGGTGGATGACCCAATGCTGCATGCAAGAAATGATGCTTGTCCCTGCAGGTCTCTGCAGGCAGCCCCTCCTTATCTCTGCAGCCCAGCTCCTGGGACCCTCCAGGGTGGTGAGCCCCAGCCCTGGCTGAGCTGGCTGCTCTGCAGATGGCCACTGCAACACCTGCCTTGTGCTCCGTCCCTTCGGGATGGCGCAGGTTACTGAAGAACAAGCAGCCCAAAAGGCCCTGCATACAAGACCTTCCTTTCCACACAGGCTCATGCTCTGTATAGTAATACTCCTTATTGTTAAAGCAAAATGGCTCGGGGATAACGTGAATTTGATACTGCAAGAAGAGGGGAGTTTTGCAGGAGGTCAGCAGAGGCCATGATGATCGACAACTCTGTAAAACACCATCAGAGGGACAGAGAGACACAAAGAGAAGAAGAAAGTCCAACAGCTTCCTCCTTTCATCTGGAAGCCTCTGCCCCCTCCCACTCACAGTGAGAGGAAGACAAAAAAAAAGAGTTTTGGGGGACAGGAGAGAGGGACCCACATGACATGGGACTAAGCTGTCTAGAGTCTGCAAACACCGACGGTTTTGGAGGACAATCCCCGGTAAAATAACCAACTGCATTATGTACAGAGGACCCTCAGCTTAATTCATCCTCTGTTTTTCATTCAAAACACGTCCACTGGATTTGGAAGAAATTCAAGATTCTTGACCTTCCAAAAATCCTACGGCAGACACTAAAAGCAAGTTCAGTGGACAACTGGCTAGAGAATAGCATGAAGAGGCACCTCCATAGATCAAGATCTTAAAATTGCTTTTGCCTGCAAATTCGCTACTGCAAGAATCTCTGCCTGTGGGACAACGGCATATTTGGCACGTCGCCCCTGAGAGGGGGCATCCCATTCCCAGCTCTTTGCTGCAGCTCAAGGAAAATAATTCACCAAACTCTCCTCCTTGCCCAGAGTTCAATTTCACTGCTGTACCAAAGACATTCCTTCTCCCTCAGGGGCTAGATCGCTTCAGAAATGGGATTCAGCCAGGGCTGGCAGCCTGCAGTGACCTTTGCCTGTTCGAGTAATGCATGATAACAAAGATCTGAGATGCCTCTGAACACACAGCTTGGCAGGATGTTAATTAAAACAAAATAACACTACCTCTACCATTCACAGGGCTGTAGCTCAGAGCACTTTACGAACGCCCAGGAGGTAAAGGAACATGTTCAAGGCCACACAACACATCTGTGAGAGAGCTGGGAGTAAATCCAAGTGCTTTTTGTGTACGTATCAGCATACAACCTGGCATGAAGAATGAATCTAGGACAAGACCAGCTGGATGCACCAGAGACCGGTGGCATAAGAAGGCAGAAAAATTGCTCCAAATCACTTCACCTGAAAGGGAAAGAGCATCTTGCCTCCATCCTCTATCACCCACACCGTCAGCAAACTGTAATTGTCTAAATTGCCTTTGTAAAGGTTCCTGTGGTCCCTCACTCCCTTGTCACATGATGACAAAGATGTTTGGTTTGCAGCTTCCAAATTCATGGCTTCTTTAGGCCTTGGGATGGCCAGAGTCCTGCTTTATTGTACCACCCTGACATGACCTGGTTTTCTTAGCAGTTATTTATTTTTATTTATTTAACTGCGTAAACTGATTATCCATATAACAACTTTAATCAATTATCTGTGGCAAAGAACTTCTCTGCAACTTAATTAGCAAAGTTCTTCCCTGACCTAGCAATATCTGATTGCATCATATAAGAGCTTAACTTTGAAATGGCAACATAGTTCATTAAAAATAACTAATAGCTGCAGGGTTTAAAGATGTAAATGTTCATTTTCTTAATGAGAAAAAAAAGGGCATGCAGACTCTACCTGTCTATATTCATTATACTGTGTCCACATGGGATGACTCACATTTGCAAAACTCAAGTTTAATTAACATGCTTATTTTTACAATGATATTTCTCATTATAATAAATTAAATGTTTAAACAGCCAGTGCAAACATTTTGATCCAAGACAAAAATGCTTGCACAGTGCTAGTTTAAGCATTTAATTTATTATAATCCTTTCCATAACAAATGCCTTAGAAGTTGATTTTTTCGCTGTGAAAGGCTATTAGTATTATTTCCTCTGGTAATGTTTAATCCAAGACAATCAAAAATGTAAGGCATGAACAAAATTGGACTGGAAGCAATGATGATAAATGAGATACTGAAGGAATCTGCCTCCACTGGTAGCTGTGCTGGAACCTGCAGCTGGTGCCAGCTCTGCAGCGAAGATACACCCAGGCAGGCCAGGGTGTCACTAGGAGTTCACACACAAATTAATCAAAGTGCATCAAATTTGGTCCTTTGGGCCTTTGGTCCCCAAGAGCATTCACCCCAACCCCCATCCACCACCCTGTGCTGGTTTGATTGAAAACTACTTAATTTTCTTCATGCAGGTAGAAACCTTTCTTTTTTGTAGCTAGTCGTTGCTCAGATCTGGTTTGAGAACAAGATAACACCCCGGGACAGAGTTGATGTTTTTAATTACTCTGGTCTGAGAGGTGTGAGGCATCAAGGAAGAGGGGCATAGATAGGACAGACTTTGACTGACATCCAGACTGATCAATAAGGATATTCCATGCCATTAGCATCATGTTTCATATTTAAGGAAAGTCGGGATCTTCCAGCTACATTCAGGTTTTCTCAGAGCTGGGACGGAGACCTGCTCAGGGGAGTTCTGTCTGGGATTTCCTTTAGTTTGGCCTTTTGCCATCCTGCCATTTGCAGAGGCCTTTGGGCCTTTCTGCCGTTTTGTCTCTTCTCTCTCCAGGATCAGCTGCGTGGGACCAGGTGCTGCTGCTGGGAAAGGCTGTTCAGTGCGGACGGAGCTCATAAGGAATTGCACTGAGTATCTCTTATTTTTTATTCTATTTTCCATTTTATATGTTTTAGTAGCAGTAGTATATTAGTGTTATTTTGTTAAACTGTGTTTATCTCAATCCACAAGTTCCTCCCTTCCCTTTTCAATTATCTCCCCTCGTCAGTGGGAGGAGGGGGGAGTGAGCGAGCGGCTATCCTGGTCATATTTTTCACCCGTGGTTGTATTTTTCGCTCGTTCTGGCTCCGTCGTACCAAGGGTGAGGGGGCGTTCTTTCTGAAGAGCTCCTTCCGCTCGCAATTTGCTTTCTTGTAAACCAACTCATCCGCATTTCGCGGCGGGGGAGTGGGGGTGGATGCGGTCGCTGCCCCGCTGCCGACGGAACCCCCGCAACCCCCGGCCGCTGCCGCCGGGGCTGCCGCTAGATGGGGGTGCGGGTCCGGCAGCCCTTGTGCTGACTGCACGGCCAGGGCAGGGCCCCCACCCGGGGCTGGAGGGACAGGATTTGGGAAATATGAGCAGCAAGTGGAAGCAGCGGATCCGGGAGACTCCAGCATCCTCCACCGTGAAAGTGGAGCTGGAGAGAGTTAGGCTAAAAGCATGATGTCTTGCAAGACAGGAACTGGAGCATCTTTCTGATGAGGAGAGACTGAGGAAGCTGGGTGTGTTCAGCCTGGAGAAGAGAAGGCTGAGAGGGAATCTCATCAATAGTTACAAATATCTCAAGGGTGGGTGTCAAGAAGATGGGACCAGACTCTTTTCAGTGGTGCGCAGCGACAGGATGAGGGGCAATGGTCACAGACTGAAGCACGGGAGGTTCCATATGAGTACAAGGAGAAACTTCTTTACTTGGAGAGTGCCAGAGCACTGGAACAGGCTGTCCAGAGAGGCAGTGGAGTGTCCTTCTCTGGAGACATTCAAAACCTGCCTGGACACATTCCTGTGTGATCTGCTCTGGTGAATCTGCTTTAGCAGGTGGGTTGGACTGGATGATCTCCAGAGGTCCCTTCCAACCCCAACCATTTTGTGATTCTGTGATTTAGGTGCTCTCTGGTGAATGTAGCTCCTTATTTTCACGGGGTTTCCAGCATGACCTTTGGTATGGGACTAGGAGGTTCAGCCATAAAATCAGCAGCCACTTTATACCCACTACAACAAGGTTCAGCTGCTAATTTCTGAATAGCTTCTGTCCCAGTTCCTGCATGGCTGGGATCCCGGGGGCAAGCTGGGGCAGGAAGGGTGTCCTTCCCTCCTCGGTGTAAATTCACCAAAGGTGATATTATTCCCCAAAGGGATGCCCACTGAGTGGGGTCCATCACCTCCCACACAGTACCAGGATGTGTATGTGAGGGCCTGTGTGAGGTGGGGACAGCAGGGCATGGTAGGGCAGGTCAGGGGCTCCCCAGGGTCACAGGGAGAGAGGAAGGGATGCTCAGCCAGGCTGGAAGTTGGGAGCCAGCTTTCATCCAACTTTCCTTGGGTTTGTGCTCCCAGAAGACATCTCCTGCACCTTCTCAGGGGAAATATCCACCTTTGAGCTGAAGTGTCTGCAGAAAGAAATGGTCTGGGGGGCAAATTCCTCTCCAAGTCCTCTGAGAGGGGAAGCCTTGCAAGGGATAAATCCAAGGCAGGGTCATGCAAACCGGTAAAAAAAGCTCACCTGTTCAAATTCCCCTGAGCAGCTAGAAAAAGACAAGGCAATGAGCACTGTGGGTCCCCAATGGAAAGCCCCCAGCATCCCCTGCCACCATCTCACCCTTGTATCCCAGAAAGCTCCCACCTTGGCTCAGTGGCCTGTCAAATAGCCATAGCTGGGCAGGACATTTCAGTGACCATGAAAAGTTAGTCTGTGAGTCACTCCAGCTTAGTATGTAATTCAAAAGTATATAATTTGAATTAATAAATAAAGCCATTTAGAGGATTTCATTATGCTGTGAAGAGCATTAGCAAAACACAAGTTGTCAATCAGTTTAGCCAGTTGACAAGCTAGAAACCAGATGATGGTCCAGGCTGAGCCAAATCAGCAAAGAATAAGAAAAATCTCTCCTGGATTTTCCTGGAAAAAATGACTGTGACAGTGATTTTCTGAAGAAGCGGGCACTAAAACATTTACGGACAGATTACAAAGGTTCCCCAAACCTCTGAATTAAATTCGAGGGTTGCTCACCATCTAACAAACATCCTGCAAGAAGATGCCCATCTATTTTTCATTGCTTGCTGCCAGACGTATTGCTGCATTCACAAAAACTCAGTGGATTAATAAACTGATTCCACTGCTTAACTAATTGTGAAAAGCTAAAAAGTGATTTGAGTAGTACGATGGTCATTACAAAAATATTCACTGACTTTGGAAAATTGAGGGCACAACATTTTTTACCTCGGAGGGCAGCTTTATGTAGGCCACAAAGTGCCTTGGGTATTTCTGAGAGTCCTCAAGCTTATTCATGTATTATTTCCTCGGATATTCAGTATATTTTTCCAGCAGGCAAGAAACTGGGGCTTCTGTGTACGAGTTTCATCTGCTCAAAATGTGAAAAAATATAGATCCCCTTAGCACATTCTGCTATGGTAGAAGCAAAGTGTAAAAGAAAAATTCCAAATATGTAGATTTAAACATAAAAACACAGAACTCTTTCCCCCCTAAAAGGGATTTGAGGCAAAAAATAACTGGGCTACAGATAGGTCTAGACTTTAATTGCAGAGTTGCCTGAGAAGAATTGTTGGCCTGAGGTCATTTTAATCAGGTTGCATGTCAGCTTGCAAAATCTCCAAATTAGCTTACAGCTCCAGGAGAGAAAGATGTTTTTCTTTCCTGAAGAACGCAAACAGATTGTTGTGACATGTTCTCAGTCATCATGACAGATCAGATCCCTGCTTTGCACTGTGAGCTGGGGAAGAAGTCAGCCTCTCCTTCGGAGATTTGGGCATCTCCCAATTTGTCGTCGACGGGGATGGAGTTCATAGAAAGCCTTCTGAAAGTGAGGTTTATATGCAAAGACTCTGATAAAAGAGATTGACCTTAATTGGGAAGCAAGTTTCTTTCACATTTTTTAACAACCTCCAGGCCTTCCTAGCAGTCTGATGAAAGGGAAGTTGTGAAAAGAAACAATCTGTATTTATGCAGCAGGAACTATCATATCCTGAGCTGTGCGAGAATGACAAGAAACCAACTCATCCTTTTTTAAAAAAGAATTAATTTGCCATTTTCTTCCCAAGTTTGTAAAAAGTAAGGCTGTGGGTGGATTTCAAAGCAGGCTGAGTATTTAGTTAGATTTACGGCAGGCTCTAAGCCTGAGTGAGACTCTGCACATTGCCGTGGAGCTGCTGACCTGGGATGGTGTCCCTCACAGGGTGTCCTCAGCCTGTGTGGCCACTTTGGTCCCTTGGCTCTAACACATCTGGATGCTTCTTTTTATAGAAAAAAACAGCTCCATGTTCAGTTTTTCATCTGCATCAGCAAATGACTCTAGCAGAATCACAGGGGGAAGAGGAAGCGAGGGACAGGAGCTGGGGTGCTGACTTGGTTTCACACTGATGGCCTACCAGAAGGAGAGGCAAGTGCAAGTTTATGACAACGATCTGGTAGTGGGATGCATATTACCATCTGGTGACCCCCAAAGTTCTTTATCTGAACTAGTAACTAGCAGTAATGAAGGAAAGAAATAGAGGTCTTCAAATGGCAATTGCTCTGACCTCTGGCTGCTGACTCTTTCTCTTGACTAGTTTAGGCATCTTATTTAGGGAAAATTAATCTATCCATCCCAGGTAGTGGCCAAGGGCCCAGTATCGCCTGCAGCCAGGAAAGGACACAGGTAGAAGCAGGAACGCCCCTGAGAACCTGGCACACCACAAACGTAGATCCACACTGGCCAGAGATGGACCTGGGACTGCTTTGCCAAAGAGGAGAGGACACAGTGTGCAGGAGGTGCTCATGCATTCACCATGAAGGAGCCGTCCTGAGTAGCTGACATAAGACCCCCAGGCCTTTAAAACTGGACAGGACAAGACAGTGCAGGATATCTCTGTCAGGACAACCCCCGGCATCAGGAGAAGAGACTATTCCCCTTTCTCTTCTTTTTCCTTCTCTGATTCTGCAAGCCAAGAGAAGTCACAACTGTATATCTCCGGGTAGAAGCTGCCAATTTCTTTCTCCCAGAAGTCTCCCTGTTGACAGTAGAAAAATCTTTATCTTCCCTGTTGTAGGAGTTTGAGGAGGTTTTTTTTGTTCCCTGGCTCCCTGCCATCAGCCCTGGTGGGATCCAGGGCAAGGCGGCAGTGCCACGCAACCCAGATGTCAGCAAACTGTTAATCCCAAGGGACAGACCCCTGGGGTTGAGATTCCCGCTGCAACTTCTCCAATTAGAGGGCTTACCTCCTGCTTCGCCTCTGCTTTAGCCATTTTGGACCTAACATATTTTATTGTTCAGCCTCCTAGTTAAAAGGCTAGGAAGCTATGGAGGTAAGCACACAGAGATTACCGGTTCAATAATAGAGTTGGGCATGTTGGCTTTACTCAGTTTTGCTAATAAAGCTGCAGAATAAAGCTGTTGACTCTTCTTTCATCAGCATCAGCCCCATGAGGCTCTCCCACATCTCGCCTGGTGATTAGAGTGGAGAGCTGGGAACACGGGTCTGGAGTTCAGCCCTTAATGAGCCGCCCGTTCAGTGCGTTTCACTCGGGGCTCTTGACCTCTTTGCACCTCAGCCAACTCAGCTGTAAAACTGGCTGAAGGGTAGACCTCGTGGAAACCAGCCACTGTGCCCCAGTTGAGCCTCGAGTCCAGGTTTCATAGGTAAACAGAAAGTAAAAAATCAACAATTTGAATCTGCAGTGACCCAGCTCAGATGCCACAAGGACATCAGTGTAAACAGTGCCAGTCTCTGGGGTCCCCCTTTACAATGTCAGAGCAAATCTAAGTAGTGTCCCTATAATTTGTGCTGCAGTGGAAAAAAAAAAAAATAAAATAAACACTAAAAAAAAGTGCTGCAGACACCAGCTCAGATAAGGAAACGTGGTGCCAGCTCTGGTACCTGGGTACATCAGCAGCACCGAGCAGTGCTGCAAAAACCTGGGTGGCATGTGCCCATCCAGGTGGGGATATGGTGCCCTAGCTGGGGAGGTGCAAGATCTCTGTTACCCTCTAAATTTCTGAGCTGCAAGACAACTCACAGTCCATCCCTTCTTCAGGAAGGCTCCTCATGGAGAAACTGCTATGAACCGTGCCAAGGACAGGAAAGCTCCAGTGTTCTCTCTCACACCAAGTCCAAAACATTATCAACCAGTCACACAGGCAGGATGGCTGCAGCCGCTGACACCTCTGTTAGCACTCAATGCTCAATGTGGCAGAAGGAATGAAAGGAGGAGCTCATGTCTAGTACGGTGTGTTTGCTGTGTAACACCTTCTAGGCACGATGGGGGTGCAGAAGAGAAGTCCTTACTCAGCCATCTGCCCCTGCCCAACACACACGTGTCTGCTCACATGAAACACAGTGTTTTCTCTCAAAGTCAAGAACAATCAAGAGCTTTCTCCCTTTTAAATGGGAGTTTGCAGGTCACACTTGGAGGTGGCATAAAGGAGCCAGAGCTAGCACTTCATGGGAAAAAGGGAGAGAAACTGTCTCTTGGGATTTCAGCAGTGTGGAGTCAGCCTTGTACAAGCTGTTTGTCACAGCAGCCTTTGTAAAAAGGAACAAGAAACTGTTTTCAGGCAGAGCAAAAGCACTTTGGATCCAGCCTATCCAGTCTTGTGGCAGGGCCATTTGCTCCCACACCTTCTTTGCACCTCCTCATGCAGTCCTCCAATGTCGAGCCATGCGGAGACAAGCCTCCTGAACCAGAAAACTCTTCCTTGGGCATCAACAAGAGTCCCAGATGTGCTTCTCCAAATATTTCAACATTAGCCTGCCTTGTACCATGGAGACATACCCAGCCAACAAGAGGCTTGGAAAGGGCTGAGGTTGAGGACTGTCTTATGAACCCTTCTCTGAACCAGGTACCTACCACTTACAACTCCATTTGCCCCTATAAAGTGCCCTTTAGTGACAAGTGACTTGCAGGTGTGAAGAAGAGGCTGGCATGAGGCACCTTCTTGGACTCAGTAAGGTGCATATTTGCCTAGTGTTTCCAGTACAATGTGCTGGGATTGGTGCGGGTGGCTGGGTGTGAGCCCAGACCTTCAGCGTACAATGGAGATCTCTGTTCTTGTGTAAGGATCCTTTCACTGAGGATTTTCCATCCCGTGAGGAAAATACGCTAACAGGCTTTAAATAATTAAACAAAACACATCACACGCAAGCCCAAGTTGATCTTTAAAATGCATTATCCTCAGAAGGCAAGAGAAAAGCTCAGTGCTTTATGCCTTTCTCCGGCCTCTTCACACCTTAACTAATTCATCGCATGAGGGACCACCCAGCTGAGTCTTGACCACGAAGTGATGGCTACACCAGTCACCTCCGCCTTTAAAACCAGTATTGCCACAGCTGGGAGCCAGGTTTCTTCACCACCAACAAGCACAGGCAGTGGGGGAACAAAGCTCTTTTCATCAGGCCAAGCCTGCAAGGAGGATGTCGTTCCAACAGAGCTGCTTGCTGGTCTCGGCCAGGAAGGACAGGACAGGCTTCTCTTGTGGCAATCAGATGTTCTGGGGCAGCTGCAGTCACCTCCTTGCAGGAGCAGGGAGTCATCTGTGGTCATGACAGAGGACAAGTTTGGCTTTCCATGGGCAGAGGCAAGGAAATCAGCTACCTTGAGCATCTCTTCTGGGTCACTGAGGCCGTGGATAGACCTTCAAAGAGAAGGAGGCAGAGCAGCTGCAGGGTGGTTCTTTACACCTGGTATAATACTGCAGATCATTTTTCTAACACTCTGCAGGCTAAATCTTCTTATTTCCCAAAAACTGCCCAGAGACAAGTCCTTACTGTCTCTGCCAGACCATGTAAGGACAGACAAGCAGCTTGAGGCAACAATGTTGCACAGTTTGTCAGCAAGGAGAAAGCCTTGCCAGCAAGGAGCAGGGTAAGTCCAAGCCCATCCTCAACCCTCCTTGATGTCCATCCAGCCCAGTGGTGGGGCTAAGCTTCATCTCTGTGCTCACAGGGCCCCATGGAGGACAAACTGGTGGATGGAGGCCACCACCCAGCCCCTCTCTAATTAGTCCGGTATCACGTGGTGGCCTTTTCCATTTCCTCAGCTCTTCCCCATGCTGTGCACAGCCCAGAGCAGATGGGCTATAACATGTGGAGCCTAAATTATTTGACAGGTCCCCCTTTCAGGATTAGGGAGCACCATAGAAATGTCTGCTCATGGCACCATGGAGAAAGCCCTGGGAAATAGGTCGGTGATGGTGGGTCCCTGGGGCAGCCGTGGTTGGGAGTTGGACTCAGTGATCCTTGTGGGTCCCTTCCAACTCAGGACAGTCTATGATTCTATGATTCTATGGTTGTGAGCTCCATGGCAGCCAGCTCTTCCTGGGAGCTCACCATCCCTTCTCTCACCTCACCTGGCCTCCAGGTTCACGGGCTGTCATTACTTCCTTCATCCCTCGCTCTTCCAGGCTGTCCAAGGAGAAAGGTCTCTGGCCTTTTTCATGTTGTTTCTCAAGCATTTGCTCCCCTCAGCAGTCCACACTGCATATTTATGAGGACCCCACTGCTCCAGACTTGTCAAGTCACATCTTCAGGAAAGGAGATTTGGCTCCAGCCAGGCAAAAATTATTGTTGTTAATAGAGCTTGATTTTGGAAGGGAAGTCAGGACATGGAGTTCCCAGAAATGATGATTGTTCTTCGTTTCTTTCTACCCTGTCTTCTATCTCTTGGCTAAATATGTATCCAAGTGGTTCATGGCTTCAGTTGACCCGTGGCACAGTCTGCTGAATTTTCCAGTGAGAACTCACCCATTTTCTCCATTGTGTCCCACCCTAAGCAGAAATCCTCAGAGGGAACGCACATCCCACAACCTTCAGTGGGCAACAGAGGAGTCCTGGACCACCTTGATGAACATGGCGTAATCTCCATGAACATTTCTGAGGACCAGAAATCTGAACAGAAGGGATGTAAAGTGACCAAAAAGAAGTCAACAGAGCACTACAATTTAGCAGAAGACAAGATTGCACCAGGTGGTTTGTTGGTTCTCTCACCCTCCTGGATTTAGTTTCTTAAATCTAATGTGAGGGAGGGGTTTTTGGAAGAAACTTTTTTTTTAAGTAGGGATTTGAATTCAAAGGAAGAAGTATTACAGATTGGATCAAAAAAGCCTGATGTAAGAGGCTAAATGAAAGAACAGAGCGTAGGTGAATAAGGATTAAACTCACTGGAATCAGCAGTCTCACAAAAGTAATGAAAGCACAAAAAAAGTGTTTAAAGCATTGTCAGAAGGGTGAGTAAAATATATGTTTCAAGAGATTGCATTTGTGAAAAACATTCTGGCTTTGCAGGTAGCTTCGGGACAATCTCATTGGAAATACTCTCTAAAGTTGGGTCACGAAATTATTAGAAGAACAGTGCATAGATCGAAAAAGAGAAATATACTTTATTCATGGATGCTCTTGGATGAGTGGGAAAAAAAAATAAAGCCAGGCTCAGCCTTTGCTACAAAGCAGAAAGAAACTTAGCAGATTTCTCATCAAAGTGTAAAGCCTCTGGGAAAGAAACAGATTGATGCTACTGAGTTGTTTAAGCTAATAACTATCTCGAAAGCACAAAGCTGTGGTTGGAGGTTAAGAAAGAAAGTAGCCTATGAGCAATTTACACAGAATAGCTACTAAGAGACCACATTGTTAGAGGTAGGAATGAAAGCATGTAATGACAGCTAGTTATTTTATTTTATTTCTTTAATTCAAGGAAAACAGAAGGCACAGCCACTAGCTAAATTAAGAAGAATAAGATGAAGACATATGGACAAATGGGATTCAGCTCTGGGGAAAAACAACTCAGCCTTTGGCGTCCTGGGGTGAGGAAGAGCAAACTGTGATGGGCCATATGTCCTCACCCGACCACAGGAGAGAAGAAGAAGGATTTGGGATGAGCGAGGTCCTGCACTGAGCACGTTCCAGGCCATCCTTTCAAGAGGGACCAGCTCAGCTGTATCCTGCCAGGGATGCAGCCCAAGCAGAGCAAACAAGGATGCCCGTCCCCTCCAGGGAGAAGCATCAAAGCAAAGGACATTGCAGGGCTTTTCTGGGAGGATCTCACAGCCCACCAGGAAAAACAATGGTTTTGGTGTTTGAAATTTCATGTGTCACTGGTCAAAGAAGGGAGGACGGCATTGGCACACCGTGCACGAGGCCGCGTGAGAGAGGAAGAAACATGAGCATCCCAGGGGCACCGCAACGTCCAGGACCACCGCAAAGACGTGAGCTGTGGCCATGACATACGTTTCTGTTTTTTCATCCTTTGGCTTCACTGTCAGCACATATCCTGAGGGTTTCTCAAAATCCTCAGGCTGTTACGGGTTAAATACCAAATCCAAGATTTTCCTTTTCTGTAGGACTTTTTTGCCCAAAGGACTTTTTGAAGAGACATCAAGTAAGCAGGACTTGAATCACCACTAGTTACAGTGGAGTAAACCCATGGAAAAGCAGAGCAGTGAATCAGGTGCCCAGTCTCAGTAGCCCTCATGAATTTCTGTTCAGGCCATCATGAAGTTTAAACAGCTATTTGGGACACTTAGAAAATGGAGATAAAATGCATAAAGCACCACAAGAGACTTACAGAAAGGCTCACAGCATCACCAAATCCTTCTCATTTTTAGTATTTCCATTTCTCCTAAACTTTTTCTTTAAACTGAAAAATAATGAGAAAATGTGCTTCCTTGAGAAAAGCCAGTACTATCAGCTAAGCAACCTCACATTCATCGTAGCACTCCAAGTACTCTGGAATGCTTTTCAGCCCAGAGGATAATAGTATTAGACGACCAGAAAGGCTGTCCTGTAAAATGCTGTTATTATGATTTCCAGTCTCAGAAGTTGGCTTAATCCAGCTGAGCACACACATGTTATTTAGAGAGGAGCCTGAGCTCAGACACTAGTATCATGGTCATCTTTATTGCAAATGAAGAATTCAGCTGGTGAAAGGCAAGTCACGTTTTTTTTGTCCTAAGCCCTGCAAACACTGGCTGTTGCACTTGTCTTTGCACTCCACAGTGAGCGTCTGGAGCTGCTGAATGCTGGGTTGTTTGTACAGATTTGCATCTGTCTAAAACATCTCGTTTTCTCTCTTGTCACCTAATCAATCAAACGGCAAAAGATGTGTTCCCCGCACCCTCCAAGGAAAACAGATATATGCCCACACAAAAGGCAAAGCATGAACATAGGGGTTAACTAGAGGTGGTAAGCTGCGAATCATCTGACAGGAATGTCTTTTTTTTTTTCCTCTTCTGTCTGCTTGAAATTTCATGCTGATCTTCTTCTGCCTGTGGAACAAAAGAAGAAGAGGCAGCGATGCTCTGAGTTGAGAAAAAGAAAAATAAAATCTGGGATTGTTCCCTGCATGAGAAAAATACGTTTGAAGGATTACTCGGGGGATTTGCACCTTGACGTGAGGAGGAGACGTTGTACAGCTTCTCTCCCAGGGTTTGAGCAAAGCAGCTCCCTCCCGAAGGTCCAGTCCCCCACCCACACCTCCCCATATGAGCAGAACCCATCTCACACCCCAGCCTGCTGAGGACAGACCATGAGGATCCATTCGTTGCTTGGGATGGCAGGAATCTGCCCAAGCCAAACCTGCCAGGGTCACCGCTGTCCCATCAGGAAGGCGGGCACAAGCTCTCTGATTCCATCCTTCACCTTCCCAGGGGAGATGTCGCACTTCACCACATGCTGCCCTTGCAGCTCCTGTAGTGAAGGGGCCTCCATGAATAACCAGTACAGATGTATTAATTACAATTATTTATTGCGCTGTGTCTTTATTAATGCTCTACCTCAACACTGTGCCCTCAGCCACCCTTTTGCCAGCTGAAATGATGCAGTCTTCCTCCATTCTTCCATTTGCATCCCCAGGGAAGGAGACATGAGGCACTCAGATGGGTACCAGGATGGGGGGACATCTGCTCCCCCCACCTCAGTCACAGGGATGTGGCTCAAATGAGCCAAAACCCAGCGAGAAGCAGCTCTTCCTGGGTGAGAGCTCTGTCCCTGGCACGTTTTCCCATTGGAGATGAGCACAGGGGCCTTAAAATAAATCTGTCTTTTTAAAGCAGTGATGCTAAATGGGGGTTTGAGATCAAAGGCTGGGATTCTCACATTTTGCCAAGATAGACATATCCATTCATGAGATTTTTGGTGTAACAAAATACTTGCTAATGAAGAGGATCATAATCTTATTATTAGCCCCAACCTACAACAGTATGTCATTCAAGACTGGGCTAGAATATGCCCTAGTTTAGGAAGTTGCACAGTAGGCTTCACTTTTGATTTAATGAGCTGTGATTGTGTTTATTTTTGGCGGTAACTATGCCCGTTAATTTTTTGTTTAAGGTCTGATTGTTAACGACAGTAATTGACAGGAAGGATTAATATGGGTCGAAGGGAAGGAAAATGGGGATTGTGTCTCTGGGTTTCAGTCCCCAAGCACGTAGACACAAGGTGTTCGGTGGGGCCTGAGTTTTCTCTGCTTTTGCATTGTTCGCATCAGTGAGGGGACTTAGAGACTTGCAAAACAGCAAAGATTTTTGCAGTTACGGCATGAGGCACAAGTGTAGGAGATCAACCGCAGGGGCCAAACCTGCCTCTTCAGGCACACAGAGCTGGGATGAGCTGCGGTGAGACAGGGTCACAGCTCAGTCTCTGCTGTCAAGGTCCCAGAAGGTTCAAGATAGGGGACGTGTCAGTAGTGTGCAACAACCGGGCAAGGAGAAATAAACCTGCCCGAGAAGCAAAATGGAGAGGCAAAGATGAATACAAAGAAAGATGCATACATTGAAAAGAAATTGCTGTTGCAGAGCTGGTTAGCATGGGCACTGCTCCAGAGTGAGATGGAGTCCCATGTGCCAAGGTCTCCCCAGTTTAACAGAACCTCTTTCCAGTGCTGTTGCCTGTCTGGAAAGCCAGAGCTGGGCCACCAAGCAAGCGGGGCAAGGCAGGGCACAACCCAAAGTCCCTCCTTCATGATCTTTTTGAAGTTAATATTTTATTTTTCACTGTTTCCAGCCTTACAAGGGATACTCTGTGACAATGCCAGCCCCAAAGCGGTCCAGCACTGTTGGTTTTCCAGAGGGCACACATGGCCATAACCATGCACATGTAGGTACAGGCAGGATGCCCATGTGGTGCAGGAAGGGCATACAGACATGGAGAGACACACGGACAGATGCACATAGCCAACTGTAGCCTTGTGTTTATGCCTCCCATGGACAATAATAGTAAGAGCAAAGAGATGCAGATGAACATCCCTTCCAACCCAAATTACTCTATGATCATACTGTACTTTAGATGCTAAAAAAAAAATTCATCTGAACATCATGAGTGACAGGAAACATAAGAAAACCCAGGGATAACTTCACTTTAGAGGTCAAGCCATAAGGTGACCATCACATTTTTGAATTAAAACATGGAATTTCCCCCCATGATTTGCCCCCACTGAGCCTGTGCCAGGCCTGTTCTCGCTGCTCCATTTGCAGGCTGTGCCCAGCCTTGGCAGGGGGCTCAGCTGGAGCCAGCGCTGTTTGCTTGTGCCTCCCATCGAGGTGTTTTGCAGAGCAGCCACCGAACAGCAGCTTGTCAGCTTCAGCGCCTGTGAATTCCTGTGGCAAGTGTAAAAAAGCAGTTTAAATTCTGTTCTATTTTAAAACCTGCTTTTTACAGCAGTTGTCTGTCTGCCGGGTCACCTCTCCGCAATGGCATGCGAGGTTGGAGGGGGTTCTATCCCCGACACAATCCCTGACTTCTCCATGTCCAAAACTGGAGACAAACCCCCGGGAGTGAGGGGGCAGCGGGGCTGTAATGGGGGTCACAGCCTTGCGTTGCTCCGACGGCTGCTGGGCAGCTCAAAGGACTCATTGTGCGCCGGGAGGGGGGCGGTCCTGCCTCCCCCGTCGGGGCTGGGGCCGGGGCGGGCCGGGGCGGTGCTGCCCCCGTCGGGGCCGGGGCCGGGGCCGGGAGCGGAGCCCGGGGCAGCTCTCCCTTTCGCGGCAGCCATGGCAGAGGGCTCCGAGAAAGTGCCCATCACCCGTGCGGGGCCCGAGGATGTGGAGCAGTGCCTGCCCCCCGTGAGTGCTGCCGGCCGGCACCGGGCGCGACGGGACGGGACAGGAGGGAAAGGGATGGGCCGACTGGTAGGGACGGGATGGGATGGATTGGATCGGGGCAAAACGGGTCGGGTCAAAGCGGATCAGGATGGGTCGGGAGCCAACTGATCGAATCCGATCAGGGTCGGGATGCGGTGGAACTGGGAATCAGGATGGGGCGCTGCGGTCGGCGCGGCCGGGACGGGGACTGGTCGGGGCCGAACGGGCGTCCCAGGGCGGGGTCCCTGGGGAGGGAGGGGGCAGAGGCTGTGCCGGCGGAGGGGGCTCCGTGCCCCGCACTCAGCACCGCGTTCTCCACAGGCGTACGCGGCGGCGGCCCCCGGGCCGGGGCGGCTGCTGAAGGCGGGGGCCGCGGTGCTGATCGCCGGAGCCCTCCTGCTCCTGGCCGGGGCCATCGGAGCCTTCTACTTCTGGAAAGCCACCGAGCGGCAGGTGAGCACATCCTCACATCGGGGTAGGAGTTGGGGCAGGTTAAGCTGGTGGCAGGCAAGGAGAAGCACGGGCTAGAAACTGTTTTTGCAGAGTCGATAAAGAAGTCTTTAAGCAGACTCTTTTTATTTTTTTTTCCTCCCATGCTTTAAAAACAAAACAAAACAAAACGAAAAACCCTGAAAAACAAACCTACAATCATTATCTTCGCTACCTGCTTGGATGGAGCCTCCTGGAAGCACATTTATTAATGAACATGAAACCTATCTTTGAGAGCACAGACACTACATTGATTTCTGCTTGCAAATCCTCAGCAAACTCAAATCCCAACAAGTCTCCAGGGATTCATATCCTGGGCAAACTCCAGCTCTCAGGACAAAAAAAGCATTGAAATGTATACATTCCTTTTTCACATCATCTGCATTCTTGGTCCAGATCCTACCTGGACCCTCAAACACGTACTGCTATATTTAACCCATTGATAGGCACCGTTATTTCACTCCAGCGGTTTGTATGGCTGTGCATACACATAGGCATTTTTGGTCAGTAGCTGTGGAGCAATTTTTAAAGTGATGCTGAGTTTTATCATCTACATTTTTTTTGGGTCCATAAAAAACCCTGTATGCAAAGAAAGAAATGAGAAGCTGAACCCAACTTCAGAACATTAGAACAAGTTTATATATTAACTTTCCTTTCTATTTATATAGGATTTTGGTTTAAGACATTTGAAACATGATGGTGCACTTGTGAACGTAAGTTGCTCCGTGAATGCTTTTAGTATCTTTGAATTTACTTTGGAAGAAGGTTTGTAGTGCCTCCAGCCCCACACCGGTCCCTGTCAAGGAGAGCCTTGTGCAAAACCCAGCAGCCAGAGCCAAGGTCCCCCTGTGCGATGCACCCGTGCACAGAGGGATCATTCAGATAATCAGAAAGTACAAGGTTTTACACCAAAAAGACAGGACACGTTGCTGACCTCCAGGATGTGCTGTAAGAACCATCTGCTTCTCTGGACTTCTGAAAAAGGAAAGGGACACAAATGGATAGGTGGGCAGGGAGGGGGCACGGTGTGTTCAGCTCTGACAGGTGGGTGC
Organism: Columba livia; assembly: GCF_036013475.1. Taxonomy (NCBI): domain Eukaryota; kingdom Metazoa; phylum Chordata; class Aves; order Columbiformes; family Columbidae; genus Columba; species Columba livia. Next base: position 34,650,661 of record NC_088602.1, on the reverse strand, counting down.
ACTGGCAGAGCACATGACAAAGTTCCCCTTTTTTATTGCTCCAGTCATCTAAATTCTGCTTTGCAAAATGTGTCACATTCCGAGTTGCCATTAAGTTTCTAAGTTGATCTCCAGGTGAAGACCCTGGGAAAGCTTGGAGTTATTTTTCCCAGCTGCCTTCAAGCTCAGAAAGCTACACTTGGCTTGCAAATGTTTGTGCATTCTCCCTCTGTAAAAAATTATATTTGGGGTCATTCATCACAAAATTGAAGGCAACTTTTTAATTGTTATTATTTTAAATCTTTAATTTTTTCCACAACTGACAGGGCTAACAAAGTCCCAACTCCAGCTCAGCCTGCAGCAGGGGAGACCATTGTTGTACATTGGTCTGGTTTTATGGACCACGTTCAGCAGGAGTCCTAGACAGCTGAGAATATGAGACTGAATCTGTAGAACTGAGGAACCATAAATCTTTACCACCTTAGACTTTCTTGAGCAAAGGTGAGAGAAGAAGAAATTTGTCTCTAAGCTGTCAGTGTAAATTTTCCATTAAAATGCTGTAAGGCTTTTTTAAGACCAAAAGTAAACTGCTTGTGCAGCACTTTTAGCAGAGCCGCATGAGAGAATCACAAAACCCCTCCACAGATTGTGGTCCTCCAGCAAATACAAATCACGCTGCAGCTTTCCTCATTGAAAACAGGATAAGAGCAAATACGCTGACAAGGAAAATACAAGTCTATACAACTTCACATCCAATTTAAATGAAGTTCACATCCACTGCAAGGTAGGAAGCATGTTCATACTCAAGACGAACCCATTTTCCTGTGCCTCCGCAGAACATCCTGAAAGGTAAATAGGGGTTGGCCTCCTCCAGGGTAGGATGCTCACTCCTGCTTTCCTTTGGAAATCATACCAGTAAAAGCAGCGATTCCTAAAATACGACACAGAAGAAGGTTTTGAAATTGGAGTGAGCCTGGATGTGGACATGATGCTTTTGAAGAAAAACTGCCCGTACCAATAGATGCGTGTGTGGCCCCTGAGCTCCCCAGAGGAGGGACCTCAGGAGGTCTCTAGCCCTATTTGCTGCTTGGGGGTCAGAGCAGGTTGCTCAGGGCTTCAACAAGCTGGGCCTTGAAAACCTACAAGGATGGAGAACGCACAACTTCTCTGGGCAACCTGTTCCACTGCCAGCCTGTCCCAACTGTGAAGTGTTGCAGTGGGGTGGCCTTGGTTGTTGGAGAATTATCTAATGCCTACAGAAATAAAAGTCAGGAGCTGAATAGGGACATGAGTCAGATCGATCCATCCCCTGGTGTAGGAGGAAGGCAATAAGCAATTACTGAAGTGTGCACTTCTATCAATTCCAGGTGTACAACGTTCACTATACTATGAGCATTAATGGAAAAGTACAAGACGGAACGATGGAAATAGATGCTGGAAACAACTTAGAGACATTCAAAACAGGAAGCGGGAGTGAAGAGGCTGTTGAAGTTCATGATTTTCAGATTGTAAGTACCTCCACCCTTGTCTTTCATGTAACACGCTCCAGTGCTGGACTCCCTAGGGATACCCTGCTCTGCCTTGACTTCTGTGGCCCAGTGGGTCTCGGGTTCCAGCCCCCAAGCATCCACACAAGCATCAAGGCTCTCCCAGCTTGCTTTCACAGCAAGCCGGGCAGTTTCCTACAAAACCAAGTCTAGAGTAAGTGCCTTTTGGGGACCGGTCACGCCAGGTCCCTCTCCAGGAAGCAGTACGGATTAGGCTGCATCAGATTTGGCTCCACATAACACTTGGCATTTTCAAACCGTTGAACAGAGCTACAACATGTTCTGATGGGCTTGTGACACAGCCCCTGCCTGGTTTCAGATGATTTTAACTAGAAAACACACCTCCCCAAAATGTCACCATTTTAGGAGCACAGGATCAACACAGTAAGCCAAGTAGGCACCAAGTAGGAACCAAGGAGACACAACACTAGACCTGAGCAGCATGCTCTGTCCTGAGATGAAGGATGGGAGCTGCTCTCCATAGCTTGGCCTGGGTTCATCCCCAGGGGACAGGATGGAGGCATCTAGCACAGCTTATGCAACCATGCACCGAACCCAGGGTGCTGGGCCACTTGGGCTGACAGCAAACACACTTGGCTACCCCAGCAACTTGCCTGTGGCTGCTCAGCACAGAGCCTGGATTAACAGATGCTGAATCCCAGCAGAGCTCAATAGCTCAGGTGGAGTGATTTGCTGAGCTGTACCACCTCTGAGCGATGAACAATGCATCCATGTGATGTTGCAGAAACCTATTTACAGGGCCCAGATCCTGCAATTTATATTCTCAGGTGTGAAACACTCAACTTCAGAGTTAAGCCCTCTGCAAGTCAAAGCAGCATCTAAAATAAAAGCTCTGCTGCCACAAAGACTTGCCCAGGGCTTCTGGAGCAGCCACTTTCCACCTGCTGAATCTAGGAAGGTGAGGAAATTCAGCTCCTTGGCTTCTCAGCAAGTGCAAACAAATCCATGCCAGGAAACCCAGGACCCCAACTTGCATGACAGCTGCAGTTCAGCCTTCATGAAACTCTTGTTAACATCACCATAGCAACATTATTAGCAGCTGAATAAGTGCACCCACAACGAGCTCTTCTGCCATTGCTGTTTCACATCTGCACAAAAGCACCAGCCTGCTGGAGAGATGTCTGAATTCACATTTCTTCCACGTGTGCTGCTGATGAGCTACTGCCTGTCACAGCCAGGTCAGAAATCAGCTCCCAGCACCAACCAGCTAAAGGCACCTCCCAGGGACAGTGCCCGCTCGTAATGACAGAGGGACAGGGGCAGGCTCATTGAGAGCAAAGGGATGCTGCCAGTTGAGTTTTGAGCCAAGAAAGCACATAAAGGAGAAATAAATTGAAGAGACGTGCTTCCAACAGCCAAGGATTTACATTAGCAGCTTTGGATTCACTGGCACCGCTCGAATGATTACACGGTCAGTGAAGACTTGGATTTGGCAATATTAGGATGCTCCTACCACACTTGATGCACCACAAAGCCTCGTTCCCTTGTTCTCTCATCCCTGCATAGCCATCCCCTGTCTCTCTGCTTCAGAATTAGTCATTTTGTGTTGAAGGGTGTCTGTCCAACTGTACAGGACTTGCAGGCACACAGGATGCAACACAGGTGCCTCGGTACCATCCATCCCAAACTGCACTAGATGCCTACAGCACCCACGATGTCCATGCCCCCCGCCATGGCAGCCAGAGGCCAAGCAGAAAACCAATACATCTCCAATAATATTTGTATTTAGGTGGTCGAATGAAGCTCTCAACCTGACGCAAATTTCGCCATCTACAATGAGGTATCTAAATCCATTAAAGAAGAGAGAGCTCTTTTTCAGGTATCTGAAAATCTACAGCAGAAATAGAAAAACTACAGGCAAGGTTCCCCTGCCCAAATGTTGATGCCCAAGGTGCTGGCATAGAGCTGGCACAAATTACCCCAGACTTGCAGGAGAGCTGGAGCCATCTGGAGTTGCTGGGATACCCTTCTCTTACAATTGGACATCCATGGTTTGGGCAACTGCACTTCTCCCTCATAGGCCAGATGAAGGCAGTCCCACACACAGATTTCTGCACCAAGTTCCCTGTCACAAGCTTCCCCTTGCTGTCTTCATCATTTATGTGTTTAAATTGGACCAGGCTGCCCCCATATTTTTGTAAGTCTGTGCTGTAAGGGCACCGCACCACCAGCTACCACAGTTTCGAGGGTGTCTACGTTAGGTGCTAAGTTGTGGTTCAAATCGTCTCGACTAATTCCTTAACACTGCGAATCCAAGTAGCCTGCAGCGGGTAGAGAAGCACTTACATAAAACACCCCCACCTTTCAGAAATCAAGCAAAAACTTCTAGACCCATTTGACCCAAGCTGTAATGCTAAAATGATGAGGGAGGAGTGGTTTATTGCATCTGTTTTTGAATAAGATTCAAGCTTCAGACTGAAAATTCAACAGCACTTTTAACAGAGCTCGAGTGCTTTCTTGGGGGCGGTGGGGAGCTGGGGGGCTGTGCACAACCCCCTGCCTTCTGCTTTTGCAGGGCATCACTGGAATCCGTTTTGCTGAAGGAGAAAAGTGTTACATCAAAGCTCAGCCAAAAGCTCACGTCCCTGAAGTTGACGCTATGACTAAAGCGAGCCTCACATCTGAGCTGGTAAGGGGTGACTTTTTTATTTTTTCAACCCAAATCTTTATATAGAGAGGGTCTTAAAGCGGTGTTTAAATACAAATAAAAATGACATTTAAAAAACCCTGTGGACAGTGGTAGGGTAGGATAGCTGAGGGTTCATTGACTGATTGCAAGGGGTCCCTAAAGGGAAAGAGAAGCAAAACTGGTGTCTGAGGTGTCACTGTGTCCAGGGGCTTTGTGAGAGGCTGCAGGCTGGGGAGAGGGGGAAGATGTGGACCAAAGTCCAGCAGATCCACAGGAGACCTCAGTGACAAGAGCATCTGCCTGAGATCAGGAGATTCCTATCAATGCTCTTGAGCAGAGCCATGGACTCCATCATTTAAGTCCTCTGAAATAGTCAAAAAAAGGAGAATTGTGGAAAGTATTATTGGTTAAACGGGTTTTATAAAAATGGTTAAAAAAGTTAAGAATTTGTCTTCTTAAATGGCACCAGACTTCATTTTAAGACTTCGTGCTAACTAGATTTCATGGAATGTGCATCACAACCACCACAGAAGCTGTGATTCTCACCCAGATACCGTCAAAATCTCCCCCTATCTCACCCTAGTTAAAAAAAACCTATCGCTTTAGGTGTGCAAAGTTTCCCAGAGCTCAGATCCCCAAACCCATCGGTCCCGCAGGAGCAGCTCTGGTGACCCGAGCAGGGGCTCAGCCACCAGCAGGGCAGCACAGGAGACCCACATCCCCTTTCCCTGGATTTGCTCCACTCCCGAAAAAATAAAAGCAGATACAATTAGCTGGGAGAGAGGAACCACTAAGGCTGCACCCACCTGCAATGGTGCTTTGATTACTGAGCATCTACTTTCTCTAAATGCAAACAGGAAGGTAACAGTGATGTTGCAGGCTTGCCTGAAGTTGGTGGGTTTTCCCCCCATGATGGGGAAGAGATCTTGCCCAAATTCCAGCCAAAGCCCTAGATCTTTCCTGCCTTGCCTAAGGTCAAGGTTTCAATTTTTCATCTATTATCCTAAATAAGTCAAAAAGTTATTTCTCATTTTCTGCTTGGCCACAGTATCCCTCTTTCCTTGTCCTGTTTTCTGTGCATCTTCTCCAAAGATGCATCACCTACACAACCACTGCAATAAACTGTACGCACTGAGGCCACCAAAACAAGGAGCAGATTTAGTGCTGCCATTGGGATATTGACCTTTCCCCGTTGTTCAACTTTCCAGGTTAGATGTATGATGGGAATGGCAAAGTAGTATTTACTTTTCTAGAACAAGTTCCCTCTCTAATCCACATGGATTTAGGAGAAAGTACGCATATGCCATTATCTTACTACACTTATCATAACCTACACTGCCTATAAAAAATAGGTGATTAAAATAAGCTTTTATAGATGCTCAAACTCTGCCTGCTCACAAGTCAGCATCATCTCAAACAGAAACAAAAGACATTTTTATTTCTGAAAACTAGATTCAGATATTTCTAATGCTGATAAAAGCTTAAGTGGGAGAAGAAAGAGCACTTCTCACTAGACAGTTTGGAGAGCAAACTTAAATGACTTGAGACCTACAAAAGAAATCAATAAACACATTAAAGGAACAGTAACTCAACAGAATAAATTGATCTAGTCAGTTATATAACAAGTTTTGATGACTTTTATGGAAGCAATTTAGAATTTTAACTTTGAAATCATACTGGTTTTCACGATTCACAAGTCGGTTTTCTTTTAATATTTCACTGTTGCTATAAAATACTTACACATTTTATGTAAAATAATACTTTGAACTAACAACTTTAAAGAATCAATCACTGGCATTTTCCTACATTACTTTGAAGATATGAACCAAAAACCTGCAGGGTACACTTCAAAAAGACAGGCTCCTTTAACTCGCACTTCCAGCTTTTGGTCAATTGAATTGCTTTCACCAAACGAGACCTTTAATCAGACGGATCACATTGACTTGAAACTGGAAGCTGGAGCAGTTCTCAAGCTATAATCTTCTCCAAAACTTCTGAATAAGGTGTTTATTTGATTTTTTTTTTTCTCTATTGTAAACATAGTTATCTCTTGGGAGTACATCAAATGAGAACAGGGCATGATAAAAAAGATTAGAGTCTTGTTTTCAGCTGATGTATTTCATCCCTGCTCTGCTGAAGGTGGTAAAGATTCAGTTGCTATCACCTGAAAAATCTCGTGGTTTGGGCGAAAAGACCTCCAACACCTAGTCCTTGTACGAGGGGCAAAAGCCATCCAACAGAGAGACAGGTGAAATCTAAGTCCCAGCAAAGCTGACAGCAGTTTTGCCATTCATTTCCACGGTGGCAACCTTTACTCAGGCTTTGGCTCAGTACAGTCAGTTCACGTTCACAAAATACAAGGATGCTCGGTATTAGCTGCAGCGGATGATTATACAGCTTGATGCTCAAGAATTAACAGCGAGCAGGCACATGACTGTTCACTGAGCTAGCAAAGGATTTATGCTCTTCTGTTTGCAGGAAGATGAAATCATGCCTGTGAGATTTGACGAAAACTCCCTTATCTGGGTGGCTGCAGACGAGCCCATCAAGCATAACAGTTTCCTAAGCCCCAAAATTTTAGAGCTTTGCGGGGATCTTCCAATTTTCTGGCTGCGACCGACATATCCCAAAGGTAACACTTCTTGTATTTGAAAAGTTTGCTATCCCTCTCTTCACCTAAACAGCTTCCCTAGATCAGGTATGCCACACCAAGACTTGCACATCTGGGAAACCACACTTACCCAGATGTTTGGTGTTCTCTAACTGCCCTTCCTCAAGACAACTTACATAACCCATATGGGTGACTTACTGTGAGATGAAGCATTGCCAGAGAGGTCAGCCTCCTTCTACAGAAGGACAAGACAATAGCTTAAACTAGTCCCAAAATATTTTGGCAGCTCACACCAGATAACAGGAACACCAGACCTGGCCAAGAGTTAGGGAACCAGCAAGCTCCTGATCTGGGACCATAGCCTATCATCTTTCCCACCCTGCTTCTCCAGAGGATGTCACTGGAGTGGTGGGACAAGATACTTTAGGTAGGCAACTGACAGGTGAAGTTCATGAGGTGTTGGAGGCTGTCTCGGGACTGAAGTACTCCCATCACCCACAGCCAAGCTTTGCAAAGGTGTTCAGGATTCACAAGGGAGATGGCAACTTCTCCAGATAATTTCCAGGCCTGGGAGGAGAGAAGAAGGCTTGAAAACATTTACTCCTCCTTGGTCTGTTGATTCCAAACTGCTGGTATTTTCCACTCTTATGATGAGCTTTTATATCCCACTGGACAACAAAAGAGCAGTATCAAAGCTGTCCAGAAGCTGTTTCCACCACATTCTCTCGCTGCCCTTGAGAGCAGGGTACCAGCCTGTCACAAAAGCACTTTAGAAAAATGAGATGCATATGACCGGTCTTGCTAGCGCTGGCAACTGCTGCCAAGGTAACACCAGTGACCATGCGGAAAGTCAAATACAACCCCAAACTCCTCACACCCATTTTGCCTCAAGGAAAAAGCAAGGGGGTAAAAAAAGGGAATCTCACAGCCCTTTGGACTGACATTTGCTGCAGTTACAGCACAGGAGGCAAGCAGCTCCCATGGCGATGTTTATCAGGTTTGCCACCACACGGTTTCATCCTTCCCTCTGCCCCCTTCCCTTTTTAAATCACTGAAACCTCAGATAATGTGTGGATAAAACAAGGAAACACTGAAGATTATCCTCTTGTGATTATTTCATCAGCTAACCAAAGGAGAGAAATTAAGAGAAACAGACGCCAGACAGAATCAAACTTTGATGCAGAAGACTTGGAAGCTGCTGCTGAAGAAGTAAACACCAGGTCACCCACCACACAGCTGACTCAAGAACTTGATCTCCAACCTAATGAAACCAGGCCAATGGGACAAGAAACCGATCAAACGCTTAATCCAGACAACCCATATAATGTACGTATTTGCTCTATAATCTCCTTTCAAAGCCCAAGACTGCTGTAGGCAGGTAGTACTGGTGACAGGGGGTTTGTCTTTTTTTTCTCTTAATTTACACAGTTTTTGCCTGTTCAGTTTTTCTCTGGAAGAGGCTTGTAAAACACCTACTGAGTTCAAAACAAGTCTACTCCTGGTTTTCATCAAACTTCTGTCTGAAACAAGCACAAGTGTTTGCAGTGGCAAGTATATGGCAAATTGACCCCCAAGTTGCTTTTCAGGGTTCAGGTCCATAAGCAGCACTAGAGAGATCCGACAGGGACAGCACATTCTGAAAACAAACATAAGCTTGTCTTGATCAGACAGCTGAAGCCTGTAATGTACTGACAACGTAAAGAGAGAGTCCAGTACCTAGAAATGTACTTTGCCCCCAAATAGAAATTAGCATCAGAAGTGACTCATTAATGTGACTTCATTAATATTTATAAATATATAAAGGGTGAGTGTCAGGAGGATGGAGCCAGGCTCTTCTCGGTGACAACCAATGATGGGACAAGGGGCAATGGGTACAAACTGGAACAAAAGAGGTTCCATTTAAATTTGAGAAGCAACTTCTCAGTGAGGGTGCCAGAGCACTGGAACAGGCTGCCCAGGGGGGTTGTGGAGTCTCCTACTCTGGAGACATTCAAAACCCGCCTGGACATGTTCCTGTGTAACCTCATCTGGGTATTCCTGCTCCAGCAGGGGGATTGGACTGGATGAGCTTTTGAGGTCCATTCCAATCCCTGACATTCTGTGATTCTGTGACTACTATTGAGGAAAGCAGTGTCCATTTCTGGTTGCAATGAGATTAAGGTTAGGCCAGATAAATCTGTTTTCTCAGCCTCTCCTCTATGATGGTAAACGGCTGTGGTCTAGCAAATGATTCACAGAGGAGAACCTGTTCATAGACAGCAACAGTGGGCGGAGGATGAGTCTCGCAAAACTTGTTCTCGCTCTCTCAAGATGAAGCAGCCCCCAGAAAGCACAGAGATGCCACCCCGCTGTGTCCCCACACCTTTGCCGCGCTGCAGGAAAAGCGGCTGCACAGTAGCACCTTCCAGTCTGCTGCACCCGCGCCAGACAATTTGCACCCACCATTTGGTGCAGCAGGAGTAAGTCATTTTAATACAACACTGTCACAGGATAAATGCCTCCTGCTTTGGAAATAAGTCCCAGCTTTGACTTGACATTTATGCAACAGCGGGAGATCATTATACTGTGACAGCGTTCTGCCTAGTTGACATCCCTTAATTAAACTTAAATTAATCACTCCAAATAAAGTGGATCTAAATCGACTCTCTCACGAGGTCAGTAAAACAGCAGCGGCACTGGAATGTAATTTCTCACAGCTACTAACGTGACCGTGTGCATGGGGTCCAAGCTGCCATGTCCCTGCAGAGCAGAGCAAAACAACGGCTGCAGGTCCCCTCTTCCAGCCAGAGGGACCCTAGGCCAAATGGAGAACATCCCATCAGATATGGCCACCAGATGTTTCCTGTGCAACCTGCTCTGGTGAACCTGCTTTAGTGGGGGGTTGGACTAGACGATCTCCAGAGGTCCCTTCCAACCCCAACTGCTCTGTGATCCTGTGACTTCCCTCAGCCTGCAGGGCAGGATTCACCTTTACCTGGTTGTTGCGTAGATGCCTCCATCCAAGCTTTCTTTAGAGGCAGATTCAGTCAATTCAAAAGGACCATAATTATACTGTGGGTCTTTCCTGTAGGATGAAATGACTCCTCCCTAGAACTCTCTCTCTTCACCTACTCTGAGTGGAGTCTGGATGATGAGCTCAGGTGTAGAAGGTCACATTGCAGATTCCCAAATTCAAGGATGATGAATCCTGTCCAAGGGAACAACATCCTCCCTGCTCTCAGGGCTGGGGGCCCAAATGACACCAAGCTGTCACTGGTGTCCTGTACAAGCCCAGACAAGAGAGGGCACCGTCCCGTGCCTCACCTTTTCAGGCTGCTGCTGGTTTTCTGAATGAAAACTACTCAGGTAAAAAAAAAAAAGTGTTACTTTGGCATTTGCTCTTTGCTGCTGCTTTTTTTGAAATAACACCAACAGGAGAAAAACAAATGAGTTTCAAAAAGCAGAATATCCAGGTTACTTTTTTTCCCCAGAAAGGAGGAAAGGAATTTGGAAGGGTGAAGGTAAGAGCCTGCTTTTACATATTTTATGTGTGCCTTGCTTCACGTAACTGCTTACTGTCAGATACAGAACAGGCAGAATTCTCACTGTCCACAATGCACCTAAGTGTGGCAAAGGGGATAAAAAAGCAGACTGAAAGATAAAAGAGAAATATTCAGAAAACTGCAGAGTAATGGAAACTGAATAGTTTCCTGGAATGGTGTAAAAAAGCATTAAAATACAAAAATTAAAACTAAACATTAAAGACACAGCATACACTTCAGACATTGTAATCTACAGAAAAGACTCAGATAACTTTCTTGAAATCTTTTCCATTGCTAATATTTAAAATTTTGGAGTTTACTGCTGTTGGATCTTTTGCAAGGACTGTACAAGAAATATAGTGAAGTTAGAGCTCCCTGTTGTTTCTTTCCATTTTACACGGGTGACTGCACCAGTTCTACACTTCTAAAAAAAAAAGAGCAAGACAAAAGAAAGAAAAAATAAAGCAAGATGCACAGGGTCAGTTAGTGGGAGTTCTGTTAACTTTGACAGGACTGAGACTTCAGTTTTTACCTTTCGTAGGGTTAACAGGAGCATCGGTACATTCTGCACTTGCTGGGAATGAGGGCACCGGGATGACATTTAATATTTTACATTTCAGCAGCTGGAAGGTGAAGGGATGGCTTTTGACCCCATGCTGGATCACCTGGGCGTGTGCTGCATTGAATGCAGACGAAGTTACACGCAGTGCCAGAGGATTTGCGAGCCTCTCCTGGGCTACTACCCCTGGCCTTACAACTACCAGGGCTGCCGTACCGCCTGCCGAATCATCATGCCCTGCAGCTGGTGGGTCGCTCGTATCATGGGTGTTGTGTGAGAAAAAGCAACCAGAGCCTTGACAAAATAAGCAGGGATGCAACGATGACAAACTGGTAAAAGACGACAACCAAAGCCGCAGTACCAATTCTGGCCTTTCAATCAAAGCGGGTGTTACCGCACCAAAAGCAAGGTAAAGGTATTAGAACTGTAAATAAACAAACAAACAAAAAAATCTTAAAGTAAAATTCCATTAGCTTCACAAATGACAAGGGTATGGTAGCACTTACTGAATTAAAAAACAAAGCCATCCCCAAAAATGACAATATTAAACTTTGCCCAGAAACTGGTTTAGCAGTCCAGAAGCTTGCTCATAAATCCAAATTCAGCCTTCGTAACAAAACTCTCTCTCTGAGCTAGATGTGAAAATTTACGTCCAATTAGGCAACTAGCTCAACTTGTACATCTGGGAGTACCTTTCATCCATGTAGCTTACTTAAATAAATCACAAGTTAAGTTGCTCCCCGTTGCTATTCATACCAAGTTGCCAGGTCATTATGAATGGTTATAAACCAATTACAGCATACCTTTCCCACAAAGCTGCTCCGGGGGACACGGGAAAGTGCACATTGTGCTAAATCGGAAACAAGCGGCAGGAAAAGGGGCCGCAGAATCAAAACCCTTCGCACATCCCAACATCAAAGAAGCCCCAGCATCAAGAATCTTGTATCCACGATACCGCTGTAGTGTCTAACAAGTATCTGCTACCCAGCTACTATGGCTAAAGTATTTACATGTGGTTGCAAACCAAAGAGGCTCAAGGCCCTTCAGAATCTACAACAGCCACTGTATTTATAAGTCCTTGAACCAGACACTTCTGACACAAAATTACAACCCCTTTATATTCCACATGGAGAGCGGGCACTGATGGTAGTGCCTTTAGCTTCGCTGAAGCTAACCTCCATTCCCTGCAAGAGAAAACGCTCAATAGGAAGGAGAAAAAAGAGGGGAAAAACAAACAAAAAAGGAGGGGGGGAGTTTCTAACCTCACCCTTGTTGCTTAAGCAAACTGCAATTATTTGGATTGATCCTATTAGGTATTAAATCTCTAAGGAAGGTACTAAGCTCAAACACTAAGCTGGAACGACTTAGGATTTCTAGCCTTGGAAAACAAGGATAGAGGTGCCTGAATCCATACTATACCTCTCAAACCCTACCATTGAGTTTCTGGAGCCATCTACATGGGTTTTATAAACAGAACAGTCCAATTATTGCTTGAAGTTCACTTTCTGGAGCATTCGTTTTTGTGACTAAACAGCTCTCGAGATGTTGCAAGCCTGGTAATGTTATTAACACTGCATGACACAGAGAAAGAAAAGGAATTAATTTGACATAATCGTGGCTTAAAGAAAATAAAGACAACCGCATGTGGAATGCTAAACTGCGTATCTAAAAAGCAAAGTGTTAAATGAGAATGAGATGAGAATAGAATTCAGTATTTTGTTCTATTTCAGCTTTTTTTAATATAAGCTTCCCCTTCCCTTAATCTGAAGAACAGACTCGCTTTGAAATATTTAAATTAAAAACTTCTTAAAGTGGGATTTCAAGGCCTGTTAAATTTGAGTTTCTGCTTTTTTAAATGAAAATGACCTTGATCATTATGTTGTTTTAGAAGTACGTCATTCATATGCTTAGAAAAGTTGGTATTCCTTTTTTTATTTTTTTTTTTAACTGCAGATTAAACAAATACATTAAAAAACGGCAATTGCTTTCTGTGGGGTTTTTTGATGTAGAAAGAGTAAACACATTTATGTACATGTTCACGAACTGTCTGGAGAGGAAAACAAGGGGATCGGCGAGAGAAAGACTAAAGACAAAGAGAAGGAAATGAGACTGTATATGAACTAGACTGCTGCTGTCTTTCGCATCTAAGGCCATCCTGAAGAAACCCATAACCTGCTTCTCCATCTTCCCCCTCTAGTTAAAAAAACACCAAACTTTACAAGATGCTAAAAATGATCACATCTGTGGTTTGCACGTCTACACATTCTTAACAACATTAACTCTTCCTGAACAAAAGCTTGTACCAGACTTGTGGGCAGGTTAAAGCACCACAGGCGGCACATTCGCCTTGAGAACTCTTCTGTAGGCACCAGGCCGAGAAAGCCCCAGCCATCACAAGAGAAGCAGATACGCTTACACAGCCTGGGACTAGTAAAACTGCCGGAGCTACGATATCGTCCAAGTATAACACAGAGGGCACAATTCACTCATTTCCAAAAGATACGCAGCAGAACACCTTACCCAACTCATGCCTCAAGTAAGCGAATTTTTATTTCCCTGTATGTTGTATTCAAAGAAAGAAAAAAACTCTTGCTGTGGCAAAGTTGAAAAATCTTATTTAAGTGTAACATCTAATTTTGAAGGAAACGTTCTGAGGCAACGTAGCGATGACAATAAAACCAATGATCCAACGGTATGAAAAGACGCAACAATATTCCCCACAGTGCTGGCTCAGACTACAGTTCTAACTATCCACAGCGATCCTGTTCACTGTTACACAGCCTTTACTAACAATCTACTATGTCCCCCACGAATATAATGCCTTGTACACTAAAGATGTTACAAAATGTCTGGATCTGTAGGGTGTTGAAGGGGGGATGTTCCTTGAATCTGACCCTGCAGTAGCAGAAACCAGTTGAAAACCTTCCCTTGGCCAAAGTTGAGGTGGGGAGGAAAGAAAGAGGGATGAGCTTGTCACCAACCGTGTTTCCCACCACGGGTGAGTGGATGTCAGAGCACTGTAAATCTACTGTCCTTAAAACTTGATTACCCATGTGATTGTGTACTAGGAGGATGGCAGGGCAGATTAGAACAGAAAAAGGGGATAAATTCAGGCTGGTGGAAAAGAGAACAGGCCACAAAGCCACAGGGTTAAAAATCCAGTTGCAGGCAGGAGTCATCTATTTCCTATATCTAAACCCCCTTTCTCCCCATTTATAAGGAATGAACCCGAGTATCTCCCTTTGTCCTTTTTGATATGGAAATCATCCTCCACTTGTATCTACACTGAAATAGGAACAATAAACTGGGAGGCATGGAAGCGGGGGGGATCTGCCTCCCATGTAACACTTCACCCCTACTGTAGCACAAATAAATTCCAAGAAAGTTTCAGTGAAGAACAGATTAATCACTTGCTCCATACAGTGCAAAAAAATAAAAGTAGAGAAGCAAAAAACTACAGTTTGCAAAGGACAGATTGCTGATTGGCACATCAGGGTGGACAGATACTCTGCTCAGAAAGGGCAAGAGTTAGACTGAACCAGGAGCATCACCATCTTCTGCTTCTGAGGGGCACAACCGATCTTTCACAAGCACCACACGTATATCAAAGATGAGGAAGGCAGCCTTACACTACAAGAAACTGATGATTTCCTATGACCCCCAGAACAGTAGCAGAGAGTAATCCCATCCGTAGTACTAAACTGGAAAGCTGCTGTTCTCTCTTGCTGTCCTGTTCCTGTCTTTGCAAGTCAGAGCACCAAGGTGAAACTGCCCAGGTCTTCTACGCAGTACTATCCACAGATGACCAAAAGGTTTGGAAAGAAAACATTAAGACAAGTCTGAAGACAATTAAAACATAATCCACTCTGTCCTTACAGGCGGTTCTCTGCCTCCAGCCAACTCATTGCCAGCACTGCAACAAATTCTGCTCACCCTCTCTGGTCCAGAAGGAAATTCCCTGCATCACTGGTACTCTTCAGAGCCCCTACTCAACCTCCGAGCTCCCTGCCATCTCTCTCTTGACCTAAGGCTTCCGGAACCATTCTGTGCCTGTGTTTTGTCAACAACAAAACATATACAGCTCACAAAGTTCATGAAGCACCTTCCCCTCAACTTTGAGGAAATTTTACCTACTGCATTAATCCAATCCCGTCCCACCAGAAAAACCCCAGTTCCCTGCCCCTAAGGCAACAAGAGCTGCTGTTATTGGTTCATCTACATTCTAAAGTGGAACACACATAGATTATCTGCCTGTGCTCAAAAACATGCCAGAACTATGTTTAGACCTGCAAACTTGGCTTACAGGATTGAGATGGACAGGGAGGTCTACCGCTTGATTGCTACAAGTTTTAGCCTGAAGCTAAAGCATTATATTTGCATTACATATGCCTCAAGAGTACATAAGTAGCAATGCACTTTATTTTACTTTTTGCCTTAAGCTAAGTGAATTGAATCCCAAAGCACCGAAACAGTACCCACTTAATAAAAGAATACATTGTGCTTATCTGAGGAAATGTTCCCATGGTCTTTCTGTAAGTGAAAGTAGACAGAGGAACCCCTACTGTGTTCTCTTCAGTAAGTAAGAACAACCTGATTGGCAGAAAACATCCTCAAGTTACTTTCTCGTTTCTGTTTAAGAGATTTTTATCTAGGCTTTTCCCACAGCAAGTCTTGGCTAAGAGCTGTTAAGTGCTCTGAGTGACATTTATAAAGCAAGGCTGGCCAGCAGACAAGAACCTGATTTTGTGACAAAGTGGAGCGCTCAGACATTTGTCTTTCTTCTACCCTGGAAAGGAAGAAATGCTTTTAAGAGCATAAATAAAAAGCAGCAAAGCACTTACGCAGGAAAATTGAGTTAAAGTCCCTGTTCCAAATCAAGTCAACTTCAATGTTAGCACCCCATACGGATGGCAAATGCTCCGGATATTGAGCAACTAGCTACTTGGAATTCTCTGAAGGGCAAGAAATTCCCCACTGAAGCTAACAAATCTTTACTGAAATATGCCATGAGTATACCCTTTCAAAAACTCATCCAAGAAGCAGAAATTGCTCAAGTCAAGACACACACAAAAAACTTTAAGTTCAATCTGTCTTCCTTCATCGTATTCAAAGACCATGACAACACTTCGTTCCAAACGTCATCAAATCGGAGCTTTGGAAAACATGAGTCCATTTTGAAGCTAAAAGTGATTTAAAAAGAAACCACTGCCCAGCTTTGCCCTATAGGACAATGATGATGTAAGCACGTCAAGAAATTGCAGTTACATCAAGACCCTAGTCATAGTCTACATAGTCTTTATAGCTATGGCATACATACAAAACCAATCTCTTCTTAAGAAGTGTGAGACTTTAAAATCTTGGTATCTATCTACTGCACAGGTGTAGTAACAATACTAGGGAAAAAAAAACACTGCACTTTCCCACCATCCCTGTAAAACCTGGATACCTAGTCCTCGGGATGAACAGCATACATCCTTTCTTTCTCCTCCTTAGTTTTCTTTTACATACATTCATTACTGAAACAGCTGCAGACTTCACTTGTCCTATTAAAACACCTGTTCTAACAGCCTTTAAATTTTACCAAGCTCATCCAATTCTCAGTGTAGTAAAAGAACATCTCAAATACAAGGAAAAGAGACAGCATAACAAACAATCTGGAAAAGCCTATATAATTAGGACTGCAAGGAAAAGCAGCCAACTTAAAGCAGCATCCAACGGTCAGCGAGGAATGAAGCGGCTTTCAGGGGGCTGCCAATATTTGCAATTCAGGGAGTTTTCTAGAATCTTAGAATACTCAGGTGTATCTGAATTCCCAAGACAGCAGCATGTAGATGAGGCAGGTTTACCACAACTGTTTAAGTTCATATCCCTTTCAAAGAACCACAGAGTTGGAAGGGACCCCTTGTCCAACCCCCCCGCTCAAGCAGGGCCACCTGGAGCCAGGTGCCCAGGACCATGTGCAGACAGCTGCTGAGCATCTATAGGCCCTTGCAGACTTGCCTCCAAGCATAGGCAGTATTTCTTACATTTCTGAGTTCTTCTTCTGTAAATACTGTTATTTAAAATTTAATCATGATGCAAGAACTGATGGAAACAATGAAGGACCCATGGGCTGTTCTCTAAAATATAAACAGTTTCCAGCATTCTGAAATAAGAGAACTTAAGGCAACTGCTAGCTATCTTTGACTTCAGGCAATTGTAATACATCTTTCTTTTTGAATACAGAACACAGAGAACCCAGTTCTCTGTAGAAATTTCCAGCCGCAACTGTCTCCCATCACACATGACTACAATTCAACCCAGCATCCGGGCAGAAGGACTCCGCAAGCAGAAATCTTGTGTGTGCACGAAGAAGAGCAATCTCTTCCTCTTCATTGAATGCCAGTTTTGCTCCTATACACACCAGCTTATTTTAAGCAGTGTATTCACATCTTTACCTACATGCTTTAAGTGACTGCCCTCATGAAAAAACAAGATTACTAAAAATGAAATGAAGCGGCTTCCGTATAGAAAAAGTTATATTTACAGTTTTATTTAGCAGAGTTAAGGAGCAAACAATTTTAACAGTTGTTGAAAAGTGTTTTTACCCGAAGTTGCCAAGATCTAATAAGTTACTGAACAGAAATATCAGGCATAAGGCAATAATACTGACCAGCCCATTAGAGATCACCCCATCCCCAAAGAGCAGAGCTGATGAAGGCGGTAGAAAATTTAGATTGCGATTGACTCAATTCCCAAAAATCAGAGATGATGAAAACAGGGTTCCATTCTTGAGTGTATCTTTAACATCTGCAGATGAAGGAACTTCTAAAGCACGCAAAATGCAAAGACAATTCCTGCTTCCAAGGGAACATTCAGTGCTTTGAATCCCAAAATGCTATGTCCAGACACAGTGGTCAGTACATGACTATGGCAACACATAGATGGTAAAAGATTAAAAACAGGATTAGAATTTTTTCCATTCCATGTCATCAGGAGGATTTACTTCTACCTTCCTTTTACCAACATCAGACCAGTTGGTGCTCAGAACTGTGCCTCCAGACTCCATCTGCAATGTGAGAGAAAGCTTGTTTAGTTTGCTAGAAGAATTCTAGTGAAAAAAAGCCCACATTTCTCACAGCAGATTAACAAATTCTGAAGAAAGGTGAAGAACTTAGCTTCATGTAGAAGTGAGTTACACAGGATTTCTGTGTATCTATAGAATAAAATTTGATAACGCCATCATTCCATAATCTTCAGCCCAACAATACTTTTTATCAGTACTGGATACACTGAGATGTTACTTCATTAACAAGAACCTTTTAAAAGGTCATCTTGCATATGAGGGTCACAACTAAAAGGAATCGGATATAAACAATTAAAAGGAATTTGATCCTTTTACTCATTGCAACTCCACAAGCTCCAGATGAGCCAAAAACTGTGTTTCCTTTGATAACATTTAAACAGAGACCAGTGAGAAAGCACAAACTTCACTGAGGCACAATGACTTACAGAGTCAAATCAGTGTACAACATCATAGTTTTTAATGAGTCTTGTTATATCAGTATCTCCAACAGAACCACTGCCATTCATTACAGGCCCAAGGGTTTGGTAGCTACGTGCTTCCCAGTTCACACAAAGCTTAGTAAATTGTGTCAGTATGCAAAAGTTACACATTTCTTCAAAGAAAAGAGTGAAGACTTACAAAGGATTTGTTCATGGCACGTTTCACTTCATCTGTACCATCTGAATAAATTTGCTGGAAGAGTTTGTTTAAAGCTGCATCTCCTTCTAACTTCTCATTCTTCTCCTCTTCTTTGATTTCAACTACCAGTTTGTCCCAGTTCCTCGTGTAGTGAGAGGATGATGGATATAAGTGTTGGGTATCTGAAAACAGAAATGTTAGTTAACCACGCATTTTCTCACGACTTTTAGAGCAGCAGAGAACACATAGACATGTACGTATCCAATGAATCAGAGGTGACAATGGAACATGAATCTGAAAATGCAAATGGCTTCTTCCTTAACGATATAACCACTGCAGTGACAAAAAATAAAGAAACCCAAGAAATGCTAGAGACTACATTCAGCAGCTACAAAAGTTTACTTTTAAGTAAACACAGTTATATAATTTTGTTATCCAACACTAAAATACTGGATAACAGCAACACAAATAATTAAAGTTCAAATGAAGCAGGAGATACTGGCAGCCTAAAGCCATAGGAAAATTTGAGCTCAATTTCAAAATATATCTGAAATCAATCAATCAGGAGATTCAAATTCTCTCAAAGACAGACAGCCAATCTGTCTTGAAAAACTGCAAAAGTATTACTCTCCAAGAGAGAAGGAACACTTAAGTAAATAACAATTATTTAAGCAATAATAGAGGCATAACAATGCACAGAACTGAAAAACATTGACCCAAACAGATAAGCCCAGAGGAACTAACGATAAGAATGTATCTTTAACAATCCACCAGCTTAATGGAAGTTATGACTAAATTTAATACCAAAATTTTAGTAATGTCCTGCACAATTTTTCTGTCAATTCTTGGTAATAAAAACAATATGATTAGGCTTTTCATTGTAAATATGTGAAACTGTGATTTTATTAACAATTTTAAACACAGAAATATTATTAGTAACTGCAAGTAATTTAATACAACGAAACCATTAAATCCTTAATAGTTCAGAGAACAAACCTGGTGTAAATTGCTTTAACTTAGGAGAATCTCCCTGCCCCTCCAGCTTCTCCCATCTTACAGCCTCTGGCTTCTTCATTTTTATCTCAACCTACAAAACACAAGACAAAGAACAAGTTAATCCAGACGGCCAACAGTTCTGCCAAACAGGCTTGAATTAGTTGGAACCTGTAGCAGCGAGAAAATGAACTCGGTTTTACACATGCAGTTTCTAATACAAAGCCTGTATCTTAACAAAATTTACCTACCTTACAGGATGGAGTTACGTGACTTCAAGTCACATGTGAACTAAACCCTTATGTGGCTGCATAGCTCTTCTATCAGACTTTTACCTTGTTGTTTAGTATCGCTTACTTTCTTCTGCTTACTATTCACTTGATTTTTTTTTTTTTTTGGTAAATTATGGGATCCCAGAAGTATCAGTCAGTCCCAATGTCTCTACAATGCCAGGTACCAAGTTATTATCTTTCAAGCATCCCTTTCTGGCCAGTTGGCTATAATAATTAAATTGCACTTCTGTAGGAATGGCAAAATCCAACTTTATCTAGGTTTATATTTCATCCACCAAAAATATTCATGTTTGATGTGTAGTACATAAACCAGAGAAACACCCGGGACTATGCAGATCTCCCCACTGGAGAAATTCAGAAGCTGTACTCATTTGGTTCAATGAACACACAGCGCTACGGAGAAAACTGTCTAGTATTCATTGACAAAACTGGCAATTAAAAATGGATATGGTTGCAATTATCGTAGGAGAAACAAAATTAAGTGAAGTATGTCGTGCCCTATTCAGAACTACACACAATCCTTTTAGACAACCATACTGAAATGTTTTTTTGTAATTAACCTTATCCTTTGGTTACAGGGTTACAAAGTTGCAAAACAATGCCTGCAAAACAAGGACTGTCTAGTGTCTCTCCAAATGACAAATTCACTTAAGAAAATGTCACAAAGATCATATGATGCTATTAATTAACTGAAATCAGTGCTTGCTAAACTTCAGCAGTTCCTTATTTGTGAACAGCTCAGCAGAAGCGAGCTCTCAGTTCTACCTAAAGCCACTGTAACCTGGGGATCCCTGCAGACCCGAGAACAAAGGCACCTCTGTAAAAGCCAACCCTACAGATCCCAGCAGCAAAGCTCCTTGCACAGCGTCATGTTGGTCTGAAATGTCTTAACTTTATTTAATTCATTCTTTAAATCAGTCACTGGTAAGCAACAGACTGAGATACCCTACAAAAATAAAATGAGCTCATTTAAGTTTCAAAGCTCACACATTTGTAACCATGCTGCATTTTAAGAATCAGAATATTCTATTATGATTGGTTTCCCCCCACATACACCCCCAGAGAAGCTACCATTTCCCTAGACAAGTTGAAATACTTATCTTCCACCACTAACTTGTACTGAGAACAACTAAACTTTTAAGACATGAAGCATGGAATGCTCTTCAAAGCAGGGGAGAGTTTCAGTCAGTTTCTAAATCCAACACCAGTATGTATTCTCGCTCCTCATGTCTGTTGGATTTCCAATGTTTTTAGCAACTTTACAAATTAAGCATCAGGGTATCAGCTTTTAAAATAGTGAAAGTTACAGAACAAAAAATAACCAAATAAAAATAAAATATATTACTATATTTGCTCAACCTACCATCCCTGAAAAAAGGCCTGTATTCCGTAGTTTTATATTGCATTCTGAAAGGATGCAGAGCTTTCTGTTGAAACTATGCAGATGAAGCATTCAAACTGTGCCAAGAATTAGTCTCTAATAAAACTAGAGTAAACAGTAAAGCTTCCTTCACTGGACCCTTCTAAAACACTTTGGAAACACAGACCTTGAAGTTCATTTTTTGAACACCTACACTCACAAATCTAATGCTCTGTGATTAGCTTAAGGAAGCGAAGGTATTTGTGGAACTTCTTGTTTGTGTTACATGTAGATATAAGAGTGCAAGAACTAGCAGCTTGTTGTGGTTTGGTTTTTTTCCCCCCCCCAATGGATATGGATCTCGTGAGTCAAACATTTAAGTTAATTAGCCACTTACAAAGGCACTAATTAGTTATAAGTGAAACATGAGTATAAATTTAAAACAACTTGTCTTTCCTCTGCTTCCTATATAATTTTTCTCAACCTGAGGAAACTGTATTATCAATTCAGTTGTACATTTAAGTAGAGGAAGCTTTATTTTTAAGATACTATATTGTGCTTTTTAGTGCATCCCCCATACGTTCTATTAAAAAAGTATAAATGCTTGATACTGAGACTGCACAACTCTCCATCTCTTTGATTTCTCTCCTGTTTATTTCTTTCTGTGCTATCTCCTCTTACCCTCGTGCTTCAGGCTTTCACAGATGTCTTTCAGGATCTCAAATACAAACTATTTAATCCACATTAACTGCTAATGCAATATAATGCTTGGTATGAGCTACAAAACATGGAGTTTATTCTGCTCAAAATAGAGTTCTCCTCAAAGAACCCTTATAAAGACCTTTGATTATTCATCACAGTACTCTGCCCACGCAGAAAAAAAGAAGAAAAAAAAGGAAGGATCTTTACTGTTGCTACTCCAGTAATCCCCCTCTCCTCTTTTAATCTGCTAGTTCTTACACTTGCCTCTCTGAAACTGCCCCAAGTCAGCACTACATGACAAACATCCCTAAGGAAAAGGAAATGCAACAAACTAATTCCCAGTGTAAGATGCAGGCTTCTTAAATCTCAACCATTTCAACCCTGCCAAGCTGGAAGTACAGACAGCTGAGGAATTGAGACAGAATGTATTTATGACATGATTAAACCTCTACCCCATCTACTTCAATTGAAGTTACTCATTAGGCAAAGTGGCAAGCAGGGAGCAAATCTAGGGAAATCATTAACTTCGTACCATTATACAACCACATTTTCCAAAAATATAAAGCTATCAAATTCTGCTTGTGAAGGCGTGTGTTTCTTCAACTTGAGAGCTTTATTTGATCTAGGGAGAAACAACTTTGAGAGTCCCAACTATGTGCACAAACGGCAATAAATGCATTTTAATGAACGTTTTAAAGCAGATACTGATAGCTATCACACAGAAAAGTAACATACCGGTACGGACATTTATGTCACATCTAACAAACAAGTACCATTAGCTTTTTCCTCTCCTTTAAAAAAAAAAGAAATCAGTACTTGGGCAAGAGCAATACATCAACACTTCGCCAACTACTTTGATTTTACATTTATATTTCATAAAATGTATGCCTGTGTGCCTTGTGCCAACTTCAGAATAAGAGACAGGAAAATTTCATTGCAAACTAAACGCTTTGCACACCACTTAAAGACAACGTCAATTCCTCAGCCTCTCCTTGCAGCCAATGCCATGCTGACCATCTCGGCAGGTCCCGCCAGGACTTGCTCCTCTCTGTTCTTGTCTTTCTTGCATCGGGAAGCCCCAAACTGCACACAGTGCTCCAGATGTATGAAAAATTCCCACAGAGAAATACTCCAATTTCAGCTGTAATTTTATGTTCCTTAAGGGCTCAAAGTAAGCAAAGCAAAGAGGAAAAGAAACATGGATTTTTTACAAGAGTAATTTGTGCACTACTAGTTTGGAATACTGTCTGGAGAGAAACCAGACACTTCGAGAAGGGGATTGAATGGGGGATTCATTGTTGAGGAGAAACTCTATCCACAGTGAAAGGATGCAGAGAAGTTTCTACTCATAAAAGCAATCAATTTTTAAAACCTATCAGAGATTTTAGACAAGTCTGTTTGCAGCTTAATCCAAGCACTAGCTATCAGAAAAGATGGCAGAGAGTTACTCTCAAAAGCTATTTTAAACTATTTCATTGGTAGTAGAAAAACACAAAACCCCTTACTTTAAAATGACTAACATTAAGAGAGCATTTAATCTAGTTTTAAGACAGAATTTGTCCCCTTAGCTACAGATAAACACAACACTAATTAGTCCTCGTTAATTTTCTAGGTAGAAGCTTACTGTCACAAAGCCTAAACCTCTCGATGAACTGTATTTCACTAGGACAGACACTAACAGTTGAACAGAGAAACATTAAAAGGGAAAGAATTTTTACCTTCCTCCCTAAAAGAAGATAAAGAAGATTCTGGTGTACGCTAACAAGTTACAGAAGCTTTTTTTCTGACTTTTACTGTGTTTCATATTTTACAGTCCATGCTAAGGGAAAGTTCACTTACCACTGGTAAATTTGTTTCAAGCTCTGATTAGATGGATGGAGGAAATGAGAACTGGCAAAGTGTAAGCAGTAGTTCCAACACTAATTTTAAGATGCATTCAAAAATACCCTTTTAATTTCTGATGTTTTGCTATATCATGCACACAAAAACCGAGAAGTCAGGGTTTCCAATCAACTACTTAGTTATTTACTGAACTACTGACTGCCTTGCCTGAGCTGTAAATTTTAAGTGTTGAAAGATATTTTGCAATCATCTCGCATATTTTGTTACCTAAATTTAAACGTAGGTCAAAACAGCACCACATTCTAAAATGTATGACCTATTCGAACTTACCTCTAAGATCACATGCACATCATTTTGGCATCCTACTTATTCAAAGACCTTTTACACATTGCTTATATTCTGAATTCCAAGATCTTTGGTCCACAACTTTAAATAAAATATACTGAGAAATTAAAATAACTCTACAGTGTTATCACAAATAAATGATAATTAAGAACTTTTTTCTGTAGTGAATATATTGCAACAGAAGAAATTTAGCATGCACCTTTCAGCTTCTTTGCCACCTATGTATTATTAAAAACTAAGCGCAAAAATGCAAATTTTCCACCTCACTGATATTACATAGCAATTACTCATGAAAATTATGAATTTTAGAGGAGCCAGTAATACAGATCATTATGGTATCCTAAAGCTGTTTGTCACTGCATCCTCAATGTAAACCATCACTTTTGCAGCAGAAGTTTTATGGGGAGTGGCTGAGGGAACTGGGGCTGTTCAGCCTGGAGAAAGGGAGGCTGAGGGGAGACCTTATTGCTGTCTACAACTACCTGAAAGGAGGTTGTAGCATGGAGGGGGTTGGTCTCTTCTCCAAAATAACAAGCTATACGACAAGAAGAAACGGCCTCAAGTTGCACCAGGGAAGGTTTAGATTGGATATCAGGAAAAATTAATTCATGGAAAGTGTTGTCAGGCAGTGGAACAGGCTGCCCAGGGAGGTGATGGAGTCACCATCCTTGGAGGTGTTTAAAAGCCATTTAGATGAGGCTCTTAGGGACACGGTTTAGTGCTGGAGTTAGATTATGGTTGGATTCTACGATCTTAAGGGTCTCTTTCCAACCAATATGACTCTATGATTCCATATCCATCTTCTCTCAAGACAGAGGAAAACCCTTTATGCATAGTTTTTCTTTATGCATTTATATAAACCATGGGTACTGACTTATATGCTTCCAAAATATGGTTCTCAAAGTATTAACAAGTTTAAATCTGCCCTACACCTATCTGCATTCATAAAGAAATAAAAGTCTAAAAAAAAAAAATATTAAAGAAAAAAATAAAAAAAAAATCAAACCTATTCTGAGTCAAGTAAATATGCCAGTCATTGGGAAGGTTTTTTTATGATCTAGCCAGGAAATTGCTCCAATTGCCTATGAGATGCAAGGAATTTTTTAAAAAAGTATCCAAGTCATGTCTTAAATACCAATTTATAATTTACAGAAAACATATATATGGGAGATATGAATCTGCATGAAAGCCTCACAGAGAAAACAAGTGCACAAGAGCAGCGAAGTCTGCATTCAAGTGTGTGTAAGAAATATAATTAAAATACTTAAAATGAAAAAGTAACTTTTCAGGATCAGACTGCACGGGTAAGAACCAGCTTCAATTAAAATAAATCTGTTCCTCTGTTTATCTGTTTGTGTACATTTGCCTCTGAACACAGACTCTGACAGCAGTCCAAGAGTATATGAAACAGTTTCACTTCACTCTTAGCCTTTTACATTGAGCAACAGGCATTAGTGTGCTTTTCCAGTAAGCTACACAGAGTATTTCAGAGTTTGCAAGGCAAAATGGTGATTTGAGGAGAAGAAACATTCCATTGATGCACACTACCATATCCTCGGCATGAAGCTGCTGAGAGTGTGCTTCCACCTCAGACATCTTATTAAGTAACAGATGTCAACTGTAGAGGAGGCTGAGGATTTCTAACACGTCCCCTGTTTGCAGCACAACTTTGATCTCTAATTAAAGGACAGTTCTGGGGTGAAGGAAACACTTTCTATTGCTTTCGTCAAATGGGTCTAAATTGCTTGCAAAAAGCCAAAACCACTAAAAACTGAAAACTCACAGCAACTGTCCCCAGACTATTTGCAGATGCAAGAGCAGAAGGGAAGAAAAAAAAAGCCCTTCAAGTTCATGAGCACACATGCTAAAAGCACATACTCATCCTCACTCTCGTCTTAGGAGAGGAAAACCCTGAGCATCACCTGGAACACAACAGAAGACCTAGAGAAACTGCTCATGTTAGAGTAGTTTCCAACAGAACATGGCAGAATATTCCCCTGGAACCCCAAAAATACTAAAGAAGGAAAAGAAAGCAAGGCTGACTGTGCACAAAGAACTGTTTCAGCACGTTAGAAACATCTATATTATTTGTGAATTTCTACTTTCCTGCCATATTTTCTGGACAGCATCAGATCAGCTAGTTTTGTCTTAAACATATTTAGTTACGTTTTTACGCCTTTTTCCTTTTATAAGGGTGCACGATATTATGGACACTCAGCTACAGGATAATGGCACACTGGCAACTTCTGAAGAACAAACATGGTTCAGGCTTTACATTTGGGCTCCCTCTTCTGGAAAGAAGTAAAAAAAACAAGTAACACCACTAAAGGGCACCTTCCTCCTGCTAAATGCTGAATGCAACGTGCAGTTTTCAGTGTGGCACAGGTTCTCCCCCACTTCAGCTGACACTTGGACACAGTTGAGGATGACCATCAAAATGCACACAATCTTAGCTATTGTGTACAAAGTCAGGCTACATACGAACATCAGATGAGCTTCCATTTGTAAGGGAGAAATCTCAAATGCATGCAGTGCTTTTTGGAGCTGCTGTTACTTTTTGCTTGGTCACATTCCCATGGTCAGTCACCTTTGGCAGATGGGGAGTATAACCAATAACGTCAATTGATCTAGTTACACTAGTTATGATCTATCAACTACGCTGTTCACGTACAAGAAAAAAAATGCTATGCATATACAGCAATTCTCTCAAGAGAAGGCCTCATTACAAGTTGCATTCAGCATTTTGTCACATGAAGCTGAGGCCTTAGATCACCAGAATTACAGGCTGAACCACACTGGGTAATTCTAAGTAACACATAACTAAATGTGAACAGGAAACATGATCAACTCAAAGCTGATTTTGCAAGTAGTGATATCTATTAAATAACAAATAAACTTTCGAATTAGTAAAACAGTGGCTCCAAGAATGGCAGTAATACATACAGGCACTATCAAAGGCAGTCTGTTTCATTTGCAAAACTGTCGACAACTAGAGAATATACAATACTAGTATGCAAAAAGGAAGAGACGAAGATTTTAATCTCAAAACTGGACTTAACCCACACATTATGGTGTTCTTGAGTCAGCATCAAGTGTTTTACCCTCTTCTAGCACACAGCTTGAAGTCAGAAGTCTGCAGGTTATCAACACTAATTTACTTCTACTCACACAGAAATCATTCAAACAACTCCAAACATCTATCAGTGTTACCTCTGTAGCATTTGCTAGTTCTGTTCTTTTCCAAACAGACACTTTGTATCTCAGAACTACACACAGCATGGATTTACTGAAAGGTATAATTTCTATTTTGTTGCTAGGAAAGAAACCATTCTTAAGGTATCAACTGCATTTTCCACAGCTGTTAACATTCCGTGAAAGAACCAATCCCAATTCAAGTTCTGTCTGCTCTTTGCAGTTATTTTAGAATCTGTAATTCTGCAAATACTATTAAGGCTATTTTCTCCTCCTGAATTTATTCTTTTGCATTTGTCAAGTGACACTGAATTTCAAACAGCATTGAGAAATCCCTCTCCAGCCTCTCTTAGTTACCAAATCACGCAGGACAGTTCTACTGTCTGCCACTTGCTTCATCCTCTATTAATTAGTTTTAGGAAGTTCATGGGAAACCCAAACTACTCATCACATAACCTGCCCATACATTCCACTGCTTCCTCATATAATTAGAAAGACCAGACTCTTCATTGCCCAGCAAAGACTACACGATACTAATGATAATGTGGCTCACACATTCAAAGCAACAATGCAAAATACAGTAGTGTGAATACATGCAGTTATTCTTATCTGACATTATCAATCCACAGGAACAGATATGTTCCTATTGTATGGAAACAAAATTTCTGAGTGTGTAAAAAAAAAAAATAAATTAAAAAATCATATAATTGGGAAGATAATGAGAGTATGTCTTTCTTTCCAAGTCCTTACAAAAGGACTTAATGTAAATGGTACAAAATAATTTGTAAAGAGTTTGAGAAGTTCTAAGATAGTTTATTCAAAGTAATAACTGCATATTTTCTATACCACTTATAAGAACAAAGTACATACACAAAACCTGTGAAATCTGAATTTCTAGTATTCAAACACTAAGGCTGCAGCATTCTGTTAAAGCACTTAATGTTTTCCAAAGTAAAATATTCTAAGCCTTTAAGGAAGTCTTCCCATGCATAATGCACACCTGCTTTTCAATTCTTCAGCCAGACTCCATCTGCTGGTCAGAATCAGAAGTATCTCAGGCATCACTGACTTCTGCTGCTAGAAAACCTTCTGTGTTCTTGTACCCCCTTTTGTCTCAAAAATATTCTTTCATAATTATATAAGTAGTAATATTTGGAAACAAATACAAAATACTTACAAATAGTACACTGCCTAAATATAACTGAAGGTCTCACACCACTTCATGAACCTCAGTCTAAACAAGGCTCGAGACTACCAGAGATTATTCCAGACATCAACCCAGGCTAGAGATGGTAGCGTAGAAAGACAAAGTCAAGTTCATTTCAACAGTGCTCAGTGGCATCCAGATGCTTCATGAAAATAATGGTAAATGCCAAGACAAATAATAAGGATAAAGCAAGCTAGATAGGAACATGAAGCAAACACGACTTCACAGTTACTCCTCTTAACAAGGTCTGTGCCCATTCCATTCATAAATGCTAATGGACTAGCAGATTTTCTACACACTTTGAGCGCTCTGCTTATCTCTCACAGTGTAAGAGCTCACACAACTCAACCACATAACCTGCCCAAGCTCCTTAGTGCAAGGAGCAGAAAAATGAAACCAAGTCTCTGTGGAAATCCTCTCATGTCATCTTGAAGTCCCTCTTCCCTGAAATGATGCAAGAACTGTTATAGGTACCTTTCTGAGAAGGGAACATGTAAAATGGTACATGAGGACACAAAGGAATTTCTAAAAGCTCTGCAGAACCACTGCTGAAATACAAGGAAAGAAATGACAATACATTCCTGCTTCAGAGACTTAGCCTTGGCTCTATGGACAAAGCACATGTCTGTCTACGCATTATATCAACAACATATCCTATGCCAGACCACAGTCAGTTTCTTATTTTTCTATACCTGTAATACAGAAGAAATCAAATGCTTGGACAAAAGCCTTCTCTCTCATGCCATGCCGTTTTCAAGTGTCTTCAGGCAAGTACTATTTCCAGGAACAGTATGGAATACACCCTCTTGCAAAGCCAAGAACAGTCAACCATATGGATCAGCTTTACCAGCAAGAAAAGGCCACAAAAGGGTAAAGAAATTATTTCAACACCGAAATCCTCAAAGTCTGACTTATTTCTCAGGCATACAAAGAAAACAATGCTTCATAAGGCAATACTGGCTCCTAAAAGTTTAGTAGAAAGGTGTTCATATTTTCCTAATACCCGAATTGTAAGAGTGAAGACCACAGTCTTCTTTCTACGGCTACAAATAAAAGCATCCTCAACATAACTGTCATTTGCACTACAGTAAGCACCATCACCTTACTATTTCTGATATTTGCACAAGTTTAGAAAGCCTCCCACCAGCTGAAAGGCACCTTGAAGCAAGAAAAAGCAATTCTTTATGAAAAGCAAGATATTATGACTGTTGCAGAGAGACAAGACAATAGAGCAGAAAGGTTTTCAACATCAGGAACAGTCAAAGAAATAATTTACACTTTAAAAAGCTTACCTTTGTTGAAAGCACTTTAAATGTACTTTGCTCTGGCACTATAGAATGAAGAAGAACAAGCTTTAAGTTGTAGTCTTCACCTGATGGAAGTCTCACTGATGCATTCATCTGTTAACAATTGAAAACATGTCTCTGGTCATCTTTGAGAGCAGTTTTCCATTTCCAAGTAAAGGATTGTCATCTGGCACCAAGACTAAGTGATTAAATTAATGACCCTTCACTAGGGCACTTAATGAATCAGCCGTCAGAATTTCAGACAACGCCATTACATTACTGCATTATTGAACATGGGTTTCTAAAGTACACTAGAAAATGAACAGGAGATTTCAAATCTTAGCCAGCAAATACTCAAAAAGCATACTATTATCTTGTCAGCTTGATCTGCATTCTTTGGGGAAAGAATTATATGGTAAATGAAGTATCAACATATTAATAATGGAACACAAAAACATGCAAACTATGTGGCAAGTGCTCACCTAACTTTAACAATCTAAAGCTGATAGTAACAACCAAGTACTTCACGAAGTAGCAACATAGTTGCAAACAAGAACTTAACTTCAATATTCTCAGCTAAATTAAACACTGAACATCATTTGTACCACATATGGTATTACAATAGAGATTAGTGCACTTCCTTGAAATCTGTATTCTGCTGCAACTGACAGTTTTGGTAATGCCAAACCAAGAAAAACCCACCCACCAACATTCATTCTTCGTTTTCTTATTGTGGCTGATAACGTTCACTGGTTTATTTACTACATCTTGGGGAATCTAGGGATGCGTATCAATAAGCAACACAAATCACCTCTTTGTCCGAGAACTGCACGCTGACATCGTCCTTCTGCGCATTCTTGATCATTATAGTCACAATTACTTGAGATTCTGTTTGGTACCAGTCATATCTGAAAAAACCCAAACAACCAAACAAGAGTAAAAACTGTCTGCAAAGAGAGGTACAGAAGAATATCAAAAGCTGGAACGGTACATTGTATAGTTTAATGGGGGAGAGAAGACATATAATTTTATATTTCTCCCCCCTCCTCTAAGACATCAGTTGCAGAACTGACAAGTAGCTAAAGAATTAATCATTTTTAATCAAGAAGCATATAAAAATTCAGTCACTTCCTTAACCAATTCATAATATTGTTTGCCTTCTGTAAATTAAATGGCACTTTTTAGTTCTTAAGAGCACCTCAAAAACATTACCTATACTAGGTGTGATGGGCCAATCTTTGAACTAAGCTCAGAGCATGAGAATTAAAAAAAGAAGCCAGAATGCTTCCTTCATTCCCCACTCTCCCAGTGAGGCATCATGGCCTGACTGAAATTCAGTCTGAACAGAAGTGATGACACGGTTTGAGAAACATTTCACTGTCATGTTCTACAGGTACAGAAAAACAATTATCTTGCTTCTCCAATCCCCAAGTCAAAGAACAGTTATATGACAATTATTTTAATTCTCACAGTAAAGCTGAAGTCAACTTACTTGATCTTTGGTGGCAGAGGTTGCTGTTGTGAATTCTAGTTGAAGCGTATTCCATTGGAAAGAAAGTTACATCAGTGTAAGTGAAAATATACCATGAACTACTTTCCAAAGACACAAATCATTTTCAGACTGATGGCTCCCTGTTTCTTGATTTATGTATGAGCATTAGCTAACAGGTGAAGCTCTTAACTGTTCTTCTAGCCACTTATGACAGATTAAGAATTAGAAAGCTTCAAGTTACATTAAATATGTCAGTCTGTAACTCAGAATATATCGGTCAGACATTCTATAAACAGCGGTAAGTTCTGCTTTAACGCATTTTCTTCCTGGATAAGAAATACATGTGAAAGACATACAGTGGTTATGCTGCTAATCTAGAAGTCATGAAGGAAACCCAAAATAGTTCTGAGAATTTATGGTATAACTTTTAAACATAAAAACCTTTTAAGATTTGTCTTTACATACACCCACCATGTTTTCTGAACACTCTCCTCCTCTATCCTATTCTTAAAATGTAAAAAAGTGAAGTAACTATGAAAGAGGGAACAGAACACCAAATGCAAATTCTCATTTCTGTCTCAAAAAAAAAAGGGGGAGGGGTGTCAATTTCAACATTTCTTCTAAAGATTTCCAGTAAAAAAGGAAACTGAAAACTGAACATGTTACAGCAGAAAAAGTTCTGCACAAACTCCTGCAAGCTATTGGAAAACAAAGTTACTTTCTAGCCCTCACAAGCCAGCTAGTATTGTCAAGATGAGCTGGTTAATTTGTAGAATTAGGCCAAAGACTGCAAGCAAGAAAGTTAAAATTTACTTTAATGAGTGTAAAGTAATTCCCACACATATATGCCATTACTAAAAGTTTTCAAGGATCAGATTTCCCAGCCTTGGCCTCAAATAAAATATCATGTTTAGAAGAAAAGTTAAATCCTTCAGAACTGCATGCAATAGAAAAGATTACTTTTAAAGCCTGAAAATTCTAAGAAGCCACTGAAATCCAGAAGTACGCCCTAGCTTAACCAAGAAATCAATTGTAAACATATTCAGGAAAATATCTTACCATTTCTGTCTGTGATGCTGCAGAAAGAAAGAAAAGTTGCACTTTCAGAAAAAGACCTATTGAACTTACACGATATATATTTATTTTAGCTTTCTTCAGTTACTCCAGACATTCTGCATTTATTCCAGTCTCAAGAGTAAAACAGTTAAAAACACGTCAGTTCTACCTCTAATATTTTGCTTAACCGAAGCAAAATCGGCATCAATCGGCAACTTGTGCAAAGAAACAACTGTAATATAAAGCATGTTCTGATTAACAGAAGGAACAAAGTTTCCATTAATTACAAAGTTTCCTTGCTTATCAGAGACCTATACAGACCTTTTTAATCGAAGTAACATCATGACAAACAGAAGTTTTAAAAATCCCTTCCTGCAAGTCTGTACTAGGTTTATCATCCATCCATAGGAACAGCACAAAGTTCTTATCAAAACTATCTCACACTAGGCAAACACAGCTGGGGAATGAGATGGAAACCGGGCAGAGATACTCACTTATATGACCTGAATAATGTAGCACTTGGATCTAAACTACAGCTCAGTACTTCCTCTTTTAAACATTTTTCCTAAAATATTTCAGATTTAACACACTTGAAAGGAAACAAGCTTTGCCTTTGCTTATTTATAATGCATACTGCTAAAAAGACACAGAGTAATAAAACAAGAATATTAAGTTGTAATTAAGAGGTTTTGAGCGTTTGTTTGTTGTGGGTTTGTTTTGTATTCTTTGTTTTTGTTTTGTTTTTTTTTGTTGTTGGGTTGGTTTTCTTTTTGCAATGTGTTTTTTTGTTGGTTGGTTCTGTTTGTTTTCCCCTCTCTTCTGAATATCAGACAATTAAGATAATGGTTCAAAACAGAAAAGAGGGGGATGAATACTCAAGATGAAACAGGACAACTGAGTTGAACCAGACAAAACACTGCAGAAAGGAATTACAACATTAGAGGAAAACGTGTATTATAACCTTTTTCCTTGAGAGGGGAACAGAAGTTGTCACCCAAGATAACTCTTTGCAAAGAAGACCATGCAGGTCAATTACTTACCTGATTTATCCAAATAAAAATAAACCTGGCAAAAACGTGTCACAAAGCAGAAATTTGTTCATTCCTATGCAACACAGAAGGATTGTCCTCTGCTTTTTGGTCAACAGGTTGACATGAACTTGTATTTCTACTGCCCCATTCTTTCGCGTGCACCACAAAGAGGGGGCAAGTCACAAAAGGTGAAAGAAAAAACTAAATCAGTTAATTTGTTGTATCTCACAAAAATCCACAGGCACTTTCTGCACAGTGGATGAGTTCATTGCCAGGGGTGTCAGTTTGTAGGAAGGTAGGAAACTATACTCACACTCATTGACTACCATGGATAAGACACCAGAGCAGCAATTAGCACCTGACTAAGGCACCTTCTGCATGGAATTGGGAGTAAAATCCCTGAATTTCTACCTTTCTTTCCAACTACACGTTCTGCAAGACTCAAAACCTGATTTTTATGCCTTTTTTTAGAAAGTAAGCTGACATGCTCTTCCACGGTGAAAATTAGCTAGCAGTTGTATCTGAAAGCAAGTTAAAATTAATTATGATTGTCTGAACTTTAAATAAGTACTCCACTGTCATAGCTAATTATTACATTAAAAATCCAGTATTTATGTTCCTCTAAATCTGAGGTATAAAAGTATAAGGATGTATATTCTGAGAGAAAAAAGATATGAAAAAGTGACTTTTTTAAATAAAAAATTATTTTAAGTAAGAGATAAGCTGTAAATCTTTGTAAAACATGACACATCTTCAAAACACAGGGCATATCAAACCCCTGATCAAGTACATGTGTTTTTTCTTACCGTTTAGTGTTTCTTCACATCTTTTAATCCAAATAGTAAAGGTATCATCTACATCTAGAAGAGATCAAACACAGTAACGTTTAAACTCTTCAAGTACTACATGTATTGCAAGAAGAATAATTCTTCGCAACTGCCAATTGGAACAAATTAACCGCAAACTCACATCAATTTACTAAAAAAATAGTATTTTTTCCTAATATCTTATCGGAACCTCAGTTATTCTGGTTAAGCTTTAAGTATTCTTATACAACTCTAGTATTTAAATCTGTTACATTTAATTAACTTCAAATTAATTTGTAGGACACTAGATTTTGTCTCAACTGACCCAAATACACTATTGCTTTCCAGTCTGCTTAACCCCTACATAACCATTTGGAAAGCAGGAAGTACAGATTTATATATTTTTTCCATTAATCTTAAAATTATTTTTTCAGTCAAACGCTTCCTCTCTAGAGAAATATAAAAAGAGATGGTCTCTTCTGAGGACAACCCAAAGTCGCACAAGTTTTCACAAACACCAGGTATTTTCTCCTGCTGGTTTTATACAAATTTTACAAACACATCTGAAGTTTCAAGGATGTTAGGAATACACAGATGCCAATTCCACTCTATGAATCAAAATCACAGAAAAGTTTAGTAAGACTTGGATATTCTAGGAATCAAGCTACCCAGATACAAATGAATTCACTGGAAAATAGCTCAAAAAGTAGTGGTGTAATGTCAGAGTAACCATCTTATTTCAAGAAAATTCCCAGAAAAATCTTTCGCAGTCAGGTAATAGAAAAGTGGCAATGCTACTGGCAAACTACTAGGAATAGCCGAGCTTTTTATCTTTTTACAACAGAATTCACACTGAGGGTGTTTAGGCAGCCAGCTATCCAGAGGGCTTGAAGAGGATTGAAAGAAGAGCTCCCAGCAGACATGCATAAAACAACGAGTGCCACTCCACTGCAGTTATGCCAAGTATTCACCCCAACCCCTTCAAATATAAAATGTACATAAATGTTAAGGTGAGCCATAGGTCTTAAAATCGCTACCCCACTCCTCAAGTCACTTCCTCTTATCTTCTGCCATCCTCACCAGTAATCTTAAAAGTCATCTAAATTTTAAGCTATAAAACATTTATGTAACCTCTCAGTTGCTGTTAGAAAAAGATAAAACCTCAAAAAATATGGCTGTCTCGACATTACAATACGATTGGTCACTGACTGCAGTCTTTTCTATATTCCTAGCAAATCCTGGGAAGAAAACACTATTTTCAGATGGAGAGAATAGAAGTTAACTGTCGAAGAGTTCCACTGGGCATTCCAAGGGCTGGCTTCAATTACCTAATGTACAAATAAGGTATTCAGATGACTGACTGCACACTGTCCTCAGAAGTACACAGGGAAAGGAAGCAAGGTAAAGGACCTGAGATGCAGAAAATTAAGTTCTGATTAAATAAGAAAAATTCTTTACTAAAAGAGTGGTCAAACACTGGAGCAGACTGCCCAAAGAGGCTGTGGAAACTTCAGCCTCGGAGATACTTGGAAATCAACAGGAGAAGAACCCGAGCAAACACATGCAGGTTCAAAGTTAACACTGCCTCTGGCCAGGGCATGGAATCAGATGAGCTCCAAAGCTTCCCTGCAACCTAAATCAATCTATAATTTTAAAACTTAGCACCTGTACGCAAAAAAGATTTGCAAGTTTTGCAGCCTAAAACAAAGTGTATTAATCAAAAGGGAAATTATAAGCAGTAGGTTCAGGAATCTAACAAAAGAGAAACTGAGTCAAGTCTCCACCGATCCAGCCTCTGACTTTCTGGAGCAGATGAGGAATTCTCTTTATAAGAGTGGCCTATGATGAGACTGTTACGCAACACAAACTTTCAAATAAAGGTCCAGTGTTACCCCCTCACCAACCACTGCCTCTTCCCCGCATCTCAGCACATGTTATACTTTGAGGTAAAAGCAAATTATTTTTTTTTTTGGTGCTCTATAATTGCATTATCCTCCCAAAGAACTTACCAGAAACTTCTACGAATAACTTTCTGATTCAGAAAACCTAACTGGGTGCTCACTTACTGAAAATCTACTAAGAATACAAGAAGATGTTTCTTCAAAAAGCTGACACAATCCATCTTTACTAAATTCATTAGGTAACCACGGCAAACAAAAAAAAAAAAAGAAAATTTGAGTATAATTGTGCTAAATCCACATAACACACTGAAGAGTGACAAATCATGCTGCTTCTTCAGTCTAAGGCAAATTAACTAACTCCAAAAACCCACATGCATCGAGTCGCAATGCCTGAGTGAAAGAAATGTTGCTTCCTAATGTTATTTTATAAAATAAAGAAACATTGCACATTCAACAATTAATCACATCAAGTTCTGTTTAGCTATCCCTGTAGGTGGGTAATGGGAAGCTTGCTGTGGTACCCTGGGCCTGTCAGTCCTACCAGTAATGAGCACAAGCGGGAAGCTCATAGTTGTCAGCGTTCCAGATTAAGATTTGGAACGGCCCTTACATCAGCAAGGAACAGAAACATTTACCGGTGTGCTTCTGCCCCCTTGCGTGGTAAAGAACCCAGCCTTGCTAGCAAAGAATTCCCCACCACAGCGATTCTCTCGGAAGCAGCAGCAACAGCTGAAGTCTTCTCTCTTTATCACCTGCTTAGCAGTATGTGGCAAATTTTCCCTCTGTGCTTTGTTCATTTTGCGCTAGCTCTGTTTAACTGGAAGTTAATTGTTTTGCCAAAATGCTTATGCTCACAGTTGTGTTCACCTGGGATCCATCACACATTCTACAGTACTGCAAAGGCAGATTCTATTACTGACATAAACTTGCCAGCATATTAGGTAATATATGGAAGACAATCAAATAAAAGTCTGTATTTTTAAAAAAGCCTTCAGGAGACTTCTCATCTCACAGCAGGTCACAGAATTTTGTGATGAGACACAGGAAGCACAGCGGAAACTACTGTCAGATGAGAGAGCAATCAGGAAGGACTGGGAAGCTTCAGAAACACTTCAACTGGGTAAGCAGCAAAACAATGGTAAATTAAATTCAAACAGGTAGAAGTCAAGTGATTCAAGAAAGGAAAAGACTGTGCTATTATTTCAGGGATTCTGAATTAGCTCAGAGGGTCCTGGTATTGACTGACCTACCTAAAAAGAAATCTGCAGCTCTGTGAGCTGTTGTGCCCTACAACATAAGTAGAATGTGAGGTTAAACAGAATGAAGAAGAAAAAAAGAGTGATGCTCTGGCCTGAGGAGATTTTGCATATAATCTGTATTGTGAACAACTTCAACTGACAAACTAGAAAGGTGATAAAAATCCATGCACATGAAAAGCCTCAAATTGACAGTGGTTGCTTAGGATGGGGCAAGAATATGAAAAATACAGATTAATCATTCAACTAAATTCAGGAGTGATGACTTTGGAGATGTACGAAAAGCTATCTATCAAGTAAAGAAAACAATACAAGTCACGGTAAGGAAACGCTTCCTTTCACAGGAAGGTAATAAAAGAGAACTCGGCTAGAGTGCAAAGACACACTTGTCTTTCTAGTGTAAAAAACAGTGCAGACTACCTAGTTACCCAAACTACCGAAACTGAAAGAACTTTAGGAAATTTCTTACATTTTAACTCCTATTCCAGAGCAGCCTCAGCTGACAACTAATCATTGCTGCAGTTCCACCACATTCCCCTTCCACCACCATTACTGCTGCCCCAAAGCCGTTCTGCCACTTCACTTCTGCTGCCTTCAGCACCTTCATCGGGCCATAGCAAGACATTAGTTTTGAAGAAACTATTTCAGAAACCGTAGCTTTCTGCCACCTGGATGCACTGAAAGAAGAGGCTAAGCAAGTGCAAGAATAGGAGGAAGTGTGATTGCTTGGCAGCAAGCATGAATTAGCTTACACTCCTATGAAACTTCAGTTTTAGATCAGAGGATCAGATCGTTTACTTGTGAGAGACATCGTAATTAAATTTTTGCTAAACCTTAAGGTCCCACTGTTACAGGTAAGACAACATACTAGAAAGATCTGAGACCATGGCAATGTTTAACAGATGACTGCATTTTGCTCTGTGTAACCTTTCAAGGTGCTTTTCTTACCACTTCCTTCTGCTGAATGAGGAAGAGGTTTTATTTAAAATAGAGGATAGGAGGGAAGAGACAGGAGTCACAACCACCTTGCAATTGCTTTGCTGTATGCTTTCCCATGCCTTCTATCAAAGCCTTCTGCATTAAACTACTCATTTCCCGCTTCTCGAATAAAGTCAAGTTTTAAAAAAGCTGTAATTCCCCCCAAATTATAAAGTACCTGAGTCCAGCCAGGAAGCCAACACTTTAAGAAAAAAAAAAAATATAATAAATATGCTCCTGTAATGAAGTGAAATGTCATGCAAGGTAAAAATCCATTTTGTCAGTTTGAATACCCATCAAGTTGCATGATCTTTCTAAAGACTACTCTATCAAATGGTGTAAGAAGAAATTCCAGCTATGTATATGAGCCTGTTCCATTCAGAAACTTTTCTACAACACTTAATGCCACACCAGCACTTGCCATTTTATAAATTTAAAAAAAAAAAATCATTTACTACTTGCTGAGGACTTTGATACACATTTTAATCAGTTTTACACTAACACATTAAAAAGTTTTTTCTCGTTAGCAAAGGAATACTGTGCACACAAGAAATTGTACTACTTACTGTCCAACCGTTGTCCCTCTCTGAAAGACTCTAAAGCAGACGTATAGTTTTTCATATGATATTCACCTAACCTGACACGAACAAAGGAAAACACAAGGAAGCAGTAATTACTTTTCAGTCTAATCCACATTCTGAAGATCCCAACATCTTTAGTTCACACACTATATTGGTTATAATTACACACCTAAGAACTGAAATCAGCCAGGAGGTGTGTTTTTTCAACAGCTACAATGTTAAGAAAATCACCCCAAACTAAATTGCTTCTTATAACCACAGCTTTATTATGGATGGGTTACAAGCAGTATGGCATTGAATTTGTTCATTTACAGTATTTCAAAAAACTGGTACACAGCCATAATCCAAATACTAGTATTGCCCTACGGATTATCACACTATTCATACAGTGCAGTATGTGATACGTACCCTTTTCTAAGGAGTGCTACAGCATTATTTGGGTTGAGTTCTAGGGACTTCTTTGCATCTGCAACTGCATCTGTTGGAGGTCAGTTTAAAAGGAGAAGAACATAATATGTTATAAAGAGCAGTACTGAGCATTTTTTAAGGTGTACTATGTTATCTTTCTTCCACAAAAATCACACTTTGAATTACATCTAGCCACAACTGCTATGGATGAACCCTTCGTTCAGCTGCAGAGCTCTGTGTAAGATGTAGCATTAATTTCATTTAGTCAAATCCTCTGCTTAGATCTGAAGTGTGAATCTGTTTCCTTGTTTTCTACTGGAAATTAAAAATAGACCAAATCTTAAGTTATTCAGTTAATCTTATTCCCAGGCATTATGCAGTTATCACATTGCTATTATACCATGAGAGGATTCAGTCTCTACCAAAAACATAAGGATGGAAGATGCTTACAACACAGAGCTTAAAATCTGCTTAAGAAGTCTACTTAAAAAAAAAAAACCTGCCAAGATAATACTAGGCTAATATCAAACTGAAAGCTGGGACTGCAGAGTATGGAATTCCTTGGAAGTTTTGCAGAAACAAAACAATCAAAGAAAACTGTAAAAGTATGTTCTCACTGTAAAAGTAGCATATTGAGTTACAGGTAACACTTGCTCTTATTACTATATTTGGCTTCAGATTGAAGACATCTTCCGTAAAGAACGTATTATAATACGTTTGTAAGAGGATTCTCAGTGTTGTCTAAAGATGTTACCAGCATATTTCTGTAGAAGAATATGAGCATAAGCTCGTTGACAATAATATTCGGCATCATCTGGATTCTTTTCCAAAGCTGTTGTCAGTTCCTGTAAAGACATATTAAAAAAAAAAAATAAAAAAGATGAAACGACACCTCAGAAATTCCCATAAAAATACAGTACCAAACCCTGCCAACTAAGAAATGTTTCAGAAGAAAATACCCCAACTGGCATGACTGTCTACCTGTTGCTCATTTCTCATCTGCAAAGCCTAAACATCAGAGATTGAAGTATAAGGAACCTGCCAATTATATCAAATTCCAGGAGGCTGTTTCTTACTGAAAAGGAAACAGGACTTTAGAATGCCTTAAAAATGAAGTCTAACGCACAGATGAACCTCTATATTCCAAAGACCTTCCTGCAACTCTTGGCATATTTGTACACAGGTCTGCTGGGTCTGAGGAAGCACTGCGTTATGAGGAATTTGGAAGTCAATATACAGTATGTCGAAACATTTCTGTGAGGATAACCTGCTCAAAGCATTGTAACACATGATGAAAAACACATTACATGATAATGAGTGTAAGAGATTGTTTCAAATTATGCTGAGCACAAAAGCAGGAGAACAAAATACTTACAGAGCACAGAGCTCACAGGAGATACTGTTGCACAATGGGAATAAACATAAAGCAATCCCTTGTTAGGAGACTCACCAGGTATACAGATTGAAATAATTGTATTTTGCTCTATGAGAAAAGTTTATGACTTGCACAACCAAAGACAATCACAATGACTTGATATACACACCTGGAAAGAGCATCTCCTGTTACTTCCTTATTAGTGAAAGAAGTTCTTATCTTTGCTAGAAAACAGTAAAGTCTTCCAAA
The DNA here is from genome assembly GCF_036013475.1 of Columba livia. Lineage (NCBI taxonomy): Eukaryota > Metazoa > Chordata > Aves > Columbiformes > Columbidae > Columba > Columba livia. Next base: position 34,609,757 of record NC_088602.1, on the reverse strand, counting down.
GCCACTACAGTATGTCACTACAGTACATAACTGTTGGCTAAGTTGACTTCTACTCAGACATCTACTCAGAATCTAACAAGCATGAATGTAGCTAAGACACAGGCTTTAAACAGAGCTGCCAAAACTGTCCCACCAAGCCAAAGAAAAAGGAAGAGCAGAAGGACTTGCCTCAGTTTTAGTGTGATCAGTGTCTTGTCACAGTTGTCACATAAAATGTTTATGCCAACTAGGAGTTAAGTGGTCACAGCAGCTTCTTTCAGCAGTAGTTCTTACCAGTGTAAGATACACAAATCTCCAGCATGTAAGTCTAAAACCCTAGGGGTCTCAGAAGAAAGTGGCAGGCAGTAAACAACTGCAACTTGATCTAATTGCATCAATGCCCTCCTAAGACTTAGAGTCATTCAAAGGCAGCCATCATTATAGAAATACTATAGGTATCCACATGGGAGTGACATGAGGTAACCCACATATTAAGATTGGTTGATATTAATGCTGATAGGTGAAGTACACCTTTTGACCCCCAAAGCCAAGTGGGGTCCAACACTGAACATTTCAGGCATTTCACAGGGTCACTTCTGTGACACATCACCTCTCACTCCAAACATTCTTTCCTGTGATCTATGCAGATGACAGGAACACCGACGAGAACCAGCAGGCAACGTACGAGCAGATTCTCCTAGAGAACTAACCCTCACTCCAGGAAAGTAAAAAAAAACCCCAAACCCAAGCATTTTCAATAGTGTGAAACTCATCTCTTTGTTGGGTTTTTATCAGTAAGTCACCACATCTCATTCAGACACACACACACACAAAATAAGTTACTCCTATAACAGCTATTTGAGAAGACAGCCAGGTAATACTCCACTAGCACCAGGAACTCCAGATTACGGACACCAGCAACAGTTACTCAGAACACGCTTACACCTTGTCCTCACACTCAACTGTATTTTCTACATATTTTGACTCTTAAGGCCCTCATCATGCAACCAAGTTGCAAATCTATTTCATTGGGAACTCTGAGCTCCCTCCATGCTAATGTGATAAGAGTCAGCATGAATTCAAGGAGCTCTTGTCTCCACATACTAAGGAACTTTTTCAACTTAAAATGACAAGGAAGTCACTAAGGAGTTCACAGCTTCATCATTCACACAGTAATTAAAGACAGATTATGACCTTTCAGTTGTACCAGATCCAGGTGCATAAAGCTGAAGCATGCTCTCCAGGAGCCAGAGAAATCCGAAGTCCTGAGGACACAGTGCAGAAATGCCATGCCAACTGGGCACAAGTCTAGTCAGGTGCAGGGGCATTACACACCACCACTTATACAGTATTGTGTCCCCCCAAGTTAGAAATAGTACGTACATGAGCTAAAAGACCACACCTAAGATCATTCAAACACGGTAGACTACCTGGAGATCCCAGCTTCTAAGTCAGCAAAATGCTTCACTGAACTCTGGGACTTACCGGTTGAGAGATTAGCAAGTACCATCTGCATGCTCAATTCAGCACTTTTTAAAAAGGCTACACAAGTGACACCAGTATTACTGTATCAAATATTAAATAATTACTAGATGTGTTACATATTTAACTGCTGAATGTACAAAGAACTGAAATATCAACTAGAAAAACAAAGCAGCTATGTTAATACGGGGGAAGAAAAAAAGCATATGCTGATACTATTCTTTAATATTTCCAAAGATCTTTTGGCGTAGTTTGCGGCTTTTTTCCCCCCACAATGGCAAACTTACTTTTTTCAGCTCTTCAATTAGTTTTCCTATGCCAAACACATTTGTTTATTCCAAAGTGTTTTTTAGATGTCATTTATCTTCTGAAAAACTTCTACAAGCTACCACCTAAACCTCAAAGAACTGTAAGATTTAGCTTCACCATTTTCTACACGGAAAGATTGTCTGGTATCATCTTGTGCTTCTGACACCTACTCTATTCAAGCAGAACTAACCCTTTACATCTTCTCCCTTTCCAAGTATGCTAAACAAAAATACTTACCCTGTTTCCCTGAAAATAAGACACGGTTGGTATTAATTTTTGCTCCAAAAGATGCATAGTTTTTTTCATTTGTATCTGCCTAGACACTATTTAAATTGACTCTTTTATTAACTGTATCTAGGGCTTATTTTTGGAGCAGGGCTTATATTTCGAGCATCCTCAAAAATCCTGAAAAGTCATGCTAGGGCTTATTTTTGGGGTAGGTCTTATTTTCAGGGAAACAGGATATCTATCTTCCAGTTCTGTCACCTCATTAGCCCTCTGTTTTAAGTAAAAATAAGCTTTGAAAGCACATTAATACAAGTTAACAGGTAAGATCATAGAATCAAAGAACAGACCAGGTTGGAAAAGACCTCAAAAGATCACCTGGTCCAACCTTTTGTTGGAAAGGCCCAGATGAGATTATCTAACACCCTGTCCAATTGTGTTTGTGCAGAGGAAACTACAATGTTCATGGGGATGACTGTTTTCACTGTAAAAAAAAAAAATTATTTCTTATGTTGAGATGAAATGAAAATCAGTTCCGCTCCCCATAAAATAAAGAAAGAGGAGAACATAGGGCTGACTAAAAACTAGTAAAGATTGAATGTGTTTCTCCAGTAAGTTCGAGGCTTTTTGAACCACAAACTGTAACCGATTTCGCTACGTGAACCTACAACTACCTACGTGGAACATAAAGTTGTTTTGGCTTGTTTTGTCGCGGGGGTTTTTTCGTTCTTCACGTCACAGGCAGCACAAGCCCTTTTTGACAGCACAGCGCTGGGGTCCCCGCAGCCAGATCCCGCACGACAGGTTTCCACGGGAAACTCTCCAGCCCCCGCCTGCAGGAGGGGCGATCGCACGACGCTCCGGCCGCTGCCCTCGCCCCCACCCGCGGCAGGACACGCTGCGAGCCCCGGCTCCCTCCACCGACACCGCAAAATTTCACCCACCCAGCGGCACGGCCCAACGCCCCCGGCCCTCACCTGCACCGCCGCCTCCGGGTCCCGGTCAACGTCCCCGTCCGAGAACCTGCCGAGGAAACACAACGGCGTCAGGAGGCGAGGTGGGCGGGAGGGCCGCGGGGACGCCGGGGGAAGGGGAGGAGGGTGCTGACCGCGGAGGAGCCGGAGCCGCTCCCGCCGCCGCCGCCATGCCGCCCGCCGCCCCCCGAGAAACTTCTGGAGACGCCAAGGCGCCCGCGCAACAAACCCCAAGGCCGCAGACGCGCAAGGCCTGACGGGATGCGGAGGAGGAACCGGCCCCGCAAGCTCCTCCCGCGCCGCTCCGGGTGAGGCGGGGCGGCCGTGGCCACCGAGGCGGGGCGGCTGCCTCCCCTGCCACAGAGCCGGAGGAGCGGCCGCGGCAGGGGGGTTTGGAAGCCAGCACTGTGCCCTTGTGGCCAGGAAGGCCAATGGCATCCTGGGGTGTATTAGAAGGGGGGTGGTTAGTAGGTCGAGAGAGGTTCTCCTTCCCCTCTACTCTGCCCTGGTGAAACCGCACCTGGAATATTGTGTCCAGTTCTGGGCCCCTCAGTTCCAGAAGGACAGGGAACTGCTGGAGAGAGTCCAGCGCAGGGCAACAAAGATGATTAAGGGAGTGGAGCACCTCCCTTATGAGGAAAGGCTGAGGGAGCTGGGTCTCTTTAGCTTGGAAGAGATTGAGGGGTGACCTCATTAATGTTTATAAATATATAAAGGGTGAGTGTCAGGAGGATGGAGCCAGGCTCGTCTTGGTGACAACCAATGATAGGACAAGGGGCAATGGGCACAAAGTGGAACACAGGAGGTTCCACTTAAACATGAGAAGAAACTTCTTCTCAGTGAGGGTGCCAGAGCACTGGAACAGGCTGCCCAGGGGGGTTGTGGAGTCTCCTTCTCTGCAGACATTCAAAACCCACCTGGACACCTTCCTGTGTAACCTCATCTGGGTGTTCCTGCTCTGGCAGGGGGATTGGACTGGATGATTTTTGAGGTCACTTCCAGTCCCTGACATTCTGTGATTCTGTGAAGGCAGTTCTACCTGCCTCTTCCTTCCCCGGGTGGTGCTGAGGGAGGTGGTGGTGCCATTCCTGCCGGAGTTTGCCCCGATGGCGGGCAGGGCTTCCCGGACGGGCAGCCGGCCAGGCCGCGCAGCTGCCGCTCGGGGTGCGAGCCTTGGGGGACAAGCGGTGAGAGCTGAGGCACTGGTGGCTGTGGGCGCAGGGGCAGCCCACCTGGGGGCCATCGGGCTTGGCTGAAGCTCTGGCAGCTCCTGTCACCCCAGCCGGGAGGGTGCTGGCACCACCGTGGTCACTGCGGCCCAGCCCGTGCCTCCCTCCGCCCGGCTGGGCTGGTGTATGGGAACGTACTGGAAGATTGGCAAGGAGATTGGTTAAATGTGAATATGCTCAACTGACTTGCAGCTGTCCGTAGAAAAAAACCATACATGACACTATATTGTTTTACTGACCTTGTGTGCTTGATGAGTAGAACCTCTGTGTTAGATAACATAGGCCTGTGGGAAACTCCAGGCACCTTATCCCTATGTCTGAGATCCCTGCTTTGTTGTGAGAAAGAGTGGAAGGCTGCACCTGCCTGAAGCCTTGAAATACAGGTGAGCTCAGCAGGCCCAGTGATCTTAACAGGGCTGAACTGACCAGCGCCTGCATCCCCACTGGTGTCACCTCTGCCTGGGAGCTTAGGTGCCGCTTTGGAAATCCCCCAGTAGAGAGGTAACTCAATAAAACTTGCTCTTTACAATGCATGCATCGCTTCTGGCTCTTCTTGCGATGTGCCTGCGTATGTGCTCACAGCCGGGCTCGGAGGCAGTGCTGGCAGCCTCAGGCCTCCCTCCCTCCACTTCCTTCCCAGGCTCCCTGCCGTGAAACACCTCAAAAACAAGGTGCCTTTTGCACCTCCACAGCTTCACACGTGTGCAAAGAACTGCAGTCTTGTTTTTTCCTTTCTGAGTCACCAGCGTCTGGGGGTTGAGATGGTGTGTTTAGTTTGGCTGCTGCCACAGGCTCGCAGAGCTGTGAGCAGGGAGGAATCACACAGAATCACAGAATGTCAGGGACTGGAAGGGACCTCAAAAGCTCATCCAGTCCAATTCCCCTGCTGGAGCAGGAACACCCAGATGAGGTTACACAGAAGGCGTCCAGGTGGGTTTTGAATGTCTGCAGACAAGGAGACTCCACAAGCCCCCTGGGCAGCCTGTTCCAGTGCTCTGGCACCCTCACGGAGAAGAAGTTGCTTCTCAAATTTAAATGGAACCTCTTCTGTTCCAGTTTGTACCCATTGCCCCTTGTCCCATCATTGGTTGTCACCGAGAAGAGCCTGGCTCCATCCTCATGACACCCTTTACGTATTTATAAACATTAATGAGATCACCCCTCAGCCTCCTCTTCTCCAAGCTAAAGAGACCCAGGTCTCTAAGCCTTTCCTCATAAGGGAGATGCTCCACTCCACCATCTTTGTTGCCCTGCGCTGGACTCTCTCCAGCAGTTCCCTGTCCTTCTGGAACTGAGGGGCCCAGAACTGGACACAATATTCCAGATGTGGTCTCACCAGGGCAGAGTAGAGGGGAAGGAGAACCTCTCTGGACCTACTAACCACCCCCCTTCTAATACACCCCAGGATGCCATTGGCCTTCCTGGCCACAAGGGCACAGTGCTGGCTCATGGTCATCCTGTTGTCCACCAGGACCCCCAGGTCTCTTTCCCCTATGCTGCTCTCCAACAGGTCCTTCCCCAACTTATACTGGAACCTGGGGTTGTTCCTGCCCAGATGCAAGACTCTACAGTTTCCCTTGTTGTATTTCATTAAATTTTTCCCTGCCCAACTCTCCAGCCTGTCCAGGTCCCGCTGGATGGCAGCACAGCCTTCTGGTGTGTCAGCCACTCCTCCCAGCTTGGTGTCATCAGCAAACTTGCTGATAGTACACTCTAACTCCTCATGCAAATCTTTGTTTTGTGATTTATTCCAGATTCTCCCTTCCTTTGTTGTACCAAGAAGCAGCAGAAGCACGGGGACAGCTGGTGGACTAAGGGATGTGGGAAGGGAGTGATTTTCATTTGCTGTTGGTTACACAACAGTCAGCTTTTGGAGACACTTTGCTGTCTGCTGGGGATTTTCTGCACTTCTCCAACTGAAATAAGCCAAGCTGACAAATCATTTTGCCTTTGTGATAGTTGCATCTACGGCAAGAGGTTTTGTTGGTGAAGTTGTAACCTTAAGGTGTGAGGTTTTATTATGTGTTCAGTACACCAGCAAAACAACTTCCCCACTTCTAAAAACAGTCAAGCATGATCACATCATGTTCCCTAGTATTATGAAATACTTGCAATACAGGAAAAAGTCCCTGTTTTACAGTCTGATTTTAAAAACCTCTCCAGTGCTTTCATCCATCTGAAAACAGCCCTCAGGACAAGAACGCTGTCAGAGAGGCATCTGCAATGCTCATCCTCATTCCCGGCAATATTGTCAGCGCTCCCCGGCTGCGGGGACTCCTGCCACATCAACCACCAGTGCTGAGCAGGCAGCAGGTGTGTGGGTTTGGGTCCGACCAGCCTTCCTGAGACACCTTGGATTTGCAGGGACTGCATGGGAGTCAGAGGCAAGAAATGCTGAATTAAACAGGATCATTTCAGCTGCCGGGGAACAGGGGAGCCGTGGCAGAGACCTGCTTGTTCAATATAGTTTGTAGAGTGACTTCTGTCCAACTGGAGCAAATGATCTCTGCCACAGTTTGCTTCCACTAGTTTTTCTGCATTAATTAGAAATCATAGAATGTCCTGAGCTGGATGGGGCCCAACAAGGATAATAGAGTCCAACTCCTGTCCCTGCATAGGACAACCCCAGAGTTCACACCATGTGTTTGAAGGCATTGTCAAATAGTTTCTTGAATACTGCCAGGCTTGGGGCTGTGACACCTCCCTCCCAGTTCAATCATATTTCCCTTAATTTTACATTCCACTGATCTTACCAGGCATCACATTTATTTTTAATCCACTTTCTGTTGCAACATTGCGACATGAGAGGTTTTGCAGCTCTCGCAGTTTGGGCCAACCGTTGTGTTAGACAAGCTACAAAGACCTTTGCGATGAATGGCACTTCAGAATTACATTGAAAGTTTTGGGTGGTTTGTCTGAACATGTTGGGAAGTGACGGAAAAGGAGTTTTAAGTCCCATTCTTGGACTTATCTCAACTTTCAATTGAGCTACAAAACCCTACAGTATTGCTCTTTCACAGCACATTGGGTGCATTTGGATCTGTTCCTAAGTGATCCATGAGTTGCTCATGTCCTACCACAGACCCACAATGATGAATCACATTGTTCTGTTTCTCAGTGTATTTTGGTTATTTATGATGACCGACAAAACATTATAATAATACAAAAACGTTTCAGAGTAAATAAGAGAAAAATGTTTTTCCACTTGATTTATTTTCATAATAAACCAATTAAAAATACAAAAGACAAGGACCCAAGGTTCAGAGGGCTCCATCATTTAAAAATTTGTCTTTAAATACAAATTCACTCTGTAATACGAATACATATAACTCTAAACATAATGATCTTATTTGCATCTATCAAAAATTTGTATGGAAACAAATTAGCTGAAAAAACTTCCTCATGACATTGAATGTACATTATTTACAATCAAAAAAAGCACTCTTAGCAGTATTAATCTCCAAATATCTGCATAAATTGTATATATTTCATTTCCCTCCCCCCCTTAAAAAATAATCTGAAGTAGAAAGCAAGATTGTTAAGCTTCATAGTTGCAAAATGGCATGAAAAGTTTGCACCTGTAGTGATGCTGTTAGCTTCTATAATTAAATATATCCGATGTTTTCATATAAAATATAGACATAGCATTGTCCATTACTGGAATAAATGTTTTGTGTACTCTCAATAGGAGTGTATATTCCATTTTGCACACACAAGAGCTTGTGCTGCAAAAAATGCAAAAGGATATCTGGCTATCAAAGTCTAAAACTGGTGTAATTCACCAGTATGAAACCCATACTTGATCATAAAAATTCATACACATGGAATGAAAATGTCCCACTAAAAGTAACTGTTGCTTCAAAAGTTAATTGATACACGTACGGATTAAACAGAAAAGGTTATAATTACATTACTGCAATGTAAATTGGCAAGAGACTGAAAAGATACAGTAAGAAATGAGTTTGAAACTTTGGCCAACAACCTCAGGAGAAAGTCTTAATAGCATAAAAAGCATGTTCCTTCATGCCTGTATTTTGAAACATGAGTAACATACAATTTTATTTATATGATAACATTTAGCAATTAACAGAAAATCAAAATCCATTCTAAAGCATGAATTCTAACAATTAACTGCAGAAATTATGTAGCTTTGCAACATCTTGCTTCAGAATCAAATCATATATACAGAACTGAAAAGGTCCCATCACATTTATGAAAATAATCATCCACAGGGTCTTTTTAAAAAACTCTTTATTAATATGAATTGGGTTCCAATGGCTCATCTTCTTGCTTCACTTGCACGTTAGATGGGAAACCATTTGAACTGGACACTACCATCACAAAGGGCTGCTGCTGGAACCTCTGCTCCAGCTGCTCCGTCTCATCTAATTTGTCACCGTCGTCTTCTTTTACTGCTCCTTGCACGCCAACCTGTTTCGTCTCTGGTGCTTTAATAACTGAAGTGATCACCGTGCCCGATGGGTGAGCTACCACCTGCGAGCTGCTAGGCGAAAATGTCACCACAGGGGTGGTGGCACTGAAGGATGGAGATGAAGCCATGTTGGCTGTTCCATTGCAAACTGTCTGCACGCTACTGGTGAGCACCTGCTGCACTTGTGCCGGGCTCAGCACAATCGAGGAAGGAGGCGAGACTGGCTTCTGAGACTGCAGCATGACGTTTTCTTTAAGAACCGTCATGGGTTGTGAAGTAGGAATGGCTTGTAAAATGAATTTTTGGGGCGTTGTTGCTGAGGCTGGGTCTGTGCTGGCTATCACTGTAGTAAGAGGCACCGTCTGGAGTGTTACAGTGTGCAGCTGCTGGTTTCCAGGAGAAACAACCACCGGAACTTGGGTTGGAGTCTGTAAAGTCCTATTAAGATTAGAAAATATTGTAAGGTCAGAACTCTTCCACGTTGAGTTTTGAAAAATAATTACAGATTTACTATTGAAAAATCACTTGGCATCATAAACATTTCATTTACCTAATGGTTCCAAAAGAGGTAGCAGTAAACAAGAACTAAACCTGATCCTCAAAATTCGGCAACACAGTTCCCAGAGTAAAGGTCCCCCGCACAAACAATACTGCCATTGCCAAACTGAACAGCCTGCCTTTGAGACATTCAGTAATTCATCAGAAAACCTGGGAGTCACATCTAAGACCTCCTTCTCAAGCATCAACCCACATAAGAAGCATAACCCACTACATGCCTGCCATCAATTTCACAAGGTACCTTAAGTAATTCTTAAGTCACAAGCATAAATGATTTCTAAGTCAGGCCTCAGTTCTCCTGACATCTATATATACGTTTAACTATATGCAAAAGTATCTGCACTGTACAGTGAGTCTGGTCAGGACCTTTTCAGACTCCCTGACACAGCTCTCTGTCTGCCAGGCTTGTACACTCCTTCTGGTAAAGCAACGGGACAGAATTTGCTCCCAAAACATCAGTTTAAATCAGATGGAAAGCCATGTTCTGGCTATCAACAGTTACAGCAAAAAGCTCACCAAAGCAGGACTGATGTGATGCTGAAGCTACAGAGCAATGTGCGTGCAGATGCTGCTGCTGGCAGTATTCCAGCTGTACAAGGAGCTGCACCCCCCCTTCCCCAGTGCCGCAGCACAGACAAGTGAACGAACACTTGTAGAGGATTTCCCAGGTCCCTCTCAGCTCAGTCCTCTGGGAAAGGCCTCCAGCAGAGCTCCACAGATTGTTCCAGCAAGAGCAACTCTGGTAACCCAGCTGGTATCAGGTTCAGTGTGTCCCTGAGCATCTTCCAGCTGCCAGTCCCTGCTGCAGGCAATTTTGTTCCCACCTCCAGCGTGGTTTGGCAATACAAGGAACAAAATTTGCACCTGTTGCATTCTCTTCTTCACAAGAAAGGAGAGGAAGGTTGCACCCAGGAATGCTGCTGTAGCGAAACAAATCCAAATCTTTGCCCATGAGGAGCACATACAGGTTGCATCATAAAATAACCATCGTAACCAGGACACAAAATTTGATACGACTGACACCAGAATCAATCTTGAGTTCCTGTTTCACACAACTGGAGACCACCCAAGGAATAAGAAGCTCATGGAAATGGTGACTGGCTGGAGGAGAAGCACCAGCGAGAGCGATTGCTTCTTTCTTTTCAACGTGGTGCTGCACAGCAAATAACAGCAACTGAAGTGCAAGGCTCAGAATGCAGCACCAAGACTCACACCAAGTCTGCTCAGGGTTATCACTGCTAACTGTTTTTCTTACCCAGGGACCTTGATAGAAAAAAAAATAAATCACAAATGTCTGCATCAAAAGTAGTATGAGTATGAGGACACCCACTAGCGCCTTTTTTTTTTTTAATATATATATTAAATATATATATATATATATATTTATATGAAGTTACCTACAGTTAAACAAACTTGCAGTAAAATCAAAATGTCACACAGATACACCCCAACCCAGGAAAGTCTATGGAGACCAACAATGCAGAAGAAGGAAAGACAACTGACACCTGCCTTCAGAAAAAGCATTAAAAGTATCCAAGTAGAAACCAAGCCAGCTCTGTAATCCACAGAGAAACTTACTTGAGCCCGAAGGATTAAGATCAACTCAATATCTGCAGTTTTGAAAGCGGCAGCTGAAGCTGCTAGCCTGTGCTGGTATGCCGTCCAAGTATTACTCTGAAGCTACTTTCATGTTCCTTAGTTGTTTTGTTTTAAAACAAAACAGTAAAAATAAAAGCTTCTAGCTGTTAAATGGCTCTGAAGGACAAACTCAAAGTGCAAACTGGGTGTTATCAGTGCTGGGGGTATTCTGCAAAGCACCAGGAGCAGCAGCTCTGAGACAACTGAACCAGAGCGTTTTGTTTCAACACACCGCAATTATTACCTGTATATTGATATTGAGCCATTTTATTTCTCCTGAAAGCAATTCCTATATCTGTACGTTATACTGTTACTAACAGTTTACTCCAGATGCTCTATCTTCTCCAGCAGTAAAAACACCTATCATATATGATACAAATATATGTAAATGCATATATAACATGTACACACGTACACACAGTGTAAACTTGCTAGAGGGAAAGCAAGCAGCAGATGTCTGGTACAAGCACAGGATTAAGTAGTGCTCAGCACCACAGATATATGTAGCTAGTTGTCCTACTGGTGGCCTTAATTGGTAAGGCTACAAAAAACTGCATCTGTTTACAACTAAAAATCTATCTGCTCAAACTATTTGCCTTGAATATAATTGAAAAAAATACAGCTTTAATGATTTCGTCTGTTTTACAGAAAAAAAATACACACTAGATGATCTCTAAACACTGGGTCACATTATTTTAGGTGCTTTGAACTGTGTCTTTTGCTATGCTTCTGAATTTCACTCTCAATTTGCTAATACCCTTCCTACTCTAAAGTACAAACTTAGTTTATTTACTTACTTAAAAAGTTGCTGCTGAGGTTACAAAAGAATAAGGACATTGAGCAACAGCGATGAAAAGGAAATGCTGCCATAAAAGAGTCTGGTTACAACTGAGGAAAAAAATGACAAAAATTCTGAAGTCATTTTAGCTTGTCAGAAAATGATCATCTAGTTCTTGTGCCACTAGTACTGTTAAGAGTCTAGAATTGTGCAATATCATATTAACTCATCGAGAAGTAACTAGTGATAAAGCAAACACTATGTAACAGGCAGGAAAATCAAGTGTATTCATGACAATTTATGGGAAATTTATGAACTGGAGAAAGGGAGAAGATACCAAAAAATACAGAAGCTACAAGCCAAGGTAAACAAAGTATTTCACAGCAAAGTAAGAAAATGAAACAGGGCGATATTACGAAATACATAGAAATAGGTAACAGAGGAGAATTCCCACTCCAACATACACATTGTTCAACCTACAGCTACAGGGGAAATGATGGCCTTGAGATAAACGGGCAAACTTCCAGGGACTTTTCCCATTTGTTCAACTAAGTGGTTGCAAAAAACTCACTGAGTCATGCAAAGCAGAAGGAAGGAGGCGGAGGGGTGCGGTGTGTTTGTTAGAACCACTTGTGATGCCCGAGTCTCGAGGCAATCTCCCAAGCGACTGTAGGAAGCATCAGCCAAACGCGACTCAGGAGCTCTGCTGTCTCTGCAAACTGTTGCACAGCTCTGCTCGTCTACATGATCTGCAGAACCCTCAACAATCTGGTCAGTGTTGCACCCCAGCATTATCCCCGTCATCACCGCTGCTGCTTCTGCAGCACAAGCCATGCAGACGGGCGGTGCTAAGCAGGTATACCCGTGGGATTTCGAATGGCACTTGATGCCTTTGTGCCCGGTCTGAACACAGCCTCCTCCTCCAAAGGGGAGGCAGAATTTGCCTGTTCTTGTCTAACTCTTTGCCTGGACAAGAGAAGCTCTTATATGGTGAGGATACAAAGGACTCAGTTCTCAAGTCTGCTGTCCTTCTTGCTAACTCACGCGATCTTGCAGTCTCCCTTCCAGAATTTTTCAAAACTGTACACTCAAACAAATTAAATCTCAGAAACTTTGCTACTAACAGAGACCTGCAGAAACTCCACCTCTTTTGACAGTGCCAAAGACAGGTAGAGAGAGCTCCTGTGGACAAGCTTCTCATTGTGCAGAGACAAAATGAATCTGTTTAGATCATTCTGAAGTCTCTTCTGCCGTAAGCAGCATTCTTCCTACCTACCACAGAAATTAAATCAGAAATGGGCTTAAGAAGACGTCTTCTCAGCTACAAGAAAATAAAAGCAAAATGTTTTGTTATAACCAAAGTCTTTGCTGTGATAGAAGTGGTTGCTATTCTACATGTGTTCTGAGAAACACACCCTGTTGCAAGCTAAATTACAGTTTCTTGTAGAAGCCCCCTGAGATCACATCAGCCTATTTCTGATGAACACCTCCCTCAGGAAGGACATTTTCCTCACCGTGCTCAAACCTGAGATACAGTCAAGCCTTCACTTAAGAGATCACAGAATTCTTTTGGTTGGAAAAGACCTTTAAGAACACTGAGTCAAACCATTAACCTGGCACTGCCAAATCCACCACTAAACCATATCCATAAGAACCTCATCTATACATCTTTTAAACCTCTCCAGGGATGGTGACTCAACCACTTCCCTGGGCAGCCTGTTCCAATGCCTGACAACCCTTTCTGTGAATAATTTTTTCCTAATATCCAACTGAAACCTCCCTGGCACAACTTGAGGCCATTTCCTCTTGCCCTGTCACTTGTTACTTGGGTAAAGAGACCAACACCCTCCATGCTACAACCTCCTTTCAGGTAGTTTTAGAGAGATGACAGAGATCAACTCTTCACCACAATCACTTGCTTCCCTCGTTTTGGGGAAGGCTACAGCAAGGCTGAGCCAGATCCACCAGTACCTGCTAGTTGCTGTGTTGGAGAATTTTAGTGCAGGCATGAAGACCCCACTTGTTGCACTGATGGAAGACCATTGTTTAACTGCAAACAGAGGTAAAGCATGTGCACTGATGCTGGCTGATCCAAGTAAGGCCTTCCAAATATCACTCAAGAGCTGTTTCCCATTATCTAGAAGTCCTCAGCTGGCACCGTATTCCTTCTCTCACGTTCCCCATCAAATCCCAGAGAGCCCTTGCGATCTCTTTACTGAGACTGACACCTGTGATGGTTTTTATGCATCACACTCACAGGAAGGCAGAGGAGTGATGGGCTACAGCATTAGCTGACACTGTGCACATTTGACTCTTGTTCTCATTCAGGGAAAAGGGACTGAAAGCAGACGGTCAATGCCAAATCTCAGTAGGACAGTGCCAGACTGCCTCCCTGTGTCTGTGTGCAAGCTCAAGCAAAATCAATACAGGTAGGCGCTCTATGATTATAGAACATAACAGCGACATTACCACACAATTTACACATGCTAATGTCTTGTACACGGCATAAGATGAAGACACTTCATTTGAAACAGCAGCTGTAATAATGTTTTCAGAGTTGATAAACAAATCTAGACAAATCTGTCCATTTTTCAGCTTCAACATAGCTGCAGTTAGACCACCAATACATCACAACCTGGACACTGAAACAGGTTATGGAACAATAGCAGAACGCATATGTGTTTGCCTGGGGTAGATACGACTTTCAAAGGTAATTCCGTCTGCTTATTAGGACAATCCACTGTGTTGGCATATTGTTGGCTTCATCACTGTTCTTACTCAGAATGCTCATACCAGAAAAAAAAACAATTCACCTTCAGCTATTTACTTCTCCTCTTGAATGAGGTTCTTGCCACTGTGGTCCATCCCTGTGTCACCTTCAGGATGAATGACAGCAACATTTTCTACACAAAGATTGCACAAAGGTCAAGAGGAAAGCTGTGGCTGATTCATCATGTAGCAGTTCTCCAGAATCACAGAGTGGCTGGTGTTGGAAGGCACCTCTGGAGATCATTTAGTCCAACACAGAACATATCCCACTGGTTCTCTGTGGTCTCTATTAGCTTTTCCCCCAGCTACAGAACAGAGTCAGGATACTGGTCTTCTAACATGCTCTATCCAAGCTATCACAATGACGACTTAAAAATACAGAAAAGAAACAATAATCTGAATTTTGACCGAAACATTGTGTTTAAAACCTGAAGTCTGCTAAAGTACTGCACAGGATCTGTCAGCAAGCAGCCAGTTGTAGTCTTCCTGGTATATAGAGCTGCCAGCTAGAACATGTCCCACATACAGTCATAAAGAAACAGACACATACAATTTTAAATTACTCACAATATTATCTTCTCGCAACTGTTCGTAACATGAGAACCTCTTAGTTGCCCAAACGCAGGCATCTTAGAGGCCTGTACGATGTCCTAGACTGCCCATGACGAGGTGAGTTCCTGGCATTACAGGAGAGGTTATACTTTCTGGAGCAATAAAAAGGATGCCCTTTATACTCAGAACAACCCAATGAACATGGAGCTGAATCCCAGGCCTACTTCGGTGCCTCCAAATTCCAAGCTAAAACACAATTACTCCAATATGGCAGATATTCTGGTTAACCTATATCTGTTATTCTTGTTCAAACAGAACAATTTAACAAGCATTAAATTCAAAGAAACTTTTTTTCTTCCTTAAAAAAGCTGACTCACTGGAAAAAAAGTTAGCAATAAAATGCTCATCCAGAGAGGTATTTTTGTCTTATCGCTGGAAACATGTGGTGCCAAATTCAGTTTCCAGTTACACAACTGGAGACTGCAGTAACTGTGCTCGAGTGCACAGAGCCAGGGTGGTTAGTCCTACAGAACAGCAGTGAGTTTGCAATTCTGAATATTCCCACTGGCAATGCCAGATCTTCTCTGGTCAGCAAAACTCGGTTTGCACGACCTGACCCTGCTCCTGTCCCGCTTCCCAAGCTGGGGTTAGCACCACATCACAGCCTTTCTGTGTCAGCGCTGGGGCTGAAGAAGAGGCATCTACCCCTGGCAAGTAACACTTCTCCTTGTCTCTCCCCTGCATACAGCAACACCAAAATTTGTATTCAAAGCCCACTGAAAGCTATTCAAAAGCCAAGATCTTTCCACTTCAGAGCAAGACACGACCCTTCCCTGAAGGTACACACAACTCTGCATGAGCTTTGCACAGCTATAAATGAAGCCACTGCCCGTCTCCCCTGCAGAACCAACTCCTGATTTTCACTGGCATTCCTGTTTCTTCAAGAGATGCAGAGGCCCTGGAGAAGCGCTGCCACACTCTGCAGCGATGCTCTGGGAGTGAACTTCACCAGGCGATGCTGCCCAGGGGAGGGACAGTGACACGAGCCCTTCACAACATTCTTCAAATACGATTCTTTTACCAAGTCCCTCAGCAGAGAAGGTGCACATTCAGACTTCTTCTCTGAAGGACATAGTTAAGTGTTAAGAAGCCAATTGTGTCGACCTCAGAATTCCTTATTATTTTCTCTATAGTATGTAGTTAATAATTTTTTTTCCCTGCTCACAACACAACAGAAGCAAACTGCTGCAAAGGGAAGACCATGAAGAAAAGGGAATAACATATTTATGCATAAAAGTTGTCTTAAGCAATGTAGTTTCTAAAATTATATGGGTCCAAGACATTCATGCTTCAAGGAAGAGCTCAACAACTAACGATTACACATCGGAAAAACTGCCGAGGATCATTCCCAAACCCTGGCTGCCCTTTCTCACTAATGCTCTTGACTACCTACATGCTCCAACCTCAGAACACCAACTGGCAACCAATGTTTCTATTAGGTTGGTGCAAAAGTAATTGTGGTTTTGGACCATGAATTTTAAAACCTTATAACTAGGCTCAAACACATCTTTATTAATCAAAATAGGAACCGTTACAGTCAACACACTTTTGCCAATGAGAAATAAGTTTGTTTATTCCTGTAGTGTAAAAATCTGTGCTTCAGGATTCGACAAACTCTTGAAAAGCATCTTCTGCATCCTGCTGGTTGTGGAAGCGCTTTCCCCTGCAAAATTTGTTGAGATGCTTGAAGAAGTGGTAGTTGTTTGGTGAGAATGTGAATATGGCAAATGAGGCAAAACTTCATAGCCAAATTTGTTCAGCTTTGGAAGCATTAGTTGTGCGATGTGCAGTTCAGTGTTGTTGTGGAGAAGAACTGGGCTCTTTCTGTTGACCAATGCTGGCTGCAGGTGTTGCAGTTCTTGGTGCATCTCATCGATTTGCTGAGCAGATTTCTCAGATGTAATGGTTTCGCTGGGATTCAGAAAGCTGTAGAGGATCAGATGGGCAGCAGACCACCAAACAGTGACTGTGACCTTTTTTTGGTGCAAGTTTGGCTTTGGGAAGTGCTTTGGAGGTTCTTCTTGGTCCAACCACTGAGCTCGCCATTGATGGTTGTCATATAAAATCCACTTTGTGTTGCACGTCACAATCCAACCGAGAAATGGTTCATTGTTGTTGCGTAGAATAAGATGACACTTCAAAAAGACAATTTTTTAAAATTTTCTGTCAGCTTATCAATTTTTTTTCACCTTTCCAATTGGCTTCAAGTGCTGAACGACTGTAGAACGGTCAAGGCTGAGTTCTTCAACAGCTTCTGTGTAGTTGTAAGAGGATCAGCTTCGATCGTTGCTCTCAACTGGTTGTTGTCAACTTCCGACGTCCGGCTGCTACGCTTCTCTTCTTCAAGGCTCTCGTCTCCTTTGCGGAACTTCTTGAACCTCCGGCGCACTGCATGTTTGTTAGCAGCTCCTGGGCCAAATGCGTTGTTGTTGTGAGTTGTCTCTGCTGCTTTACGGCCCATTTTGAACCCAAATAAGAAAACTGCTTTAATTTGCTTTTTCTCTAACATAATTTCCATAGTCTAAAATAAATATAAAATAAACAGCAAGTAATAAGTCAGTAGCAAAAAAAAGAGGCAAGGAAAGCACATTAAAATGATACACAACATAACCACATTTATTTAAGAATGTATTCCAATATCAAATGGCAAATTTTGACAATGCAAAAACTGCAGTTACTTTTGCACCAACCTAATATTTGTTCTTATGCTGTCTTATAAAACTACTATCAAGTGACTCCAACCACAACCCTACAGAGATTGTGCATAGGTTTGTCAGCTCTTATTCTATATTCTGTAATGGCAACTGTATGTGCTGTACATTTTCAAATCATGTAGACCATTAATTTCAACCTTAACGGAGGCTTCACTGCAGCAATTCAGAACGTGTGCATAAACACATTCAACTCCCAGAGATTTATAGCTGTTTGAATAAACCAAGCCAAAATTCAGTTCCTTTGTTTTAGCCTTATTATAAAACAAGATCTAAACCATATGCTTCAAAAAACGTTCACTGTCTCCTTTTACCTCACCAAAGTATTTGAAGTTTGCATTTTGAAACTAGGCAGAAATCTATCTGTCATAAATTGTACTTTTAGAGCCTAGAATGGGCAGCAACTACTGCACAGGGCTCATCAGCACCTTGGTTTGCAGCTTGGCCTGTTCTGGTTAAAAGCACATGAAAAAATCTGAGTTGTGCTTTTTATTTTCACTCTAACTGCTGCAACACCTTAGTACATTCTTTCTTAATTAGCAGTACATCTATAACAGTCAGTAATTACATACTGTGCTGAAAAGATATGATGGGTCTTTTTTTTTTCCCCTTCATCTGAAACACTGTCATCTTGCCCAAGAAAGGTGCAACCAAAGACCTTGTGGAAAAATGTTTTAAATTACAAACAGGATTAGAAAAGATGCAACACAGAACTAAGGCTTTAAGGCTTTTACTTCGTTTTAACTTCACATGTGTATCTTCTCTACTACTTTTTTCCCCGTAGCTTATTGCCCAAGGTCTGATTGTGAAACACCGTAACGCAATAATTGGATGTCATCACGTCACTGAGCAGCTTTCCAAATGTTAGGCTGGACTTCTTGCCCACCTGCCTTATTAGGCCTTACAGACGCTTCTGTTTGTTGTTACCATTTTTTATACCACCCATACTATTGTAATACTTTTTGATATACAAACTAATGTAGGTCTAGCGTAGAGCTATTTCACTCTGTAATTTGCTGAACTCTCCCCCTATTAATGTTTAATACCATTATTCTACTGACTTAAATGATGATTGTATAGCTTGAATTACGTCTGTACTCGTTTCCTGTTGCTATTACTACCCCTCACTTTTTGCAACTTACAAGTAATTAACTCTGAAATCATAAGATTGCACTGAACAGAGCAGCTTCATCCCTAATCTTTAAAATCTTACCAGACATCACCTAAGTGCAGATTTCTATTAATTTTCTAAATTAATTTCAAAACTGTTTTGTTGGTGGTTTTGTTTTTTTGTTTGTTGGGCTTTTTTGTCAAATTCTTCATAATTATTGTTCACATAAACTTCTGATCAATATAACCCTTCCCTCCTCCCTTTGCATCTTGTTAGAACACTAAGTAAAACAATTTCATTTCAAATCATGCATATTAGAATTAAAAGACAAAAGAAAGCAGATATTGTCTACCTAAAACTGGTAACTCTTTCCAGTTTGTTTTACAGTACCTACCAGTAACTATGACAACTAGTTTTGCTTTTGTGGCTCAATGTATTTATTGCCTTGCAGCAGTGAATTTCTCTTTTCAGTGTGAATTTTTCATATTGTAGCACGAAAGAAAATATTTCATATTTTTAAAGGAATATCTTTTCAAAAAAGGATTCAAACTAGGAAGTCCACGGATAATTTTAAAGTTTGAGGGTTTTTTACCCCAAGGAAAAAAGAGATAATGTAACTTTTTTTCTGATCGAAGCTGCACTCTTGGTTTGTAGTTTCCTACACATAAATCTTAAGCTTCCTCAACTACTTGGTTATCTCCTGAAGTGTTTCTTATTGATTCTATTGTATCAGTCACTGGAGGCTGATCTGAAGTTTCAGTCCTTTCCATTCCTCTAAAAAACTGGCTGTTATTGCTATTCTGGATTTTCCTTTTATGTAAGTGGAGTTTTAATAACCAACCAGCTCTTACAACATCCCCCTAGCAGAAGAGAGGAGAGAGCAAAACTTATTTTTTTGAAACAAATAAATAATTTAGTCTTATTAGTGTCATTACTTACTACTCTTTGACAAAATTCCATAGTTAACCTCAGCCAGTCAGTACCACTTGAAATCTATTGGTGGCTCTGGATGTAATTTTCAAAGGAAAGAATAAAGGAAGGGAGAAGGAAATAGCATAATTGTCATTTTGCAGCACCAAATGCTGACCATTGTAACAATGATGTTAACACAGTAAAGCTCAAAAAACAAAGTGGTGTTCATAATTCACTATGAATGTGCAGCTCCTGAATTACATCCTGAAGCTTTCCTGAAACAGCTTTAAGGTGCAGAATTAGTACCGTGACATTCCTGTGAAGGGTCTAGATTTCACCATCATTTATTTGTTTTAGGTCTTTTGCAGTCAGTGAAGACAAACGAGCTCCATCAGGGGACGCCGCAGGCTAGGGTAAAACCAGGCTAAAGTGATTGCTTTTAAAACTTCCTTCAATTAGGATGCTGCTACTAAGGGGTAGGTAGGTGCAAAGGATGATGATACTCAAATGCTGTGTAGTGTCAGTCAGTTGATTTACAAATTAAGCATGGAAGACCGTCTCCCAAAATAGTCTGCAGATACAGAATTCCCATGAGATTATCCTGTTAATTGCTTTCTAAAAATCAAAAGAACACGCTCTTACAACAGCAGCAAAATGCTAGAGCTGGAGCTTTCCCCTGTTGTAACTGAAGACAATGCAAAAGATGAAAGAGATGACAAAAAAGGAAAATCTTTTTGAAGGGATCATGCAGACACACCACATGTAATTCAAAAGTGAAGACATTAAACAGTCAGTGAAAAAGAGAGTAATGAAAATACTGTCTCTGCTACAGGATACAACCAATGATACCGATTTTAAAGAGAAGTTGTGTATTTTTCCTCTCTAAAGGATTTGCATCAGGCTTAATACTGCATGAAAGATGTGCTTCCCTCCACCAAAGGCACAGCATTTTATGAGCGTACACATTGCAGTATGCTGCAGTAATCCCCAACTCCTAGGATCAGCCACAAAGACACCGTTTCACTTCAACCGAACTGGGAGACAAGCAACTTTTTTGAAGCACAACAAAGAATCTAGTCTATCTAGCCATCATCCAGGGAATTTATTCATACACTTATTTCCTGTACATTTTCTTACCTTATATTCTGAACAGAGGGATTTAATGTTTCGTCTGGAACATTACTGGTTACAGCCGCGTGTCCTTCCGTGAGGGACTGCAACGGCTGCATTACGTGAACTGTCCGAAAAAGCTGCGTGGGATGTACTGGCTGCGGAGATTGCATTGTCCTCAAAACTTCTGAAGTCAAGCCAGGTGTCTGCTGCTGCACAACTTCTACGTGCTCCTTCAGCTTAGCCGGCTTCAAGTTTCCTGTTTTTAGCATTGTGGTTGATCCTCCCTTTGTTCCCGCGTTTGCAGATGCTCGAGATCTGCTCGACTGGTTTCTATTGGCCACAGGAGTTGAGAGCAGAGTTGAATCTGATGATTCGGTGCTAGGGCTCGCATCTTCATCATCGATATAGACGAGATCTTTTGGCATTTCTTTAAATTGATATACTAGGCGCTGACCTTCTACTTTAGCCAGTATTCCTCTTTGGTAATAGTATCTGTTTAATGCATACACACGTCACGTTACACAGTATTTTTTGCCAAGAACCAAACCAAAGCAAAATTTAAAGAAAAATTTAAAAGGGGCAACAAAACCCCCAGAAAATAAGACCCGCACTAACAAGAAGCTTAAAGTTCAATATTTTAAGCGCCTATTTGCTTCATTATAAAGGAGTCGCCAATTTAATAGCGCATTTTTTTCCTCAAACAACTTTCTTTCACCGGTATTTCTTGTCACCTTTTAATTTTAACCTCGGATAACTCTGAGGAGAAAGAGAACTCTGTGACTTGGCAGCTCTCCTATCAACTCATAACCTTTAAAAGTTGCATGAAACTTGTAATTCTCCTCTTGACTCATACAGTTCTTTCAGTTACCTGAATTTGTGCTTATGCAGCAGTGAGCACAGGCAGACATTTTAGCTACAAGAAAGCAAAGGGAACAGGACAGGAGAGCACTACGGTTATATTTACAAATTAATACGACAATTTGAAATTACACACACCAAAGTGAGGAGCGAAGGGAAATGAAAAGCACAGCTGCTCAGTTGGACAATTATTAAGCAGCAGGTAAGACTGAAGCTGCCATCACCCACACTCGTATTTTGCACAGTCTTTTCTGTATGAGAAAAATGCCAGTCTGACAGGCAGAGGCACAACAGAAAATGTTTTAACACTGTCTGTACACGTAAGTGCACCCAGACCTGAATTCTAAAACTGTATCTTCCACTGGAAATGAGCTAATTAGCAGTAAGTAGGAATAATTTCATTAACACACCTGAATTTAAGATTATTTTTGAGAAAAGAGATTCACATTTTATGTAAAAGGCTTGCCCCACTTGGAATCTTCAGCCTCGTACTTTGGCTGTGGCTGACTGTGAAAAATGCAGTTTCTGCAGCAGCACTGAATGTCTGAGCTTAGGCTGAAGGCAAATGACTTGGGGTTGAGATTATTAAGTGTCACTTTTAGTTAGCTTATTTATTTTGCTGAAATAACTTCCTAATTTCCCAAATTGATAGAATATTAACTCTTTACTGTTGTTACACAAATCAGACAAGGCACTTAATGCAAGCAAACACTAAGGCAACAAAACCAGTGTATTATTAAAAAGGCACATACCTGAGAGCTCTACCCATTGTTTCATAATTCATGTCAGGTTTGTTTTTGTGTTTTCCCCACAACCTGGACACAGCCTTGGAATCTACCAGTTTGAAAATGCCCTTCTCTCTTTGAGTCCATTTGATATATTTAGGACACGTAGCTTTGTCCTGGAGCAGTGCTAGTAAGAACTCCCAGAGATAAATCGTATTTCCTAAAGTAAAAGTATTTCGGGACAGAGGAAAAAAAAAATATATTAGTTGACCACATTTTATTAACGATACCAATAAAAGTTAAGAAACTGATATCTTTATGAATACGTTGTAATATGTCCCCAAGACTAGGAAATAGTGGTGGAAGGGTATGGGAAGGGATTCTTGTTAGTTATTAGAATCTGGGTGCCCAGCCACCCCGGCCAGTGTCTGTAAACCTACAGAGTCACATACCAGTCAACCTACAGTCACCCTGTTCCAACCACCAACGTTACACAACATCAGTCAGGTACGTGTCCCCTTCCCTCCTGCCTAACCCAGGCACAGAAGCAGCTACTATTGCTTTACCTCAAACAGGAACTTTTTCAGGTCCATCCTCTGAAAATGCTGGAAATTAAGCCCTTGCTTAAATACTTTGCTGAATTCAGGTGAGTGTTATAATCCTTTAAAAGGCTAAACAAAATCCTTACTTTTAACAATTAGACTTATATGGAGCAATCACTGGCATATGCTGAGGCAGGCAAATCTTCAAGAATAAAGTTCGGAAAAAGGGGTTTTTTTAATTAATTCAGTGAGTGCTTGCACTTGCTGGTAGACAGCACTCAAATTTCATTTTTTAAGTAAGCAGGCACAAACACACATATATGGAAATCCATCACATCTGTTCAGTGTTTACCATACATAAAGAAACAGCATTAAAATCACAGATTATGATTATTTTAAATATTACAAAATTTTCATATTCTTCTTTTTTTTCTGAAAACACATTTAAGGAGTCCAAATTCATAACTAATGAGACCCCTTTTCCTACTTTTTTTAAGGCTTTTGGTGTCTGATGTTTTGGACACATGGAGCTGCACATAAGCTTCTTAGTGATACACTGTTACGCCTGAGAACCAAAGAAAAAACTCTTTGTGTGAAAGTATCACCTCCCACTAGTAGCAATGCAAATAAAACCAGTAAAGGGCAGCGTGTGCACATTTCTTCAGTTTCACAGAAAATGATGCCCAGTGCATGAGGTGACAGGATCTCTTTTGTTTGCTTCAGTTTAACCCGGCAGGTTTTTTCAACTTTAACAACCACCAGTCTGAACTTTTCTTAATAAGAGAAAGTTTCTTACAAATTAAATCTATATTCTGAAAATATTCAGCAAAGTCATCATCACTGGCAGTACAAAAAGTTAACAGCTCCTTTAGCAGGTGGAAACTTGAAAAGTGACCAATCCTAGGGAAAAAAACCTGCCTTTGCAACAAACCTCTCCCAGCTTACACAAAACCTTGAGCCTGTTTGCCTTTGGATACCCTGAAGGCAAAGGTTAAGACTGCTTAGGAAAGACACAAAATCAGACAGGAGGGAGAGCATTCCCAGCCACTTACCATCTAATCCAGGGTGCTTTTGTTGTAGTCTAGACTAAAAATGCTCAGCAGCATCAAGGCAGCCTAAAAATTTGTCACTGCTTAGCCACTGAAATTCACTGTGAAGAGGGCTGTCTGCCAAAACGGCGTCTGCTTTACTCACTGGCAGAATTTTTAACCTCCTCTCAGTCACAGAAGGAGAAGAAATATGTAGAAAACTCGGTTTTCATCAACTAACTATATGGATGGACTGGTATTTTAGCATACATGTTCTCCTTAGGGGAACGCTGTGGATACTGCGAGTCAGGCAACTCTCATGATTTTCTAGCTGCTTCCCTGCCGCAGCTGGTTATATTAATATCCCTTGTACTTCAATTCTATGTTCCTCAAAATGCTAAACAAATGCTTTTGTGGTAGCTTTTCTCCTAACAGGCAGTGGTTTCAGACAACACGCTCCTTTTTAATTCCTTCTGTACTAGCAGTTTTGTAACAATGGACAAATGGGAAATATGGTGTATCTTTGCTATCATCAACAGAAACATTAGACTCTTAATTTTGTGGCTGCCTGCTTTAATATTTCGTTTATTTCATTTGAGTACTACTTGTAGGTTCCTGATACTTCTTTCATTTTTTTACATAAAAATCAGGTTTTAATTAAAAAAAAGCCACAAGAACACATACTCAAAATTGCTGGCATTAACCTGTTAAATATTTATTGCTTGCAAACAGGCCTTCATTTCCTGTTACTGCAGAAAATCCCTCTTCAAAAGAAAACAAAACCACCCATACTCATTCTTTTGATATCAAGAAAGTCTGACATTCTCATGCCAACACCTTCCAGGTTTGGCTGGGCTTCTCTCCTGGCAAGCGCTGCCCGCACGCAAGCACCCCGGTCCCTTGGCGTGTGTGAGGGCATTTGTGGTGGCCACGGGGAGGTTAATATCCAGCTCCCACGGAGCTCAGCAGAACTCAGGGGGGTCCAGGAGGCGCAGGAGCTGCCATTCCAACGCCAACCCCAGGCTCAAGTGCAGGACTCAGAAGCAAAGCACCGGAGCTGCTGACAAAACTGACAGGCACTACTGAACAGTGCAGTCTGGAGGACATGATTTGTCGTATCAGTTACTTGGTGCTCATTCTCCTTCTTCCTTTTAAATACAGGAGGAACGAAAGAAGGATCAAAATCCCAAGTTTTCTGCCCATGTCTTGAAGCTGCGTCACAGCTTTCCTCAAAATTCAGGGCTTGGTACTTCCTGCTGCCAACTGGGAGCCTTGGTGAGCTCCTCATGCAGAATTAGACACACAAAGACGCAAAATGTTTTCAAAGATCATCTGTCAAAATAACCACAGCCCAAGAGACCCTAACACAATGGAAAGTGCTCCCCAAGACTTCACTGAGAACACAGCAGCCTCTGCGGGAGCTTGAAGAATTTCCAAGAACCCTCACTATTAAAGTGACAAATGTTACTCTCCCTAGGAACTGGGTATTTTACCAAGAAATCTCATGCACTAATTTTTTACTTGCCTTGAGATATTAACTGCCCCCTCAACATAAGATTTGCTTTTATATCACAAGAAAAAGGTGAACATTTTCTTTTTGCATCACAAAGGTTTCCTTTTTACAGGTCACTCAGAAACAATGTTCTTTTAAATTCAGTGACAACTCTTCGACTTACCCTTTCCATCTTTGTTTTTCTTCTTCACAGATATGTTTGGAGTTGTAGTAGGGGACTCAGAACGAGACGGTTTCGGCTTCTTCCCTGAAATAAACCACCAGTAAGTCAAGCTGCAGCATAAAAAAAAAGGAAATTAAAAAGAATGAGGACCTAAAAAGGGAAGAGATTTGTTTCCCCAATTCAGAGAGGATTCAATTTCTAGTAAGTTATGGGCTCAATTCAATGCTGAACTTTTTCAATTTCTACAGGAGGGTTGGAACCTCCACATTCTTAGCATACTTCTAGTAAAGATTATGCTCATTTTTCCAAAGTCCTTGTACCTTGGAAATTTCTGTGGCTTTTTAGGTACTCTTTAAGAGCACTTAAAACAGAAGAGATGAGAAGAATAAGCTATTAACTGTGGGCAAAAGTTTAAATAGGAAAAGCTAGATAATACACAGAGCACTATCTTGTACACTCATCACCAAAATGGAATGTAGGGATAAAACAAGATTGTCTGCTTGTTTCACAGAGTTGAAGTCTCCCATGACAGCAGCAAATGATACTGTCACGTGAAGGAAACATTTTTCAGTCCTGTTGTCTTTTACCCCTTTCACAACAGTGGCTACAACTAAAGGAAAGTCACTTGTTTGATTAAGACCAACAGAACCAGTAACAGACTGAAAAAAAACCCCAGTTTTTAAAATCATAAGCACAGTGGGTCTACCTGGTGAGAAACACTGACAGGAAAAAATTAGTTACAACGGATGGCAAGAATGAAGAGCATTCATTTGAAAATGTTGAGAAATCAACTACGTAAACATAGTGGAGTAAAATAAATTAAGTCATGCTGAAGTATTTTTCAGTATAAAACATGGAACCTATTCCTTTATTAGTTCTCATTCCCTGCAATGGCAGCATTTATGGGTAATGTAATTAATCAGAAACCTTCAGAACTTTCTTATGAAATAAATACCTCTCTTACGAGGCTTTGCAGTGATGCCTTAGTACAATGACAATGTCTAAACTATTCATGTAGTACCTTTGCTGTTTTGAGAGGCAGAACAGACCAAGCAGATACGAGACTTGGAAAACATACTTCTAGCCCACATAACTTATTGTCATAATTGAGGATCTAAACAAAAAATATTTTTCTTTTTCTCTATTTATTGCATTTTCAAAGCAATTATGCTCTACAGAGGCAAGACGAATAGGCCTGTGCAATCCCTTTAACTATGACGTTTCACCTTTGCTTTTGTTTTTAGGGGCTGTTTTAGTAAGGAAATGACTCTCTGACCTCAGCCTAGACTACTTGAGGACATCCTATTCAGACAATCCTCTACCAGAAATCCATCCAAAATTAGAAATCAGTGAAGAATGTGAAACTTGTTTACAGAAAGGTATTGATGTTACTGCTCTATATCTGGGCTGGAAATACTTAAGATGAAGGTTTTAGACTACATCATGAGCTATAATCTCCAGGCACTGACTGATACCATCAAAAACAGTTAAGAGAG
Organism: Columba livia; assembly: GCF_036013475.1. Lineage (NCBI taxonomy): Eukaryota > Metazoa > Chordata > Aves > Columbiformes > Columbidae > Columba > Columba livia. Next base: position 34,582,600 of record NC_088602.1, on the reverse strand, counting down.
ACACACAAGATCTTTTTCGTTTGTCTAAAAATGTATTTTCTAAAAGCACATTAAGCATCAGCATGCTTCCTCCTCTGGTTCAATAGAACATGAGTTTGTTACCTTACAGAATACACCACTAAATTCCTTTTTAGGAGAGAATTTTACGAAGAGGAAGGATGAAGAATGTGCAAAAGCTGAGCATTATGTGGGGCTACCATACTTTTGTATGGTTAATTTAATTTATAATTTGTATTTGCACTTTCCTATTTTCATGGTTGCAAATCACTTTGGGTTAGAAATTCATGTTACAAATTAATGTGATATTTAGAAAGTGAGATGTTTATCCTGATGAAATATTTTACACTACACCAGGAAAAGTTCAATACATTTTCTTGCACTGTTTGCTGTGGTTTTTGTTTAAAAAAAAAAGTATGTAAAAATATAGTTAACAGTATATATCAAAAATATAATGTGTATATAACTTACGTGACCACCTACTGACAGATACCTCCCACAGCAAAACCAGGACTGAAGGTATTAGTATAGCAAATTTCCAAGATTCTTTCTCTGACATCCCTTTGTTTTTCCTGTCTTTCTGATCCATAGTTCAGCAGCTCAGTGCTCAGGCATTCATGAGTACCAGCATCACACTGAGCATGGGTTTGGAGTGGAGCAGATGGGTGGATACAGCTCTCCTGCTGCAGCAATAAGGCCCAGAAGCAAAGGAAGTGAAATCACCCCATTGCCTCTGGAGAAGATTTTCTTGGAGGAGCTTTACGTGGTGGTGCCATTATTCAGGCTCAGTTATCTGGCAATGCTCTGCATGATGCAACCCTTGAAGTTTAGCTGATGGGTTATATATGCCATATGTCTACAAAATTACGAGCGATATGGATAGGGTAAAATGACCACGGTCCTTTGCTGTGCCACAAAACTGAGTGAAGGAAGGAAAACAGATTGCACTTAAAAAACAAACCACAAACAAACCAAAAACAACCCCACCCACACATTGTACATCATCCTAAAGTGCACTACAAAATAAATAATATTTTGCAGTGATTGTTGTACACCAATGCTTTACAAATCCCTGGACATTCTGAAGTATACTACTACTACAACATCATTCAGACCATACCATCTACCTCATTAAGTCTCAATGTTGAAAATTAGTAGTTAATGAAACACTGAGCTGATGCATCTTTTCTGTGTTTTTCTATCCAACGTAACTGTCAAAAGCAAACATACGTTTGCTGTGAAGCAACTGGTTTTCTAACCTACAGCTACGGAGGAGGAAGGAGTGGGAGTAAGCAGAAGCACGACATGAAAGAGGGTATGAAAGCATAAAGCCAAAGAAGTTAAATGTCTGGCAGACAGCAGCTCCTTGTTTAGACCCACAGAGCAGCCAGCGATAAAAAGAAGAAGAAAAGACATGAACAAAACAAAAAATACAGTTTAAAATCCTCTTATGGTCGGTTATCTCACAGTAGTGCTCACAGCACGGTAGTTTCCCCAGCAGCGCTGTCGGGGCAGCTGCTGGTAAAGCTCTGCTCCACAGCGGTTTCAGTTCAGCTTTCTGATGGGAATCAGAGACTTCCTGACCCACACCCGCCCCTACCAGACCTCGTGACACACGCGGGGCCCAGGAGGCTTCCCCGAGATCTCCACAGGTTGTTATGCTCTCTCTCACAGATAACAACTCCCAGCACTTGGGACTAGAAGCAAAAGTAGCAGCAAAAATGCACTCTCCTTCGGCAGGAGTGTGGCTGGGTAGCAGGAGCCCTGTTCTGGAGGCTTTTGTTTCACAGGGGAACCTGTCAAAGTTCTCATGCTCTGATTCAGGCTTAGGATTAGTTCCAGAAACATAACTTTCTTGTGGTTTTCATTTGTTTGTTTTTGGCACCTCATAACCATAGAATCATAGAATCATTTTGGTTGGAAAACACCCTCAAGATCATCAAGTCCAACCATAACCTAACTCTAGCACTAAACCATGTCCCTAAGAACCTCATCTAAACGCCTTTTAAACACCTCCAGGGGTGGTGACTCCACCACTGCCCTGGGCAGCCTGTTCCAATGCCTGACAACCCTTTCCATGAATTAATTTTTCCTAATATCCAATCTAAACCTCCCCTCGCTCAACCTGAGGCCATTTCCTCTTGTACTGTCGCTTGTTATTTGGGAGAAGAGACCAAGCCCCTCCATGCTACAGCCTCCTTTCAGGTAGTTGTAGACAGCGATCAGGTCTCCCCTCAGCCTCCTTTTCTCCAGGCTGAACAGCCCCAGTTCCCTCAGCTGCTCCTCATCAGACTTGTGCTCCAGGCCCCTCACCAGCTCGTTGCTCTTCTCTGAACTCACTCCAACACCTCAATGTCTCTCTTGTAATGAGGGGCCCTTACATCTGCCTGCACTGCATGACTCTTTCCCCCTGCAGACATCAGCTTCCGTGCCTTTGATGGGGTCCACGTTGAAACAGGCTGGGAAAACAGGAGCAGAAGGTCTGGCTATCACCACTTCACTTACTCTTTGGCACAGCACCAACCCCGATGGAACATCACTCCGTGAACACTGTGTAAATGTTATCTAACACCAGCAGGAATAATGCTTACTATAGCATGCAGCTATTAAAAAAAAAATAAACATTCATATTCAAGAAAAGCTAAAAAACGCTCCTCATTCTCATCCAGTATTCTGAACAGATCAAGTATCTTTAGTTGAAGCTAAATAAGAGCTAATTAAAGTAACTCAGGATTCACAGTAACAAAAGCTCTATAGATTGTATTGCAACTGTACTCTGAAGAAAAAACCGTAAACAGAACAGACAGAGATTTGTTTCCTGTGGGACAGGCCATCATCGCTGCCTCTGCAACACCATTAGTGTCTAAACACCAGAATCTGTGCTCACCCTACCCAGTGAGAAAACACTTTCCCTGTATTTCTAGCTGAGCCCACTCAAGTATTTTGACCTGACACCTGGAATGGTTCCAGACACCCACAGGGGAGAAGAGCACACCACTCACTGCTCTCCTACTCCACACCACTGCTCCCCACTAGCATCTTACCTTTTTTCTTCTTCGGTTGTTCAAATTCTGGAGTCTCTGGTGATTCAGCGTAAGGGTCTGGGGTTTGGTGAACTTCCACCACTTCAGGGATCCCATCAAGTGTGACTGACACGTGCGTAATAGGAGCCACCATATCATCATCTTCAGTTGCACCAAACATAGTTGCTTTAGGGAAGGGGACAAGAGGATTATTTTCACACAGCCACGAGGACTTTTAAAAGCTCTTTTTTTAAACAGCAAAAATTTACATACAGAGTAAAACAAAACTATGACACTTAAGGTCTTCATGGGAGAAAAGACTAGTTCATCATGAAACATATCCACCCGCATTTAACACAACCAGAAGTACTATTAAAACAGAACAACTTAATGATATAAGGATATAACCCACTCTCCCAGAAAACACAATTATTTGGTGATCACACATTTTTATTCATATTTAAGGCAATCTGCAGATGTAAGTGTACATTTTCTTCTCTTGGCAACATAAACAGACTAATCCTTTATCAGCCAAGCAAAATGCTGCAGTCTAAACCACCTGACTTCATTCACACCATCCCTCTGTAATTTTTGACTCTTTTCTTACCTGTTCATCTCTGGCACGGCAATGAAATCTTTCATTGCATACAACACTGAATTTCTGATATCTATGTACATATCTATCTGATACGTATGCAAAGGCTACCTGGAAGCAAAACAATGCAGCCATGCTGCACTGAATCCCTGCTTCTTTCACAAATAAACAAGGCAAATGCAGGTTAGATTTGCTCTCATAAAAAACGTACTTATTCTTTTTTCATCCAACATAGGACCAGGAGAGTCCATATTGAGAAGTGCTTCAGCAGCCTCAATTGTTTCCATTGTTTCATCTCCATTATGACAAGATGCTTCAACTAAAGGCAAGAGAGAAAAATTAATTCTTAACAAGCTACGAACTGGACTTAAAGCTCAGGATGATTTTTATTCCTCCTTCATTTCTAGAAGAAGTGGCAAACACAGTCTTCTACCAGATGAGTAGTAATGAGTAAGCTGGGGAGATAATGCACACTGCAATCATTTCATTTATTTAATATACTGAATTTTTCAGTTTGTATGTACCAAAAAACCCCAAACAAACAAACAAACCAACCCAAACACAACAGCACAAACCCTTTGTTTCTGCCTCATCTTTCTAACCCCTCTTTTTGCTGATCACGCACATGCACTAAAACACAATACCAATGAACCCTAAGAAATATTACTACCATAAATAATATTCCAGACAGTATCTTTAAAAAAAACCAAACTCAATATTGCTAATTTCTTCTTTTAGAGAACTTCTATTAGAGAGCACGTGATCTAAAGGTGTAATGGAATCATAAACTATTTAAATCCCTGGGGATTACAGGCAGGGCTAACAGCACAGGCTCCAGGAACACGGTGGAAAGCAAACATAAAACACAAAAGCAATACAGAGGCCTGGCAAACTTCTCAAAAATTTTGACTACTACACAATCCCTCATCAGTCTACTGATGAGCTCCATTGATGAGCTCTAATGATGACCTTAATTTTTAATTAAGGTCATTTGAACCTATACACCAGAAAATCCAATAAAATGTCATTTTGTAAATTAACAGCTGTCCAAGAAGATAATATTGGTTTGATTAGAGATCTTGCCAGAGGATTTTTTTTTCAAAACAATTGTAACATGACAAATAAGTTAGATGCTAGTTCCAACACCTGGTACTGTAAAGCTTCGGAAACGTTTAACACATTCTTTTAGAAATTACTCTTTGTTGGATGAAAATGTACGGCCCAGGCTTCCTGACCCTTTGACAAGAATTTGAAGCTATGTTGGGGAATTCACGTGCATCTATCAAAGCAACACAAAGGGCTGCATTCGTATTCCCCTCTCTAGGACACCAACAAACCTCAGATATTACTTTCTCAGTCCTGTAATGAGTCAGCTTCACATTCTCTCCCCCTGTTCAGCTTTGAGGAATTTTGGGTGGGGCAGTCAAAAAAAAACCAGAAGAGACTGACTGACGGAACAAGCAAAAATGCACCATAAAACAATACAATGACCTTGGAACACTTCTTCTTCCCATGCAAGAAAGGAGTTTATGCCAGAAAGCAGAACTTCTATGCTTTTTTAAAATAAAAATCACGGTAACAAAGCACCCACCCCATGAGCACTAAACAATCACATAACTAAAAAAAAAAAACATCAACACAAAACAAAAAACCCAGTTTCACCCCAAATGTTTACAGCTTCAGCAATCATATCATTAGGAGAGGTCAAAGATGACTGCAGACATTCACACATCAGCCCTACCTCCTGCACTCAGCTGTGATTTCCAGGCAGCACACAGAGCTCAGGACAAGCCTCCTTACCTTCTGGATTTTTCTTGACCTCAGTCCTACTATGCCCCAAGCATCAGAGGCTCACACCAAGACACAATAAAGTAGAGACGGTTGTTGAGATCCCCTAACTCACCAAGCAACTCTCCCTGTTGTCCAGAGGATACCCTCCACCCCACACCTTGCACAGACATTCAGCCAGTTCGGGACCTGCACCTTCTGGCCGACATCTCCAAACAGGCTTAAGAAATGAGAAAGGCAGAGCTGAGGAGGTGAACAGTGTGAAAAGAGACAAGGGGAGGTTAGTGAGTGCAGACTATGGTCATGGCTTGGAAAGCCATAGAGCAAGACCGCAGCAAACTGCTGACAGTTTTGTCATGCAGCTTGCAGGCTCAGGAGCTCAGTCCCAGAGCATCTCGTCCCCAAGAGACAACCAGCATCCCTGGGGAATGCTTGGGGAGCTGAAGAGGAGGCTGGACCAAGTGCAGCCATGCCCGTGCTTGGCCCTGCAGTGCCAACTTGATCACATCTGGTTCTACGTTTCATTTGGATGGGAACTTCCCTATAATCTACCAACATAACAAAGACCACAATAAGGACATCACCCTAAATACAGGCACACAGCAGCGCCAAGGCAGCTGTCGGCAGTTCTGGTGTTGTCTGAATGGATGGGAAGGTCAGTCGCCACGATCCAGCTCAGCCAAAGCCACTGAGCGGGGCTGGGTGACGGTGCCACATACAACTTAAAACCAGCAGCAGCAGCCCCTGGTCCTCAGTGCTGTGGGTGGGGAGGAGGGAGCAGCTGCTGTTTGCTCCTTCCCCAGCAAGAGCAAACCCTCCCGCTCGCTTTTGGGTGCTGAGGTGACAGAGCAAAGTCAATTCTACACTCTGAGTAACAGCAGTCAAAGCAGAGGTCCCCAGCTTCACATCGCTGTTACACCGTGTGGCTAGAAGTCAACCATCTGTATCCCAGACTAATGAAAGGAACTTAAAACATATAAATGATTACTGAAATTGATATAATTTGATGCTCACCAAAGTGTATGGAGTGCCAAAGGTCTATCCACACAGAATGACAAAAATTAGTTTCTTAACCACATTAATGCTCTTGCTGACATCCTTCTGCATTAATGCTCTTGCTAACACCCTTTAAGCCTTCTCTTAGAAGATGACTTCACAAGATGGTTCAAGCCAAATTAATATTTCCCTGTTGCTGAAAAAACAAGGGCTGTGGTTCTTCCTCTTATCTCTGCCCCTGGTTCATGACCCAGACTCCTGACACTTAACACAAGCCAGGCTTCATGTTTTTTTGATCATGCAGCAAGATAATTCAGCTTTAGAAAATGGCTGAAGAGAAGTTTTTGTGATTTTGCAGGTTTAGCAAGTTGAATAGTGAGAACCCAAGAGCTAACACAAACAAGTTGTGGTGTACTGCACAAAGGAGATGAAGCGCCCACCTCTCTGTCCTACTGGCAGCAAGACACTAATTCATGTCCCTCAAGACAGTGCTTGCAGATAACCCACTCAACTACCAAGGGCAAGTTGGTGTCTGTTATTTTAGTTTTCCTCTTAACGTTGCAAAACATTAAGAGCACAACATTCTGGAGCACAAGTCTGATGAGGAGCAGCTGAGGGAACTGGGGCTGTTCAGCCTGGAGAAAAGGAGGCTGAGGGGAGACCTGATCGCTGTCTACAACTCCCTGAAAGGAGGCTGTAGCATGGAGGGGGTTGGTCTCTTCTCCCAAATAACAAGCGACAGTACAAGATGAAATGGCCTCAGGTTGAGCGAGGGGAGGTTTAGATTGGATATTAGGAAAAATTAATTCATGGAAAGGGTTGTCAGGCATTGGAACAGGCTGCCCAGGGCAGTGGTGGAGTCAGCATCCCTGGAGGTGTTTAAAAGGTGTTTAGATGAGGTTCTTAGGGGCATGGTTTAGTGCTAGGATTAGGTTATGGTTGGACTCAATGATCCTGAGGGTCTCTTCCAACCAAAATTATTCTATGATTCTAAAAGGGTAATCCAATCACTGACAGTTACAATATAGACACAAATTGAAGAAGAATTGGGATGAAACAGCTTATTTGTTACACTTCAGCAAAGTCACAGGTGGAAGAATGGTGGTGGTGGTGGAGGTAATTTCTAAGCAGCATCAGATTTCAAGTGTTATTTTAAATAGGTAGAAATTTTAAAAAGAGAGGAAAAAAAAAAAAGAAAAAAAGAAAAAGGAGGAAAAAAAGGAAAACCACACCTAAAAGTAACTTAATTTTTTCCAGGGTACTCCACAGGTTCTTGTTTATCTGAGCAAGCCACAAACGTAAGTCTCCATATTTGCATACCAATTACAGCCCAGTTACTGCGAACTCGTGTTCACTATGAATCAGCGCTGGCTGTGGGCACAAGGCTTGCCCAAACACGGCTCTCTGCTGCTCACTTGATGGGGACAGAAACTCCACCTCACGCTGGAAGGTCCCCGCCTCTGGCCAAAGTCCTGCTTTCCCTGCTCCTGCCCAGCATCTTTTCTGAAAGCTTCACCCTGTTCCTGGGAGTCCCACCTTGGTCCCGTCACCTCCCGACAGCACGAGTCCTTGTCCAGGCCAAGCTAAGGGCTGCTGGGCTGCTCACAGCCATGTTTAAATTCATGTCTGGTTTTACTATGGATAAAAACAGGGACCGCAGAGCCTGCAAGTATTACCAGAAGAAATCTAAAGTTCTTAAAAATAGAAAAATATCCATTAAACACAAAGGCGCCCACTTGTGCAGAATGATTGCTTTTTAGTATCAGCTGTGAACTGACTGTTAACTGATACTGACAAATAATTTAAGAACACAGGTATTTCAGGAGACCTACACATTACCCACCCTTCATTCTCTCTTTAAAATAAGGCTTTAAAATTTGTGAGGATAATTATCTCGTTGGGGAGCTATAGGAACAACTCTCACTGTTTGTAACCAGATGCTACATGCAGCGGTGAATAATTTCTTCATGAAGTAACTGAAACCATACCCATTTTTTTTTTTTTTTTTTTACAACTGGCTCCTCATAAACTAAAGATCCTCACAGATTAACACTGTGAGGTTCTGTTTCCACCTAACTACTCCTTTGGGTTTCTTTGCAGCATCATAAATGATCACCAAAGGCGCTGGGTTTGTGCGGGACTGCAGCAGCCAACATCTCATTGCCTTCACTCTCCTACCCGACCGGCTTCACCAAACGTACCAGCCAAATGCCAGCCAGCTTCAAAATGCTGTAAAATAACTTCTGAACTGGCTATTGAGCACCGTTATTGATCCATGAAGACGCACACTTCCACACTCCTGATTCAGAGCAGTGCATGGGGCGTCCAAGTGCAAATTTTCTGTCCCTCCTCCCTCATCCCCATAAAATGACTCAGTGCAGCCACTTCCCTGATGCTTTCAAAACAACGCCAGAACAGGTGAACCACAAAGTGCCAGAGTTTGATTAACTGTTATTTTTCCAAATTAAACTGGCCAGACATGGCAAAGGTTAAAAAACCAAAAAAGGTTTCAGGAAGTTCCATAATCCAATTAGTTACTCCTTCCTATGCATCTTATAACTGTAATTAGTTACATTAAGAAGGTAAATAAAGTGTAGCAAATTGTACCATCTGACAAGTTGGCCTAGAATTTATTCTGCACAAAATATTATCCCCTGTATTTTTCAGAGGAAAAAAACCCAAACCAAACACTTCAATATTCTCTTTAGAGATAAAACTTCATTCAAAGCCAAATGTTCCAATTTATTTTCTTAATCGCCCTTTACTACATGACAGTTAATCATTTAAAGTCCCATAATACTGGCAACAAACTGACCATATAAATTACCATCGTAGTTTTTTCCAGGGAAAAGTACTTTTAAAGAGGACAGTGATTAAGAAATGTCTGCCTATTCATTATAAAAAAATTAGAGCGTGAGCATTAATGTAACTACATAGCTGGCTGTTGGCCATCTGCCAGCAGGGTTTCACATGTAACAGATGCTGTTCTTATAGTTTTCTGCAGGTTATAATTTATACTATAGTTAAGCAATCACCCATGTGTGATAGCTCTGGATTTGAAGGGCTGAAGCTACAACCTATAAATGGAAAAACCTACCAGCCTCCATCATTCTGCAGACAGAACCCTAAACACTAATTGCTTCAGTTTCAGGAGGCCTACTGCTAACTTCTGTTAGTTCAGGAGAAAAGAGAAGTTTAATATATGACAGAGTCATAAGACGGTACTGAAAAAACTGCTAAATTAAAAAAAAAAGGGCAAATCTTGCATATTAAGCAGGCATTTCTCTGTAAGGTTTAGTCACAAATGATGGTGGTTTCAGTTTCATTTTGCTGTGAACTTCAGCCCTATGAATATTTTAACGTGGAATTAGTACAGTCTTTATAATGTCTGATCCTTTCTCAAATGCGTAACGTGAAAGCAACTGAAAAGATCGGTACAAACTTCAAAGAGCAAAACAACGGGTTTCACCGCTGAGACAAAACATGCCATGCAAACAATTAAAAAAAAAATAAATAAAGAAAAGAACTTGGGAACTTAAGGGAGGGGGAAAAAGGCAGCTGAAAAACAGAATAGGTGGGAAACGTCATTTACGATTAGTCCCATTTCAGAGGCAGCTCATGGGAAGCTGCGCTCGAACCTGGTCTCCCCCACGGCAGCCCAGCAGGTCAAGTGGGCAGCTGCGGCCACAGCCGATGCTTGCGGCAAGCAGGGAGGTGACAGAGGGCTCGTTCCACAGTGACCTTTCCTCACCTCCTGTGCGTTGCTTTTGCACCCCTGGGCCCCTGAATTCTGCCCCACTTGAGTGAAGCAGGATGGCTCCCTGTCCGAAAGCCAGGGCTGAGCCGCCGGTGCTGGTCCCTGCCCGGCCTGGGCTCATCCGCTCCCTTTCCAAGGCAAAACACAGCACTCACCAGAGCCAGCAGGACGGAGGGTGTGAAACAGATAATTAGTTAACATCTCATTCACAACAATAATCTCTGCAAAGTGGCAGCTCTGGTTCGCTAAGGACTTCGCCTTTAAAGAAAACCAGATTGCTTGAACTACAATGGCTGATGGGAACAATACCGTGCTTGTCTCTCTCCAAAGTATCGCAGAAACCCTTGGACACCATCACGTACAAGGATTACATATTTTCAGTCTCTGGCAGCAATTTGCAAACCCTTCTCATGTGAGCAGCAACAACAAAAACCAACGCTAACAAGAGCATTCAAAAAAGTGGAGTTTCACAATTACTCATGCTAGTAAAAATTCACACATAATATATTACAGTGAATATAGATTCACAAAAATGATCCGCTATGAAAAATTTCACACAGCCACATTAAGTGGTGCTTAAGTAACACACTGAGGAAATGCCAGTTGCAGTGTGAATAATTAATATGAATAGCGAGTGAATAGCTGGCAAGAGGTTTCAACTTGAAATAATGTCTAAGTATGTAAAACTTTTTCGAATAATCAGCTAACTTATTTGTACAGTCATAGTCTGTTCACAGATAATTCACTACTAAGAAAAAAAAAAGCCATTTTTATCAGATAAAACCACTTACTGCGAATAGCTCATGTCAATTTACTCTGTGAACTGTTCCTCATGTCAAGTTCTGTTGAGCTTTTGTTTTGCTTTTGGTGGTAGAAGATTATATCAGAGTGCGCCTTTGGAAATAATGTCAAAAGCATGACTGAAACCAGCAAGCTGTCTCCAGCCCTGGAGACAGGCCAGCTGTGAAGCCCAATGGCTGAAAGAAGATGCAGAAAGAGATCCTCTCCCTGTGAAGTATCTACTTCCATCTTTCAGACTCGTTCTGCAAAAATGCTTCAACTACATGCATTCAGTGAGGGGCTGTTTTTTTAAAAATGTACTATATCTTTGAGCTTTCCTCTTGTGAAATGTTTTCTCTTTGGGGCTACTTTTTCTAACAGAACTTAAACAGAACATCTGTATTTTAGGCATTAATCATTATGAGAGATCCAGAATGAATACTACGCTGAGCATACTTACAGGAGTAAGTCACGCTAACGTGCACATTTTATGGCTAATTGTATACCCTCGGGAAGCTAAAAGCAGTACATCTACTCAAGCTGCACATTCCTGCTTTTTGGTGTGTATGTTTACTTAGGTATATACCAACCATTAAATAAGAGCAAACAAATGCTGTGAACAGCAAAGAAAAATCTCGTAGGTACTGTGAGTAGGACTCTGTCTTAATCTCCGTTGATGGATGAAACTCTTCACCATTATCAGCTGTGCAGCTGGGATTACAAACCACCTGCTAACAGTATTAATGCCATTTTCTCTGTCTCGTACAGAATTAACAGCATTCAGAAGTACTATAATTTTGTTTCCTGTTGTTTTTTGTCATTAAGCTTTTTTCTACCATTAGCCACAGCCATCTTGGTGCAAAACCATGGCACAGAAACGTTTTTATTGCCAACCTGTGAGGGTGATGTCATCATCTTCTATTATTTGCTCTTCTGCAACGTCCAGAGAGTTCTCAGTGATCATGTCACTGGGTTCATCCACGCAGGTTAAGCCAGAGTAGTTGTGTAGGAGCTCTGCGCTAGGAACATGCTCCACGATGACAGCAGGGAAGATAGATGGATCACCAAGCTGGGGGGTAGAAAAAATAAAATTAAAATCATAATTACTTTAGACTACATCTCATCTAACCACTTGCTGATTAATACTTCAACAGACCTATGCCACATCACTTGAATATTAGACCTTCAGTACCAAAAAATAAGATTATTTTTAGCATGTAAAACCAAGCAGCAGCAGGGTCTCACTATGGGCCAGAAGCTGAATATCACTGTAGTATCTAATATACTGATTTTACTCCCATAGGTATGTCCTGGTTTCGTTAAAAACAAATTTATCTTTTAGTGGATTTTCCTGTCAGCTAAAGTCCTTTTACTAACTGCACTTTTCTGAAAACTAGATATATGTTTTGGCAGACATAGCAATGGAATGCAAGGATAGCTGCACATCCTGCAAGAGCAGTGAACTAAAACAGGTGACCAAAAACTGACCAAGTATTCCATCCTATTCACGTGATACTTCATATAAAAGTGGGAGAGCATGAGGATCTCGTCCCTTTTTCCTTATGGCCAAGATTAGGAGAGGACCTTGCGGATCATCCCTGCGAACTGAGGCCTAGTGACAGACTGAATCCAGTCCTGGTTGGCTGCAGAGTCCAGTCCAGGACTTCCAGGTGCCAGCCCTATATCTGCCAGAGCAGTTGCTGGGACTTTCAAGACTGGATTTGTATATTTTGTATTATTTTCTCTATTTTATTAGTAGCATTAGTAAAACATTTTTAATTTTTTCCAACTCTCTTCTCTCTGTCCTTCTTTTCCTCTCAATCACCTGTCCTTAGTGGAAAGGGGGGAGAGGGAAGGGCTAAAGGGGGAAAGGGGGAAGAAGAGAGGGCTAACAATACATCTGCCATGGTTTATTGTCACCCTGCAATCAAACCTTAACAAGGTAATACCAGACTCCCACGACACTATTTCATAGTATAAAAGCTGACAATACAGAGGAGTGGCACAGCACAGTAAATACTAAACACTGCTGGCAGTAATACGGGGCAAGTAATTTGCTGCAAGGACCTTAATCTTTTGCTCTTCCCATCAAGCTGGGGGTGCAGGAGTCCTGTGGCTGTCAGGACTGGATGAAGCTCTCAGAAGAACCAGGTTTCCCATGAGACACTTTGAAATCACTATTTTAGGAGACACTTGCTACAAGAACAAGGGATGCAACAGGGAGTACTTGATATAAATGCCGTAATACTTTCCCTCTCTAATTCTCACGGCTTTAGTCACTTGGCATTACTTCCCCCAAGCTTTCCTTCCTAAGTCAGCTTTCAGACATCATCCTTCTGTCTCAATAGTTACTTTGCATCAGATATAGAAAAGGCAGCTGGGAAAACAGAAATCAAGCTTACCAGTAATAATAATAAGATGCATACTCTCTGAAAAGGTGACCATTGAACAGAAAGAGGTTTTCAGAAAATACCATTTATTACAGACACAGTATTTTCCAAAGTGAGTCTTTTAAAATGTCATTTGCAGGAAGAAAGTTGTAGCAAATGATAGCAGAGCAGGCTCCAAGAAAATCTAGTGTAACTCTAAGGTTCCCTCACTATCAAAATAAATCACATTATGAATGTGGCAAGCTTAAAAACAAGAAAACAAGTGAAAAAGTTCCCAAAACATGCTTCTGAGAAAAACAGTATATATACATATGGTCTCATCCTACACAGAAGAGCACAGATATGCACGGATCAAGCAGGGTTTTTTTTATTTAAACACACAAGGAAAAAATAAACAAACAATGAAAACCCAAACAGACAACCATTTGACTGTGAGCTTGCTTAGGGACCGCTCGTGTCTCAAAGTCTTGTCACCACACACACCACCACCAGTGGAAAAGGGGCATCAGAGCTACTGGCTCATCACAGACAAGGGCTATGGGAATCAGCCTCTCCTAAGGGAAGAGTCTGGAATGCAAGTACCAAAAGTGGAAAATGCAATTTGAAGTTTTAAAGGGCAGTAATTACCACTTAAAATTGGTCTGTGTTCTGTAAAACGTGTCTCAGCAACAACGGTGATAAAGGGCAACCAGGTAAAAAGAACGAATTAAGAAAAAAAGTAGTATTTCTATGGGCTTCTATCGAAGACAGTCTGCAAAAGACTTCAACAAGAGCAAAAAAAACCCCAAGAAATAACCTACCTACTCTACCAAGCATAAGCTTCAAAATAGATTAACATGGTAGGAGATCAATAAAAATGAACAAAGGAGAGACCAGCTAAAGCTCTCTTGTGCAACCACGTTGCCAGATGATGGGCACATATTGAGTCAAGCAATGGGACAGCTTCTACTTTGTATCTTCAAGGCCACCTCTATCTATCTCGCCAGGACTGAGAAACCAGGAATCATCAGTGGCCAAGAGGTTCCCACTGTTCCTCAGGAAGAATCAAGTTCACATTTTGCATTCTGTTCACTGACCCAAACATCCCTGATCCTACTTGCCTCGAGGCAAGAATAAATAAATAGATTTGATTAAATAAAAGCCACAATAATAAAAAAGATGAAGCACTGTAAAGAGAGAAGAAAAATAAAATACTGCATACATTTTAAAAAGGTTTTTTTCAACAATATGTTCTATAAACTAGAAGGAGGATGGTCCATTACAGCCTCATTATCGAGATTCAATTAATAGCTCAATTTCAGTAATATGCTACAGTACATAATTCTGGGGATGCACGTTATCTATCTTGTACACCCATATATATTAACTACACAAAAAAAAACATTTAAAAAGGATTATATACAACATTCTACTGAGGCTCCTGTCACCTGCAAGCAAGCAAAGCACATGTTTTGCAAGTACCTGTTCAGTATTTTACTAAGCAGGTAAAAACTACGGATTTTAGGTAGAGAAGAAACAAATCAGGAGACTTCAGTCTTCTGATCCTGCTTTAGTTCGCGGACACTAAGGGTGAGGTTAATCTCACCTAACTTTGGACAGCTGTGGTGCAGACACTTGGACTGGAGCTGGGAACCCCAGGTTTCCTTCAGAGCCATCAGAGAGAAATGGCTGTTTCTGAGGCACAATTTCCCTGCCCAGTTTTACGCTCCTGTGCGTGAATCATGCCCTAAAAATGCCTGTTCCTCTCCATTGACTTAAAAAGGGTGGAGGAGTTGGAGTGTCTATTTCTGATGCAGGCATCCATCTCCTACATGTTCATCACCAAATGGCCAGCTGCCTCCCTGCCACGTCATCGAAGACAGAAGCTCCTTCCTCCCGCCTTCTGTGGCTGCACCAGCTCGATAGCTGCGGGGTCTGCAGCAGCAGATCGAGTTGTCTGTGCTCACTATCAGCCTCGTGTTAGCTTCTTCTGGATAAAAAAGTTACTCTGGCTCAGCGCTGTCCTTCTCTAATGACTGACGCTCACATTGCTGACTTGGCCCCTGAGAGGCAAAACCACCTCCAGTGTTGCTGTTTTCTTTAGTGGGGACAAGTCATAAAAAACTGTTTCAGAACCATAAATGAAACACAGATAAAACCAACTGATTGTCACACGTTTCCAGCGCAGCTTCTCAAAGCCCTATCTGTATCATACCCTACTCACCACTCTGCTGTGAAACCAAATTACAAAAGTCCAAGTACACATGTGTTACCGAAACACGCTTCACCGCTGACCAAAATGTTCCCCATGGCACTGAATACTGCTGCTCTCACGCATTTCAGCGGCAGTTGATATCATCTGTATGATCAAATGTGATCTGCTCTGCAAGGCTAAACTGTATTTTGACCATGTCTAGAAACAACCACCACACGTGTACTCTGACACGGTTACTGTGTCTGTCTCCAGGCAGAGAAACCCCCATGCCAGGGGAATACCTCGGCGCTGGACCGTCCAAGGAGGTTGCTGACACAGTATGCTTCCGAAAGACAGAAGACACACAGAAAAGCATTCCATCATGATAAGACACATGAAATGTGTTTTTCTTTAATTTAATAATAGCTTTGAACTGGAAGATTCAGAGTAAACATCACTTCTTGTGGCCTTTTATGTCAAAACCATTGTTACACCTGCTTCCAACTCACACCTTGCAGAGGTACAACGCATGGATTTTCTTTCTTGCCGCAGTTGTGAAAAGGAAAGGCTGGAACAAATATACGATATGCTTTCAGAGAGAAACGCATTCCGGCAACTGCAATCACATGTAATTTGAAAAGCGTTTTTGCAGAAACCGCCGTCACTTTTTTGTACAACACCTGCAATTGGTTATCATTTCATTAACAAGGATTTCATTCAGTTTTAAAAGCTACTATTAATGTATGTTGATGTCTATATGACTGCTGAGAGGTAAAAAAATCTCACATCAGCATTTTTATAATGTTCTTGATGTCACTGGAAGCACCTGAATCCCAACAGAGAGCCAAGCTAAAGCTTCCCATAGCTCTGTTGGTGTAAGATATATTATACCTTTGTACACATTTAGAACTGTAGAAGAGCCCGTGTTTACCATGGCTCCCTTTGATGCTAGCGTGTAATGAGAATATACCCAGCAAAAACATGAAACCACTAAACAAAACTAGGCAAAATGACCTCGGTGACTAGAAAATGGGCTTTGGTTTTGCTTTTTTTTGAAGGTGCCGACAGCAGAGGCAGCCTCTTGACTTTAAAGGCGTCCCCATGACGAGCATCTGAGAAATTATCAAGTTTCACAGAGGGATGCTGGAAGCACATTAATGCTACTTGCTTTCCTGAGGAGACAACCTCATTATGGATCTCACAACCATTCCGTTGAAGTCTTCATAAAACTGCAAGTGGATAAGAGAGGGACTTTCTATAGGAGCTGGAAATAGCCAAAAAAATGTAGACCTTGGCCTTGACCAGGTGACCTAATGTTTCAGAAAGCCCCTGGCAACACCTGGGAAGGTGGAAGAGCAAACCAAGGCATGAGAAAACGGTGCAGAAGTCATGGCCCAACCTAAGGGCTTGGACCCCTCTTCCTCAGAAGGGAAGAGAGAAAAGCTCCTCAAGATACAGAAGGTGCCTTCAGGAACAGGTTGCTACATGCGTCAGGGACACTTGAGAGAGGATCTGTTGGCAGAGCTGTCACGCTGGGGACATGCTACCAATTTAATGGTTGTGACGGTTCAGCCAGGTGTCCCTGGCACTATTGAAAGTTATTGAAGTTATAGCCAGGCGGGGATTGGTCTCTTCTCCCAGGCAGTTAGCAATAGGACAAGGGGGCATGGGCTTAAACTCTGCCAGGGGAAATTTAGGCTGGATATTAGAAAGAAATTCTTTACAGAGAGAGTGGTCATGCATTGGAATGGCCTGCCCAGGGAGGTAGTGGACTCGCCGTCCCTGGAGGTTTTTAAACTGAGATTGGACATGGCACTTAGTGCCGTGATCTAGTAAACGGACTACCCAGTCGATTCTGTGATTCTGTGAAAACTTCCTACTGTGGATCCAGCCTCTGTAGATGCTTCTATCCAGCTTATTAAATGAAAATATGACTGATCAAATATGACATTAATGAAGGACTAAATGAAAAGACATTGAGAGAAGAAGCTGTAGACATGAAGAAAAGCAATTTTAGGCAGCAGCACTGACTCAGCAAAATCCTGTAGGAACTCCTGCCCAGTTTTATGTGTGCAGTCTCTCTCTCTCGTAAAAAAAAAAAAAAGGCAAACCCTCTGTTTAACCAGGATCTCTGACATCTTGCAGCAGCCAAATAGGCTATCAGTAGCATTAGTGTAAGCCACTTGTTCCCTTTTTAAAATTACAAGGATATTTTCATCACATTTATTCCTAACCATACATGCAGAATGTGATAAATGAATGCTACAAGAAAAAATAAAAAAATTCTGAACTGAAAAGGATAACGCTGATAAGAGAGAGCATTTCCCGTTCACACGGGGCCACGTGAGCGAGTCCCTCCCACTGGCGCCTGCCCCTGGCTGAATGCTTACGTTTGCAAATGGACTGTTCATAATTTACGGTTGTTTAACCAAGACTTGAAAAAAACCCCAGATTTTAAAAAATAGCCATGAATTATGACTTCCTTGAAATACTGAGCAGAGCTGCCATTTAGACCCTGAACCTCTCCCCAGAGCTGTTCCGTGTCCTCTTGGCATGACAAGGCTCCTGGTAAAGCTTTGACAAGAAGAAAAGTACCACAGTTCTTGTAATGCCAGCTTTTGGGGGCATCACAAAAATAATTATCCAAAGATCAGTTAAATGACACCTGAGTACAAATACATCGCCTTCTGTATACTGATGAAGCTCAAAAAACGCTTTTGACCAACACAGAGCCCTTCCAGAGCTAAAATTTTTGCAAGGTACCCAAATCACATTATCCATCCCTAAATACAACCAATCTGTCCAGAATTCAAACACTTCAGGAGCAGCAATAGCAATAGCTCCTATGTTGTAAGTAGCAGATCAACCGGGTATAAGCAAGCAATAAGCTATTTTTTTGGGTTAATGTTGTACTATAAATCCTTGTTGGACCTAAACCTTGCTCTAGCTTCCCAGATCTTTCCCTATGCAGGATGCTTTTTCTACAGCTGAGTATTTAAGCTCTACCTTCATGCAGCCAGCTAGCTGCCTACCTGCACCTTTGATACCTGAACTAAGTCAACCTGGTGACTTAAGAGGGGTTTGCATTCAACTGTTTGCAGCCACAGACCTTCTGCTATGCATTCTGTCTCTCTGATCTTTCACATCTTTGATTTCATCACCTTTAGGGTATGCTACAGGTTGCCTTCTTTCCTTAGGCTTCATCTGGAGTAGGATTTATTTGGGTTATGAGATAAACGCCAAGGCTGAGTTTGTTCTGGAGCTGAAGAAAGCTCTGCTTAGGGAGGTTTTACTGCCCTATTGAGTGTTCTTTAATATTTTTAAAGTTTTTCAGATGAGCATCTGAAGAAATTGCAAGAGGCAGAATGCATAGCTAAACTGAACAAAACCATGTTTGCTTGCACTACCCCTTCCAGAAACCACGCTGTAGTAGCTCTCCCCATCTCAATTCTCCCCTCTCCCACTGGCTTGTAAAGTAAAGCCAGCAATGAAAAACAAACAGAGGTAATAAATAAGGCTCATTTTCAACCATGTTTGTGCAATTCCCATATCTAAATCCCCAGGCTACCACTAGCTCTGGAAAAATACAGGGAAGGAAGTTACATTACTAGTTCCACCCAAAAGTGAGTTAGCACTTTAGACAGACAACACTCAGTTCATTGAAATGATCGCATGACTCTGACAGCAGAAACAGGCTGCTGACCCAGCCAGATATGAGGCCACACAGAAAACCCACAGACAAGATTATAAAGCCATAAGTATTTTTGAAAAAGAGGAGAATAAATGCTTTTCACAGTCACAAAGAGAGGAGCAGTTTCTTGTGGCACTTCTCAGCCTGCCCCTCTGCAGTACCCAGACAACTTATTTCTTGTTAATAAATGCAAACCCCTACTATTAACCACCACCTATAGAGGAGCTGCCTTGTTCTTAAAATAGGAATCCTTCACTGAAGCCTGAGAACTCACAGGACATGGTTTAGATAATCTACAACTAATTGAGAGCCTCCTTCGATAGAAACAGACATCTTCTCTTCAGTGTGAAAGAAACCAATTTAAGTTACTTTGAAGCTTATTTCTGTATAGCCAGTATACAGTAACACAATTTAGGAACCAATCTGTAAAAAGCAGTGAGAAGGCAGCTACTGCTCCTTCTAGTCATCAGTAGTGTGACCGTGACTTTTATTCAGAATTTTATCCTAGCACACTAGGAAAGTTAAAAGTGCTGTTAAATACCAGAATTTGGGGAATTCTGTGCCACGGATGTATTCTACTGGCACAGATCAGCAACACAAGAAAAAACATTTTTGGAGGAGGATATCTCTGCAATACTGCAGAAGTTATAACATTTCAACCAATTTCTGTTCTGCCCATGCAAGTTACAGGAAGCAACAGGAAGCTTTCGAAACAGCACAAAGATCTGCTGCAACAATAATTACCTCAATGTTTGTTTTTTCATGTTTTACACTACATTTTTTCCTAATGTTTTCATAATATTCCTAACACCAATTTGTACAAATATGGTTTCTTACATTGTCCCATACCTGCTGCTCGTCCTCCATGACGTTGCTGGCAAATTCAAACACAAGCTCATTCTGCTGTACAACTGCTGCCATAATAATGCATTCCCAGGTCTCAGCTCCACATACGAAGAAAAATGTTCTTGAATGTGAAAGAATTGAGGTCCAGCTGGGCAGAAAAGCAGGATCGCAAAATGAATCAAGTATCAGTGTTCGTATTTCTCAGATCATCAGTGTTCCCAGGTTCTTCTCTTCTCGAAGGGAAACAAACCAAGGGAAATCCTTTCCTGAGTTGTTCTTCCCACCTTAATAGCACTTAGCACTGTGGAGGGAAAAAATTAAAAAGTTATAATTAAGAAAAGATTGCTTTAGCTACACTAAAGCTTGCTCCAAACTACAACTGTTCTAACTCACTCCAAGGAAGTCAGACACCTCTGTATCTTCAGAGGTATAACTTTCACTGATTAATACATATGAATTTTAACTCCCTTTAAAATAAAACTGTCCCAGGAGGTAAGACATCATATTGTTCAAAGTGTTTCATATTAAAAGCTGAAGCCAAAGAAAAAGTTACAAAAGTTAACAAAAAGAAAATCCATATTTTCATTAGATTCATACATGCAGTTTTCACATTCATTAGTAACTCTCATCTGTAAGGTATATTCAAAGTAAAAATACAAGACCCAGACCGACCTACTCAGCTGTAGGGTATCCCAAGTGTATCACCTTTGTTCTTCACACACAGTTCAAATTCAGCAAAGTTGTTATTTTGCAAGTAAAATGGTCTGGATCTTGATTTCCACAGTGTCAAAGAGATGAAACCAGTGAATAAATTTTTTGTACAAGGCAGAGAGTTCCTGAGTTCCTACATGAAGCAATTCTTCAGCTTCTTGTTAAAAATGCACTGTAAACGTATCCTTATCTCTAGCACAGGCTCACAAGCAGCCGGAAGGAAACAGCACTGACCACGTCATGGCAAATTAGAACAGGCAAAAAAAAATGCACAGTACAATAGCAAAGAAAAAAAATATATCCTAAACTACAGAATGTAAACAGCTTCACTGGAGGGATGCGTGCCTACAGTGCCCACATTTTCATTTACTCATCTGCACCAAAGGTAAACATGGTTAACATGAGCTTACAAAGAGGTGCGCTGTATCACTTCTGGGGAAAAAGGCGAGCACAAAACGTAATCTTTTTATACAACTAAGGTGACCAATACATAAATGAAAAAATCCACCGTCTCAAAAGAATAACAGAAACAGGTGTCTAAAATTAGGAACCTAAGGGAATATGTTGGTGCCTAGGAATTTAAATCCATATGTTTTTAAGGAAGCGAAATGTGTGGTGCCTAGTGTTTTGATCAAAATTCTTGAAACTGCCTTTGATTAAGGGCTGCTGTGACAGAAGAGCCAGAAGTCTAACATGTACCCATCCAGACTGAGCCCCCTAGAAAAGCCCATGGGTGACTTCAGTGCCACTGGTGAGGATTAACATCTGCCTTAGTTCAGGAGGTTTCACTTTGCCTTGTTTTTGCAGTAGGCTGCAACTCAAAAAAAAAAAAAATAAATGAAGGGCATCTTCCTCTCCTCAGTGCCAAGCATTTTAATTAGGGAGGATCATGTCACAGGCTCATACTCCCTCACTCTACGAAATGTAACAGCTGTTTTTCCCATATAGATTGTGGTATTCCCAAATTCCTAAGTAGTGATGGCAAAGCATTCAAGCGTTTAAGTCACCAGATCCTACCCTTCTAAGAAATCAGGAAACACAAGATTATGCAAACAGGAGAAGCTCCCCAAATTCCTAAGTGTGCTTTAATTAGCTGTTAAAGGGTTCATAAGAGTAGCCACAACCCTAACAAGAAAATATTTGCGTTAATGAGAGCTACATGCATGAACAGAGCAGGATATGCTTTGAGAATCATGACTGTTCAACCTCAGCCCTTGCTATTTGGTAGCCTGACTTAAACAGTTAACATGGCTTTCTCTGTCCTCCGGCAGGTCTGAAAGCATTACAGGCAACCATATAATCCTGGGTAACTTCTCTAAATGTAATTACTTGGCCACAACTTCTAGAGTAGTTACATTTATACAGTCCTAAAATTACATTCGGCCCTTAGAAGGCAACTGCAAGGCTGATGTGGCCCCTGGCGAAAATGAGTTTAACACCCCTGTTCTAGAAGATAAGAATGCCACTAAGAAATTACACACATATGCCAGTACAGTGGGACTGAAACCAACTTGCCCCAGACTCCTACTGTCCTGTATGCCAGCCTGAAAACAAAGTACATAGCCATATAATCTATAGTTTAATATTGCCTACAGAAAGTGATTGAAGTGGGTCCATCTATGTCAACAGGGATGTACCAGCTCTTTCAGAAGAGAGGATAGGTATGGAAATTTATTTAAGTACAACTTCTATTTTGGTTACTGCTTGGAAATAAACTGTAACTCTCCACTAAGATGAAATAATAGTATTTTAAGTCACTCCCTCTAAACAGTGAAGAGTAACTTCACTCCAAAGGATCACTGGGCAAATATCAGAAGCTCCTCAGCTTCCAAATGGAGACTTATTTCAAAAGCGGGGTTAAGCTAACTGTCCAGGGAGAACCAGAGTTGAAATACAGCAAGGGCTTATAACTATCTCCATTACAATGATTGAAGCCACATGTACGAACAAAGAGTACTAGTTCTTAGGATCCAGTAACCTTCTAAGGTCAGTAACAACTAACAGCGTCAATGTAAAATCAGGATAAATGAAGTGTTGGAGATGCAGGCTACCTAGTGAGCTCATGAAGTAGAAGGAAAACTGGAGGTACAGCTACCGTAACAGATTTTAAAAGTTCCCTGTATGCACTGAGAACTGGCATATTCTTCCACTAGTGCCAGGTCACTCATTATTCTGTAAAATAACAATATTTTACAGTAGGTATTACAATACCAAAAAACACAATAAATGCATAAGATCCAAAAGCTGTGGCAGCAAACTTACTAAAAGCTATAAAGATATTTTCTTACTTTTTATTTAAAAACAAACAACTCAATACAAAACTCTTCATCATGATTTAATATCATTCAAGGGACTGCAGCAGCGTCACACAAACACTCCTTAGAGAAGTCACACTTTATGGTAACATGAGTTTCCTAATTATCTGATACCATTGCAGGAACAGACATTCAAAAGCTGTTTTATGAATGTTGCACTATGGTGATGCAGTGATGTACAGCTATATAGTAGGCTGTCCTTCACCCTTATGCCCCCTCCCCAAAGCCACAGAGGAATCTATAAATAATCTATAAATCTAGCTAAATGATACCTTCTTCTTAAAAGAAAAGAAACTTCTAACCACAACATTATGACCCAAGTGAACAAACAGGCTTTAGTGAGCTTTTATATCTAACCTTACAAAGCTTAGGCACTCAAATTATTATTATTTACAGGAAACTTTTCATTACTTCTTTAGCAGTACACAGTAATAGCAAATGATCTATTGGGCAATAACAGCATGGAAAAATGATGCAAAAGTACTTTCCTTTAACCCATATCACTTTCTCTGGCATACAGAAAACAAAAGTAGCCTTTCACAGAAGCCACCACAATTCTAAACCAGCTATATATTCCTCCACATTTATCATAAACTGTGCTTTCATTATTCCAAGTATCACAGATCCTGCTGCCTATAGGCTAACACAAACATGACTATTGTTTTTGCTATATAATGCCACTTATCCCCCTGCCTGATTTTATGTACATCTGCAAGTAGAAAATCAGTTATTTGCAAACAGTGTAAAAAGCGTAAATTGTATTCGCATGCACAATAAGCTTGACTAGATATAATGAGTCCTAGGAGAAAGGGAACCCAATACATATTACAATAAAATCTACATCAAATTTTCAGAACGACAGAATAAGTAAGGTTTTACTTTCATTTTCACTAATTGTTGTAGAAACATATTATAAAAAGAAACATTAAGACACACCAATATAAATAAATGCCTTAATTTTGCTTAATCCTTGAAAATGAACATAAAAAGAAATTATTTCAGTCCCTCTGGAAATTCCCCTCCTCTGCTGATTTCACCATCTAGGAACAACCTCCTCAGTCTGTCAAAAAGCACACTCAGCTAATTTAACCCTTAGTACACTGCCACTCTGGTATCTCAGAAGATACACTGTAGGACTCTTTCCAGCCAGACATCACAACTTTTTTCCCCACCACTCTTACCATATATAACCTGCACTTAATCCCAGCCCTATTTAGCATGTTCAAGGAAGCTCATGAGAAATATCTCCGTTTTTGGTCCCAACCGTGGAGTTGCAACAGTGGAACTGGGCTCCAACTTGGAAGAGATCCACAACTTCTCCGCCAACTCCTGACAACATGAGCCACCACAGCCCATACTGCCTTAGCATTATCATAGAATCATAGCTTGGGTTGGAAGGTATGTTCAAAGGTCATCGAGTCCAACCCCCCTGCAATGAGCAGAGACATCTTCAACTAGATCAGGTTGCTCAGAGCTCCATCCAGCCTGGCCTGGAATGTTACCAGAGATGGGGCATCTGCCACCTCTCTGGACAACTTGTTCCAGTGTTTTGCCATCCTCATTGTAAAAAATTTCTTAATTTGAGCACTGTGTAGGAGGCATCAAAGTGCCAGGCACAAACCCAAAGATTTGCTGAAGAAGCTCAGCTATAAACTTGGGAAGCTCAAGTCTTGGTACTGAGAGCACCCCAGATGAGCTGAAAGGTGCCTCCAGCAAGGTACCGGATCCAGTCCCACTGAGGGTTACTAAAGATGACTGTAATCATCCTGCGCTGCCTTTTTTGTGAAACTAGTAAGATCATCCGTACATTTAAAAGTAAGAACCAGCTTAGCTGCTTTAAGATTCAGATGCAGATCTGAATCCTGAGTTACTGCTGAAACAGCTCAAGTCATTTAGCATGGGCACAAGTGACTTGCAACTGCAATTTCCCATGGATGTTCTAAGCCAGTATGCAGCATTAGCTCTAGCTTAGAAGTGTCCAAGTTGTGACTCAACAGAAATGCAAAGCTGAACCACCAAAGCTCAACACCACCTTGGATACAGGAGGGAGAGAGGAGTGAATGAGAAGAAAGGGACAAATAAAGACATCACCTGGGAATTCTGGACGGAAGGACTGAAAACCATCCCAGCTGAGGTCACACAAACATGTGGATAGTAACCACACCATTGTACTCAAGTTTGTAACTCCTTTACCAGTGCAGGCTAAGGATGGATCAAGCCAGAGCCAGTCCACCCTCCTCAGAGCTGCATCTTTTAAAGATACTGTACAAATAATACATTGTAGAGTCTGGTTTTCTTCAAAAGAGAGGAAAAGCTGAATGATATCACAGTTCCCATAATGCAGAAATCCCCAACCCACTATGATCTTTACGTATGGTCCACACTAAGCATAAATGCTAACAATACAGTCTACTGTATTCTTCATGGATTGATGTTTCCTATTCAGTAATATTAAGAAAGTGCACGGAACAGGAGCTTTGAACCACATTCATAGACCCAGGGCATCTGTAGTCAGCAAAATGACAAGGAACAAGAACAAGTTAATATGTTACTTGGCACAAGAAGTTTCTGAAGGTTCAGTATTTCAACTGCTCACACAAATTAAAGGAGATAGGAAAGCAACGTGGTACGCGGGTATCACCGAGGAAGGAAAGAAACATCGCAAGGAACGGTCTGAAATTTTCTGAAAGCATCCACGCTGCTTAGGGGAAACTGCAAAAAGCAGCTGACATAATACAAGTCAACAGAGTGACCTTTGCTGAGCTTTCATTAAGGACAAAGAAATCATCAGTGTCAATAAATCCCTGTTTTGCAGCCAGGCTGGAAATCAGCCTATGTCACCACAGGATCTCAGTACATATACTACAAGGAGGACAGAGAGTAAGAGGGTTCATCTGTTAAATATAAACAAGCATAAAATAAAAATTAAAAAAAAAAAAAAAAGGAATTGGCACACAATTCAGTCAATATGTAAGAAGTTGAAATGAATCCCCTCTTCCCTAAATCTCACATAAAAGCACGTTTACTCCAATGAAAACAGAAAACACAAATGCAAGCAAAAAGCTCTTCTTTGCCATCACCAAAAGAATTTTTCATCTTTTAATTCTTTTTTTCTCACAACTGCCTTTTAGCCTGAATATTTAATATGAGGCAAGATTCCTTTCCAGACTACTAACAGTAACAGATCCAGTACTGTTTACAGACTCCCTCATCCCTGAAAACCTTCCTTTTCCTACTTCCCATGTTCCTGACACTTTTTAAGTCCCTTTTATTTTGCACATTTTTATAACACAGCTGTTATACACAAACGCAGCAACTCAGCAGAGCGCTGCTGGGAAATCTGAATAAAATTACAGTGCGGTTGAGGATTTTTTCCCTCTGGATCATCTCCTGCCAGCACGCTCAATGTGAAAAGGTGGCCCCAAATCAGTGTAGGTGTGTGGACGCTGAGCACTGTAAATAACTCACTTATGCTGTGGCAATAAAAGATCAGACTACCACCGAAAAGCCAGTTCTAAACAGCAAGCTAAAAGATACTGAGGTGAGGAAGGCTCTCCCCAGCTCTGCTACTGAAGCTCTGGAGCTCCAAATAAAGTGTTTAAACATCTGCTAAGAGCAAGCCTCCTGATTTGATCAGGCAAGAGAAAGGCCACGCTGGGTTTTAGTCACCTCTCTGCAAAGTGTTTGCTCTTGGAAAGTAGAGCCAACTCAATAGGAAAAGTTAGCTGTAACTTGGCCTAGAGCAAGGAAGCAAGGGCATTTCCAGGGGAAAGCAAGAGTCCAAATCCTCTCCCCAGTTTCCCTGTTCCTCTGAGAGGAAAATAACTCAATCTTGCATTTCCATAGGTTTGATACATGGTATAAGAAGAGATTAGGAAGATGGGACATCCCAACACTAGCCCTCCATTCCCTCCCAAACCATGTCAGAGACTGGACATTATTTCCTCCCTGCCTCCCACGTCCCTCCCTCCCCCGCAACAAAAACTGCTTAGTGGATTCGCATGCCATTTTGCAGCTACCCAAATTGCACTTTTTGGCACATTAGACACTGAAAAGAGAAGATGTGGGCAAATTTTCAGAAGTGGTTATGTGACCTAGCAGCCTTGGCTATCCGTACGGTTTTGAAACTTTTCATGTTGAATTTGGGTTACTAAAGCCTCAGCTCATGGATAAACTGCACTACTTCAAGCACAGTTAGATAAAAGCCATGTAAAGTTGCTTCACTGCATAGCACCTGCTCTACATGTCTGTGTGGATGCGTACATACACATACCAGTTGCAGATACATGAACATACTTTATCCACATTTTTGTGTATGTGTAGATGCACACACATTAAGTATACACCACAATAAATGTATGAAATGTGTGACCTTTTACTGACTTTTTACTTTTGGTGTAGCTGTTTTGGCTACTGAAGAAACAAAAACCCCACAACCTCCCACATCCCTGTACAACAAGGTGATATGCAGAAGTGCTTCTTCTCCGTTTCCAGTTCAGTCACCTCCTCCCACTGCTGCTCATCACCACCTCAGTACCACTGGGAGAATATTTAGCTTGATCTCCCCCTCGCCCACTAAAGGCAGAACAAACGAGATTAACCGGACCCCCCCTAAAAAGGACCATGTCCCCCAGGCAGTGCATAGGGAGCTTGCACAGTCTGCCAAGACTGGGAGAACTCAGCAGTCAGTCTGCCAGCCGGGGGAACAGAGCAGCACTAACATCTCGGCCTTGCACAGATAAAATCTGCGTGCAGTTACTGTCAAAAACAGCAGAAGCACATGTGCAGGCCAGGTCTTCACCACCTAAAAAGCAATTTCCAGAAGCACACAGTCACATAGAGTTTCCTGGTGACTGATGGTGCGACTGTCAGTCTAAGAACTTCCCTGCCATGGGCTATCCAAAGGTCTCTTATCCCAACAACCATCAGGTTTTTTTTACAAACACTTCTGAAAGCACTTGTTTAGCACTATAATATGGATCCAAGGACCAGCTTAAAACAGTAACATTCAAAGCAAAGACCTGCTTCTCTTCTTGCTGCTGCATAATGGTACACGTGCATGCTCATCTCCAGTAAACGTAAGCTGGGGAGTGTGGTTTGCTGCTCCAAAACTCTCGGGAATCACTAACTTGGTCTGTCCTTTGATTCCGCCTTTGTAGTTAATTCATTACAATTGGTAAAGAGAAGGGAAAAATCAGGTGCTTGTATTTCCCAGCTGATAAAATGAGAACAAGGAGATATCCAATTAAGTCGAGAAGCAACTAGTTTTGAAGGGATGAAAGGAAAGCAATTAAAAATGCATCAGCCTAGATGTACTTTCAAACTCTTCGCTACAGACATGACAGAAGTCAAAAGCCTAGCAAAATTATGTTTTTAAAACAGCTCAATGTAATTAGACATCACAAATCAGCCTCATTACATAAGGATTTATTTTTAAACAGAATGGAAAAGAACTGTCATAACACAAGACAAACCTCCAGTAATGCAGCTTGCAACCACACATCTCTACAGGCAGGATTTTGCTGTTATTTTTTCCTTTGTAACTGCTCACTTCTGGACTCACATATTCTCCACTAGAAAAATAATAATATATTAAACACTCCAAAAACGTAATAGATGGACTACAAGTTCGATATGACACTGCAAGTGTCCAACATAGTCCAGCTTATCAAGACACAAGTAATACTAATTATTGAGAGAAAGGAAAACAAAAACTCTCTCGTTACTTCCTGTCCTACAACACTCAGTATACACTGTATTATCCAACAGTAAATTTGCAGAGACAGAGTTGGTTTTATGTGTTGTCATAAGATAACCAAATTACCAGCATTAATAAATAACATTAGTATCAAGGACGTCTTACTATTTTTTATATTGCACAAAATCTCAAAAAGCTGGTTAAAAAAGATAAAGAGAAAACTGTAAACTGATAAAATCCCAAATCCGGTTCAGAAATTTCTGTAAACCAAATGACACAGAATAAATGTTTTAAAAGGCACCATCAAGCAGTTTCTGGCATTTAATAGCACCTTTTAAGGAGGATTAAGACCACGATCCTATAAGCAACTATAAAAGAGAACTGCGGATAAGACAAATCTTACTGATTTCAAAGGGAAAGGGTCTCAGTACAGGGAAAGCTGAAGGGCTGAGCCGCTAAAACAGGATACGAGGAAACCTGTAAAACAGGGTGGAGGGGAGAAGAACTGCCTGACCTCAAGAGATTTTGCTCTTCTGATTAATGCATGCACACAAGAGAATGAAGAGGTGGCAGGAGGAGGAAGAAAGATCAGGGGAAACTAAATGTAATTGCTTTGGCTAAGTGCCAAACTTCACAAATTACCAGTTGACAGTCTGTACTCAATACTGATATAAAACTGTCAACTGCTCTCTAAAAATTACTTTGCCCACAAATTAGTAACTCAATCACAATTTCTAAATCACCTGCAGGAAAAAATTGAAGTTTACCAAAGAAAAATCTGCTGGCCAAAGACGCAGACTATTTTTTCTTTTTTAAACTGGAATATAAATGCACACTAAATATATACTGTAAAAAAGGCCAGCGGAGATCAGGTTTAAGTCAAATGTTTCTTATTCCAGGTGACCTTTTCCAGCCAAGCATCAGTAATTCTAGATCAGAGAGTTAAACTCCCACAGGACTTTCAGCATTCTGCAGGAGATGCTACAGGACCAAACTCAGTAAAAATCCCCGTTACAACTTCTGCAACACAGATTTTTAGCATTCTGTGGCTTCCCATTTGCAATTAATTTATTTTTCAAGTTTTCCAACTGGAGTGTCAAAGCACAATGAACGAAATATTTCATTAAGTTCAAAATGACTCTCTGTTGTAGCCATAGAAATACTGTGTGATTTGCATTTCTGTTTGAGTATAGAAGCAGTTTCAGAAATCTGAATCTGATTTAATTGATGTGCACTGACTAGAAAGGAGTACAAACTAATCCACACAGAACATACTGAAGCTTCCCCTTTCCGAAACACAAACAGACATCAAGCCTCAGTGTGATACTTCTGTCAAGAATACTTATGTTGAAGGCTGAAGTCAGCAACTCTGACAGGTTGAAAAACATAAAGGGTCTTACCTTTGCAGTGTCTTTAAAGAATCTGTATGAACATAGAGCAGATTAGGCAATGTTTTCTGTTGTTCGCCTCTCATTTGCTGTCAGCTGTCAGCAACACGAACACTCAAAAGCCTCTGGAGCAAGCTGGTATTAGTCAGCTAGACTTGAATTTCCAGTTCTTTTACATTGCTGTCTATTTTCTTTCATTTAGTTAGCCTGTCCTACCCTGGTATCAGGTTACATGGAGCCAACGTTTATAGCACCTTGCAAAACAGTTGAACATATCACATACCTAAGTCTGCCTATACCTGTTGCCCTCAACGTTTAACCCTTACTATCAAGAGGAAAAACTTTTATTCTAGAATGTATTACCTAAAAATGTTTGCAGCAGAGGAGCTGTTTTTCCTTCTTACCCGACATCTACAGGACGGCGTGGGATTTCATTTTACCAACTGGAGTACACAGGCAGGCTACGACAAGAACAGTGGCCCTGAGATGCGCCCAAGAACAAACCCGGAGACGCAGCAGCAAAGAGACTTCTCCTACCTCTGATGACAACCATGGCCTGGAAGCTCTTGCTTCTTACTTTAGCAGGTCTCAGAAACCCCGAACAGTTCATTCTGGGTTCAAGATCTCCTAATAACACTAATTCCTCACCTCCCTTCAGACCCTGCTGCTATCACACTCCCTCAGTGCGGCCAGCTTCCCTCTGCCTGGCCAGGACATGGTGTTGCCCTGGGCTCAGCTCTTCCACCTTCCCTTTCTGGAGGGTGTGCTGCTAATCCTGTTTCCTAGACTAGGGTCTGTGTTCTAGACAGCAGTGAGTTAAACTGTACAACAATGAAAAAAAAAAAGTCCTTACAACGCTGAAAAAAAAAAAAGTAGCAGCAATTTCTCTCTTAATGCAAGATGCAGGCCATCCCTGTGAACATCAGCTGTGATGGTGATGCTTCAGAGGACCACACAAGGTATTTTATGCGTTCTTGCACGATCGGTACCTTAGCTTTCCTACACGCACATCATTCACCTTGGAATTAAACAGTGTTCTAATAAATATGTATATTCTTACAACTCACCCAGGGTTGTTCAGGTAGCCGCCTTCTTTAAACAAGTGGTCATTTTGCTAAAGCTGAGAATGTAAGGTAATATTCACACCACTACACTCATAGAAGGGAGCTAACTAAGAGAGCACCAACAAAACACACAAGGAAGAGTTTTATTTGAATGCTGCTTTAAACCAAATCTTTACTTAAGTAACTTTTTAACCCTTCAGACAGAATTACAGACCCAATCAGAGGAAAGCAAAAAACAAAGGGCTAAAAGGGTTTGTGTCAAGAAACAGGACAGCCCATATCACAAAGCACTGCAGCTAACACTTCCAGATAAATTACTTTCTTAACACAGCATTAAACAAGCATTTAGTCTTTGAGGTATTCTAGCTCTGGACTTAGAAAAGCACTTACATTTATATTTAAGTTAGCATTGAGGTTAACAATGACACATGGTTGAAACACAGATAGAAATATCAGATTTTCGGTCTTTCTTACTTACAAAGCTTATCAGTTAAAACATATTTTTGCAAACTGTGCCTGAGGCTTTTTAATCTATTTGTCACAAAGATCCTTGTTTATCTTCACCCATGAATATGAGAAATTAAGTATTCGGTCACACATTTTAAATGGTTATACCACAGGAATTCATCAATGATTTTTTTTTTTACACCAGGCAAGAGGTGACTTGACACTGCACAGCATCCATATGGTGGCCAACACACACCTTTCCTTGTACATCACCAAGGGTCTGTTTGGTCACCTGCTCAGCCATGACCATCGAGATTACTTCTTATAAGCCCCTTCTGAAATAGCTTGATGAGTAAACTCAGACAAGTAGTACTGTGATTTGTTTTTAAGGGCTTGGAGACTCCAATACTATTACTAACACAGCCAGGGAATTAGTTATGAGGTTGGTACAGGAGAGACACATCTCCACCAGCAAATCTCTCACAAAAATTAAGACAAATCTCCTACTTTGTCAAAATCACAAGGCTGATGTTTGCACCAAGTTTTCATACAGATTAAAAAAAAAAGACCAACCCAAGAGTGAGTGATACCACCTCCCAACATTTCACAAGTATAAATACTCGATTCAGAAAAGCCTGTAGAAACAGGAATGAAAGGTAATATAAGAAGAGGTGCAAAGTACCAAACCCTACCTACAGTCAGCAGATTGATAAGGAAGTTGCAGACAGAGAAATCAGAGATGTCAGTCAGACTTCATAACACCTTCCCGCTCCAAGACTGACAACTTTGAAGTTCTTTTTTTCACTGCTAGTCTTTTCTAATGTAACCGACTGTTTTGGTTGCCCTTTTTTTTAGCATGAGTGCATTTGCATTCAACTTCATTTTTGGCTTATTTGGGTTCTTTACTGCAGCTCAGCGTATGTTCATGTAAGAATTAATGTAGGCCATGGTAGACTTGTTCTCTTAAATGGGACACCAAAACAAACTCCACACCTTCAAGATAGTCTACCAAATCAAAGCATGGGGCTTGTTACTTCTTTCTGAGGTTAACTCTTCTGCCTGATTTCTAGTGTGTTGTATTTTATAGATCAGTGTAGCTGCAACTCATGTGTCATCTACAGGCCTAACAAAAAAATATTATTATTTTTTTTTTAATTACAAAACAAGGAAGCTAAGCTTTTAAACTGACAGGTAGAAAGGCTAAGACTTGTTTGGGTCAGAGGGCTGTGACTGTACATCTTCCCTCAGCACAATGAGTCACAGCTCTGAGTCGGTACGTGCTTTCTGCATGGGTAATTCGTACCCGCATTCCCGGTTACAGCTCAATGCAGAGAAAGGCAAGAAGCAACAAAATACTCCAGATATGCTCAAGTAAACACAATTAGTAAGCTCTCCTGCAGCATGCAGGAAAGCAAGCAAAGTCACCCACCAACCAATTTGCTCTGAACTCAAGAAATACTCTCAAAACATTAGTTGAAAACTGAACTTCAGCTTGGAAGCAACTTTTAAAAAGTACCAACACACACATGCAGAGACAGTGAGGGAGGGATGTGGCCTTGCTTAGAAAAGGTGAGTATTACATAGCCAGAGGGACTTCAAAAAACAAAACAAAACAAAAAAACCAACACTGAACGCCAGGCTCTGGCTGTAACTTGTTTGGTACACAAACCACCTTGTTACTAGACAGCCAGCTACTTATGGGCGTGGAGCACACAGCACAAAGAGCTCTATGTGCACGTTATCCCAATAATCTCATCTAATGTAGACACACTGAATATACCTCCATTGCACCAGGAAAAAGGAACAGAACTGTCTTGTCTCTAAACCTTCCTGACACAACTTCATCCCTGCAGAGAGGTCATATGTTTGCACTTTTTCATCCCAAATATTTGTCATAATCTTTCCTTTTTTCTCCTATTAGCATCTTCATTGTTAACTCACTTAATATACCTAAAGAACATTGCTTTGAAAGGCAAACTCTTCTATGTTCCTCTTATTTCCTTCTTGTGTATGTTTGTCTCATTTCAGCCAGCTTTTCAAGAGGTCATAATCTACATCCAGGTTCCAAGTATTTACCAAGTCAGACATTCACTGAATGGTTATGCTGTCTTCACAGAACCACAGAATGGCTGGGGTCGGGAAGGACCTTTAGACATCATCTAGTTCCACCCGCCCTGCCATGGGCAGGGGCACTTTCCACTAGACCAGGTTGCTCAGAGCCCCATCCAGCCTGGCCCTGAATATCTCCAGGGATGGGGCACCCACAGCTTCTCTGAGCAGCCTGTTCCAGTGCCTCACCATCCTCATGGAGAAGAATTTCCTCCTTATGTCCAAACCTCTTTCACCTTAAAAGCATCATCCCTTGTCCTGTCACTACAGAACCTGATGAAAACCTCATCTTTTTTATAAGACCACATTATATATTGAAAGGCCGCAATAAGGTCTCCCTGAAGCCTTCTCTTCTCCAGGCTGAACAATCCCAACTCTCTCAGGCTGTCCTCATAGGAGAGGTGTTCCAGCCCTCTGATCATCTTTGTGTCCCTCCAACAGCACCATGTCCCTCTTATGCTGGGGGGTCCAGAGCTGGACACAGGAGTCCAGGTAGGGTCTCACCAGAGCAGAAGGGGAGGAATCACCTCCCTTGAGCTGTTTTTGAGGCAGCCAGGATACCGTTAGCTTTCTGGGCTGCAAGCGCACATTGCTTGGCCATGTCCAGCTTTTCATCCACCAGTACCCTCAAAACCAAGGATGTGGAATAAGGCGGTGTCTTTGCCTTTTAAGACTGCATAGCAAGAGTGGTCATCTTCTGAGGTGACAAGCTGCGTTTTTTAAAACTATGCCCTTCACCTGCTTGTTCAGTATTACCCTTCCACAAAAGCCGCTACTGGGTTAAATAAATGAGGAAGTGAAGGCTGTCTGATCTGGAGAAGGTGCAATAACAGTATGAAGCATACAGGCATTTATGCTGTACTTAACATCTATCCAGGACATAACATGTCACAGATCTGATTCACTTAAATGTCTGCGGAAAAAAAATCTTAGGTAAAGAACCAAACAGAGAATACTGCATGCAAAATCAAGCCTTTAAAACCTCCATAAGGCGAGAGACTGCTTACACAGTTATAGTGAAGAACATTAGCTCAAGCCATAATTAAAAGTTAGGTAATACCTTTTAAGCTGCCAATTTTAATGCACTCTAAAATGCAATGTATTCATTCAGATTATTCTGAAAATGTGCATGCTTCATGATGCTTAGCATAATTACAATAATAAATACATTAACTTGCAGCTATGTAGGATAAAATAGAAACTAATATTCCCATGCCACTTGTGCATTTTTCTTCTTACAGACCAGCGTAGCTTAAATTTTATGTTCTAAAGTATTTGCACGGGGCGGGATTAGAAGGGAGACTATTTGTCTGGGGAATTTCAAACTAGTGAACTTGGCTATTCAGAGAATATAAATTATCTCCTGACTTGTTGCTAGACTGACAATTCCCACCGTTGGGTTTCAATTTGTGACGAAACAAGACCAACAAGATTAATATAAAAAAGTAAAGAGATTTATCTTAACAGTGATGTGGAAAAGTAGCAAGGTCTACAAAAGTCCCTCGAGGGAAAGCAGTGTCTGGACAGGCCAGTATTTCTCATTTCGTAATGTCTGGGGAAATATTCGCACTGAAGCCTAAGTCACTCTCATACGAGCACACACCTGCTCCTGGAAGACACAGGAATTCACTGCTAATGAACTAGACACAGAATTTATGAGTGTTGCATGAAAAGACCTACAAAATCAGGGTATTCTGGAAAGTTTCAAAGCCCCCACAAAGCAGGTGTAGAGAAATTCAAGCCTCACCTCTTCCTCATTTCATCATTCAAGTTCCTGTCTCTCTTGCAGAACTAAATCAGGCATCAGGGGTGGCTGCTGTGCACGTCCTTGTCTACCCAGCTGTAGCCCCTACAAGCCAGCCTGACTCCCCAGCTGCAAGATGAACCAAGGCAGCAGGAACGGGGGGACACACAAAATTGCCTGGTCAGCTTGGGCTGAGTTGTGTCCCCAACTTGGTCTCACCCTGCAACAGAAAGCAGCACAAACTCGCTACAGCCACTGGCTCACAAACCTGAAGACCTCTTTCTTTCTGCCTCCCCCTGCTTCTACAGAATGAATAATACAGATATTATGGCATCGAGGCTCATAAAGATTTTGATATGCAGCTGGTAGGCTTACAAGATGACCACTCTTGCTATGCAGGCTTCAAAGGCAAATGCACCAACACATCCCACGTCCTTACCCATGCAGGCAAACACACACATGCAAACATGCGCCCACGCAACCCACAGGCACTTGCCCTCTCTCTCGGGCACTCTCTGAACAGGGCCATTGCACTAGTCCACCCGTGCCTACTGAAAGAGAAACCCTGATGGTGTCATATGCAGGAGAAGGGTCAAGCAGACCTGCACCCACACTGTTTCTAGCATCGGGAAACAATTTTCTCCTATGACAGCTTTTACCCCTATGATCCACAAAAGCAGGATTTTTCCTGACAATCCAGTTCTCTAAATACGGATTAATTCTAAGAATCTCAGACACCTCCACAAGAAAGGACTTGAGTCAGTCACTCTAAGATCTCCCTGTAATCAATAGGAGGAAAGGTGGGCTGCATCTCCTGGAGATGAAAGGCCCTTCCTTGAGTCACTTACCTGAGCTGCTTGAATTACCAGGAGTTGATCTAGGCCTCAATGCACAGAATCAGAGAATGGTTTGGGTTGGAACGGACCTTTAAAGATCATCCAGTCCAACAGCTCTGCCACAGGCAAGGACATTTTACACCAGACCAGGATGATCAAAGCCCCGTCCAAGCTGACCTTGAACGTGTCCAGGGATGGGGCATCCACAGCTACTCTGGGCAGCCTGTTCCAGTGCCTCACCACCCTCATGGTGAAGAAATTCCTCCTTATATCTAAAAATCTACCCTCTTTCAGATTAAAGCCATGGTCCCTTTTCCTGTCACTACAGGCCTTGGTAAAACATCTCTGTCTTTCTTATAATCCCTCTTTATATATCGAAAGGCTGCTAAAAGGTCTCTCTGGAGCATTCTCCAGGCTGAACAACCCCAACTCTTTCAGCCTTTCTTCACAGGAGAGATGCTCCAGCTCCCTGACCACTTTCATTGAGGTCTCTGGATGTGGCTGAAGCAAGCACTCCAACCTTTCTTGTAGCACAGCAGCCTCAGCATGTAAGTTCCTCAGCAGACATCAGCTCTGTTATGAAAACTTGCAAATTATAATATAAACCAGAAATAAAAACATTCTACCTACCGCTTCTACATTGCCCTTTCTTTTCCCAGCATGCCATTCAAACTGTAACAGTTAAGAGAAAAAAAAAAGGGGGAAAGCTGAGGTTAAAGTGGAAGATAACTATTATAGTATTATAAACAAGGTAACCCAAGGAGAGGTTGTTTTATGTAGTTTCTAATCCATCCCTTCATTTATCCTCCAGCCTCCTTTCTTTCTCTTCTTTTCTGTTGCCTAACATTTCATCTATTTCTGTGAAGTCTCAGTGGTTTGCTGTAATCACAGATATAATACATTAATATTAGAATTGTGGGAGGGGCAAACCAAACAATACTATGCCTTTTTTCAAGATGCCATAGACTTCAAGCAGTTTTGTGGAGGCTTTACAATGTGTTTGCCTCAGAGGGTTGTGCCCCATTTGTACCTTTCCTCTCTCAAAAAAGACAGTACTAAGAAAAACGGTGCTCAAAACTGAAAGGAAAAAAGGTCAGCAGAAGCATCCTGTCACTGTGAAAGGCTTCCAGTGCAGCTGTGTTAGAAATGCGATAGCTGGTGCCTTTCACAGAGGCAAAATACAGAGTTTTGCCCTTGTGGTGCCAGCTCCTAGGCCTGCAGAAACCCAGGGTGACCAGGAGCTGCTCCCTCAGGGTTGAGGCAGCACTAAGAGCCACGAGTGGTGTCCATCTCTGACAGGGCAGCTCTTCTGCCAAGTGCAGAACCACCTCCTCCCCACCCTAACCCAAGAGAAGTCAGGAGAGAGAAAACAAACCACCCCTCCACCGCCCCTTACCCATCAAATCTCACCACCCTCACAACCTTTCTGCTCTTCCCCACCCAGGCCGAGAACCTCTGGTTTAAAGAGCGCACAGTATAGAAACATTTTATCACCCAGCAAAGACATCCTCACTCAGTGCTGGCTAGTCAGTGAAAAAACAGTTTAAGGGGAAAAAAACCCAATATTCTGGGAGTTATGCTGCCACATGAGGAAGAAAGAGCATCCAGTCCGGCAAAAGAGCTGAAATGAATCTGCACAGTTTCAGTTCTGACATAATTCTGATCCGCAGAGTACTCAGTTCTCTAAAATCTGATGCTGGGGAAGATATTATTAGAGTTCTAGCTTCAATAAATTAACTGTGTTGTAATAACATGCATATCTTCAGAAATCATGAGACCTACTTGAAAACCAATACATCTTTCAGAAGAGAAGTTTTTATGTGCTTTTTCTGCACACTTGTAACAAGTTGTTTAGCTGAAAGCCAGAGCTGCCTCAGAAACAGACAGATCCACAAGTGGATTAGAATTAAAAAAATTGATAACAGTAGTATAACTCCAAAGATCACAGGATCTTACAATAAAAACCTCATTGGGTCAAGTAATGTGGCAATTATATGCCCAGAAAGACATTAATGAAATTTCATGACTTCACACCCAATCTGTCCATTTTTCATGTGCATTTAAAAACTCCTACAGTGGTAGCAGTGGAAAAAGGAACACCAGACTTCAGCTCTCACTGCGTTAGGATAACTACCATGGTTACTCTTTCATAGTTCACGCTTCAAGAGTCCAAGTACTGCTTTCTGTTGAACTAATTAAATTCTGATCTTTACTCTCAGGTATCTAGGCAAGGGTGTCACAGGGATAACAAAGCACACAGGCAAGAGTACGCTCTTGAGAAGACACCTTGTTACACAATGGTGGAGTTGTCATCTCTGGGTGCATCTGCACCCCTGCTCGTGGTTTAACTGACAGGAAGCAAAGACGAAGATACCAGAGCCCAGCGATGGGTGTTTCCTGCCTGCAGAGCCACGTCTGCCCCCACGCGCTTGTCATCGAGACCGCCTGTCCTCCCGCGTGGGCCACAGCCTCCCACGGGGGGGAGAAACTCTGTGATACCTTCTAAAAAAACAAAAAAAAAGTTTAAATAAGTTAAGCCCACGCACAGAAAGCCAGCCAGCTGGATGGATTAAAAAAAGTGATCAGGTCAAGCGTATTGAAATGTGGGCCCAGAAGGCCACCAAAGCAGGGTATGAAATGGTGGTGGCATGTTCTCCTCCAGCATGGCCCAGCTCTGGAGGTTTTAGAGCCTGGCTTTCCTCAAATGGGCTTGCACGCCAAGTAACTTGACTTAATAGATGAAGAAGCAAACAAGGACAAATCTTCAGAAATGAACCACAACCACTGGCAGAAACCACACTGACAAATACAGCACCAGCATGTCTACCTAAGGGGACCACCCTGTACTAGAAAAGGGGACAGGTTAGATGATCTGTGGGGCTTTTCCAACACTAATACCTAGAGTAACACCTGTTAAGTTTACCACAAATTTGAAACGCTGAAGAAGCATTTAGTACTAACAGGATAAGCATAAGAATTAATATAGCTTAAGCAAGCAAAGAAGCAACTGCTAGACAAAGCAGAATTTCGGTGAAAAGCAGAAACTCCAGCACAGGTGTAATTTCTACTGTACCTATATGAGAAGCAATATGCAATGTTCGGCCCCTAAGTCGTTTTCTGCTCAGTCTCAGATCACCCCACAATGTCACCTGTCAGAAAACATCTCCTTATGCAGCCTAAAATCTCTGTGCCTGGGTAGGATGAGAAATTAGTGAGATGGGCTCATGTCTGTCCTTCATCAATGGCCAAGTGGTGGTATAAAACTGAGGAAAACCAATTCTGAGCTGTATCTCCAGGGTTGTCAGCTAAAGCAATAGAAGACACGTCACTCGTAATTAGGTTGGGGAATATGTCGACCAGTAGATATCTAGTAGATTTAACTCTGTCATCTGCTGCTATAATCTAGAAGTATTTTGTGTATAAGCTTAAAAGGAGTAAAAAAGTCTTCATTTGATTTCATGGAGTTTCTGGCACATTTCACCCTTTACGGAACCGAGGCTCTCCATCTTAAGGTGGTCTCCATACCCATCCCAGAAAAGTTGGGAATAAAAATGCCTTCGCATGGTGACTGGCACTGTTCAAAGCCAGTGGTCTGCCTTTTCCTGAAAATGACGAGGTTCTACATTCGCCTCATTTCTAACTAGAAACCTATTCTGCAACTAGGTTACTCCAACAGAGCTTTCACACGCTCCTACCTGAGCTTCGTGACCACCTGGTTATCCAAGAGAACCACAGCTGCCCAGTGCTCCAAAAGACAAGACCACGTCCCTCCACGTCACTGGGCACTCAACCCGCTCATGTCCTGACAGCTGGAATGAATGTCCTCAATCAGAACCCATCCACTTAAGACACAAGTCCCACCCTTGACAAATACTCAAGTAAACCCAAGTAGCCACCAAACTAAAGTAATGGTTACTCAAAAGCCTTTCTGAACAAAAAAGCCTTGCAGCATGATCCAAATCTCACTAATTTTTGCTGGATTGGCAAAAGGACTTAGAAGAGAACTAGAGAAAAAAAAAAAGTATTTTCCATCTCAGATTCCAACAATACTATGTAGCCAACAGCATTTTGTAGATTTGCTTCTTAGTTTGTAAGTCACGTTGGTCATATCTTGCAACATGTACTGGCAGGATTCAATGCTTTCGTAAGAAAACTGGAGTGGTAGATGCTGACACTGATCCAGAAACAGTTTACTCTCAAGATGGAAATTCTTTTTAACCCTGAAAGTTCATCTGTGTCCCATAATGAACTACAGATTCTATTACAGGAAACATTTCGAGATTCTCATATGTATTTATTTTCATGGTGCATTAGTATCATACTAGCTCTAAGCATAACACCAAGAAAGTTATATTTACAAGCACAATAATCTCTATTATATTGATTTTACACTATTAAATTAGCAAAAAAAAAAAGTAACGCAAGCATAGGGCTATAATAATGGTGGAGGTGTTCTTTTATAAATTATTTTGAAGTACCTTAACACCATCTAATTTTTCAAGCTCTGTATATTTTAAGCAAAAACAAAAAGGTAAATGTTGCGGTGTTTATATTTATAAAAGCAAAACAAAAATCAGGATGCCTCAATTCTTATAAAACTTCAATTTTATTCCTCACAGCTGCTGCTGCGTGGCACCAGCAAGGCACTCGCATGCCCCAAACCGCCTGCCTGTGTTTCTTACTCCACCTGGGTTACAGTCGACTGGGGAGGAGAGGTCTCCACAAAACTGTTTTTTCGGCACAACAGCTACGAGCATCAACTTGTCTCATGCCTCTGCCACTAGCAGTTCAGCTGCCTCAATACCGGTGTGTTTTTGGGGGAGGCAGGGGTGATCAGACCTCTCCAAAGCACCACATAGTCAGTGGAGCTAAAGTGAAACCAAGCTGATCGACACCCAGCAGCCAGGCAAGAAAGAAACGGCCTTCACGGATTTCTGTTTGTTTTAACCAGTTTCAATAGAGGGGAACATGATTTTTAATTCTACAGTGTCCCTTTAATAGACACCCCAAAGAAGATATTTTCCAGATAACCAAGGAATTTTTTACAGTGTTTGACTTACCAAGCAGAGCACAATAACCAGCTATTCTGTTTGCACTACGAGGCAGTTCAGTGCAATGAGTTAATAATTTATCACAGCACTGCTCTTGGCAACTGACCATAATCAACTTTTTAAATTCTTCCTCGTTCTTACATTTTAAGTCTCAGCAAGAATATGGCATCCTTAGAGCTTCAGCTCTATCTGAACATTTTCTAGCTGAGGTAAGAGGTTTAATCTTCCCCAACACCTGCTTTCCTCCTCTATTGTTTCAGCCTCAGAGCAAACATCATCATTTCATTTCAATAACCTGATTTAGCAGACAGGAATAACCAGAATATTTTTAAACAAAGCAATAAGTTAACATTCTTTCAAAAAGACTCAGTGGTGCAGTTCTTATCCCTGTGTTTCCTTCCCCCTCTTCTCCCAGATGGAAAAAGAACAAAAACGCTCAAGCTTCTAGCTCTACCAAAAGCTTATGTTTGCATGTGTTTCCCCAACCGACAACCACACACCTCTTCCTCCCATTTTACGTTATCGAAACCTACTCCTCTACATAATTTTGGACAAAAGCTAGCCTATTAGTTAACACACTCTTCCTTTCAAGCAGAAGGATCTAGCTGTGGTGTCCAGCCACCTTATTTGGAAAATAAGTTTTTAATAGAGTTTAGATGTGAAGATTAGAAGAGATAGCTGTCCTAATCATCACTTTGTTGAAGCTTTGGCCATGAACAATGGTCTTCTTCCAAGGACAACTGTGCTACTTCATCCTGCCCCTTATTTCTCAACTCCAGGTCTTACAAACTTCCCAGCTCCATCACTGCGAAATCGATCCCTAACCTGGTTCAGTCAACCAGCACAGAAACTCCACATGGTGTGGACACCTGCCTTGCCAACTTGGCTCATCTTGGCTGAACCAGATAAGGAGTTGCTCACACAAACAATTTGGACTGCGGAAGGGAGGAGAGGGGAATAAAACACTAGGAAAAAACTATGCTCTCAGCAAGGACAAATGAGGGTAGCAACCCTCATGGGGCAATGAGGCAGCTGGATGAGTACTGCCATGGAAACATCTAGGAACAACCATGTCCACCTCTAACTGTCTCACTAAAGGTACATTTTATATTTGACTGGTGCAAAGTCATACACTCACCAAAAAAAAAAAAAAAAAAAAAAAAAAAAAAAAGAAGTATCTCTAGAGTTTGAATTACAACTTTAGCTCAACTAGTGCAGCTTACTGTTGAGTCAAGAACCTGAGGGCAAGCTAAGGGCCTGGGCAGATGCTAAATGAGGTAAATGTGCCGTTTAGGGATTTACAACCCATCACCTCCAGGGCAGTTCATTATCCCAGTAAAACATGCTTGGCCCAAACCTCCCTTCTGTGCTTCAGGGCATATCCCGGTAAACCGTTGCCACCTGGATTTAACGGGATGTGCCGCTGAGCGAGGTGGTTACGCACACAACCTTCACTGAGGAGTGAAACAAAGCATCTGGGGTGAGGCTGAAGCACCTTCCGTGTGCACGTAAGTCAGGTGTGCAGAGACACGGGAGACACTGCCGAGGCACTCGCACCATTCTCCAATCTGGTTACTAAATACCAGGCTTGTTCACCACAGACGGTGTAACAACAGGTTCTTCCAAGGCAAACTCTGTCAGAAAGTGCGCTGCTCTCTCCACACAGTCGTCCTTTTTCCTGATTTCACCCCATCTAGAAATCCTGGCAGCAGAACTCCCCATCCGTGCAGCAGCTATTTTACCCAGGTAGCTATTTTCAACTAATAACCGCTACTGTCTCTCCCCTTAAACGCGCACGTTTTGAACAACAGTATATCAATAAAATGTCATCACAGCTCTTTCGCTTACGAAGCCTGGCCGTACAAATTAACAAAATGCTTCCTAAGTCCAGCTGAACACAGGACACCTGTAAGAGAAGCTTTAAACATCACAAACATCAGAATCTAGACACAAAATC
Organism: Columba livia; assembly: GCF_036013475.1. Taxonomy (NCBI): domain Eukaryota; kingdom Metazoa; phylum Chordata; class Aves; order Columbiformes; family Columbidae; genus Columba; species Columba livia. The sequence goes on along the minus strand of NC_088602.1, from coordinate 34,539,244 downwards.
TATCCTTTCAAACTATGCGGCTACAGAAATATTAAAGCTTTTCTGCAAATATCCCTATTATCTTTAAACAAAACATTTGCAAGACCAAGCCCTTATCTTGTCGTTTGAAAAAAGTTTTACAACATTTCTTACTGTTGAGATTTATTTCCAGTCCATTACCACTGAAGCAACAGTTAAAACAGCTCATTTGAAGGACCATAATAGAAGACAATTAGCTTAAAAAAAAAGTATAACGTTGTATTATACCAAGCATTTATAATTAGGCATCTTTCAGAGGTGCACATTTAAAAAAATATTCTCCCAATAGTAACTTTATTCTTGGTTTTCTTCTCAGGAAATCCCTCCACAGCCCATTTTCAAATGGTTTAAATTAACGGTTTTCTATATTACGGCTCCATCCGACAAATTAAAATTGTATTTCACCAAGTTGCTCCAAAAGCAACTTATTTTGTTGTTGCTTTCAGCTGATGCCAGAAGAAATAAGACTTTCTTGAAGAGAAAACAGCCAGTATTTTTTAAAAATGCCACAAGCCATCCCTAGCAGTCCAACTTCAGACTGCTTCTCAACAGTTTCATTTTCATTCATATGTCTAAACCACCTTTATAAAAAAAAAAAAAAAAGAAGCAGCCCTGAAACAGACACTTCCTCTCTATAGTTCCTTCTTTTCTCTTTTTGAAATAAACAAAAGTTGGGAAAAATAAAAAAAAAGAAACAGGACAGTAGCCTTTCTGTAGCACACCAACAAGGGCACCTGAAGCCCCCAGCTCACAACAAGCTGGGAAGTAAATTCTTGCAGTTTGTGCACGTTTGCCACCCTTTGCACTCCACTGCATGTAAGGTTTGTAATTATTTTCTTGATAGCCAATGCCCTCATTTGCATCTTTAATACACAGGCATGGTGACAAAGCTTGAATAGCTACACAGAGTGAATATTAATAGCTTACATATAATTATAATAATAATTATAATGATAATATCTTATCTAAAATGTAGGATATATACTAAAATAAATATTATAATAAAATAATAGCTTACAGAGGCTCTGGAAAGGGGGGAAATGACAGCACAAGAGAACAAACATACCAAGAGAACAGGAGTAACCATCACGTCCAAGGACAAGAGTCAAGCCAAATTCCGCCTTCAGCAGACAACGTGCAAACCCTGGTGCCTTCAAGATACAGTTTTAATGAAAGCTCTTCCTAGGAGGGTCATCTTCTGGTTGGAAAGACAGCCTCCACTAAAAACAAACCATATCATCACATCCTTGGGAAACTATTCTTGTTAGCTCCAAAATTATCTAGGGCAGCACATGTAGCACACACAAAGAAATGAAAACTAACAGTATCCGGGTCAACTTGCTTTTAACTTGAAATTGAGTCTGGTTGGAAGAGTAAGTTAAACATTAATTTTCTGACAGCGGTCAGCACTGGGTATCACAAGCTGTAACTGTAGTTTCACAATCACAATTTGCTGTGTCTTTCCCTAGCTGCAATATAAAACTGAATAAACACTAAGATAGCTGGGAACTGGAGAACAGCAGAAGTGACTCAATACAGAACTCATAAAAGCAGGACAGATTTCTCCCAACCTGTCAGCTTTATTAACCCATGACCCCATGAAAAATGCAAGTAACTCTAGAGAAACATACAGCACGACAAAACAGTTTATGCAGCTACGATATATATTAGCATGCTTTTGTCTCCCAACAGCAAACAGCAGTGTGAATCAACCAAGCCGACCCCCTTCTTTCAATTCTGAAACGCAGTGTCGTGTGGGATGACATTTATACTGAACCCACTTAAGAAGTCAAACCACTACCATGCAAGGAGGCAAGTGAGGCAAATGCGGAAGGAGCTTGCAAATGAAGTGATGAGACCGTTAAACGTACTCTAATGGTAACCATCCAAGAAATGCCAAACATTTCCCTGAAAATAAAAAATAGATTTGGTATATTCACACAAAAATGCTGATGATGCATTAAATATAGGTTGTTCTAGAAACAGACTAAAATATAGAAGCAGATAGTGACATTCAATCCAACTAAAAGCAACCCCTTCTCAAAGTTTTCAACCTATGTATTTAGTATTTCTATTCCTATCCAATTATCTGAACCACAATATTTTCTTTCCCCAATACGGAAATAATTTTTACAAGCAAGGTTGAGAATCGGAGGTTCCTTCCTGGCTAACAAAATGGCTATCATTTTCACATTCAAAGCTGAACCTAGCACAAAGTCACACGTGACCCAAGATGACGGATCTCTTTAGGGACAAATAAATGGCCTGAGCTCTAGCTATCACTAAAGATTCATCACTAAAGATAGCTGGTAGGTAGTTAAGGCCTAAAGCACTTCAAGGCAAGAATGCATAAACTTCAGTCCCTATCTAATGGGATCCTTTCAGCACAAAGGCGGACACAGTGGGAAGCTCTGCCGCAGGACAGACCTATACTGAAGAATGAATCATTTTTACCTCTACACAGATGAGTCCTCTCAGGTCAGGGGAGTGAGAATGTATGGAGCCTTTCACATGGCTGCTGCGGACTTTTGATAAGCAAAAGGACTTCACATTTCAGCAAGTATAGTCTCTGCAAACTACTTTATCTGTGAAGGAACATTTAAGTAAGATTTAAGAAAGCGAATCATCTCTAAAGCACACCAGTGACGTTAAAAGGATGAGCACAGCAAATCGCTAGTGTATGGTAGCAACGTTTCAGTGCTTACAGAGCAGATCATAACCAAGGCTGGAAATGTGAACTCCACCTCCTGCCACTCCTGTGCTGAATCACTCTGGTGGGGGAAAGTCCTTGTTGCTCCTTGCACACCCAACAAAACTCCAGCAAGTTACCAAAACTGTCAGTGAAAACAACAAAATATGCCCGTGAAAACGGAGAAACTTTTGGTAATGCTTGCAAGAAGCAACAGCTGTTTTGGAGATCAAAGCTCCTTTTCTGATACAGAGGGAAATCCTGAGTTTTTCTTACAAAATCTTTTCTATCAGCTCACCTAACACAGTCTTACTGTAGTCCCCATCCTTGAATACTGCTGTGCTGAAAAGACAAAAAGGTGTACTTATACACCTCTTGTACTTTGTTTTTATACACAGACGTGTCCAAAGAGTAACGCACACCGCTGAAGTACGGGTTTGCAGCAATACTGAAACATCAGGCTATACCAGGCCAACAACATTCTTTAAATCTGGACGTTTGCTACTTTTTTTTTTTTTCTCATTTGAGTGCCAAGATCATGGACTTGGCAATTCTAATATTCAACACGTGAAAAAAGAGCAGATTAGAAAACAGGCCTTTCTGTAAAAGCATGGATCTGGAAATAATGTTCAAGCTAACTGGCATCTAATGATACAACTCCCATGGCTCATCTCTCAACAACCACAAACTCAATACAAACTGAAAGATTCCAAAAGAAAAAAAAGAATTGAGACAAACACAGGCTTCAGCTATGAAAATCAATAGAAACTAACGCCGTTTCTCTGTCCCTTCTAATCCACTCCTCTGCCTTCTAGAAGATCTGTCCAAGCCGTCATCTGTAAAGCCTGGAGGACTTCCCATTCACTTTTTCCCAGCTCCACCACTGCACCCCAGATGCTCTGTTGCCCCGGCACAGCCCTTGCGCAGCAGCAGGAGAGCCTGAACATGGCAGCTTTGCTTTCAAAGGGGAACTGCTCCTCTGCAAAGCCCAGCTCAAGAGAAAGCAGAAGCAGTTACTTACCCTTTAGCACACAAAGAGCGTTCTGCCCAAGATATGCAGCTGCAGCTTGGGAGTCGACGTAGGATAACTCACGTTTTTAAGGCTGGATGTCTCAGCAGGGTAAGGTACAGCATAAGGAACGGGAAGAAAGATGTAAGGAAAGGGAGGCTCGTGCTTTGCGGATTGCAAGCATGGCAGACAGTTGTCGCCTCAGCCCTAAGACCTGAAAACTAAACTCATGATGAAAAAAAAGACGACACAAATACCTGAAAGATTTTTTCAGTAAAAAAAAAACTTCTATCGCTAACTCGAAACAATTTTTTTCCAACTGGTTCTTCTGTAGTTTTATCATTTCCTCTGTGGATTTTTCAACATGAAACAACATACCAAATAAATCTCCCAAACCCTAGCAAAAACTGTTGCTTGTAGAAAGAAAAAGGCAAAACATAAAATCAAAAGGCGGTAAAAACATACTGTACCGTAAGACGCAGAAGGAAGATACAAGCGAACACTGGAAAGGCTGAAGACAAGAGACAGCCTCACCCAAAACACGACCATTTACTTAATGGTTGCCTCCCTCGCTCCCTCCCCTGCAACCGATCGCAGTATTAGGCAAGACTCCATTACACTCCTCAGATATAGGCTCCATAAAGTAAATGAAACTGGAAAGTCTTCCTCCATGCACAACCTTTTGAACTCCCTGCCATTTCGTTTTCAAAAAGAAGATACTCTATTTTATTTCTCAGCTGAAAGACTGAAATATTCGTTCCATAGTGATACACTCAGACAAAACTTATAAAGATACTAGCCTGCATTTCTGTTCAACTACAAACAAGGTGGAAACACTTGTTCTTTTTCAAAATATTGTGCTAGAGTTCGGAAGTACATAATTAGGAGAATCACAGTGGTTTTCATCCACTGAAAGTTTAAAAAGCAATTTGACACACCGCAATTACCTCCAGGATTTTCTTCTCCCATTACAACTACCACTAAGCCCATTTTATAATTGGTCTGTCCCTCTGCCATGTACACCATCCCCATTAGTATAATTTCTTAATCATTTTCAGCAAAAGGTGAGCACCGGCCCATTTTTTGTGCACAAAACAATTTAAACCCCTCTATTTTAAAATGACGCCACAGCGGCTGCCGCTGAATGAGTTTATTTCGCCAGAAACAGAGTCACAATTTAAGGTCACGGGCGTAGAAAGCAATCCATCTTTGAAACGACAAACCTGCCATTTTACAGTCGCTCAGGACCACACCTGGCGATCGGCAAAGGCGCTGATCACCAACACCTGGCCTGAATCGCCTTGGACCCTGTGCTGCTACTTGCTAACGCGGTCCAGGTAAACGCAGCTTCAGAATAAATAAAGTTTGTGCGTAGCTCGGTCAGCCGAGTGGCGGCTGGAGGGGTCAGATCAGCAGGCTGCCCAACACCTCCACATGCTTCGAAAGGCGACAAAATTATAAAATGCGGCAAAATGACAAATGGGCTGTAACACTTAGGAAGCTGTTCGGAGCAGCACAGCAGCGGCCGCCGTGCCCTTCGCCCGGGGGGACGTGCTCAGACACAGGCACAGCCACACGCTGCTGCCAAAAAACGTCGCTTTTACTCGCGGCTCAATTTATTTCTTGCTCTTCCCAGGTGCACCCTACTGCTGCACTTTACCAGAAGTTCCCTTTTTCCCCCAAATCTCCCTCAGACGGCTGAGGAGAGCCGCTCTGGGCGCGCCAGCCCGTCGAGGAGGCACAGGCCGGCAGCCCGGGGAAGCCGCGTCCCGCCCGGCCCGGCCGCCCGCCCTTCCCTCCCCGGGGAGCACGTACCGTCCGCCTCGCCGCGGGGCCTGCGGCGCCGCCCCGGTCGCCCCGCAGCTTCGTGCAGCTAAAATGGCTCCTGTGGAAGGGGGGAAGTGGTGCCCGGGCCCCGGCCGGTGAGTCACCGCGGGGCCGGGCGGCTCGACGCGGCGCGGCTGGGCTCGACACGACACGCCCCGGGCGGCGGCCAGCGCTCCGCCGGGCCCGGCCCGCAGGTGGCGGCGGCCCTGCTCCGCGCTCCCCAGCCTGTGCTGACAGGGTGCGGGGGGGAGCGGGGCAGCTCGGCGGCCAGAGAGCGGCTGGCCGGCTTCGCACCCCTCGTGTGGGGAGCCCGGCCGAGCGTGGCTGGTCCACCAGCTCACACCAGCGCTGGGCTCATGGCGGCAGCTCCTGCCCGGCTCCCCTCTCCACAGCCCGGGCACTGAGGTGGCTCCTAACGTCTGAGCACCGGCACCTCAGAGCCCTGAGGTAACATCCCACCCGCTCCTCTTCATGAGTAATACATAAATAAATACGCTTCTGTGGAACACCTGGTACTTCCTACCAACACCGCCTTGCTCACGCTAAACCAGTTAACTCCAGAAAAAAGGCGAAACTCAGGAGGGCCCAAACGGCTCAGGGAAATGTAGCCTGTGTGCAGCATTTGACCAACTCCAAAGCCAGGGTTTTCACAGAATCATAGAATGTCCTGAGTTGGAAGGGACCCACAAGGATCATCGAGTCCAACTCCTGTCCCTGCACAGGACAACCCCACAGTTCACACCACGTGTCTGAGGGTGTTGTCCAGTCTCTTCTTGAACACTGTCAGGCTTGGGGCTGTGACACCTCCCTGGGGAGCCTGTTCCAGTGTCCACCACCCTCTGGGGGAAGAACCTTTTCCTAATGTCCAACCTGAACTCCCCTGGCACATCTTCCTGCCATTGCCTCAGGTTCTGTCATTGGTCATTAAAGAGAAGAGTTTGGCTCCTGCCCCTTCTCCTCCCCTTGTGAGGAAGCTATAGACCATCCCCAACACATTTCCGATATGCTCCCTATGCTCTTCAAATGAACTTTGTGCCTCATGAACAACACACTGAAAGCTGTCCCGCACACAAAGCCGACATGAGCACTTGGGCTGGGCTCTTCCCACCCATCAGGTGCGCCTCAAGCCCTGACAGAAGTTCGGTCTTAGAAGTACAGCTCGGAGGGTGAGAACAGAATGATTCCCGCTCTGTTTTAGCGGGAAGGGTAAGCGCACGCTCTGTTTGCAGGCTGGCATGTGCACTCATTTTCCACTAACTTCCAGAAAGACAGAGCCCAAAGCAGCACGCTGGCCCCAAGGGCACGCACGGCACAAACACCCGAGCCCACGCAAGGTGACAGGGTGTAACCGAAGCAACGAGCAAAGAAGACATGAGTAAAAACCCGAAGCTACTTCTAGCAAACACATTGAAATAATTGCAGATATGATTAAGTGCAGCTGTCATTAACACCCTACCCCCTCAGTAATAATTAAACAGTAGCCCCACAAGTGGTTCGCTGAGCACAACTCAGTGTTTTATGGACATTAATATCTCCAACTACTGGTTATGTTTAATAACCGAGAAGAAAATTTTGGTTTTACTTCCAATTAATTCAGTCCCTATGATACCTGCATAGCACTCAAAGGCAAAACTGGCTCCCAGTTTATTGCTTAAAGAGCAGTTGTCCAGGTATGATTTTATTAGATGTATTTTATCATGCTATTTTGCAGTCTGCTTTAGTGGAACATCTGAAGAAAAGCAGCAGCAGAATGTTTTTTATGACTTACTAACTAAAGGTATCAATTCAGTCACTGATGAAGTAATTTTGCTACAGCTTTTATCAAAATGTCCTAATTTGTATTTCTCGGTTGAAAAAAGACCACGTGGAGGAAACACCATGATGTTATTTTAGTCACTATATGTTTTCCACCACTCACAACAGAAGCATTTTCCCTCTGTCCAACAACTTAATTCTAATCCAGTCTTACATCTAAAAGTAATTGGAACAGGCTAACCAGGGAAGTGGTGGAGTCACCATCCCTGGAGGTGTTTAAAAGACGTTTAGACGAGGTTCTTAGGGACGTGGTTTGTGCTAGAGTTAGGTTATGGTTGGACTCAATGATCCTGAGGGTCTCTTTCAACACAAACGATTCTATGATTTTATTCTATAATTGTTTCTTGTGCTGCAAAACTCTTTGGAAATCACGGAGTGCTGTGGGAAGAAGTCTGACCTAGGTGCACAGCGGTTACAAGGAGACTGTAACATTTGTACAGGGACATTGCTATTTTAATTATTAAAGAAACTCTAACAGTCATGTTTAACAGAGGAAAAAAAACAACACAGTCTTATCCAGGAAATCAACTAAATTGAAAAATCATTTTGTAGTGATATATGAGCACAAGCTATGCAAACATTTCCAAGTTTCTAAGCTAAATCTGGAAGCAGTATTTTTTTAAAAGCATATGTAAAATGTAAACATATTTAGTGAGACAGAATGCAGGTGGATGTTCATCCCTGGAACTGTATCGGGTTTCTTGCTAATTATAATTTTGACTTGAAGAAGAAGTGACCTAGCCCACTGCTGGGATGAGTATCTCTATGAAACTTAGATAATCAGTTGCCCAAAAGACATAGCTAGACACTGACCAACAGCACAACTTAAGCCAATTTAAACAGCTTTAGCCCTCTGCTCCATCCTGGCTGCATATTCATTGCACCGAGCTATTCCCCTCGCTGCTTCCCAGCACAAATATTTGTGCAGCCGCACAGCACGGCAGAGGTGGAACCCACTAGCAGAAGAGTTAAGCCTGCACAAATAAATAAATAATGCATCCTACAATTTTCACATTGCTGTTGGCCCCTGCTCCCAGAGAAACATGTGCCAAATTACACCCTGAGGGGAGCAGAGTGTGAGCTCAAGGAAGCCACTCCTCTTTTCACACCCCTGGTTTGGTAATTGCTGTCCCTCCTTCTTGAGTGGTTTTTGAAAGCTACAGGTCTGCAAGAGTGGGATGGGATAGGATGGGATGGGATGCTTCCCCAGGAGGCAGAGGAGGGGACCAGGGCAGCCTGCCTGCACAAGGCATGGCATGAGGCTCTGAAGCTGTGTAGGGACACACCACAGAGATGCACTCTGGAGGTATGCTGCTCTACATGAAAGATGGATATACGTTAGCCTCATAAAAATGGGCCTAAAGGAGGTTTATGAATGTTTTCAGCTTTCATTTTTGGGTGGAGGTTGGAGAGGAGAAAATGTTATTTGGATGAAGGAAAGGGAGGAGAAACTTTAGATTTAAAAGCTCCTTGTTTTTTATTTTGCTGTTCTATTTAACAGAAGGTCACCACAACAGAAGCCTAGCAAGCCCCCATTTACATGGGACCCCATGGTGTCATCTCTAAAGCAGCTCAAGATGCTGTAACTCCACTATTGCAAGAGGAGATCTCACCACCCTGCTCTCAGCTCAGGCTTATACCATCAACTTGCACAGGCTCGGAGCCCCATCAAATTCCGGCTCAACGCTGGATAAAAATCTGATTTAAAGAACTTCCATTTCATATTTGGTTTTATAGGATCCCAGCACCTCAAGCTTCACAACATATTTAATCTTGGGCATCCCTGTAGGAAGGAAATCCTCATAATCCCATTCACAAACTTGGCATGGAAGACATGTGAGCAATGGACGTGCCCCAGACCATGCTGTATGCGTATGGGAGGACAACACTTGAATCAGCCTTCACCCAAGTCTTGAGTTAGCACACAAACTCCTGCACCTTCCTTTCTCCTCTCCAAGCAACAGCAGCAGCACTGCTACAACATTTTAATGTATCTACCATGGTGTTATTGTCCCAGTACTTTGGATTGGTGGACTGGCAGCTCCCTTGTAGTAGGTATCACATAAAACACAGACTGAAACTACTGCGGGTTTCTACACTGCCAAATACGTAATGCTGTAAATATTTACACATTAGAGGAATTGCATCAGGAGATGATAAAGTTAATTTACTCCTATCCCCAGAGGAGGTCTCTGCTACAGGACATTAGGTAAAGTTTTCATCACTGTTATTCAACAACTTAATCACAAATTAAGATGATCAATTTCTGATATTTTTAAGATTATTGCTTGCAATCTGGAAACCTCTTGCATTTTCAAAGATTTCAGTAAAAAAGCATCTCAAAGGAAAAGCATGGATCCCAGGGTTTCAGATACCTGGAGTGCAGTCCACGTAGCTATTTAAAGCAATTTAAAGGTCTGGTTCAGTAATGTTTTACTGCACACTGAGTATAGGCTAAATATACAACACAATGAATTTGAGATAAAATAGTCTACTTATTCACTGTGACGGTCTTCTGAACTTCAGCTGAATTGTAGGAAAAGAAAGGTGGTAGTAAACAAAGCACATATGAACAGGCCACTGCTCTTTTCAAAGGCTGGGAGGGAAGGTATCTGGCTGTCCTGCATGTAATTGGAATCCTTCAGATAATAAATGTTGTCTTATTTCAAAATACACAAGAGAGTATTTCGCAAGTCTGTGGTCAGGAAACTCCCAAGCCTCCAGAAATTACGCCTTGCTAGCAGAAGGGGCAAGAGAGGTGTCTGAAATGAAATGGATTAACAGCTGAGCACCAGGCAGCTTTAAGCTCATCCATTTTACGCTTCCAAGTTTGCCTCCAGTGTTTCCTAGTGAAGGCAGATTTGGCAAGGTGGCTGCCTCTGCCAGCAGCACAGCAACATCCCACACAGCTACAAGCCCCTGACCTTGAACAGCCTTGCAGAAACTCTTCTTGGATCACCTCTAAGGTATTCCTAGGTCACATCCCAGAGACGACAAGCCTCTAGGAAAAATCTACTTATGTAGTCACTTTTCCTTGCTCTTTTAAGTTCCTTCCTTCCTCCTTTTGTTATGGGTTTGCCTCTGCTGAGAAGTATGCTTCTCAGTATTTCTGAGAATGGCTTAAGATGTGGTTATATCCTCCTTTTTACTGACAAGCTGTCTTCACAGGGAAAGAATTGCAAAAATCCAGGTGGTAAATACAGCTCTGACACAGGATAACCCCTGATCCACACTCAGCCAGAAGCTACAGGCTCCAGCTTCTCTCTGACAATTCTCTAACAACCTTGACCAAGCTTTTCTCTCCCCATCCTCTGTTTGTACCGGTTCTGGTCTGTGTGGTACCTGTTAAACTTTGTGCTGATCCCATTAAATGCATTAAGTTGGCAGAAAGCTGATCGGGGTTGGTATGGGGCATTGGCCACCACTGAATCAGCTCAGAAAGGCTGTGATGAGCACTGCCAGCAAAGGCCATAGGACCTCTCTCTGTGGGTGGTAACGATCTGCTAGACTGGCCCAGCAATAATGTAAATTTTCACTCCTCACATGATTGCACATTACCTGAAAAAAAGCTTGAGGCATGTTAGCTGGGGGATGCTGCAGGGAGAGAGAAGGGACAAAGATGCTGCTTAAGCCACAGCTCTCAGACCTGAGCTAGCTCTGTTCCACCCTCCCTCCGGCATGTTACTTGCCTGTTTGTTTCGGAAAATGCACTTAAAGCCATTAAACATCCTATAAATACACCTGCCAGTAGGTGCGACAGAAGTTACACTTGTAAACCCACAGCTCTGAGGCAGTCACGCAAAGAACTCAAAATAAAGACAGAACAAATTCATAGCTGATACTACTTCTGTCAGCAGGCTTTATATCCCCCCCCCAAAAAATCACAGAACAGAATTAAACCATGATCTGCAAATGTTTGTAAATCAGAGGCAACATTACCTGGTTTTCTCAGGTGACAGACAGGAGAAATCATCCTGCCTCACCTAATGTTATCACTACCCACATTTGGACAAGCAGTTAAGGCTCCTGCATCCTGAAACCCAACTCACTTTATAAATTGCTGCTTCAGTCCTTCATTCGAGATCACTACACCAATGCAAAAAGGGCAATGTCCTTTACATCTTTAAATACCGTCTAGAACCTGTTTCAGCACAGGCCCTTCAACAAGTAAAGCAACTAATGGGAAGACTGGGAAGCAAACAGGGAATGTATATCAACAAATGGGTAACTAATTGGATTTATTATTTTTATTATTATTATTAGCGAGAAGAGCTTATTGCTTGAAAAGACAAACAGTTTCTGAAACAAGGCAGAAGATAGTGTGGTTCTAATTAATGCCCAAGTATAGCCATGCACTGTAACAGCAATGCTATTTATGTACAGAACACCTCATTACAACATATTTGCAACAAACAAAACCAAAATGACCTCATTTTTTTATGGTAATAATTACTGCGTATCCCAAGAGAACCAGCAAGGGCATAGCAATATGATGTTTTTATCCCAAATTCTCACACTGTGTGTACCAGCCCTGAAAATTCTTTAAAAATATACTTCAGTTTCGTACAATGCTATACAATCCTGATTGTAATAAGATTACACTAGATCCACATCTTTCCAAGGGAAATGATCAGCTCAGTATACAGCTGGTTTGAAAGACAGGGACTAGGTCACCCAGCTATTTTTATGGATTTGCACTTAAAGCTTGTAAGCAAATATGGGTTTCCTGCTATTGTGCAAGAAAGACACAAAGGTGAGGGCATACTCAGCATGAAGTGAAATTGATAAATACTGTTCACATTTAAAAACATATATTTAAAATAAAAGGTTAGATTTTCCAGGAATAAGAAACTGTCTTTCCAGAAAGAAAGTCAATCTTGATTCTTGAAGTATATTGGTGCTGGACATCATCTCACAAGGTGAGCTTCAGATTCCTCACTATTATACTCCTTAGAGCTCTGTTGCTTTAACAGGATGGTTATATCTGCTCTGGAGTCCTTGCAAGGATTATTTTTAAGAATACAAGCTCAATCTGAAACTATTAGAGATATTACTGAGTCAGTAGCAGTAAAATTAGGCTTTGCTGTTTTCCTTTCTAATGCACACACACAAATTTTAAAAACTCAGAATTATTTGTAAACACATACACGTTGGGTTTGTTTTTAAATGTTGGAATTTTGCCATCCATGATATAATATAGGAAAAAACCCCAAACAACCAGGCAAATGAATGAATAGAAATATATACCAAGTGAAACTATATTGCAAATACACAAAGGAACATAAAAGCAAGGACTGGGTGGTTGTTATGTAGTCAAACAGTGGTTTCTTATCTGGGACACCCTGTAGTCTACTGAGGAATCCTCATCAAAAAGCTATAACTATATTTTTCCTCTTCTCATTCTGTGAGTCACTCATTACATTTTTGCATGTTGCAACACATTCATGAATAATAAACACATACTGGGGAAAAGAAAATAAAAATACCCAGTGTTCATGCTTGATTTTTTATGTCTGTATTTATCAGTATAAAAATCAAATCAAGAATGAAGCTGAGATTTGTAAAAGTTTCTATGCAAGGAATGCTATTAATCACAGACAAAGTATTTGGTACGGCCAGAGACAGGCGCACAGATACGCACAGAAGTTGCAGCACAGCAGTGTCAGAATTACTATTATTGTTTGGCCTTTGTACAGAGCAAGAGGGTAAGAGCAGGGATCATAATGTTCCTCATCAAACCCTCTCCTGAGGGAGAACAGCCAGGCACCGCCCTTAGCTGGACAATTCTGGACCCAAAGTTGTACTTTTGCAGCTGCTTAGTTTTATTTTTTTTAAGGCTAGGGAGTTAGGTTGTGGAGAGTGCGCAGCCTCAGAAAGTCAGCCGCGCTACAGGAAATTGTTGTTGATAGCTTGAAGAAGTACCAGGGAATTATTTATTCACGTTTGTGTTTTAGACCATAACAAAGAGTATCTAGCAAATGCACATCTTGGGGTGGTCGCTGCAAGGTTTTCCACTGCCCCAGTCAGATGAAAAACTGCTTCTCCGAATTTTTGTTGTCCTTTCAATCCCACCACCCTAGGCAGGCCATATGGGCTACCTCGCACACTTGTGCTGAGTCCCTATACGGATGCAGGCCAAATTTATGGAATTGAAGGAAATCCAGACAGACATCATTTTTAGAAAAATGTTGAGCTAGAGTTCCACAAATACTTTAGATGCTTATAAGAATGCAAGAATATTTCTGCACTGCTCAGGATGTGAACACAAAAGATGTTCATTACTGCTCTTCCAGCTGCTCTAATTAATGGGAAAATTTAAAATTGCTATCTTGTAGAGATAGGAGAAAAAAAGTCGTGAAAAAAAGTCAGCTCATGTGAATAAATCCATTTTCCATCACAACTCATTCAGATGGAGAACTGGCTATTAAAGAACAGTTAGCTACAAACATGACCCAGTAACTTGCTTGTACAGGAAGCAATCAATAGTTTTAGTAGCAGCCTTGCCTATCCAAATACGTGCTACATTAACCAATTGGTGAATACAAAAATCATGGAGAAGAGAATGTAAAAAATAAATAGACTGCAGGACACAGAAAGGAGGGGTGTCGGGGGCTTGGGGGTGCAGGAAAGGTGAACTCTCCACTGGAAGACCAACATTTTGATCTCTCAGCTGCTTTCCAAGTTGCATGAACTTACATCTATATCTTACATCTATGCACTGATCTTCAGCCAGATGAGCAGTCCTGCCAGCAAGTTCTGTAAGATTACAATCCTGTGGATCACCCCAAGAAACCAAACCATCCCCTCTACAATTGCCAATTGCCCATAAAAATGAGGTGTGGCAGTCAGTCACATCCTAGAGAATACCACACACACACACACACACACACAGGGAGGCTCCGTTCCAGCAAGAATTGCTGCTAGTACAATGCATTTTCCAAAAGCCTCCCAGGAATCATCTTTCTTGATTCTGTGGCTTAGGGAGCCCCGAAAACAAAATTGGGAACCAGAAGCTAAGAGAATGGGAAGACATTATGGCAGGCACGGTTTCACAGATGTGATTTTCCTCTTGCTTTCCCCTAGCAGAAGTCATTCTTTAATGGAGGGAGCTCAATATTCTCCTCAAATCACTTGTCATAAAGACTTAATATTGTCAGTGCTCCATTCAAAGTACTATATATACACTTAGGTTTCTTATTTTAGTCTAATATTGTCAATATAGCATTACAGTATATATGTTTAACCTTATAGCCCATTTTGTCCTGCATTTACTGAGGGTCCATCAGCTTTAAAGATACCTGTGCTCTGGAAAACTTCCCACTAGCCCAAGTTGAATGATTTTGACTCCCTCTACCATCAAGGGACAGAGACCTAAACTGCAGGGTAGAGTGCTCACATTCTAGGACAGTAACCTAAATTCAGAGTGTTTCATCCTCTGCTTCTCTGTAACCAATTTTATTTATTGAACTTTTAATGCTCCCCATTTCTAGCAAGACACAATAGAAATTTATTCCAGCTTTGCATATCAGACAAAAATATGCTACTCCTGATTGTGGTCACAGAAATCTTCCTTTATTTCCACCACCACTGAAGAGTGACATCAAACTAATTTAATTTTAATATTTGGAATAAGAACAATTAAAACAGCTTTTCTTGAGACACTGGTCAATGATCTTACTCAGGAAGGAGAAAGAGTAAAGAAAATGTTTTTTGTTGTGTTTGTTTTTTTTTTTTTTTAATTAATTGCCCACATCCTCAGGCCTGTTGGTTTTAGGATATGAGCGCTTACAGCTTTGCACAAGCTATGAGCAACTAAATCCCTGCTACTCTCTGTTCTATGAGAAAATGAACACCCTTACCAAAAACAAGCACCCTTTAATTCCTTTATTGCTAATCCTTAATCGCATGCAGCAGGCCTCCGCACAAGATCCCAAATAACCTACCCGAAGGTTGTGGTTTCAGGTGATTTTAAGAGGGTTAGGTACATTATTTCTACTTACTTTCTGAAAATATACCAATTTCCCTTCATTGTATTCAAGAAAACTGCATTACCTTGTGAACATTTTCAAAGCTATACAAGTATATAATTTGTGCACCATTCTGGCAGAAGTCAGATCTGGAGGCACAGGAATTATGCAACAAAATGATACAGCACATTGCAAAATTCAGGTGTATCATTAAACATCAACTAGCAACACCAGACAGCGAACAGGAAAGATACCACCTGCACCATCAGGAGATGCACGTTTGCATTTTTGAGGTGAAACGGCAGCTGGACACTGTACAGAGAGGGAAACAGGGAGGAAGGAGAACCATGCTCTGCACACAAACCCACAGGAAACCTGGCTCTTTAATGCCCAGGGAACAATTCATGTTTATAGGCAGAAAAGCAGAGGCTGAACATGTGCTGGCCAAAGCTAGCACAGCAAAGCTCTTTCAACCTACACAGACAAAACAAAACTGAAGAATGTATAAAACAGCATATAATCGTTGAGTAGCTGTGTTGGCTCAAGGATTGTTTTCTTCCACACTTCTGTATTCTTCAAAGTGGGGCAGGGGGTGGTGTAATATAAGGCATAAATATAGAGCCTTCTCCTTCCTAGTTCTGTTTCACTAAAGAAAATTATAACCAGGCTCTCACCCCTTTGCTCGTCAGCCTCGTGCCTTGCAGAACATCATTACTGGTGTGACCACATAGGTCTTAAAAAAAGGGAATGACACTTACTAACACAAGGTCATTCCCCTTTCCCCTATATCCAAAAAGGTCAAAAAACGCTGCAAACTCAGTTCTCCTAATGGGATTTGGATGCCAGTAATTTGCGATGAGAAGACTTGTGTTGGGTGAGGTTTAATCCATGAGGGGAAAGGATAAGAGGACCCCACTCACTACCTCATTTTATACTGTATTCAAAACATCCCTGACATGTTTTATGGAAAAGATCAAAATACACGATAAAATCCTTCCCTCTCTCTCCTGACTTGGACCCGTAAGAGTTCAATTTTATGCAAACATTGCCAAATGTCAGCCCAAGGAACACCTGAAAGAATAAAACAAAAACAAGAACATACATATTGGTGCACTCAGGTTTCATTTTGTTATGAAGCTCCTCTCTACAACATCATCCAACATCACAGAATCATTGAATGGATTAGGTTGGAGGGGACCCTCGAAGATCATCTAGTGTACACCCCATAATGGGCAGGGACATCAGATTGCTCAAAGCCGTGTCCAACCCGACTTTGAACACTTGTTCCTCCACATCATCTCTCTGAGGGGAGAAGAAATACACTTCTTCTGGCTGTGCTTCTATAAGTCTCATTAAGATGTCTCCTCATCATCCATTCACTTTCATACCAAAGGTATAGAGACTTGAAACCCTCTGAAAAAAAACAAACATTGCTAGTGAGAAAAAATGGAGCTGGTGGCAGGCTACTCATTCATATACTCTCTCCTCCCACACCACTTATGAGGCCTTGTTGCCTCAGTTTCTCCATCACTTTCCCTTTGAGTCTGATCACCAGCACCAATCCCAAGCCAACAACAATCCCCACAGAGTTGTTTGGGGCTTTTTGTACCTTCCTCGCTCTCTGCAAATCATTGGAAAGCAAGCCCAGATTGTTCAAAAGGAACTGGGAGATCTTGAGCTCTTGGAAAGCTCTGGTGCTTCACTGATGGCTACCACTCACTTTGAAAATCTGATAATTAATCAGGTGAAAAAACTGCCTGTCCACGATTCATGCCCTTAATCTCCTCAAAACTACATCACTTTAACACAATGTTTGGGAGAGGAAGAGAAAGAAATCTAAGCTGTAACTCCAGATGATTGCTCTTCAATGTCATTTGGTAGCAACATTCAGATTTGAGTCCATTTTCGTCACATTCAGTAAAAGCTAACACCTTGTTCTTAAAAATGGCACCAAAATATCCTTCAGTAAACAAATGTCCACACACTAAGTTGGGTTACAAGAATTCAAATTTCTTACTATAGGTAATGAATTCAACTCAACGTTCATCTGTAAGCAATGATCTAGCTCCCAGTTGTTCTGTAGTAGTTCAAATTATCACGATTTTATCAGCAGGACTATTCACAGTTTCTTCTACGTCTTGTTTCCCTGGCTCATATTCTCACAGTCAGAAGAAGAAAACTACTTTGATCTACATTCTTCCTTTTTCCTTCCCTTTCTAATTTGTTTTACCTTATTTCCTTTCACTCCCAGGTCTGTTCTCTATTTTTCAGGCATAAAACATTCACGATGTGGTGGCTCCACAGAACAAAAGCACGGAGACATCTGGTTTTAAGCCACCCAAGTTGTGACCATGTTCCAGTGAGAATTCACGTACCATTGTCATCTCCTCCTTTGCTTATCTGGAAGTGGTAAGTAATTTATTTTTTCTGGCAGATAAAACGAGTAATCCCAAGAAAGGATTTTATCCAGAATGGTGAAAAAGCACCCTTAGGATTTTTATTTCTACTTCAGTTCACTAAAAAACTGAAGGACATGAAGGACAAGCTGGCTGGATAAGAACAAGAAAGCACACATACAGAAAAGTACCAGTGACAGTGTTCGTAAAGCCACATTCTCGTGTCAGTCCTCCAGTTTCATAGAATCACAGAATGGTTGGGGTTGGAAGGGACCCCTGGAGATCACCTAGTCCAACCCACCTGCACCATTTCTTTGCCATTGTATCCAAATTCAGTGGTTTTCCTAATACTTCCCATTTAGAATAGCTTCCTCTGCTGAAAGGCAGTCATTCTGCAAACATGAATGTGTTGCTATACAAAAGAACCACAATTATGCTTTTTGTCCCTTAAACCACACCTGCACAAATAGTTGTGCCTATTGAAACACCTCTAACAAGACTATTGCTTAGTCTGATACTGAAATATACAGCTGGAAACTTAAACCCAAACTTAAACCCAATTCTTCAGTAAAACATGACATGAGTAGTTTTCGTTCACTAATGTACTTAGATTTGGAAAAAGAGGAAAAAAAACGAAACACCTAACTAGTGAAGACAATGAGGGAGCTTGTATTGTAGCAGCCTCATGTATGACTTGACCCTCCTGCTGCTAATCACGCAGCAATTAATTAAATAGAAACTAAAACCCCCCAATTTCTGATGCAGCTTTTATTTCAGAGGGATAAACCACAACATTTACCAAAGTTAAGGTATTGGTTTTCCCACAGAAAACATATGGAGACCTCTTAACCAACATCCCAAATATGTGCTGTGAGCATTCATCTGCCTGACCTGTGTTTCAGACCGCCCCAGAAACTACAAACCGGCAAAGTAGAGTAGCTAGATCAGACTTTAGGTAATGTATGTGCAATAACTAACCTTAGATGAGATACATAATGACACAGTCACCTCCTCCCCTCCCCAAAGAGTATAATAATCATAAAAGTATACCAGTAAATTTGAACACAAGGACATTAAAACTATTTAACATCTATTGATGTATCCTGGAAAATTTCCACAAATGGTCATTTGCCAATAATATAAAAGCATATTTCTGGTTCTCACCATCTTGGCTGCAGTACATTTACGGTCAGAGGCCAGTTCATTAATTCATTCATTCAAATATTATACCTGCAATGGCTGAAAAGTTATACTACACTGTAATATTAACATTTGAAAACTGAATTTGAAAAAGCTTTAGAAAAATATTTTACAAACCCTAAAGACTAAACCTGTTAACACATAAAACTTGTTCAACTAGGAAAACCTAAAAAAAACCCTAAAGGTCTGTTTTGGATGTCTCAAGATGAAAGTTTCACTTGAAAAAACATCCAGCGAAAGACAGCTGCATAGAGGACACAGATATCCAAACACATAAATAAAAAGCTCAGCACTACTTCAGTGCAGGTAAGCAGGTGCTGGGTGACCTATTCTCTGCACACAATTACATCTGGGTGTAATTCCCCTCTCCCAGAAGGAAACACAAAAGGCAAATGCTGGCACAAGTCTTCCTTGGGCTCAAGGGGAAACATATTTTAATGCATTAATTAATTAATTAAGTCATCTGTCCTTAGTTACTCTGTTAGCACATTTTGGTGTTTAAATCAGTTGATCTCCTCCAAAATACTGAGGTTTCTGTAACTGCACTGGACTATGCAGTTGGACTATGGACTCTTTTCCTAGAGATTTATTGTTCTCAGGTAACACATTATTATCACATGTTAGATCAGTCTGTTCCTACAGCATTATATAAACGGTAAGTATTGTCACCATCCGTTTTCTGACTAGCCTTGCTGTACTTATACCCACAATACCACTTCCCCTGTCATTTATCATAAAAAAAAACAGCAAATTCTATGCCACAGGGTAGCATAACCTCCTCACCTCTTCAATTTTTTAAACTGGCGACAAAGAGGGCTCTTTCAGTTTACCTCAGAACAAACCCACCTGCTGTCATTCTCTTGACCAACACTGAGAGGCCTTGCAATTTCTCATTGAACTGCCCCTCTGAACAAAATTAAAGAGCTGAAAACAGATGCCAAGATGCTGTTCAATCCCTCCTTGCCCGAGAAAGGTCTCTGAAGGTCTGCAGCAAGTTGCAAAATCCTACAGCTTGCCCATCAGCAGTTCCACTTCTCAGCCACCAGCTCATGTCCACCCCAGAGAGCCTGAGCACATCCCAAAAGTATCCGATGCACACCTAATGCGCAAGCTACTGGAAATGACACAGTGGCAGCGTCTCTCCAAGCAGCAGCAGATGTTGAAACAGAAGCTGCAGCAGCAGATACCACGGGAGGGACCTTCTGCCAGGACTTGGAGCGTGCTCGGTTTCCTGCCTGAATATACGACACATAAACGAGTCGCAGAACAAGGCCAAGCAAGTGGAAACATCTCATCAGATTTCACTGATGCCTGTATAACCAGGTACTTCAGATACTGTAACTACTTAGCGTCACTTCTATTAATGGAGGAAAAAAACAAACAAACAACAGAATATTGGCACTGCCTAGAGTATATGTGTGAATCTGAAATAGTAGGTTTTAACAAGAAAAAGGATATTTCTGTATACACAAATAAATAAAAGAAGGAAAGTAAACTAATTCTAGGGAGCAGACAAAATTCCGTCTTCAGTGGCCATAGATGTGCTGGATTAGGGACTATATGGGAAATTTGCACACACACAGCAGGTACAGAATAATACATTCACTAAAAACATCTAACTCTTGACTATCCTAATTATAGTTATATTTGGCTCTGGTGAAGGGGGAAACCAAACCTGGCAGAGAACACAGTCCTACTACTATTTCTAGCCGTTGTTAATTTGGTTGTCTGGGTGCATAATTATCCTACACAAACACAATTTGTGCTGTTAGGTTTACAGTCAATCAGTTATATAGCTCAACTATTTAGTAGTATTATGTTCAAATTTCATATGCCCCTGAGATGGACATAGGTCTCCTAACAATTCTTTACATTTTAATCTCAGCCTAAAGCACTGTTTCATTTCACATACAGCAAGGGAGTAAAACTCACTAAACATTACAAACACAGTAAGATGTCACAAGGTGGCAAGCTACAACCCGTGACTGCACTTTCAAAACAGACATCATGTGGTGATGCTCTTTATCATCTCCATATCAAACAGAGTTTTATCTAACTACTAAAACATGAAAATAGGATTCAAAACTTACAGTTGATTCTTTGATTTTGCCATTTTCTGGGAATAAATTTACTAAAGAACCTAACCAGAGCTCTGAAAAACTGAAAACATCCAATCTGATTTGTACTTTATTAATGAGTTGGATCCCGTATCTCCTAGAAATCAATAGTGCATTATCATTAACTCCAGTGAAAGAAGCGATAGGTGTATGGGTCAGACCCTAGAAGGCTGTACTGTCATTATTTTCTCAAGCATGCACATCCCAAAGAGGCACCAGAGGAAAGTGTGTTTAGAAATCATGTTTGAGAGGAGTACTTTAGTGCTTAATTATTTCCAAGCAAGCGGAAATAATTATATGCGTGTTTTCGAGAAGTCCAGAGACACTGATTTACAAGAACTTAGGCTCTTCGAGTTTCAGTTTTTCTCAACAGGAAAACTTCTACTAGTGTCATCCTGCATAGAATGTGCAATTTGTTACCTTAAAACTTTCATAGGATATTTTAAAGTGTAAATTAAAAAAACCCAAATCAAAACCACTGTGTGAAATACTGAACATCAGTCCTTGGCATTCTTTTGCGCACCATGTATGCTAGAGTAGGTACAATAAAATACATTTTCTACAGAAAGAAATACCTTATCACTTGAAGTGTATTTATTCTAGCTCAGATGCCAGGGGAAAAAGAATCTGCCTGTTATATTAAAAAGAACAAACTATGGAATTATAAAAAACATAATCTGAAAACTATCTAGGCTCAAGTGCGACTCCCAGGCCAAATGAAACTTTCAGCTTTATGGTGAAGCTTCCCCAAAAGGAGCTCTGCAGGTAATACTTCACCTTAAGTTGAGCAGTCAGTCGTATTTCAGGTCACAAAAGTATTTAACTGCCATAACTTCTGTTGGTTTAGTGACTGCCAAGCCACATGCATGTGTGCCCAGGTCCCTGTTTCTAATGTCTGGACAGAGAGGGGGCCAAGGGGAGAGCGGGACTGCAGGTACCATGAACCCTCAGCAGCTGACTTCTCAACAGTGAGCAACATCCTTGCCTGTGTAATGGCAGGGAAAATTTCTTTATCCCGGAACATAGCTGTCAGTATCCTGAGCAAAGGTACACCAACCTGGGAATTTAAGGGGATTCTGTACTGACAGAGAGAAGTGAGGATGGTGAGTACCCAATATCTTATCTCCAGCTGCCACCAGATCTTGCTGCTCCGGAGGAAGAAGTGTATACAATAATTAATCATAATCCCAGAAGTTAAATTAGGCACCAAGAAAAAAATGGTCTTCCTGATCCAAGACAAAACTGGCCAAGTTTTGAAGCATGACATTTTGTTATAATCTTGTCCAAGTAGCAACATGTGCTACAATACACGGAAAGCACTACAAATAATCTTGTTTTCTCAATCCAAGGAAGAATGTAAGTGAATAGAGCACAGTCCCTCCTCCTTCTACACTGAATGGAAATGTCCTCCACAAAACCAAGTCAAAGCACATCTTTGAGAAGGAAACCCCATCTCACTTTAAACACTCCCAGTAACAGCAAATCCATCAGAACGCTTTATTGCCCTCATTGCTACTTACTATTCCAAGATACAACATCCCTAACTTCAGCTCCCACTGAATGTCTCAGTATGTTCATGTATTTTCCTCACACGTACGAACGATATATACAGGAATCATTTCCCTCTTGGTCTCCCCTGAGCTGAAAAAAACTCTGCACACCTGAATTGTGAAGCTTGGTTTCCAAACCTGGATCACTTTTGTCACTGCACTCTTACTAATATTTCACATCCTCCCTCACACGTGAGTAGCAAAACCAGACACAGAATTCCCGTGATCTTGCTAATGCCACGTATTTTCCTATTTCTGTGCAATATTTATATTGCTATACAGCCAAAGAACACACTTCAGTCACGGCATTACAATGAAAACCCCTGTTGAGATGATTCTCCACACAAATTCTTAAGCCTTCTTTCAGATTACCAGTTTGAAGACAGTCTCCTATCCTGCTGGTGTAACCGCATTCCTGGTTCCTTTGTGTCTGTCTGCATGAAAAATGCCTTCTGATGGGTGCTAACCATTTTAAAAAGTGGAGTACGCCGTACTAGTGACTGATTCCACACACGCACAAATCCATATGTAATCTATTGGTAATGATAAGATATAATCACAAAAACTGTGAATATAATGATATCAAGCAGCTTTACACCAAGATCCAGACTCTGGAGGACCCCACAAGAAACAGCTGCATTTCCATAGACGAAAGGCATGCCTAAGCTCCTCTCTAAGCTAAGAAAGATTTATGGAGCAACTTTGCCAAAGTTTGTGGTATTTATTCCACAGTGACTCCATGGCACAATTGTTTTAAGCTAACATTTCACTGCAGAGTCAATTGATACATCAGGGACACAATATAGGGTGAGTCTGCTACAACAGAACAGTTCATGAATAGCTCAGGAATTTGGGAGATGTGGTTTTTTACACTTCAAAACGCTGGGAAGCAATTTGCTCTAGTTCTACTGTAAATTGGTCTTTAAAAATTGTTAAGTCATTCTGAAAGATCCAGATCAAGTAAGCCCTGGCTTGTCATTTATTTCAAAGATTCCATTTTAAAGTTTTCCATTTTTCAGCCAGGAAAACAACAATGAATAACGTAAGGAAAAGCATTCATGCAATTAACCAAAGAGTACTAGGCTACATTCTCTATTTTAAAAAAATCACAAGTAACTGGGTGTCAGTTGGGCAACTGGGTAACCTATTAATTAATTGTATAACTCAGCAGCGTATCTGCCTGTACATAAACATACACACAGTGTTGATGCAGCTTGTAGCACTGCCTATTAGGCAGTTGCTGAACACTTCCAATGCAAGATGCTGCTTCCAGCTGCTTGTAACTTGGCCAGACTTTGACTGCTTGGGTTGAAATTTTCCAAGTAGAAAGTCTGCCTCAGGCTAAACTTTGTTCCATGTGTTGTAGAGGTTGCCTCTGAGGGAGGGGTGCAGAAAGAGGTAGAATGTGATTAGAAGAACTCAGCCAAAATAGTTCAGCTGGTCTTAGAAGAAGACCAGGGAAAATGCTGTCTTTTAATGTTTATGGAAATCTCTGGCAAACGTGGAAGGCTGTAGCACCCTTCCAGCTCTTGGTGACAGATTTGAAATCTGGTATGAGGACTGGAGCGGTTATATTGGAGGTGTCCCTTTTGCAGCCCCCATGAAAAATCCACCCACATTCGGTCAAACATCTGAAGACAAACTGCACTTTGTGCATTTTCATTAGGTGTTTGCTAGGCCATGTCCACATTCTTCTCAATTCCCACTGCTGATCATACAATGGCACCAGCTTCTTGGGACATGAGCAAGAGTCCTTGCCCTTTCCCTGACCCATCCTACAGATCTTCACAGCAACAGAGACCACAGCCATGACCTACCACCATGGGTTATCCTCAACAGAGATCAAACAGCAAAGTCCCAGGCATTACTTTAGGAAACAGCTGATGAAGGATGGCAACATGAGGACACTACCTATCTGCTTTTCTGCCCTTTTCCTAAGGGAATGAAAACCTAGGAATTTACGCACAAATAGCAGTGTTAAAAACATGATTAATGCTGCCAAATTTAGGAATTATTACAACTTTGTGGCCAGTAGTAATTAAAACTATCTCCTAGTGCTTATATCCATGAAGGTCAATCTCAAATTGTGACTGACCTGGTCACATTTTTTCCCCCATAGTAGCTTTACTACAATTAACATACAGATTCCTCTTTCTGCCCTTTTTCTCTAGAGCATCACAACACATTTTCAAACCACAGAGAAAATTCTTCCTTTTATCTTTTTTTTTCTATGATTCTCATTACTACAGTAATCTGTATGATAAAGGATACTGTTATCCACATATATTTAAAGGTGGAAAACTAAGATAGGAAAAGATTACAAAAAAATCTACAAACATTGAGCGAGCAATTTTAACACTCAAACCTTGTATTTCTAACAGGCTTTGACCTACAAAACATGTTCTGTACGTTGAGAGCAAACAGTCGCTGACTTTTGTTCCAGGTGGACAAGTTCAGCATAACTGCAAACCAGATCCCAGGGACTCAGGCCAGGCACCCAGAAAAACCAACAGCCCACGTGTGAAAACTTTTCTGTTTACATAGAAAACCCACTGGGAAGGCAGGGGCTGCAAAATCCAACTCTCCGGCTGCCTGAGGCATGAAACTGCCCCTCCCTCTGGGTATAACCATCTGCCTTGTTCACATCACCTCACCGCTACACCCTTGGTGGATGAACTTGGGTGATGGTCCATGACCTGAGCTGGCCGTGAATGACGGCTGCAGGTCCCGTCCCGGGGACGGCACCATCGTGCATTTTTACAACTCCCGAGCGCTTTGCCAACATACCGACAGGGCAGGGTTGCGCAAAGAAGTAGTCAATGTATAGAATATAGAGTATATAAAGATCAGCTGCATCCACTGGGTGGCAGGCATGTTTCACAAGACGCAGATCCGTGCATTTACAGAGGTATATGAACGAAACCTCTTAAATACTGTGCTTGTTCCCCGTCTCAGCAGCAGCAGCAACTGAATAGATGTGGTTAAAAAAAAAGTCCCACGGAGAAAAATTAACATATTCAGCCTTCATTTTAACACCGGCTTCTTGCCCGCAGCGTTCGAGCAGCCCTGGCACTTGATGGTCCGAGCAGTGTGGACACGCGGTGCCCCACGTCACTTCTGAAGGTGGGTGCCCTGATGCGAGGCAGCAGGGACCTTGCAAGGATCTCCATAAAGTCTCTGCTGCACTAATTAATGCGCAAAGATCGATGCCTGAAGAGGCCACGCCTCTGAACTCTTCCCTAATATAATGAATTGGGGGGGAGGGAAGTTTTTTTGGACTAACAGATGTAAATGCATCCATGTGCATAAGCAGCAAAGTTTTCGAGTTCAGAGAAACAAAAAAAAGCTAGTATTTTCCACGGATTTCCACTTCACATCATAGCAGAATAATTTCAAAATTAACTTAAAAGATGTCTCTGGAGAAGAGGCCATCGACCAAGTTTCAATCCAGCACATATTTTTATAACCAAGTTGTAAACTACAGAAAAAACTACACTTCTAATGGAAATGCTGACAAACGCATAACTGCTGCAGTTAGTTATGACAGTCTGACCACAAGTCCTCCTCCAGGAAAAAGCAACACTACTTCCCCCTCCTTTTTAAAGCAAGCTGGGGCAGGGGATGTGTGATACGTACGGGTACCTCTGGTTTATCTTTCTACTATGAATTTAAGCAACTCCTATTACACTTACTTCCCACATGTTGAATAAGCCACCCCCTGTTTTTGCCATAAACAACCAGAGGGCCTCTTAAACCCATGACTCACTCCACAGGCTTCTCCTCCACCCTTGCACACAAGTACAGCAAAAGGTTGCCAGCTCCAGCCGGTGAATTAACATTATTTTTTTCTTTTTTTCTTATTTTTTTTTTCGCGGCACCGTCGGGAAATATGTCGCACAGAGCTTGGCGGGGGGTGGATACACACCCGGGGTGACTTATTTGTGGGGGGAAGCAGCTGAGACGAGGCTCCTGCTGCTTCACCAGCCCCGGCCACCCGGAGGCGGGGGTGGGACGAACGCCCCCGGGCGGCAACACGTGTCGGGGGTGCCCGTGTCCCGTCCCCTCACTGCCGGTCCCCTCCCCCGCCGCCTCAGGAGCACACGCCGCGGCCTCCCCGCGCAAGGGCGCGCGGCCGCCAACCGCCCCACGCTGGCGCTCCCGGCGCGGCCGCGCGAAGCCGCCGTTGCCCCGGGAGGGCGGGAGCGGCAGCGCGGGCGGGGCGGCGGTAGGAGGAGGGGGGGGAAGCGGGCGGCACCCCCGGCACACGCGCTGCCCGAACTCCTCAGAAAGTTGGCAGGGGCGTCCGGCCACCGCCGCCACCCGCCCGCCCCGGGCCCGCCGCCGCCTCCCCAGCCCCTTCGCGCCCCCACACTCCCCCCCGCCACACCTCGCGTCTCCCACCGCCGCGGCGGGGCAGGAACAGCCAGGCTCAGGGTGCTGCGGGCGGCCGGGCTCGAACCGGCAGCTCGGCGCGGCTCGCTCCCCGCGGGGAAGGCGCGGAGCCTCCCCGTCCGCCCCAGCGCGGGGCTCGGCGCACCCTGCGGCGGGCGGCACTCACCCGGCGGCGGCGGCGGCTACTTGTCCGAGCGGCTCCCTGCAGGGCGCTCGCCTCTCCCGGGGGCAGAGGAGGAGGAGCGGGCGAAGGCAGGAGGTGGGGAAGGGCGGGGGAGGAGAGCGCGGATTGAGCCCTCCCGGCTCCCGTCGCCGCGTTCCCTCCCCTCCCGGCCCGCCCAGCGGCGCGGCGCGGCTGGCTGCGAGCGGCGGGGAGCAGCGCGGCGCGGCGCGGTGCGGCAGCGCGGCCGGGGAAGCGGCGATGTGAGTGTTGGGGGCCGGGAGGGAGCGGGCAGCGCCGGCCGAGCTCCGTGCGTAGCGACCCCCCGCCCTGTGGGCCGGGGCCGTGCTCGGGCAGCGCCAGCAACGTGCGGGGCAGACGCCGGTGGGCCGGGCCCGGCCCCGCGGGCTGTGCGGAGGCCTTGGGCCGGCGGGCTGCGGCTGTGCCCCCGGGGCTGCCGGCGACCCCCGCCTCGCTGACCAAGTTGTTTCCCTCTCCCTCTGGTCTCTGCTCCCTTTCGCCCTACCCCCGCTCCTGTTTGTTTGTTTCTGTTGCACTTTCGGCGCCTTATCTCTCGCAGACACGCCGGCCAGCTGCACCGCCCGCCTCGGGGGACCGGGCGGCCTGCAACGCGGGGCGGGGAGCGCTCGGGTGTCGGTCCCCCGAACCCCTCCGACCGCGGCCTCTTCGCGCGTGTGGGTGAAGCGTGTGGAAAAAGAAAGCCGCGGTGTCTTAGTTTCGTTGGCCAGGGCGACCTTTTTTAATTAGAGAAATTGTGTTAATGCCTGACCACATTTGGGGGAGGGGGGTAAAAATGCTAAGCTTTGGTCTTTTATTTAATAAGAATGTTATATGAATGGCATTTGCTCGTTTCTGTTACTTTTCATTACAGCCTAACTTCCCTGCTGAAAAAAAAAATCTTAACCAGATCAAAAATTTATTTAGAAAATAAACCACTTTGATGGTTTCTGCGAGCCTGTCTTGCAGATTGATATGATATACAGCAGCGTTCTTAATTTTAGTTACTGCTAAAATTATACCTGAACAGTGTCTTGACCCAATTTATGTTGCTGTTTTTTTCTGCTCCTTATCGTATTCTTCTTGGCCTAACCCATATCCTTCTGTATCTACAGCTGCAGACCTCTGCTCTCAGTAGATATCCCTGACTTCAGATATTTAACTTTTGAAGCCTGACTCAGGCAGTTCACTTTAGGTTCTTTGTATAGGGAAGAAACATGGACCTATGAAGTGCATTTTGCTTCTCAGATGCCAATTTAGGATGGAAGGACTGGTGTTTTGGAGATGACAGTCTCCCTCTGTTGACATGGCGAACTTGGACAACTCTATCTCACTTTGTAGACGACTAAAGTTAGGGGAGATGAGCTCTGTTGGAGCTCTGTGTGTGCAGAAGTCTGCCTGTCCTTGTGCATTCCCTTATAGTGTTCAAAATATTTGTAGTGTTATTTTTCAAATTACATAATTTACAATTTGAAAAAGAGATCTGGCCAAGCAGATCCATGCAAATGATCTTCAGCACCAATGCAAGTCAGATTGAGCAGCTTCTGCAGACTCTGCTTTTGGCTCAGATTGTATTTTGGGACATTATGATTTGTATGTTGTTCTGTAGGGGCCAATATAGTAATAAAAACAGGCAGCCACTTGGTTTGTAAATTGGAATTTATAGAAGGGTTGCCAAAGTATAGTCAGTTTGAAGGCCAGAAGAACTAAACCCTTCACAGAACTGCCCTATTTCATGTGGATAAAAGTCCCATCTAGTACTACTCTGTAGGACCCCACATATATATTACGTGATATATTAGAAGGCAAACAAGCTAAGGTTAGGTAGGACAGCTTCATGTACTCATTGTGTCTGGGATGCTGTTTTCTTGAGTCCTTATTTTTAAATACCATTAAAAGAATAAAAATTAAGGATTTGTATCTAAGAAGAACTTTTAGGATAGGATTAGTGCATTACGAATGAATGGAATTGCTGTGAATTATTGGAAGCATGGGTCACTGGGACTGTGGCACTGGACCCTACTTAATGGTACAAGAAAACCTTTTCCTTTTTGCCCTCCTTTCCTGCCAATTTTAGCATTGCATTCTTAGGTCTTGCCAATACTGGGATAGTTGAATTAGAATTAGCTGTTCTGGAATGGCTTCCCATGTGGAGGAGGGTCTGTTGTGAAATATATGTGATTTTTTTTTCCTTTAATTTTTTCTACTTCTTTCCATTACAGAACTATTATTTTTCTTTAGAAGTATGCAGTATTCCCAAATAGCATTTATTAGTATTTGAGGATACTGTTCTGTTGAGTGGCTGTTACAGAACAGCCACAATGGCTCCGAATTAATTTCCTTCTGTAGTCAGGAACTTGAATCTGTGTTACTTACTTCACACACCTGTATTCAAGAGGATGATGCATACACAGGCTGTTCAGTGCTCAAACCTGCAAGAAAGCTGGAAGGTATTAACTTTGTGTAAAGTCTCCAGAGGTTGTAGATATTAAAAACAAAGAACACTGCTGAGCATGTGTATGATGCTTATTCCCCTTTAAAGGCTTATAATTTGGATAGCTATGTCCCTGATACAAACCCCGCTACATCCCAGCCAAATTTCAAGTTTGGTGTTTCAGGACAGAGCTATTCAAAGAAAATGCTTCCAGATTTTGTTTACATGGCCAATTTTTTTTCTTGTCTTCAGAGACACCTGAAACAGCTGTTTCTTTTTTTTCCCTCCCCACTACCTCCTTTTAATTTCAGCCAATATGTGGTAAGTACAAAAACCTCCAGCTCAGTTTCAAAGTAAAGGGGTTTCAGCTGAAGGTAGTTTCTTTATGCGAGTTTCTTGAGCTTCCCTATAGAAGGAAGGCTGACTGTACCACCTGTTAAAACATTAATAACACTGTAAGTTGTGAGGAGAAGCAGCTCCAGGTGGACAGTTTGGGATCCTGGACCCCAGTACTGCTGGAGTTACTCTGCAGGTCACTCTCTGAACGTTGTCGACGGAACCTGTCCCTTTGGTGTGCTTCCAAACGCGTGGTTCACATGCAGTAGGAGTGTGTAATGCTGTCATTGTAGCGTAGGCTGCATGATTCTCATGGATCAAGAAGCAAGCTATGCAAAGCAAAAATACCTGAGTTTCAGAGTTTTCTCTGAGTTTCAGCGTTTTTATCTATTTTGAAATGGTGAATGTGGTGGGTACTGTTAATGCAGAGCTGCTATTTGTTCCTCCCTGTCTTATCACGCCTGAAGTTTTAAATGAATTTCAGAAATCTGAAAATGGTTGTAACATTGATTCTATTTGCACTGTACAGCTGTTTGCAGGAGAGTTCATAATTCCATTAAAGTTTCAAGAAAACGGTTTGATGTTCACTCCCTCTTTCTCCCTCCTTCCCCTTTAGCCCTCTGAACTGTTGCACATTCTGCCCGGGGTGCTTTGACCAGTAAAAGTTGAAATAAAATCACTGTTCTTTAGGAGACGTGTATTTCTTGCAAGTTTGTACAGGATTACCAACTGTGGCTGAAAGTTTACAGCAGTGTGTCTAGAAGTTGCCTAGTATCCATCTGTTTCAGTCCCACTCTCTTCCATGTGTGCCCAGTAGCAGGTTGCCAAGCTGACTTGCAACTCTGGAAAACTGGGCTCTGAATGGGACTTTGTCAAAACCCTTTTGGGGAGGTAGAGCTTTGCAATAAAACTTGCACAGCTTTCAGGGTCGGTGTCACCAAGCTCCTGTTTGGATAGCCGCGCTGGAGTAAATGTGTACAGTGCTGAAGTCTCAAACCTGGATGAGCCAGGTTTTATGACCTCCGGGCTGTTTTAGTGAAGGGAAGAAAGATGGTTGTGGTGGTCATAGCTAGCTGGGCAGCTTTATGGTCCCTGGCAGGTTGGCCCAACTGTAAAGCTGAAAACAAGAATCAAGCTGAACTGTACTTATGTAAGCACAGGCAGAAGAAAAAGGAGTCTTTAGAGCTGTACCATTTTTACTGCACTGACTTTTAAAAACAACTATTTCCCTTGATTTGTACACAGTTATTCTAGTATAAAAGACCTCTGTACCACTTAAACAGCATCTACTCTCAAGCCTGTATTTGGCAGATTAATAAAAAAAATCACATACTTAAACATTGTCATCGACCTGGATTAACTTTCAGGCTTGTGACCAGAGCCTGTGAAGCACTTGTAGCATCTCAGCAAAGTGAGGTCTCACTTCAGTTGCTGCTTCTTTCCAAACACTCCTCTTTGGTTTGCTCTCATTGCAGCACCATTGATGCTTTGCAGGCTCCATTGTTGTTACAGTGGCAGATGTTATTCAGTGGATATTTCAGCTGTGCTTGCTCTTTTTTTGAGCGGCATGAACTCAAGGGGAAAATGTTTATGAGAATTACTCAACGTATAACACTCTTCATGCCAATAAGTCACGGAATTGGGATCATAATTTACACAACTCCATTAATCGTGAAATGCGGGATTTGAGGTTTCCAGGTTGTCAGGTCTTCTGCACAGAGTATCATTTACATTTATTTTAAATGTAACAGCAGAGAGCCAGCTCCATTGTTTATCAAAACCAGTAGGAGATGAAGACAAAAGGCTGCTGTCATCAAGACCTGGATTAGTACTAAACCCAGGTGTGCCCTCAGGTTCTCCAGCATGATTACTCTCTGTGTAGCTACAGAGGTTTATGACAGATGTGATGTCCAGTAGCGTTTAGAAGATAAATCAGTGAAAACTACAGCTGTGAAAACACAGCTAGTCACACTCTCAGGTCTTGAATTTTGGTGGGCGCAGCTGTACAGTGTTAATTTTAGCATTTACACTTGATTGTGTTGAAAGAAAGAGCTAGCCCTTTTAGGTTAAACCTAGAAATATGCAGTTGTTCTTGCACCTCCGAAACGTTTAGTGAGGCTCTTTTAAAATTTATGTGTTTTCTGTCAGAATTGTTCCATTGCCTTAGGAAGGTTAACCCACCTTTTAGCTGGAAAGTTGTCTTCGATGATGTAGAAGGATTTGGAGACAATGTAGGAGCTATAGTTCAAATAGGAAAAAGGACCTAGAGGTATTTCTGAGCTCTGAGTTTCTCACTCCCACTCAGCTGATTTTCCAGCCACGGTTCGATTTCGCAGGCTTTGGCCTTAGTACATTTTGATATATAAGTCTCAAAAGCCTTTTAATTAAATGTGTGACGAAGTAATCACCCAGTTTTAAAGTACATCATTTAGGGATGAGCGGATTTCTGTTTAAATCGGGGAAAGCCCAGCTGCTGCTTCTTAGCTTTCCAGAAAATTGCTTGGAAAGCTACACATGCGTAACATAGTATTGCTTATAAGTTGATATATTTTTGCAGAGCATATCCTTCATACTTACACTTTTAAGTAATTGTAGTCTCTTATAAATTATATTTTTACATTAAGCACTGGTGGGAGAGTATATTTTGAGATCTGCTTAAATTTTAAGAGTTGAGGCAATCGGGTCTGTTTCTGTTACAAAAGATCTGCTTGCACATGTCACAAGGTTTGAGGGTGATATTGTTGTGCATGGAAGAAGTTTTGGTTTTATTGAATAAAATGTCAGGAAGTATTTTCCTTGAACTCTGTATGTTGATCTTCAGACAGAAAGGGAAAGATTAATTTTTTAGGCTGATCCTTTTTAATGTTGTCAGTCTAGTCTTGGTTTTGTTTTCTTTTTGCCCCTCATCCTTTTTAATTTTAACTTAAAAACATAGAAGTCTGTTGCTGCTATGTGTTCTGTTGAACCAAAGCATTTAATCTGTTGCTGCAAGCAATGAGAAATGGAATTATTTCTGCACAACCCTGACATTAGAAAGCGTTTTTGATGAAGAAACAGTCATTGGATGGATTGTTTTATTGTTAAATACTTTTATGAAATAATTTCTGAGCTCTGAAGAGTTTTCCCTGAGTTTCCTCACACATATGCAACTTACCTAAATTGCATGGTTCAGAAACACTCAACATTTTTACACTGAAACATCCAAGTAATTTACTGCTGTGTCTGTGACCCCCACAGGTCAGAATCATCCATTCTGGGATTCCCCACAGTAGCTCAGGTTGTCCACAAGTGCACCCTGGTGTTGCTGAGCTCACTGTGTTGTACACTTAGAAACATTTATTGCATGCATTTTTAAAAACAGTGCCCATAGCACTTTTCTGACAGTTCTGTGTTTAATTAGGGTATCTAGAGCTTATTATTTAGCTTGCTTTGTCTCATATTTCTGGTTTTTACGGCATCACCTCCGTTGTAAAATTTTGTATTTTTGGGGGGGTCAGATGGGCACAATCCCAGCACCGAACTGTGCTTTATGGGACACAGTAGTCAATATAACTATTCTTGCTTTATCTCCATACTTTGTTTAAACAAAACAAAACACACACACAAAAGAAAAAACCCACACCTTAGCACTGAGTCACCCAAAGAAAAACCTTAGCATTGAATCACCCAAATATAATTTCGAAGATATATATATATATAAAAGTATGTGGTTTTGATTATTGTTTCAGATTATACTTTTTTTTCTCTCCCCAGGGCCGATTACTGGAAATCTCAGCCAAAAAAATTCTGCGATTACTGCAAGTGCTGGATAGCAGACAACAGACCTGTACGATGGTCTACTATACTATGTCAATTATTTTGAAACACTAGGAATTTAAATCACAGGCTTTTAAGATCACTTTTGATACTCATCTTTTAATGCATGACATTTGTTGTTTAAAAATGCCTTTGTAATGCTTGTGATATTCAAAATATATTATGTGAGAGCCAGGTACCTGCATACAAGATGGTGTGTGCTGTTCTACTTGGCAGTACGGATAAGAATGGAAATATCTGACCCTGCTTTTTCTTCAGATTCTGTAACTTAACTTTTGATCTGTCTTTAAACTTTGTTCCTAGCCCTCATATGCATAAAGAAAGCAAAACCTGGCATATGTCCTGTTTGTATATGACAGGCCTGGTTCAGCCAGCACTCTTAACCATTTAAAGTAGGTTTCTTTTTTTCATTTTACACAGCCCACAGAAACATCAGTGGGTCACAAAAAGGTGTTTCTGACTTGCAGGTGCCTTTTTCAGACTACGAGACCCATTGGCTTCTTATTTAGAAATAAATTTTGCATTCCTGACTCAATGCCAGGGGCACTCATGGAGCTGAGCTTCATCTGCTTTACAGTTAGATACCTGCAGTTCAGAATGACAAGCACGAGCTAATTGGTTTAGGTCTCTTTTTGTAGTCACTGGAGATAAATATATGGTAAAGGGAGAGATTTGGGTAACTTCCAAAGTCTGTCTTTAAATGAGATGAATCATACCTGGATGATTCGGTTTGTGCAAAGAAGTTCCATGGTCACTAGGTCAGGCTTAGGCACCTAACATTTGGACACCTGAATGAGCTCAGATTTTTTTTGGTGAGAATAACATGAGGACTCCCACTGCTGTACCTGTAGAGCTTCTGAACTCCTCCGGTTCCTTCTGGCTTCTGTCCTTCTGGCAGCTTTTTGGCTTGCAGCCTGTTCTGTTGTCCTTAGGTACCCAACTCTCCCACCTTGCCTTCTCTTCTCTTCTTTCTCTTTCAGACCTGCAGGCTAGTTTAAGTTCATGGAATATTTGTGGAGCATGGCATGATCTAATTAAGGACCATAGCTAATATTTGGAATTCTAAATAAGGCATATGTTTTTTTAAAAGTTTGCATGAAAACTGAGAGGTAAAAAAAAATCAAGGGATGATACTTAGAAAGAATAGCATGGAAACAGAGCTCAGAATCCCTGTTACTTGTCTCCAATATGTGTACTGAACAGCATTATTTGAAAAATCTTAAATCTTATAAATACAGACCATGAAATTTCATGATAGCATTTTGGAGTGTTACTGATTTTTTCTTAATTTGTAGATTGTTTCTCAGTGTTCCTGAATTCCTATAGCCATTTTATAGCTGTAGTGTTTGCAGTAAGTGTTTTCAGAACAGGTTACATTTAGGCTTGTACAACTAAGTTTAGTATAACTAAACTTTAGCTAACTAAAATTAACTAAATTAAAATTGTATAATATGTGGTTTTTTCTTGCTTTTAAGAGCATTGACTTTCATGAAAGAGGAAAGAATCATAAAGAAAATGTGGCAAAAAGAATTAGTGAGGTAACTCATATATCTTATTTGCATGAATACTAATTTTTAATCTGTTTCATTATCATCTTTGTCTAATTTATTCTCCTGGGCTTTTTTTTGTTTTGTTTTAGATTAAAAAGAAAAGCTTGGAAAAAGCAAAAGAAGAAGAAAACATGTCAAAAGAATTTGCAGCAATGGAGGAAGCTGCAATGAAAGCATATCAAGAGGATTTGAAAAGGCTTGGAATTAAGCCAGGTAGTTCATATAGCTGCCAAAGGATTAAAGACAGAATTGAAAGAATATTGAATAGGAATGTTTTTTCTTAAATTAGGTTCTAGGAACGTGAGAAGAGGCCTACAGGACTGTGTTTGCTCATAAAAAAACCCAAACCAAACCAAAACCTCCCAAAAAATGGGAGTCTGCAGATTGCCAGTAGTAGGAGTTGCAGTACAGAATGTTTTTAGCTACAGTGTCCTCTTGTCCATGGAACAATCCAGTTTGGTGTAGAAAAATTAAACAATGTGATAATAAGAAATGGGCTGTAGTCGGTGCTTTGAATCAGCGGTGCAGCCTCCCTTAGTTTATTTTATATTTCACTTTTGCCAGTTGGAGGCAAAAGTTCCTATTGAGAAATAGAGTTTGGGTTCCCACTGGTTTCAGACAGTGGAGATGAGAATCTCTTACGCAGCTTCCAGTTCAGCAAGTACCTTTGTTCTGTCCATGTGAACATGTTACCCTTTAAAAAAAGTTTGTAGTTTGAAGTTCGTGTAGAAACTTGTTTTTTTCATAAGTCTTTTATTTTCTTGTTTAATTAGAGCTCATTGGTCCTTACAGTTTTTATGTTGCTCATTTTTTGATATTTGGGCTTCCTTTTGACACAGTAGTATTGCTACAATGCAAGATTATGTGAATATAATCTTTTAAGTTTACCTCTTATGAGTGTAATACTCATAAGAACAAAATTTCCTGTTTGCTGTTGCTCAAGAGTGACTAATACTTAAAGTCAGGTTATTACTCTTTTTTTAAAAGGAAGTATTATTTTCTTTAAGATGAAGTAGGTCCCAGTTCGACACAGAGTAAAACACAAGGTAACACAGTGGAAACTAAAGTAAAGAAAGAGAAGAAAGAGAAGAAGGAAAAGAAAGAAAAGAAAAAAAAGTCATCTCAAGACACCTCAGTGCCATCAAAAAGTGAAACGAAGGAGTGGGTGCAAGGGCTTTCTCCTGAAGGCTATACATATTACTACAACACAAAAACTGGAGGTAAAAACTAGTGAGGAGCAAATGTAGATTTAGTTATTGGATATAAATGAGAAAAGTCTGCCTTCATCTCTTTACTGTTTTGCTCTCTCGGTAGCAAGCTGATGACTACAATATGAACAATTAGATGGAATTTTGATATTTAACACTCAGGATTTAGGCATCCAGAACTTCGAACTGGTTTTGCTGTTCATTAACAATAGGAGAATGCAGTAATTCCAGAGTTCCTGGAAATGTTTAGCCTTTCAGAGGTTAAGTGTATAAAATATAGCTTTGTTCTTCCTAAAGGAGCTTACTCATTGGGAATGTGAAATAAATTGACTGTGCCCAAGTAAAAGAAAGGTTATGGATTACTGTTATTATTTACCTTAGTCTTTCCTCATATAAGCTAACTTCCAAAAGGTAAAAATCTTGTGTGTTTAGTTTCTTCTGGCCTATGCTACCGTTTAAAAAAAAAAAACAAAACAAAACCCACACACCTTTTTTGTACCAAAATTCCAGTATCTGTGTATCAGTCATAGTTTAACAGAGTTTGGGAGGTGGTTATTCCCAGTAAAGCCAACTGTAACTGTAACTTGGGTTTATTGTTCATACCATAGTTTGATCAAGGATGTTTTATATTCCATTGAGGTGCCTCTATATAGCTCGTTTGTATGTGTGCACATAGCATCATACCCTTTAGATCTGTTTTTTCTAAATATTATTAAACATTAACAGAGTTGAAATATGTTTTTGTTTTTTAAGAATCACAGTGGGAGAAACCTAAAGGATTCCAAGGCAACTCTCAAAACTCACAAACGGTAATCAAATACTGTTATTCATACTTTTCTTTGCCCTTGTAAACACTTATAAGAAATAAGCCGAGCAATCTGCAAGTCTTCTGATTGCATAAGATAAATTGTTTGCTCTTAGTAAAATTAGGAAAACATAATTTGAATATATAGAATATTTTATGATATGCTGTATGAAAACTGAAAATTTACTCACCTGATCTTTTTTGGCTAATTTGTTTATCAAGGGAAGAGAAGCGATATAGTGGTAGTTGTGTTTTTACAGAATATGCGTTTTTAAGCTTCAGCCCGTAAAATGTAAAGCTTTGGAGAAATTCTGAATAAATTCTGTTCAACCTTTTGTGAATGAAATATAATTTAAAAATTCAAATCATAGACATTTGAAATAGTTAAGACTCTTTTATCTTAAGAAACAGTGAGATTGAATTGTCAGATAGTTAAAAAAAAAAGAAGAGTACTTGTTATTTGTGTTTGCTTTAGGATGCAGTTATGTGATGACTTGTCTTTTTCATGGGTTTCTTATGGTCATGGAACCTATGTGTAAGCAATCTTTTAGCATATTACTTTATTTTCTGTATTTAAGGCACAGGAAAACTTGCAGAACAGTCCAAAGACAGAAAGATTTCTTATTGCTATTATTATAATCTGCTTATCACTCCAGGATTTTTGTGCTTTACAACATTACAACACTTCTGTTAAGTGATGTTGCGTTTTCCCATGTTCAAGATAGGCATCATAGGTACAGTATGATTTACAGTCAGCATTGTTGGCTAATGTTGGATTTTATGCTAAAGATCAAAAAACCTCAAAAAACCTGGCTTTGTCAGGGTGCTTGACATTCTGTAGCTCTGTATTGTCGCATCTCAGAAGGAAGCCTATGCTTGGTACTGGGTTACTTGGGATCACAAGAGAAAATGGTTATAATTCTGTATATTTTTAGGCAATTGAATCAATTCACAAAATGTCCGTGAGGTCTTGTCTGCCTGTTAAGGCAGTGTTTTATCTCAGAAATGCAGGCTTTCTCCAGCCAGTGTTCATTCCCAAGAGACTGCACACTTTGCTGCCCATCATACGCTACTCTGGCTTTCAGATTCCTTTATCCTGCGGTTTTGCACAACTTGTTAACCAGCACTTCGACTTTATCTCTTCAGTCAAGGCATAGCTTTGCAATATTTAAAGTCAGGCTTACTGTAGCCTTCCACTGTCCTGTGCCTTATTTTGTATGGTCCTTGGTGCATATTTGCCCTGACAGTGAGCTAGTTCAGGGAGTAAAGACACCACAGTTTAGGTTAGTGCTTTGTGGGCTGATTTCCTTCCATCAGCTCTCTGCGTAATCAGTGAAATGCCGGTGCAGGGGGAGCAAATGGAGGAGAGAAGGAGCTCCCTTCTTGGCAAC
Organism: Columba livia; assembly: GCF_036013475.1. Classification (NCBI taxonomy): domain Eukaryota; kingdom Metazoa; phylum Chordata; class Aves; order Columbiformes; family Columbidae; genus Columba; species Columba livia. Next base: position 34,500,546 of record NC_088602.1, on the reverse strand, counting down.
AATTTGAAGTTAGCTCATTTGGGCTGTATCATAAACATACACCTTCGGCCTCGGCTATCTCTCTCATGCCAGATGTATTTTACCATTCCTCCCTCACCCTGGCTCAGTGACTCTGTGGTGTCTAGAGTTATTTTCGCTGTTGCTAAAAGCAAGCATTTGATTGCTCCCGTATTTAGTCTGAGCTAAAGATATTGGGAACATTCCAGTTCTCTAACAAGGACTCACTGCCCAGAAATTAAAGGGCATGCTTGCGAGATGTAGTGCAAGTGAGATTCACAGGCCCTCCTTATTTTAGAGCATGTTAGATTGCTGCTCAGACTTTGCAAGAGGTGGAGAGAACAGAGTAAAACAAAGGCATGTTGTAGACTACCTGTAACTTCATTTAAATTGGCATTATGCTTGTTAGCATTTGTGTAGTAGGATACTGGGTATGCCTTGTGTCAAGTATCTGCTGAAAACCTCGAAGAACCCAGTCTAAAATTCTCAGGATCTAGCTCTAACAAAAAGGGTAGGTTGTACTTAAGACTAGTTTTTTGTCCTCTTTCTGTTTACATAAAATGATTTTTCCTTTTGCTTCTTTTGTTAAAACTGGCACACTGAAAGTTCTAAGAGCAAAACCTTGAGGGAACTTGCTCACTGAATGCTTTCTTGCCTTTGCCTGCTCTGAACCTACTGGTACAATTTTTCCTGTTTACAGTGCGAGTGCAAGAAGGTTAACTTCTGATTTTGTTGTGTTTTTGAAAACAATAACAAAGTTTAATTAGACTATTAAGTAAATATGTAGGTATGTGTGTGGAAAAGCCCATCTGTATGTTTCTGTATACACACACACATGGACATTTATTAATGCAAAAATAATGTATGGTGAAGCTGCACGGATGTTCTGTCTAATATGGGGAGCAGGAGGTACATAAGGAGCAGTGAAGTACTATGTGTAAGTGTTGATGAAACTCAGGTTCTTAAGGAAGATATTAAGTTATGTGTAATGACTGATTAGCTGAGGCTGATGCTGCAACATGTCTTTATTTTAATTGTGCATCCACAAAGCCAAACCAACAACTTCTGCCATGTTTCGTATGTATTTATTAATCAGTAGGGAAAAACAGTGCTATGTTGAGATCAATGATTCACTAAAGAAGTAAATTTGTTGGCATGCCTTCCTGCAAAGTTTGATTCTTCAGTTATTTTTGGTGAAGATCTATTTTGGGATAGATTTTAGAAGGTTTTTTGTTTGTTTGCTTATGTTTAATTTATGATAGTATTAATATTTATTGGTACTGGTTTTCTGTGGCCCTCACAAAACTCTGAGTCTTCCAGAGAATTTTTTGCCAGTCTCTACTAAAGATAATGGCACGAACAGGAAATTACAACCTCAGGGGTGAATACTTTAGAAAATAAAAAACCTGTAAAATATTGGCCTATATATAAAAATTGGAACTGTATGACAAAAATTTACTATACTGCCTCATAATAATTATCCACTGTTTGAAAAAAAAAAAAAAAGTATATGTGCATTTGCAGTATATTAAGTTAAACAAGTTGATCTCATTTGAGTCAAAGGGGTATTTTATAAAAACTTTAGGGGTTCACGCTTTAAAACAGTAAAATTATAATGAACAAAAAATACTCAGGGGTTGAATAGTCTTAGAAGTGATGCTTTGGCTGATCCTTAAAACTCTTTTTTAATTAGCTGCTATATCTTTTTCTTAGACAGCAGAGTGGGTAGAAGGTGTCACTGAAGATGGTCATACCTACTACTATAACACACAAACAGGAGGTAAGGAGAGCTGGTTTTCCAGTTAGGCTCCGTTTCAGAAGTCAGAGTTTTGAGAGATGCGTTTTGTTCCGCAAATACCCGCATTGTAAGGCCATTACTAAGTTTTGTATTTTTTAAGCTGTTATGTTAGTTGAAGTATAATTGTTGCTTAAGTCAGTGCTGGATTTATAGCTGTATTGTCAGTGTGTATTGCATTTGTGCTTCATATGTTTTTTTAGATATTCAACTTGTAACTCTAAAATATGAGTTAGTCTTTTCTACATATATATTGAAATTGTAGTTTGGAAACCAGAAAACGGCAGGATCTTGTTTCAACAGGTATGTAGGACTGGATAAAAAGCTCCTAAACTTTTCCTCTTGTTGACATAGCATTGATAAAAGCATCCAGAGTCTTACCTCCTACATCTTTTCCCAATTCTTTTCCCTACATGGGGAACTTTGTGGTAACTCCTCCAGAACAGGCATCTGTTTTCTAAATCTGTTTGAATAATTTTAAGGTCAGCGATGCCTCTCTGGAGAGCAAATGATTTTATGCTGGCTATGAGTTTTCCTTCTGCTGTTAGGTATGAAGTGGCATTCCTGATGATGCCAAGAATAGAAAAAACCCCACAACCTTTCAGTTTTTCAGCATGCCACTCCCCTGCTCAAATGATTTGCCCTTTTTTTTTTCCTTTTGAAAGGGAAATGAGATGCTGGTTATTTTTAAACATTGCCTTCTAAGTTCAGATACATTTTATGCCTTTGGTTGGATTGTTTTTTAAAGTTCTTCACGGACACATGACACGCGTGAAGAATGTCTTTGTAATCGTATTTGGTAAAACTTTGGCTTGTGAGATTTTAAAGTCATCCCTTGCTTTTATATAGCTGCAAGTATATTGGAAATGCTTGAAAATGACCTGTCAGTTCTGCTAATGCTAATCCCACCCTCTGGAAACAAGGCAGATAGTTAACCAAGGGGACTGATCATGGTGTCTCATTTTGGGTGTGTAATTTAGGAGGCTAGTGTCACTAGGCTTAGCTCCTGCTACAAGTCCTGCTTTGGAAGGCTGCGCCCTACTCCACTGGCTCTGTGTGGCATCAAGGAAAGTGAACTTTCTCTGTTACTGGTCTAAAGCTACATATATGACAGCAGTACCCCTAGGAGGCTGTTTTGTTCATTCGAAGCCAGTCATTGCCGGTTTCTTACACCTTTACTTCTTCGAGAGACATCTAGAAGCATACCTGTTAAATGTTATTTTCAGTTAGGAATTTCTTTGGAAATAGACAAAATAATTGGAAAAGTAGTAGTTTTATTACATGTGAAATCTTATATAAAATTATAGGTTGAAAGTTGGTGTACTTTTGTCTTACTGTTACTAAAACCAGTTTTAAGACCACTGACTCAACTTTTCTTTAAGTATTTCCTCTCAATATATTTGCTGGAATACTACCTCCTCATTGAAAGTGAGGTCATATCCTGTAGATACTTCCGTGTCTTTTCAGAATAATGTTCGTATTTCTTTGCTTACTTGACAGCTCTTTAATTAAGAGACCTAACATTACTGAGCCAAGTAGCACAGGAAAGAGGTTTGTCTGCCCAGAGAGCTGAGGCTCGCGGTTGGCGTTCTTCACCTCAGCCTGTCTTTGTAATCAATGGAGAACTCAAATCAAATCGGCATCTCTAGAGGGCAATTTGTTCTGCGTTAGCATGAGAGGGACCACAGTCTTGTGGATTGCAGCTCACCATGCATGATATTTTTCTTTTCAACAGTGAACTCAGCTGTCATGACAGTATCCCTGCTGGGAAGTGAAATGTTATCTTTCTGATTATGTTTACTAAAACAAACATACCGAACAAAGGCAAAAGCCTTGTGCTAAATTACTTGCTGCATTTTTGCGTAAGGCATCACTGCTTCTGGAAGGTAATGTTGTCAAAGCAATGACAGATTGGAGTTAGAAACATAAATAATGTGGTTATTCAAATATCTTGGACAGTATCCACATGGGAGAAACCAGCTGGTTTTGTTTCATCTTCAAATGAGAAGAATCAACATGACAAGGATTCTGACTCAGACTCAGAAGACAGTGAAAATGAAGCACAGAGTTCAGAAACAAATTTCAAGGTAAATTCTCTCTTCAGATTTATTTTACATAGTGTATTTTCTAGCATAAGGTGATTTATCTTTTGTGGTAGGCTGTACTCATTGTAATGTGGTCAAACCGTATGACTGAAAGTAGAAGTTTGCACTTGTTTGAATAGCAAAATGAATCTTTATTCAATTATTTGGCCCATCGGTGGCACTGTTGTGGAACAGGAAGCATGATCTTGCCTTCATTGAATTCTGCAAGAAACGTGATGTTCTCTGAGAAAGGTCACTGTCATCTCTCTGAAATAATCCACAAAAATATGTGAATTTCAGTGTGAGGTATGACTTCTAACCTACATTGGTAAATGTGACTGCCGGGAGACCTTCAGGGAATGCCATTGACTGAAAAGGACATGGTTATAGTTTCCTTATTAACTGAGAAAAACATTGGCAGCACATAGTATGAAACCTGTGTCAATTATGTATTTTTGTCTTCAGATTTAAAACTTAAGATAGAAGGTGTGATTATGTCTCTGGTTGGGTCAGATAGTGTGTCTGAAACTGGTAGTTCAGAACAGACAGAGACAATGTAAATATCAAACGTATTCATAGACAGGTGTTAATTCTAAAATACCTATTTTTGTATCAATGTGCATCATTAGAAAATACTGTTAGGTGTTAGCTGCAATGTGTGTGTATCTGCATGCACAGAAAGCTGTATATGAATTTTTGCCTCTTTAAAAAGAATGCTAAATTGTTTTTAAGTAAGTTTGTATTGGCTACTCCTTGCTAACTTCAGCCTTGGTAGATTGGATTTTCCACCTTTAACTTTTTGTAACATTTAAGATTTTTTTTTTTTTAACTCTGTATGTGATGAAGGCTCAAGGAGAGAAATTTAAATACTTTCTTATAAGTTTATCATTTCAAGTTGCTCTTGGTTGAAAAGTATGAATAGTAGATAATAGCAAATAAAAGATGTAAAATAAAGCTACGTTGTGTTTTTATTTAGGCATTTTTGCTTAAGGTGGGTTTTTTCCTCTTTAGAGGAAAGGAGATAATGGTGACGACTCAGAGGAAGGGAAAAAACCTCCCAAAGCTAAAAAGTTAACTCCTTATGGGAAATGGCGAGAAGTTAAGCCAGCAGAAACTTCTGATAAAGAGAGGAGTACGTCAGCTTCCCCAGAAACCTCCAGTGATGCATCTAACAAGACCAACACCTTTGGAAAATGGAGAGCGCTTAAGGAAGCAGATGCAGAAGAAGAGAAAGAAAAAGAACAAGAACAAGAACAGGAGCAAGAACCAGGGTGAGGATCTTTTTATTGTTGTTATTTTCATGACACTTGCTTCCAGAATACTTGTTTTCAAGAGCTGAAGCTTTTTCTTGTGAATTCTGGCAGAATTAGCACAGCAGTGATTGGAAACGTAGCCCAAACACACTTATTTGCGCAGTGATTATTTAAAGTAACAGCTCTCCACGGTGGATAGTGGTGGAGTTTTGGTTTTAGTGTAGAAGTTCACAATGAGTACAAAGTAATTTAACATGATTTAAAGGATGATTGCCATCTGCCATTTTTCTCAGAGGCCGAGTATCAACCATATAAATGTAGTTAATCTAAGTTTGTATTCCTTAACATCATCTCCTTCAACAATCTGGTTCAGCTGCCTCAGGAGCTCTTGTGACTATGTCTTCGACTGTTTCCAGCCTTGAGCGACACAGGCAGTGTTCTCAGGGCCTCCAGCTTCCAGGCTGAATTCTGTTTCTTTCTGATGAGTAATTATAATAGTTGGGCTAACTATGCCTGGAGTTCAAGATCTATCTTGATCTTCTAGCGCCAGCAGCAACCTGATCCTGATCATACTGGGTTAGCATTGCTTTGAATTCTTTCCCTATGGGATCAATAGTTGCTGACATAATGAGTATGCTTTTTTAAACTCTGAGCAATTTCTACCTAAGCCTGATTATATTTGTCTGAGTTACTTCTGCAATCAATGAACCATTTCTCACTCTGTGGTGTTGTACTGACTCTTAACTGTTCACTCGGCCTAAAAACACTTCGTGTTTTGTCTTACTCTCACCCAGTATTGCAGTAAAAGACTTCTGGTTGAACTGTTTTTATTGCTCCCTAACTTCCCTCATTTCAAAACAAAGTTAAGCAAATACAAAATCCACCACAAACTTTTCTGCTGTCTCTATGTGAAAGTCCTGGAGGCTCTCATAACGTGGTGGGAGACACTTTCTGTCATCATTTAAATAAGGAGAAGAAAGACAAAACGTGTAATCTAATTATGCCAATTTTAAATCTGGAAGCTGTCTTTTCCTCCCATGTCTCACTGATGTACTGCAGATGTTTTGATGACACGCATCTGATCAGAAGTTTGGTTTTCTTTTGTTTTACTGCATAATGCGCATTTTCTTGTGATGCAAACTGTCTTCCGTGGGCAGTTTCTTGTTATGAGGCCCTCTAGAAGTCTGGAGAAATTGGGTTTGGGAGAATGAGATCAGTCTTTTCCCTCATACTTATACCATTCAGCACCATTTTAATTCTAAATTATTCAGTTGATAGAGTTTTGACACTGTTGGAACTAAATTAAGCACTTCTTGGAGATGATAATGTCAGTTGATGGGTTCACATGACACCTCCTGTACTGGACCAGCTAACTGCTCCTTGACTCCAGAGCCGATAAATTCTTTTTGGTTTTTGGAAGGCACTGTCCAATAAGAAGTGCTTTAAGTTACTGGACCTTATATATGAGTCTGTACATTAACAAACAGACACACTTGTAACTGAGCATCTCCCTTATGAGGAAAGGCTGGAGGAGCTGGATCTCTTTAGCTTGGAGGAGACTGAGGGGTGACCTCATTAATGTTTATAAATGTGTAAAAGGTGAGTGTCACGGGGATGGAGCCAGGCTCTTCTCGGTGACAACCAATGACAGGACAAGGGGCAATGGGTACAAACTGGAACACGGGAGGTTCCGTTCAAATTTGAGAAGAAACTTCTTCATGGTGAGGGTGCCGGAGCACTGGAACAGGCTGCCCAGGGGTGGTTGTGGAGTCTCCTTCTCTGCAGACATTCAAAACCCACCTGGACGCCTTCCTGTGTAACCTCATCTGGGTGTTCCTGCTCTGGGAGGGGGATTGGACTGGATGATCTTTTGAAGTCCCTTCCGATCCCTGACATTCTGTGATTCTCTGATTCTGTGAAATGGCAGGTGTACATTATTTTCTTTTGACTGAGACTAGGCACAGTGCCCACCACTTTCAGGAGGTTTACATTTTAGAGATACTGCAACAGTTGCATTTTCTTGACTTGAATTAAATCACATGGATCATTTTTGTGTGCTCGAGCTGATCCATGTCTTCCTTGAAGCACAAGACCTGAAACTATGTGTAGTACATGAGCTGACATCAGACTAACACTCAGTAGTACTGAAGGGTTTCTTGTATGGATTGACCAGGAACACAAGGTGTATCTTTACAGTAGTATTATGCAGGTGGGATCCCTGATGGACTTGTGATTTAGATCATTGTCTGCAAACTGTTCAGTTGTTCTCTTTCATATGTTCGTGCCACAGGTTATTCTTGTAGAACACAGTGTTTTGCTGTTGACCTCCTAAAACTGATTGGTCATTTTTAGGCAATCTCTTTGTTTTGTTTAGATCAGTATTAGCTGTGATCCCGTCTTCCAGAGCTGCTTCTCCCAACTTGGAATCATTGGCTAATTTTCTAAGCCTCTTCTCTGTTCTGTCATACCGACCCTCAGGGATGGACACCTATAGGAAACTACTCGAGTATTTCTTGATCTCTGTCATTATCGTGATCTTGGCTAGAACACTGCATCTAACTCAAAACTGCTTTGACAATTAAATAGGAATGTTGCTGTCTGCAGTACACCAGGTTGTTTTCTCCATGTGGATTAACCCTTTTATGTTTTCCTCTCTTCTCCCAGTGACGAAGAGGACCTGGAGCTTCCTACTACAGAGAGTGACAGTCTACCGCCTCCAGTGATAGAGGTTCCAGAAGATGAGACAGTGATATTCAAAGAGAAGACAGTCACCTCCCTTGGAGACCTGACAGAAGGGGTGCCAACATTTAAAAAGAGGAAATTTGAAAATGGAAAATCTAGAAACTTAAGACAGAGACTAAGTGATCAGTAATACTTAACAAATCATTTCAGATTCTGTTTAAGCTAGAGTGAATCAAGAGTTTAATATTTTAAACAGGCTTTTATAAAGAAAATGTTGGATAGAAATTAAGGATTTATAGGTATTAAAATGTAAGTTGTAATGTTTTTTATTTTATTTTGACGTGATTGAGTTTTAGAATGGAAGTTTGTGTTCTATTACTTGCACAATATTGTAAATACAGTTATTTTTCATTTTAACCATGCCATCTAAGTTTTATTTGCTCTGTGTACGCTGTTTTAAATATATTGTGTAAGGCTTTTTACTCCTTTTCTAATATAGGAGAATGTAGTAATCCTTAATCTGGCAAGAAAAAATGATGCAGATGTTTTATTTTTACAGAGGAACTGGATCCATGGCATGTACCAGAGAGTGAAATCATCCCCCCAGATTGTTTATCTGGAGTAGCTTCCCAACTAATGAGTGAAAATATTGTGCTCACTAACGTTTGGCTTATCGCTTGCAGAAGAGTAGGTGGTGAGAGTGCCAACATTTCAAATAGATAATTTGAAAGCTGTTTTCAGAGGAGTTAGTCACATCAGTGCCACTCATTTCAAATGACGTTCTGAAAGAAATTATTTGTGTAGGTGCACGATAAGTGTACTAAACCTCTGCAGAAGGTTTAAACCTGTTGAATCTTTTAATAACGGCAACAAAACCACCCCTGTTGGAGTAGATATTTCTGTAGTGTCTTCCTGGTGTATTTTGCTTTATTATCATCTCTATTTGGATTTTTCTTTCTTTTTTACACATCAAGTCTTTTTTTTTTTTTGGTCTTTCCTTATTCTCTCTTTCCCTGTAAAAAAAATCACCTGATATTTTAGTGAAAAAATATTCCAAAGACCTGGGCCCTGCTACAGCACACAGCACCTTATTGAGGCCAATGGGTTTTGGCTGCTGTTAAGAGCACACTGAATAGTTGCAGAGTTCGCTGAGCTGAGAGGGGCACAGTATATCGAAGCATCATCAGTCTTCATACCAGAGGGAGAGGAAAACAGAAGATGGATACACAGAACTGATGACTGTGCTGTCCAGGCTGGCTTGGATGTTTTCTTGAGGGTTGTAGATTTGATTTCTTCATTTGGTGGGACTGGTCTGCATTTGGCGTCATCAAGATTCGTTGGTTTTGTAAGAATACAGCTGCGCTTATCGCTTCTCCAGGTATCAAACAACATACCAGAAAAGTTTGAATCGTGAATCCATTAAAAAACATGGCTCTGTTCCCAAAGCTCACAGTGTTTTGTGCAGGAGAGTCTCAGTCAGGAACAGAGGGTTCAGTTCAGACCGTTGTCAGAGTCCAGCCACAGCAAAATAGAGCTGGTAACTGCTGAGCTTGAACTTCATTGATAAAATGACTGTTGATCTGTCAGTCAGTGGAGAAAGGAGTACAAGACAGGGAATCTGGCTTATTGTGTGTTACAAAGGAAGCTAAAATTATTTTTTTTTCTGTTCTGTGACATTTTCTGTGTGTGTAGAAGAGAATTAGGTATTGTGTTTAATCCCATGTGTTTCTTTGGCTTCATCAAGGTGGTTGTATTTCTTCTGATAGATAGAAATGTGAAAGTCTCCTGTAATATCTAGCCCTAAATTGTCATTTTGAGATGCAGGATGCATGCTGGATACTCTCACAATCACAGATGCAGAAGTGTACATGTGCTCCACATGAAAGACCTCCAGTGCAAGGCCAGAACAGAAATCTTTCTAGTGAGGAGAGGTTGCCAGATTTCCTTTTCATAAACTTATTAAGCACTTTGTTAAAAAGCAGATTTTTCATGTTTTGTTCCTATTCTTATTTCAACATTACTCCAGCAGCTAGGAGCCAGCTCTAACTTCCAGCCTCTGTGTTTGTGACCAGTTTACACTCATTTCCTCCCAACTTACTCAAGGATTGCCCTTCACCTAAGTAGCTTTTCTTCCTCTCGAGTCCATCACGTCTTTTCTCTTGGGAATCAAAGCGTCCTTGTGTGACAGGACCTTCAGTGCTCCACCAGCACTTCTCTTCACCCATTCCAGCCCGAGTTTGCCAGGCTCCTGTGTTCAAGCAAGATTAAGGCCACGCCTGATGTCACTAATGCTTCCTTAGCGTATTGGAAATAACTCTTGATACGTCCCTAAACCACTTTTGCCTTTCACATGACTGCATCGTGCTGTCTGCTGTGGCCGCCCTGTGATTCCCCAGGACAACTGGTTCTTTCTGCTCCTCGGCCATTGCCGACTGCCGAGTTAACAGTCATCATGCTTCCCTTTCAAGCACTTTTTTTTTGCCTTACGAATTTGTTTTGTACTACTGTACTCATCCTGCTTGTGTTACTTCAGGCCTGACGTATATTCGTCCCTTTACGATCTCTGTAAAATGATTTTATTGTTTATTAGTACAGTGTTATACAGTAGTACAGCTTTTTGCAGGCTCTGCTTTTAACATCCTCTGAGCACATCTTTCCCCTTTCAGTTAGGTTCCCAAATTATTAGCATCTTAAAAGTGTCTTGTCACGTTGAAGTGGTCCTAGGCAGTGATTTAAGATACCTGTAACTAAATTGCTCCAGCAGATGTTTAAAACATCTGAAAATAAAAGTGTTCAAAACTTGTTTCTTTGACGAGCTGCTGTTAGTTGTAATATGAACCAAAGGTCTTTGTGAAGTACTGTGTTAAATAGACAAACCAAAACATTAAGAAAAAAAGATCGTGTTTTCTTTTTTTCACTGCTAGTAAAATTAATTTAAATATTATACACTTGCTTTTGCTGATGTGATTTCTAATGCCTGCATTTCATAAGGAAATACAGCACTTGTCTCTCCACTACCTTTGAAAGTCACTTTGAGAAGTTTATTCTTTGTCCCCAAGTGTAATACGGGCCAGTTGAATCAAATTGGGTATATCCAGAGCCACTGTTTAATTTTGCACCTCGCTGTCATTTCATTTCCTTATTGTGTATCTAAACTAAATATTTTCTCTTCTATACAAAAATACTGTCTTGTGTGAGATTTAAGGCAGACTCTGCTTTCCCAGGACATCTGTTCTGCACAGATCTCTCTCCCCTCTGTGCTGTCTCCCTGCAAAGTCTTCTGCCTTTGGAATTTGCCATAGGAATCCTTTTGGTATTACCATTATTATGCTTCTTATCTGCTAACCCTTCCTTGGGCTGCGCTGGCTCTTGACAAAGGAGTGTTCTTTTTTCCTGTTTCAGAAGAACAGCATTTTCAGAAGAATAATGTTTTGTGTTCTGACAAATCCATTTTCCATCATGCAGCATGTTTTTATCTGCTTGGCTGCTTTTATTGCAAGCTCCTTGAATGAGGACTGCATCCTTGATGTTATAGACTGTCATAGATATTATGAGCAATATGAGGAGGAGAGTTGGAGAGAAAGGGGGAGTCATTGCCATTTCTGATGGTTTCTTTTGTGTGTTTTTTGAGCAAGTCAATTCACCCTGTGTTTTTGTTTCCTTGCCTCATCTTTCACCTGTGGTGTCTGTTTAGAGACAGCTTTGCAGTACAAAATGCTTCTCTTTGGTGTGTGTGTTTTTACGGTAGAGCCTGCCTGAAGCTGGTGATGCTTTTAGCCGCAAAGTTATTGCATATACTAAACAATAAAATGATTTTGTTGGGCATTTGTTATGCCAGGATTTGTGCAGAGACCACCTGCTTGATTTGACCTGGGTTATAGAATAATCCTTGTTCCTACATAGGCTAAGACAAATTTTAGCCTTTCACCTGGGAATTTGTAGACTGAAATTCAGACTTTCCCAGGAGGGTAAAGGTTGCTTTTTGTTTGACCTTCATAGAGAGAATCTGTGCTGCAGCATCATCCAGTCACAATATTCAGATACAGGAAGTGGGAGGGCTGGTCATGACATAGATCTGAGTTAAATTCACTAATCTATGCATGTATAAAAACATTTCTCCTTTTTTTTTTCTTTAACCCCTGAAAAAGATGTTATTTCAGTGCGTATTTTGGCATCTCAGAAAGGGAGTAAAAAACCATTTCACAGCTTCATTTCTATTATTTGCTTTTCGAGTTGTGCCTCCCCCTTTTAGTACTTTTCTCGTTACTGGTATCTTCCTCAAGCCGTCTTCCTCCAGTATTCCTATATATGCAAATCTACGTATCACCGCTGTGCCGCCTTTCCCGCGCCCACCGTCTCCCTGCCCCGCCGGGACCCTGGGAGAGCTTCACGCTGTCTGACAGGGGCCACCGTGTCTGCAGATCCCAGCTTAACACCGACCGCCTCTGCTGCCCGCTTCCAAGCACGACCTCACCTATTTCAAACACCACACGGGCTATTTCAAGACTGAACTGCGTGTGCTCCATTGAATTTCATGATAATTTTTTTCTCCTGAGACAGATTTCATTCCATTCCGTTCCTCCTCCTTCGATCCTTTCGCTTGTTGGTACAAAAGTTGTCTTTTCAACCTTCTGCTAGTTGCTGCTGCCAGGCTTCGGGTCTGTTTTGTCAGCCGTATCTCTCCAGCCTCTCTTGTATCTACCTCTAAAGTCCTCTCTCCTTCTACCTGCTAAATTATTTAACTTAGGAATTGTGTTAACTATTTGTGTGATTAACAAATTCAGCTTTGTGAAATGTTTTGGGATGTAACTTGAATAGAAGTTTCTGTGCAAAGCAAAAAGTGTTGCAAATAAGCTGCAAAAAAAGGCTAGACTTGCCTAAGAGGATTCCCAGAGAATGTCAGCAAACGCAGATTTGATTTTCCATGTAAAAGCAGAAGTAGCCTATGTTAAAAACCAGCAGACAGCATTACAGTGACCAGGGGCTGAAGACAGTGGATATTAATGGCTTGCTTAGCCAAAGATACAGTGAAGAACAGCAGGGTGATTGAAAAGCGCTTGTTTTAGTTTATAAGTATTGTCTGCAAAGTTAAACAGCTGGTTTCTCATTAACAGCTTCTGAGTTGCAATTACAAAATATTGGAAGCTCTTGGAGTTTATATGAGAATACAAAATAAAGCTTTCATTTGAACAATCTCTATTACCGTTGTTTGTCTTTTTAAGGGGTTAGGATAACCTGAGAGATTTATGGGCATGTATTCTATTAAAAATGGGGCCTGGGGTAAATATAAACCAAAACAGGTATGTAAATATGGAAATACTTCTTAAAATAAACACTTGTATTTTGTGGTCATCAGCGTAGTGTCTGGGTGCCTTCCAGTAGCGCATTAAGCAGTTACTGGAAGTTGTTTCATTCTATGCAACAATTATGAGTAACAAACGACCTGGGTTAAAATTGTTCATTTTAAAATTCTGAAGAGTTCAGGTAAGGTTTGTGGTAGTTACTATTCAGCAACATTCAGAATGTAGCAGAATATATAAACTTTCTGATGGCAACATTGTGATTCAGTAGTCTTCATACTTGCTGGTCTTAAGAAAGATGAACACTGCCCTGATAGCTAAGGATAATTCTTTTAAGAGGTGGGGGGTGCATGTCAATTATTTCATCACATTTATTTTACTGAAAAAAATCGTTTTGGCAACGTTTTTCACAGAAAGTGCAAAAACTATCCAGCTGTATTAAGCAGCTAGGAGAAAATACGTTATCGTGTAGACACATGCTTGTGCCAGACGAGGAAATACATTTTGTTGCTAACAGCGTTTGGTTATTTCTTCCTTTTAGCTAAATAAGAACCAGCAGTGAATAAATTCATTTGTAGTTCCAGGATTTCTGAGACGTTTCCTTGTGCACGCTGTTGATTAAATTAATCAAGGGTAAGGTACCAGGGCTGTTCTTAGGCAGAAGGTAAGATGGCATAGAAAGGGCTCCTTCTAGGCTCGGCTTAAGTCTGGTGTTATTCTTTGCAGGGTGCGGCGCTGCCGATCGAGATCTCAGCAGGGAAATGAAAGATCCGGGAACAACGTTCCATGCCAGTGACCAGGAGCTGAAGAGAGAGGGAGCTGGGGCCTTGTGCCAGCTGCAGCATCACATCCACGGGTAAGGTCTCAGTTACACACGTGGATGTGGATGACAGCAGCTGAACGTGAGCCAGCAGTGTGCCCAGGTGGCCAAAAATGCCAACAGCATCCTGGCTTGCATCAGGAATAGTGTGGCCAGCAGGACTAGGGCAGTGATTGTACCCCTGTACTCAGCACTGGGGAGGCCTACCTTGAATCCTGTGTTCGGTTTTGGGCCCCTCATCACAAGAAAGACATTGAGGTGCTGGAGAGAGCGCAGAGAAGGGCAACGAAGCTGGTGAGGGGTCTGGAGCACAAGTTTGGTGAGGAGCAGCTGAGGGAACTGGGGCTGTTCAGCCTGGAGAAAAGGAGGCTGAGGGGAGACCTGATCACTGTCTACAACTACCTGAAAGGAGGTTGTAGAATGGAGGGGGTTGGTCTCTTCTCCCAAGTAACAAGTGATAGGATGAGAGGAAATGGCCTCAAGTTGCACCTGGGGAGGTTTAGGTTGGACATTAGGAAAAACTAATTCATGGGAAGTGTTGTCAGGCAGTGGAACAGGCTGCCCAGGGCAGTGGTGGAGTCACCATCCCTGGAGGTGTTCAAAAGGTGTTTAGGCGAGGTTCTCAGGGACATGGTTTACTGGCAGATTTGGCAGTGCCATGTTAACAGTTGGACTTGATGATCTTACAGGTCTTTTCCAACCAAAACAATTCCATGATTCCGTGATTGTGAGGGCACGCCAGGCAGACAGGTGGCATTTTGTTCTGTTTGTTGTAACACTATTTGACAATGCAATACCAAGCTGCAGGAGGCTGTTCCTACCAGATGAACCTGCTGCTGCTCTGCTCTCCCACAAACACTTGTGCTGCCTTGAGAGGCTTTGCTGCCTTCCCAGGAGCTGCTTTCCCTTTCCTTTTCCTCCCTGTGCTTTGTTATTGTAATTTTTCCTGCTGGTGGTTTCACTGCTGAAAGTCAGGGTTGCTTGTAGAGACTGAAAAGCCCAAGTTCAGAGTATTCCATCCTGAAAGCACCTCAGAGGTGGCACGGTTACACCCCACATCCCTCTCTCGAGCACAAGTGACAGCCCACAGCCAAGCCCCAGCACATTCTGTCAGCTCTTACATCCCGCAGAAAGGCTGGGGCGGAAGAACTTGGGGAAAAAAAAAAGGCTTTAAATAATACTTTGTAAGTTAGGAGAAAACATTGGTTCAAGTAATGCTTTGTCAACGAGGAGAAGCAAATACATCTGGTTTTAGTAAAACAATGTTCTACGAGCAACAACCTGTCTACTCTGTGTCAAATTCTCTGTTAGTGAGCACAGCAGTATTCTGCTGCCTCACACGCAGGTGCGAGCAGTTGCAGGATAAGCTTTTTAAGACAAAGATCCTTCAGAATGTCCTGGAACAAGCTCAGAGAAAGGATTTAGCTGCTAAATTTCAACGCCTGCATTGGGGATGTCTAAAATAATAAAGGGGAGCTGCCTTCCGCTTTCCCCTTTCTCATCGCTCCTCACAAAACCATCATCAACAAAGAAGGGCTAAAGGAAACTACTGAACTATGCTGCAAATATCCCTCAGGTCCTGCAGTCACAACACGACCGTCTGTCTTCCAGTCACATGAAAGCGAGGCTCAATTTTTAAGTGTTTCGATAGTTTATCATAGTAAAGAACTTCATAGGCATTAATTAAGCCTGGAAGTACAATCTGATCATGTAAGAGGCGCACTTTTTAAGAAGTTTCTAAGACTGTTCAAGATACATAATTAACAAAATAAATTGGTTTGCATCACGAAAGTATGTTAATTGGATAAGCATGTTAACTGGGTGCTCCCTATTACAGCTCATAACATTAGTTAGTGCCAGTCTGTCAGCACCACACAAGTATAAGATGAGTTATTTATCTTCCTCAAGATCTTGTATTTTTTCTGAACGGCAAGAAGTCAAAGTTCAAGTGTGCAAATGAATCTAAGTCACATGGTAAGATGTTGTAATATGACTTATGGAGCTATAAACTAAAATAAACAAAAAAACAAAACAAAAACCAACCAAAAACCAACCAAAAGCTACAAACCAAACCAAACCAACCAACCCCAACGAATACCCCACCACCACACACCAACCAAAACCCAAAAGCTTTTGCACTTAGTGTTGGAAACAAGAACAGGTAAAAAACTGTCAAAGTTTGTGTGTTTGTGCAGGCTTATCGACAAAAGAACTGAAAAATAATTCCAGAATTGAGAAACAGCATCATCTTACTGTTTTCTTCCTGGAATAAAATTAAAACTGTAGCTTGTTATATATACAGTAGTAAATACTACACCAATTAGAACTTAGTGTTGAAATAATTATTTTTCTTAAAATAAAATAACTTACATTTTCTCAGTCCTGTATCATTCATGATCACAAAACAAATGTGTAAATATAAATCAGCCACAAGGCGTAATTTAAATGGTGAGAAGGAATCGATTCCTCACATGTGGAAGATGGTGCAGAACAGCTTTACAGCACGACCTGGGAAGAGCAGGATGAGATCCAGCAGAAGTGGAGCCGGTTCCGCAGAGCACCTGCAGATTTTTTTGTCGCGTTAAACACGTGCATGTTCCTGAATCGCTGCTCATGTTCCCCAAGGCATCCGGGCAGAACCTGAATTCCAGAGCCACCCCATCTGCTGAAGTGTCTATGCTATGAACTCATTTTCTCTACCAAGAAGCAGGGAGGTACCTGTCACCACTGCTGAACTCCTTCCAGAATCTCATCATCTATTTATTCTGAAAACAGAACATGTGTTTTTACACCCAAGCACAACACGTCATCCAGACCCACCCTAAACTGACCCAAGAATGGCTGGAAGAAAACTTCTCAAGATTCTGGCCCCTTGCCTGAGATCGCTCCCTTTGCTTTTGTATATTCGCTCTAAAAATATAAAGCATCGTAATCCAGAGTTATTTTTAAGGGGCTACATTTAGGAAGCTCACCCAAACAATGGGTAAAACTAAGCAGTATTCACGAGTCCAGACTCTAGACTATCTTTGGGAGGGTTAGGTTCTTTCACCTGGAGAGGATCATCTCCCACCCCCAAAACAAAATGTACACTATGTGGTATTTCTTCTGCTCCATCAACATAATTCTGCATCCTTCCAGCTGCAATATGGTCAAGAGAAGGCCCGGCTTAACAAAGCCATGCTTGCCAAGACAGAAGGTGTGTACACACAGTACTCCAAGCTTGTTCTTTTCTGCTAGAACGGCAGAAATAAATTCAACCCATTTGCGCCAAAATATAAAAGAAGAGTAGTATCACACACTGAAAAATGGGCATAGATTTTAATCAAATATCTAACAAATGCATCCATTTTATTTTGGCAGTGAACACAACATTCCTGCTTCGAATCTACACAAGGTCTCCATCAGCTTCCTCCTTCTAAAGCCTGCAAATTTTCTAGATATTCAGTGATGGCCTCTATCTCCGCGAACTCCAGCAGTCTGTTGATTAACTTATCCAGCGCTTCTTTCCCACACAGAATTTCCTGTGAAAAAAACACCACCAGACAAGAGCATTACTGACTGTACATCAGTGCTATTCTGAAACGCTGACTGCTCAGAAGAGCAGCTCCCGGAATGCGCTTTGCCCTGAGCCTTATCTCAGCGCACCCACTCGCCCGTCTGCGCGGCTCCCCCTGTGAGCAGCACGTCGATTCTGGCAGCAGTGAAAGGAGAAACAAGGGGCAATGGGTGCAAACTGGAACACAGGAGGTTCCACTTAAATTTGAGAAGAAACTTCTTCTCCGTGAGGGTGCCAGAGCACTGGAACAGGCTGCCCAGGGAGGTTGTGGAGTCTCCTTCTCTGGAAACATTCAAAACCCGCCTGGACGCCTTCCTGTGTAACCTCATCTGGGTGTTCCTGCTCCAGCAGGGGGATTGGACTGGATGATTTTTTGAGGTCCCTTCCAATCCCTGACATTCTGTGACTCTGTGACTGATGCCTTCCCACCACACTTTCGTGTAACCCACACGCTCACATGAAAATCCCCTAGTGAGAACAATCAAGGACGGAGGGACTGAATTCAAAATACTGTTTTTCATGCCAAGAACTCATTTGTTTTGCAAGCAAAGCTTCACTAACTTTTGTTAGGCAGTTTGCGGTTTCAGTTTCACTCAAGAAAAGTATCTGGTTCCCAGCAGTAACTGAAAAGCTTAATTGCACTCATGGATCTTCTTCCCATTCTCCCCCTGATGGTATTTGTCTACCTGCTCCCCACTACACTAAATATGTACCAGTCCATATTCAGCATGCCCTGTGTTCTCTCAAGTTACCCAGGACACCTGTGGGTACAGTTCAAAAAGTGTCACTTCTCATGCAACAGCAGTTACAGTAAACAGGACACCCACACCAAAATACTGAAGGATCATCCTAAATCTTGTCCTAAAATTCAAAACATTTTCATACATTTAACATGCGAAAATGCATTATTGGGTATTTGCTTCTCTGTAAAAACCAACAAATATATTCAAGGCACGCAAAGAGATTTACTCAGAAATAAGACATGAGATAAACATAAAAAGAAATCATTTGGTGTGGATTGCGAGACAAACACAAAAGTTTTCCTTCGCTCCATCATGAGGAGGAGGAGGAAACATTGGCTTAACAACAAAGTCCTTCATGTCAGGTTTTTCTTCTGGATGCACTGAGCTTCAAGAATCTCAATGTCACTTGCTTCGTCTGGCAGAGGGACTCACAGAGCACTACACGCTTGACCATTTTTCACTTATACAGTAAGAGAAAAATACACAAAGAAGTAGGCCAGTGAGTTACACCTTCTGCCAGTCAACTTTACCACTACCCTACAACAAGGCAGAAAAGAAAGTTTAAGCTTTCTAAATCTACCATGTTCTGTCTGAGCACAACTGACTATCTGATTTCCTCATACATTAAATTGTTCTCCCAAGGTTTAGCTTTTCTTCTTATGGTACATGTAAGTATCTAAAACTCTTATAAGCAACCGTTACCTTGATATTGCGCGCTTCATATGAGATCCTGTGGTCGGTGACTCTGTCCTGGGTGAAGTTGTAAGTACGAATTCTCTCTGACTGGGCTCTTGTTCCCAACTGTAGTGAAGCAGCAAAAACCAAATCCTACTGTATTACGGTTTAAAAAAAAGAATCAACTACTACTCTAAAACAGAATAAACTTTAATGCATCAGCCTGTTTCACCTACAAACCCAGTGGCCACTGACTGAGCAGATATATATATATATTACTAAACCGTATTATTTGTGACTCTGTGTCACAGACCAAGTTTTCACATCCTCCAGCACCTCCAGTACATTCTGTCCCAGCTCTGTAGCTGGAAAAATTACATAACTTTGAAAAATTATGCAAGACAAGAGATGTGTCTATACGTGTCCTTAGTTAAAAAATATAAGAGTGTTCTTCTTTTCTTGGGGGGCTGTAGTTCCCATAAAAAATTTAAAGTAGGCACCGCTAGTAACAGAAGCAGCACAGTCAACATGTAGCACAGCAGCTCCACAAACAATTTGGCTGTCGGAATTAAGCGCTGGAGTAAACTGAGACTATGAAGAGTAGTCCTCTAGTGGTAAAGCGCCAGAGTGCAAGCAAGTCTAAAAGTTTTAAAGCAGAAATCAAAATGTGGCATGGCTGTGTGGTTAAATGCTTTATTCAAATGGAGAGTTGAATGCTAAGAACTGCTTAGAGAAATGCGTGTCTGCTTTAGTGGACTTTTCAAAAGATTTCAGGTGCACCCACATGTATATTTCAGAACAAGGAATCTACTGAATATATTCTGAAACATCAGGAAGGATAATTTACTTTTGCCTGGTTTTCTATACTATTCATATAAATGTACATCAAAGTTCTTTATGCAGCTTTGAAGACTCTCAAGCTAAAATTAACAACAAAATATACATACATATTAATAACAAAAGATAAATGGTTCACCGCTTGCAATTACTGAGTTAATAACCTGCAGGAACAATATGTTCAAATAGAACCTGAAATTAGTCATTAAATAGCTAAGCTGGACACTCCGGAGTACTGAATAATTCTGTGATTCTGCAGCATTTTTATTCCTGTTGATCACTGTTGAAGTCTGCACCACAAATGGGGAAATACTCAAAGAGCGGGAAAAGAATGATAGCATGGTTGAGATAAAAGCACATTTTGCAGCACAACTTGAAGTTGTTTCTTCCATAAAAGGTGACCTAACCCATAGCAAATACACTGTTACTTAACTGTGAAGTGGCAGGATTGTTTATATGTTTTTTTTTCATTCAAAATCTCTGTATGATCTTATAAAATACTTTGTTTTAGAAACCGGTAAAAATACAACTTGGAGAACTTCCGATCCTTGTTTTCATGGAGAAGAACTCTTTACTGCTGCTCCAGCTGTGTAACTCTAGCCTTAACAGGGATTTAATACATAACATTGAGAGTTGCTTTTTTGGTAATTCCAGCTGTAGCCTTTTGACTCCCTCCAGCTACAGTGGATGTCCTTTTTTCATTTCCTGAGAAGTCCACACTAGCGTTGAAGTGGGGTAACCAAAAAATAGACTTACCATTTTAAAGCAGACTGCCTTACTGTACAAGATTCTCCTTGTTAAGCACAACTGGTTAGACACACACACACACACTTGCTCTGTCACTGTCACTCAAAAAGACCAGAACCAAACCTGCAGCACAGCGCCCTCTCCAAATTTCAGCAACCACAAGCTCTCACCTGCAGTTTTCTGGCGCTCTGCTCTTGACTGAGTTGTTTTTCAATGACCTGCTGGTACAGCTTCGCTCTCAGTGTCCGCAGAGCCATTTCCTTGTTCAGCTGCTGTGACCGCTCCTGCTGGCACTCAACTGCAAGTCCTGGACGGAGGGATTCGAGAAGAGCTCTGATCAAAAGCCCATTATAACAAAGAACAAACAAGCTAAATTAATTCTAACGCATCAGGCAAATGAAAGCTTCTGGAGTGCTGGAGGATAAAAAGTCATTTTAACACACTGGGCAGAACCATTTGTACGTTTTTAAACAGCTGCACCAGGGGCTTTGTTCAGTGCTAAAGAAAAGGCAGGGATACTTTAAAATTTCATGAAGCAAACAAGTCTCTGACGTTGCCTATAGAAAATAAGTTAACTCCAATCACCTACCACGTGTTCAAAATGCAATTTGCACAGCCCACAGAAGCACATTTAAAACAGTGTAACACCAGTTTTTAAAGTCTTAGTCTAGATAAGCTCTTGGAGATTGGAAATTCATTATTCTGGCAGAGGGGGGTGTCTAAACAATACTGGCACATGTTTAACTTAATTATGAATAATGACATAAAGTAAAATAAAGGTCTTTAAAAGAAATATAATATTTATTTTTATTTCTCATTTCATTTCTGAAATGAAAAGGGATATATAGGAAACAGCTGTTTTCAGGTCACTACTGGAATTTCCTGTTCCTGAAGAGATTCTGCACCTGGACAGACAGGAGCCCACTACATTCCAATAAAAACAAATCCTGAGAAAGACAGGACGGTCCAGTCCATACACTACCTTCCCATCAGCATATATTTTCCTTCCTGTGCAACATATGATAGCATCACCTAGTACTGAATAAAAATCTTCAAGCCTCCTTTTTCCTCAGTCATGTAACCACACGGGTTCCAGCCGGGCAAAGCGCACCCTTGGTTGCCGATGGCCATTACTCCCGAAGGCGCAGAGCACACAGCATGAATTATTTACATCTTCCATCCCATCCCTGTCACCCTCCATTTGTCCTTTCATCCTTCAAAGACGGTGTATTAATTACACACTCCCTCTGAAGACAAAACTGGCATAATAGCAACACACTGACCATTGTGCCACTGGGACGTGTCCCGTTTCTCACACGTTGCGGTGCTAGAAAAGGGACAGAGCCAGGAGGCGCCACCTCCTTTTTCTGGCTTAAGGCCCAACCCTGCAAACTCGCTCTGAGAGGCAACTTGCAGGATCACAAACCTTCTCTTCAGGACACAGATTGAGGGTGATTACAAGTATGAAATACAGCCAGACTTACCTGTGGGAAGGTGTACAATTCTTACAGCACTATCAGTTTTGTTAACGTGTTGCCCTCCTGCTCCTTTGGCTCTGAATGTATCTATACGCAAATCTTTGGGATCCACTTTAACATCAACCTAGAACCAAAGAAAATTGCTATTTTCTGCTCATTCTAAAAATATTTTGGATGTCAATGACACTTGGTTTAAAAAAGAAAAAAAAAGGAAATTCTCAAAATATTGTTCCTTTACAACTGCTCCTGAGTAACAGCTATAATTACTATACTTTTAGAAAATGCAATGTCAAATATATCTGCAAAGCAAGCGATGCTTTAAGTATTTAACTCATTTTTTCAAACTCTCACTCCAGGTCCTTCACAAAACAAAACCAACTTTTTGTAAACCCACTAGCTCTAGCAGGGAGACTAAGAAATAAGCAAATAATCAAAAGCTACTTCTGAATAGCAGTGCAGGGATCTTGTTCATGAGTCAAGCCTGAGCGATTCTTGCAACAGTGCTTAAAAATATCTAACCGAGGAAAAAGTGGGTGTATCCAGATCCAAGTAAAGATTGCAGCATTGGAAATATGAGTCCGTGATGACCTAGACCATAGTTTGAGCTCAGGGTATGGGAAAGGAACATTCAGATCTACTCAATGCTGCACAGAAAGCAATACAAGGAACCAGGAGAACTTGAAGGGGAAGCCTGTGGGATCTGTTTTTTGTTTATTTTGCATGTAAATTGCTGGTTTAAGTGAGAACTGTATCAGTGAGATCTCAGACTAGCCCACACACTCATTCAAATTCAAATCAGACTGTCCTTGATTTAGCAGAGGACACCAATAATTTACATGAGGGAAAAAAAGGACCTGCAGAATCACATTACTATGCAACACCGAATATTTTCTTGGATATATTCCCCGTCTTAATACATGATGTAACTTAAAATTGGCGTACTCATAGCAGACATCTTTGTGAGTAATGGGGCTGGAACACTCACTGAAACGATCATTGATTTACACGCCATTTCAGGCAATGGCAAATCTCTGCAAGGTTGCTCCTGATGACCCACTGAACCACATAAGGTACAGAGCCAAGGGCTATCACCTCCAGAGTCACACAGCTTGGGGTCCACTTGCCTGGACTCGCACAAAGCGCTTGG
Source organism: Columba livia (assembly GCF_036013475.1). Lineage (NCBI taxonomy): Eukaryota > Metazoa > Chordata > Aves > Columbiformes > Columbidae > Columba > Columba livia. Next base: position 34,477,432 of record NC_088602.1, on the reverse strand, counting down.
GTATCACTAAAATCCCAAAACAGTAACATGGTTTCAAATAACATCAACGCCAAACGGGTTAGCAGGGATGCACCACCTTACCACCCCGATTAAGAGTTCCTTTACCTCCTCTGGCTGAGGGAGGACAATAACTGACATTGTCCCAGTGTGAATACGCTGCATTCTTGACGACAGGCCCGTCTCGGGGATTCGCTGGACCCGATGAGTCCCTCCTTCATATTTCAGATGCCTGTAGACATCATCTCCGGAAATATGAGCAGCAGCGTGATGCAGCCCACCTAGACAGGCAAATAATGTGTGACAAACACAGCACAGAAACACCGCTTTCAATTTCTTAGTGGAGCCTCTGAAGATCTGCTGTACCTATCTCAGCCGGCGTGTAGTTCACAATGTCAAAGGTCCAACGTTTATAGTCTGCATAGTTCTGGTACATCTCAAACATTTCTTTAGCGAACTGTTGGCAGATGTCTCCTAAAAATACAAAGGCGCTACAACATAAATAGCAGTTCACAAAATGGCAGCCACCAGCTTTTAGTTTTAGCTTCAACTCTAACCACAGTCATTAGACAGATTAATACTCTTCTTTAGAAAGCATTAATTTATAGTATTCAAGTACAAAAAGGCATTAAGAATAACACGTAAGAGGTTTAATGAAGTTGGATGGATGTCTGAAGTACTCTTTACTGTGGGGACTGTGCTGACCTCCAGTTGTTCTGCCAGCTGTCACTTCTAATATGACAGGACTTCTATCGTATTTTTCCTTTGGCACTAGAAGCTGGAAAAGCTGAAAAGGAAAAAAAAAAAAAAAGAAGAGAATGTCATTATCTCCTTCATGACTCTGTATCTCCTCTTAATCAAATTTACAGCCAGCCATCACAATTGCCACAGCTTGAGCGCACACAACCACGGATTTCTTTTGGCAACTAGTAAGTAGGACTAAAAACTGTCCAATGGCTGTTGCAACTCAGTGCAGTCAGTGTGGAAATGGGATGTGCTGGTGCATCCACAGGAAAACTAGCTGAAAATTCATGCCTGCAAAGTCAGGTGACAGGTCACCCACCCCAACTACTTACAAACATAAAGTTATTAGCTATAACCCAGCCAATCTTTACATTAATCTTATTTTTCAGAAAGTCCCATTTCATATTATTGCAATCTGAATGCAGAAAGGAGCCCAAACATAGAGCTCTCCACTGAATCGTTTCAGCATCTCTGCTTATAATTAATTTCCCCACTCATGGGGTGCTGTCAGCTGAAAATGAAAGACTGCAAGTTCCAATCAGAAATCTTTCAAGAATGCATGCTCTGCTGCCACAAACAGTTACCAGGATGTCATGTCAGGTCTCAAGAGTACAGGCTCGCCATTTTTTTAATCCCCTTCAGTATAAGAAGCCAGACAAGCAAGCAAGCAAAAATTGCTAAAATAATAAGCTGCTAAGACACAATTGTCAGTAAGTTTACTAATTAATGTTGCCACTTCTTTTAAAGGAGAATACAGAAGCTGGACTTCTGTTTCATTAAATGCAAGTGTCAGAGTCTATTGGTAGTATCACAAAGGAGTATTTTTTTGACATCTTTATTTACAAAGCTGTGTAACTTTACCTCAGGCTCACCTTTCTGCACAACATGTTGAATTTTTTATCCAGGGTTTCCTTCTCTTCTAAGGCAAGCTCTAGAAGTTGTTTTTCATCTCTGCTGTCTAGCTCTAAATTCCAGCAACAGGAATAGATGTTAGCCAGTCTCACCTAGCTTAGAGCAAATTGTAACACAGCTGCCCCAAGACATGCATTGCAGCACATAGAAGCTTGCAGTTGCATTTTGCCAGAGTGAAATATCAAATAAAAGCAGCCCAAGCCAGGATGTATGTTGCTAACTAGATGATATCTTTCAGGTGTGCTGGAAGGAGTAGTGAGTATCTTACCTCTTAATCTCTACCTTACGGCTCAAAGTCTGCATCAAATAGATGCCAGTTGCACCTGACAGTTCCTCACTCTCAGTCATACTGCTGGTTCTGTCACACAGGCTGAACGTCCAGGGGTAAATCCACAAATGAATTTGACAAAATACATCAAAAACATGCCCGCAGTCCAGAAGTGTCTCCGTTTCCTCATGCAACACATTTTGTTTTTTCTAGACTTGCTGAGAAACACACATATACTCAACAATTTGTAACCAACTCAGTAAGATGAGCGTTACAAATATAGCTATGATGATAATAATGAGGTTTATGCCTCTGTCTCCTCCTCTTCAAGAGATCAGTGAGACACGGGAGTTATGGATACAAGTCATCGGGATATGGGAGACCTCACTTAGACTCTTTGCTTTGCTTGAGGAGATTCCCTTCCCTTCTCTTCGGCACATACGACCACAATCTGGATTAGTGTGTCCGGTTTTGAGCTCCCCAGTACAAGCAAGGCATGGAAATACTGGAGTGAGTCTAGCTGAGAACCACCAAGATGGTCACGGGCTGGAGGGAAGCACACATGAGAAGAAGCTGAGAAAACTGTGTTTATTCCACCTTAAGAAAAGCAGGCAGAGGGGAGGTTTCATTGTCGTGTACATCTACCTAACAGAAAGACAATGAAAAGACAGAGACAGACTCTATATCGTGATAAAAGGAGACATAAGCTAAATATGGGAAATTCTGATTAGATAACAGGAAAACTATTTGGACCCTAAGAGTGGTCAGACTCTGGAACAGGGGCTCAGAGAGGTTGTAGGGTCACTGTCCTTGGATATATTCCAAACTCAACTGGACAAGGCCTGGACAACCTGCTTTAACTGGTCCTGCTTTGAGTAGGACATCAGACCAAACAACCAGAGGTTCCCTTCAAGCTAAATTATTTTATGATTCTGTAATTTGATTGCTCATTCCCACATTTTAGAGCTTATTATCAAACCAGGAAACATTCTCAATTAAAGCTAGCAGAAGCTACAAACCTTTTCTGCTATGAAGGCTCCAGTTTACAATAACTGAAGGTGCTGATCAGTTAGTACACACTCATACAGATCATACACTAAGTAGAAATTTGGAAGACAAAAACTCTTTCCTTTTCATATTTCTTGCCAGTGTTCTATCAGCTGAGGAGCGGCTCTGTTAATAGTCTCATCAGAACTTAACCAACTCAACTCATCAGAAGAAAGAAAAATGGGTCTGGTTAAATAAATGCATGTATTTTACCATTCCAAATTGAACTAGATGTAATTTACAACTGGACAATTACCAACGCCAATGGGGGAAGACAGCTTTGAACAGCTGGGAGTGAGAGTGAGGGAAGAAAGCAACAAAGAGGAAAAGAAGTGTTGTGCCTTGTGGCCAGCATGGAAACCATAGGTTTGCTTCAGATGCAGCGTAAAATCAGACAGGCGGTAGCCGAACGCATCTCCTCATCTTGCACACCCAGTGACCAACCCCTCCTGTCCCATCACCTGAGCTCTTGAACCTGCCACAGGAATCAGGTATCTCCACGGCAGGAGCAAGGGCCATGGGCTCCGCATCTCTGGGCATCTGGACACGGACACACGGACACTTGTGCCCTCAGCAGTGAGTCTTAAGAACTAAATGGGCTGCGGTGTTGAACCAGCTTTCTGTACTGGGCAAGGACAGCAGCAGCTCCTCTGTATCGTGGGTTTTAATTTATGCTCTGGGTCTTTTTTTTACTAAAATAAAAGATGGCAGATCAGCATTTGAGCCTGGCATCCCCTGTACATAGGCAAGAGCTGTATCAGTTTCCCTACCAGTGTGTGACAACTCTAACCAAAAGCTGGTACTGAATCAGAAGCTTCTAGTTGGTCCAAAAAGCATCATAATTGATCAGCAAGACAAACATAATCAAATCAGGTGGCCAAGAAGGCCAACGGTATCCTGTCCTGTATCAAAAATAGCGTGGTCAGCAGGACAAGGGAAGTGATCCTTCCCCTGTACTCTGCATTGGTGAGGCCACACCTGGAGTATTGTGTTCAGTTCTGGGCCCCTCAGTTCAGGAAAGACATTGAAGTGCTGGAGCGGGTCCAGAGAAGAGCAACACGACTGGTGAAGGGACTTGAACATAAGACCTATGAGGAGAGGCTGAGGGAGCTGGGGTTGTTTAGTCTGGAGAAAAGGAGGCTTAGAGGTGACCTCATCACTCTCTATAACTACCTGAAGGGAAGTTATAGCCAGGTGGGGATTGGTCTCTTCTCCCAGGCAGTTAGCAACAGGACAAGGGGGCATGGGCTTAAACTCTGACAGGGGAAATTTAGGCTGGATATTAGAAAGAAATTCTTTACAGAGAGAGTGATCAGGCATTGGAATGGCCTGCCCAGGAAGGTAGTGGACTCACCGTCCCTAGAGGTTTTTAAACTGAGATTGGACATGGCACTTAGTGCCATGATCTAGTAAACGGACTAGAGTTGGACCAAGAGTTGGACTCGATGATCTCTGAGGTCTTTTCCAACCCAGTTGATTCTGCGATTCTGTGAAACTAACTGTCTCTAGAAGAACAGTCTGGTGGTGACCAATGAGCTCAGGGTTCAAAGGGCTGGTGTCCCACTCCCACTTCCCTGCAAACCTGACCTGTAAGAATTCACTTAATCCACCCTGTGACTCACATCACCAGTGGAAAACTGGGAAACAATATTTTCCTGCTTCACTGAGTGTTGCAAAAATAAAATCCTACAGTGATTGTATGCAATTCAGGCACTATAGAGAAGAGGGTCAGTTAGTGAGTTAAACAGAAAACAAAGAACAGTCAAATGAAGGGGACGTGTGTTTTAACTTGGTCACACGATAAACAGCACAAATAGAATAATTTGGCTCCATTTAATTAATTTATTGGCTGTAATTTTCTTTCATATTTCCCCCTCCTTCTTCTAACTAGAATTCATTCTATTCATCCACATCATAATTTATGCAATTAGAAAAAAAATCTTCATTATATTTACCTGATCCAAAAATAGCCCTTTTAAGTTGAAGTATGAATTTTCCAGTGTTTTCTTAACGCTCTCTAACTCTTCCAAGCACATTTCTTTTTCAGCACTAAATTTTTGTCCCTCCTCACCTTCACTTCTTTTTCTCCAGGGAAGAGAACTTGAAAGGGTTGGGTATTAAAATATTTTCAATAACAACCACTTTATCCAAAAGCACAAACATCTACTTATTCCTAAAAGTAAAGAATGTAAATGTTTTCTACCTTTCTAAACAAGTCACATTTTTACCAGCTTTATTTCAATATGGCTTTTACTGTTTTGCAAGCACCCCTTGGATCTCTCTCTGAAAAGCACCGTGAACTTCCATCCCATCCCTGTTTACACCTCTGGTTACACATTCCTCCTGTCCTCTGCTCTTCCCTCACTTCACTTCTTCACTATAAGCCCCATTCTCTCCAAGCAAACGTTTCCCTCTCTTGTCTTAATAACCATCGGTGTATGAGAATAGTTGACATTTTTTCTTTCCTACCATGTGCACCTCCTCACACTTTCAACAAGGTTTTTTTTCTCAAAATGTTGCATTGTTACTTATTTGGTAAATTCTTTTACTCCCTGTGTGCTTTCTTGCTCCTGAACATTATCAAAAACAGCAACAATTTTAAACGCTTTTTTACCCCAACTTCTGCTGTAGCAGAGCGCTTAAAAGCAGCAGCTTCTTAGACAACCACTAATTTTTACTCCTTGAAGGACTCTTCAAATATTTTCAAATAAATATTTACTTCTGCCATTTAAATTGGAAGCTGACAATTCAGGGCCTAATGAAAGTTCATGAACCAATGAACTGCATAGATGGAATCCCATTTTAAATAACACAGCAAGTCTGCACCTATCAAATGTATCACAGAATCACAGAATGTCAGGGATGGGAAGGGACCTCAAAAGCTCATCCAGTCCAATCCCCTGACAGAGCAGGAACACCCAGATGAGGTTACACAGGAAGGCGTTCAGGCAGGTATTTGGCTAGCTTATTTTTTTTTTTTCCTCTTTGAGTTCACACTGCTCTCAGTTCTATCAAAAAGCAATCTTAAGCCAAACATTTCCAAACCATTTCTGCTAGACAGATAGCCCTGAGATTCCAGACAACCCTCACTCTCCCAAGTTGGCTGTATTAAGACCTCAAACTGAAGTGAGGCGAGATGAAAACTGGAAGGACGTGCTGGATGCAGAAAACCCCGACAACACACAAGCTCCCAGAAGCAAGCAGGACGAGAGAGTGCTCCCGGGCTGGCTTAACTTATTCAAAAGCTTTCCCCAAAGGCTGGGCAATTAAGTTTATCGCAAGCAAAGCTACTGTTCTGTAACAGGTAGATGTGTTCTCCTTACCTCTGCACATTGCTTCTAACTCCTGAACTTCCCTTTCAGCCTCTTTGATTTCTTGAAACGCAGCTGCAATGGGGGACAGATCAGCACATCTACTCCTCAGGGTTTTCTGCTCAAAGTCATTTATCGAGTCAGCATTTAACAGATGCCTGATCTGCTGGTATTCCTTGCTTAGGGTCTCCAGGTACTTCTGCACAGCCTCATGCTTCCACAATGCCTGAGAATCCTGACGTATTTTCCTACACCGACTGACAAATGACAGAGTGAATCCAGCTGTGTCCAATAAAGATTTTGACCTCCAAAATCCACAGTTGTGCAGTCCCACCACATAACTTATCTTCTTTGCAACAGGAGGGAGGAGACAGCTGTGAAGTTGACCGTGACAGTAGCAGTTGGCAAGCATGCTCTTGAAAAGACAGACACTTCGGAAAGGTTTCATTTTGTTTCTTATTTTTCCATCACCTGAAATTAAAACTAGACAGTACACAGACCAGTGTTATTAATCTGGAAAAAGAGAGCATTCTGTTAAAAAAACACAAAAAGAAGAAAAAAAAAAAACACAACAAGAAGTGTATCAAGGCCAAATCCTGGTTTTGATTACACCAACACAAATGCAACTGTCACAGACAAAACTATTGCTGTTTTAGTCCTGGGTTAAACCAGAAACTCTTATCAGCACCATTGTACTGACTGTCAGAAAGGGTCTCTTCTCTTACCTCCGCAGTTTATTTATGCTCTAGAAAAGCTACTGTAGATGCAGCTTTACAGACAACAGTTTCATTTTGCCATATGTCCCATGGGAAAAATCCTTACTGGCAGAAGAAAAATGTTGCTGAGAGAAGACAACTCTATACTAGAGGTACAGAATTCTATATAGAGAATGTATGGAATGTCCAGAATTATGTGCAAAATTATACCCCCTGTCACAACAGTAACATAACTTTGGCAGGAGGACATTAATAAATTCAACTCAACCTTGCAACAGGTTCATAAACAGGACTACAATGCACCTGCAAGAAACTACTAATCCATATATGCTCTTATGTAAGACAAGGGAACAGTGCTTTATGTCTCCTGTGTACTCATTACCATGATACATTTACATGTAAGTGTTATACACATTTTCTATCCAAAAAGTGAGCAAGAAGCTGGTACTCTGAAACACAATCCCTCTATTTTTCTGAGGCTCCTGGCCTGCAGTTTCGCAGGACACAGGCTCCCCTTAGCATGACTGTTGCTCCAGAAAAGATCGTTCCCTCTTCATTTTGTATCATCAACATTGCAAGCGATGTTATGAATTCTTACCATGCTCTACAAAGGCCTACCAAGAGGACTAAATTAAAATAATTTGTATTCTACGACTATTCACACAGAAAAGGTTTAACAAATAAACACACCTTAATATCTCTGCCAGTGCCATAATCCCATCTGTGGGATCTACTGATTTTTAGAAAAAAAATGTGGGTCTGGAGAGAGCACGAAACTTTTGCAACAGGATCTCTTTGAAACATACACTTTGGTTGTACGACACAATCATTTTCTACTCATTAGTAACAAGACCTTCTGTGCATCTTCAAGCATTTTATTAACAAATCACTATGACATTCTAACTACTCAACCCACCCATCATCCTCACCTATTTACTTTCACCCATTTGTCCATGACAAAGAAAGAGTAAAACATGGAATATTGCCTCTGGTTTGCCTGGGTGTCTGTTTCACTACCCCCAGAAGGAGGGGAGGACCTTTATTCTACTTCTGCACTTTCCTCAGACTCCCCAGCCGGCAGGTGCTGCCAAACCCACAGCGGCGACTTCAGGACCACTTTAATTTACAGAAATCCAGCGGTACGCCCCCACGGATTGCTCTAGTGTCTGGCTGTAGCAGAGGGATCACATTCCCCTCAGCAGCATCACAGCATAAGGCTCAAATCCGGCTCATCAGTTCCAATCCTGGATTTAGTTGCTCAGGGGCACACGCGGACTCAATCCCAAATAGACCTAATTCTGCTGGTGATGCTGGAGTCACTCCAGGCCTGTATGCCCCATTGCTGTTTGGTCAAGTGCTAACTGTCATCAACTAATTTTTAAAATACTAATGCTATATTTTATCTCAAATAATTAACTAAACATATTCATTATAGTCATCCATCTGATTTTTTACTGGTGTAGTTAAGAAGCAATGTACTGAAGTCATAACAGATTTGTAGTATTGTTCTGCCTGAGCTCTCATAAAATAAAAATTATTGGTTTAAAATACCTAAAAAAATCAATAAGTAATGGCATGACACTGAGCTTCAAGGAAGCCAGAAATTTCAAAGTAACTTTGCTGTGTCAAATACAAAAGGTTATAATCTCCTTTTCAGAGAGATGTTGCCGTGTTACATTTGTGCAGAAATAAGCACACATAAAACTTACAGAGCTATGAGCAGAGATGACCTATTAACTGCTTTCCTGACCATATTTTAATAGCTCTGTAACGTGACAGAATCACCCCTTGCATATCGCAAATCAAATCTAGCACGGGAAAGCAACAACTGCAATTGCCTTATTAAAAAACCAAACCAAACCAAAAACTACAATTTCCAGACACAAAACAGTTGTCAAGCGTTGCGACCACCTTAGGAGGTTTCAAAAATAATTTCTAACGATTAAAAAACGCCATTAACTCTACGCGAATTACCTCAGACACGTTAAGAATATGCGGGCACACGGCGGGGACCGTGTACTTCACCTCGGCCTTCCCCCACAGCTCTCCCGGGCAAACCCCCCGAGAGCCGCACTCCCCCGTTGCGGGGTTCGGGGCCGGTGGAGCAGGCAGGGAAAGGCAGGGAAGGGCGGTGCTGATGCGGCGGCGGAGCGCGGCCGTGAGGGGCGAAGGGGACTCCACTCGCCTCCCCAGCACCCCAGAGGGAGCCCCGGCACTCACCCCGACCCCGGCCGGATCCTGACTTAGCCGACGAGGCCACGGCAGACGGGAAGCAGAGCGGAAGGACTCCCCAGTCCCAGCATGCCCGAGAAACAACGCGGCTCCCGGGCCGCGCCGCCCCGGCCTCCCGCAGCATCGGGACCCGCAGCCGGGGCCGGCCCGCAGCGCTGGGGCAACGCTCCGGGGAAAAGCGGAGTTGGCTTCACGCTGTGAAACGCGAGCCCCGAAATAAAAAGTGCGGAACGCGACCCTAAAAGTAGGTTTTCATTTTCGATGTCTTCCTCACTGCTGCGCAGTAGCACACCCCGACTTTAAGGAAGGAAAAGCAAGAGTAACAACAAATGGGAATATTCACTTCTGTGTCCAGCTTCTAAGCTGTTATATTACACACACATTTCCCTGTATTTTCCCAGAGGCATGGGCTTAAAATACATCTTGTTTCAAATCTGGTCATTCAAAGATTAATTTCTGAGAAGTTTGCATAAAACAGTGAGTTCCACTTTATCCCAAAGCTCACTATTCAATTATATTTAAAATGAATTATTACTATGCTACTAGAGACATCAGTTATAAAATATTAATAGACATAACCATTCATATTATCATGAACCCAATAGGATGCAGCTTCCTAATACGGTATGGTTCAAAACATACTATGTATATGCACATTTAAATATATAATATCAAACAGATTACACAACTATATCTCAAATCATATCTGTATTTTAAAAAGATTGAAGTAACATGGGGTTTTTATAATACTTATAATCACCCAAAAAGTCAACTTTCTTACTCTTTCCTATGTATGATACAGGAGGGAAATGTATTCAGACCCAAGATCAAAGATTTTGCTTCTTGAAACTGTTTTATGTTACATGTATCACTTGCACGGAGAAGTCATTCTTTCTTCTGACATTTGCTTTATTTCAGTAACTTTGCCCACCTCTTTAATATTTCAGGAAGTCTAGCCCTGCTGTAAATGCATTAAAACCCAGTAGGTTCATAGTTTCTTTCTTCCCAGCTACTATCATTCAACAGGATTAAAAAAGGGTAAAAATTTGGGTTTTGGCACATAGAGCATCACTGGGGGTTTGGTGAGGTAAATATTCCAGGAGACTGAAAATGAGACTGATAGGGAGGATTTGGATCAAACCTCATCAGCACATGAAGGACAACTAATGGCCTGGTTAGATCTGAGGACAGAACCCATCTCCGCTCCATCCCCTGGGACAGAAGGCAAGGCAGACAGATGAAAAGGCTCTTCTAGAGAACAGGACCCACCCCAGAGCTGATCCAATCTACAAAAGAACCACAGCAAACAGCACCCCAAAACTTCATGGGCACTTCCCCAGGCCTGAGCCTGCTGTGCCATGACAGACATCATTGTCCAGATGCTGTCCCCACCTCGCAACGCCCTTCTTCCACTGTGACTTACTCTGCAGTGGAATGAAATAACAAAATTATCCTTGCATTGGGACTGTGAATATACAGTCTGATACTTAACAATCTTGGGAAGGTAACCTAAGGGAGGACAACCAAGAAGCTAATAAGAACACGAAAACTGTAAGCAGACCACGCACCTAAAAATTGATTTTAAAATAAGATGGTAGGCAAAGGAAAATCAAATCAGCCTCTATTCCAGACAGTAATAGTCCTTACATTAAATTCTCTAATTAAAAGTGATCATGATTCAGTTTTTATTATGCCTTCCAGGCAAATTCTTTAACCTAACTCTAAGAGTGCAAATAGAGGCTGTAACAAACTCTGAGCCCTCCCTAGTAGGCAGCAGACCATGCAGGGACCGCATGGCCGTGACAAGGGCTGGACTTCCTGCTGGCAGTGGAGTTGCCAGACACACCATCAACTGCAGGACCTAGTCCATGCATCTCATATTAGAAACATATAAGATATGCTCTTTTCCCATGTTCACTGTATGCTTTTAGAATGCAGGATGGGAATTGGGTACAAAGGATGCAAAATCCTGCTGCTGTCTGTGCTTCCACCTCCCTCATAGTTTGATGCCTTACAACCTGCATGGCTGAAACAGCTGCCTATGGAGCTGGCAAGGACCTGGGGCTGCAGGGTAGAGGCTGCTTGGGGCAGGTTCTACCACCTTTCCCAGCCACCACGGCAGCCCCAGGGACATCGGGTGCAGGAGGGAAGGGTGACAGCAGAAGCACAGCATGGCTTCAGGGCTTTGGGATAGCACTGTTTTGGTTGGAAAAGACCTTTAAGATCATTGAGTCCAAACATTAACCTAGCACTGCCAAGTCCACCTCTAAAGCATGTCCCTAAGAACCTCATGGTCGTCCTGTACTTTAAAATCTGGCAATCCTAACCTGCCAGTTCCTTTAGAAAGTGGAGGCAATGAAATGGCTCATCAGACAAAACAGGCTCCAGGCCTTACACTGTGCTTGGCTTGATGGCAGGTCCCTGCCCATGTGGAGGCTCTTTTTCACTCAGGGGTCCCTAATTGGGTTTAGCGATCTGCAAGCACCGTGCCATGACTTCTCTAGACACCAGCGGACGTTGACAAGTCATGGAATAAAGTGAGACGCAGCAAAATCCTAGCCTTGTTGTAATGTATATATTCCTTTAATATTGTTCCCCCCTTTCGACCCAAATAGTTTGTCAACAGACTTCTGGATTCTGTCCTGTTTGAAGGAAAAACTGGTGACAGAATCATACGCATCTTGAATACAGTCCTGTTTAGTAACAAAGCCCGTAGACAGAGCTTTGTTTTGCCCAGCACAGTGGGATTAAATGACAAGAAGTTTTCTTGACTGCGCTCCCAAACCTCAATTTCAACTAGAGCTCTGCCTGACCCAAAAGCTCCTTTCTTCGTTTATTCTCTCCCAGTTACTCTACAAACGTTTCTTTTATTGCCTCCCTGCTTTCTTTGTCTTGCTGCCTTTAACACAGATTTTTAATACAGGCACATGTCTAAATGCAGACTGAACCCCTGCCTCTTATTTGCAATTTGCCTATTTTCAGACAGCGTTCTTTTCAGTATTTGGACCAGCAGAAAACAGAGACCTTTAGTTGTCAAGAACAGCCATGCTGCCTCAGGCCAAAGGTCCACCTAGCACAATATTTGCCTGACCCCCTTGGAGATGCATCTGTTTATCACTCAGCCTAACGGGGGGCATACCGTCCCTTTTGCCAAGACAGAAAACTAGAGTTCATAAAGCCAGGGTTTCAGATAGTTATAAAAAGTGCTGAATACAGGCTGTAGAGCAAACAGGCCCTGAAAATGATGCAGCAGGCAAAGTCAAATTGGCCATCCTTGTCAGCAGTACTCCTGCTTCGGAAAAATCAGATACTGAATACCACAGTACTACACTGTACAGCAGAAAGAACAGTGAATTGGGTACAGCATGTGGAAAATGTATATACTGCTATCAGTGATCCGGGCACCTGACATCATTAGAAGCACGATGGAACGAAAAAAGGTGACAAATAAACACAATAAAGATATTCCGTCTATGAAGAAACTTATTACAGACCATATGTCTAAAGAGATTAACAAAACAACACCAAAAACAACCACCATGCACAAAAACACTGGCCATAAACTGATGCTCAGCTAAGAACTAGAAAAGCATACACTATACTTCTTCAGTACTTTCCTTCCTTTTGCCATTTTCATCTCAGGAAGCTTCCTGAGCCTACCACATCTTTTCTTTTTCTAACTAATAGTCCCCAAGTTAGGCCATCATCCAACCTACTCTATTCCAAGAAATTGTCCACTCTCTTGTTACCTCCTTTAGCCTGAAAGGAAAGCAGCTATCATGTCCACCAGCTTCAGCAAGGCTTGTGACAAGTCAAAGACACACTGCTTGGGATCCTCAGTTACATAGTCACCGGCTTTATGCGTAACCAAACAAAATACGTTAAGTACACACGTTTTCTAATTGGCTTTTTATATACTACTTTCCACACACTTGCTTTACTGTGGATGTCTATCACGTTCATAATCCGAGATGGTAGGTAGATAACCATAATAATTTCAAAATTAATATCCTTTTTAAGCATACAAAAATATAAATGATATTTTAAAGGGTAATTACATAAACAGAGATTCTAGTTGAAGCTAATTTTTTTCCCCTGTAAAATGATCTTTTTAATTGGTTGTAACTTTGACAGTTTAACCAATTGTCCTTCTAAGTAAATGCCCCAGGCCATGTGGTTTTAGTGGTTCTGGTTGGGGTTTTGTTGTTGTTGTTTTTTAACTTTTTGCAAAGATCGAGAACTATTTCTGGGAATAACAAGAAGAAAAATTTATTTCCAAAAGACCTTAAAACCTCCTTCGGTGAAGGAGCAAAGCCATGAATAAACGCTTAGTGTTCTAAGCATGCACGATAGTGCTGGGAAGTTTTACATAACCAACTGCTGAAAAAAAAAAAAACAACAACATTAATGCAATAGATGACATCCCCGCTTGCTCCAAGTCTGACTGCGAAGTTTGCTGTTGTTTCCCTACATACCAGCCAGGGCACAGCGAGCACGCAGCCTCCCAAAGCTCTGCAGCTCACAGAGACTTCGCTCTCTCCCAACAATACCTCCCAGGCTTTCAGGCAGCCTGGCTCTCCAAAATACCAGCTCAAGCGAGCTGCTGGGCTGGCGGCCACTGAAACTCGGTTACCAGGGGCAGGGAAGCGGGACAGCGAGCACACAAAGGAGACTTCTCTGTCCTCTCCGCCACGGCCGGGAGAGGCCAAACGCTGCAAAACCCTCCGCACCCCGGTCGCGGAACCCCCGACGTGTCAACAGCCCGCGACTGGGGCCGTGAGCGAGCGGGAGTTGTTGATTTGGTTTTTTTGTTTTTACACCCTCCGCGTCGGGAGCCCCCTTCCCCCTCCTCCCTTCGGGGCGTTGCCGAGGGCTCCCCTCCTCAGGGCCGCCCGCCCCGCACCTCACGGCAGGTAACTCCCCTCAGCGCCGCCGAGAGGGGAAGAGCCGCGGCCAGCAAACCAAGCCGCCCCTCAGGCCCGGTGAGCAGAGGGGACAACGGGGAAGGCGCCCAGCAAACCCCCGCACGCCCCAACTCACCGCGGAGGAGGGTGCGGGTGTGAGGGGGGAAGCGGCGGAGGAGCGCCAGTGCGCTTGCGCGGAGGGGACCCCGGCTGCCATTTTGCAGCGTCAGCCAGGCGGCGAGGCCTCCCCGGCAGCTGCGCAGAGGGGCCGCGATCGCACGCAGCGGCGGAGGGAGCCGGCGGGGAGGGCGGTGCAGGCCAATGAGTTAAAGAGCCGCCGCCGCCGCTCGGGCAGGAGTCGCGTCGCCGCTGCCCCGCGGAGTTCGGGGTTTTCCTCTTCTCCTTGCCCACCCCTCCTCTCCTTTCCCTCGTACCGACAGCCGCCTCTCCCGGGCTGCCCCCGCCCCCACCAGCCTGCCTTCCCTCTCTCCCGCCGTGCCTGCCCCGGGGCCGCCCGCACCATGCCGTCCGTGCCGCTGCCGCCCAAGGAGAGCAACCTCTTCAAGCGGATCCTGGTGAGCCGCCAGTCCCGCTCCTCTCCCTTTCTCTCTCTCTCTCCCCCTTCCGCCGGCGCTTCTCCTTTCTCTTTCCCTTCGCACGCCGGCCTTGCTCGCTGCCCTCCGCCCCACGGGTGACTTCGCCCGCTGCTGGAGTTGACTCCAGCCGAGCGAAAAAGGATGCGGCGGCCGCGCTTGTTCGGGGGGAGCCGGGGCTGCCGCCGCCGCCTTCTCGTCCCGGTTCGTCCTCGTTTTCTTCCTTTGTCTGGGGCCCGCCGAGCAGGCCGGGCGAGCCCCCCTCGGTCGTGTGGGGGGCCGGGAAGGGTTGATGTCGCCCCCGGCCGGGCGAAGGCGGGAAGGAGGGAGGGAGCCCGCCAGCCGCCCGCCGCCGCTCCCCTGGGGGCCGCGCTTTTCCTCCTTCCTCCCCGCCCGCTTGCGGCGGGAACTCCTGGGCGAGCTCCGGTTGCGGGGCTCGGCAGCGCAACGCCGCCACTCCGTCCTCCCCGGCCCTCCCGCCGCCAGCGGGTGGGGGCGGCCCGTTCCCCGTGGTCTCACGGCCGGGGGGAGCTGTCATGCCGCCCCGGGGGCCTGGCGTAGGGGCCGGGGTGCTGCTCAGCGCAGTCACCTCCCGCCCTTGTCAGCGCTGTCGGGAGGGTGGAAGGAGAGCTGGGAGCAGAAGATCTCCGAGCAGGGATGTGGTGTCACCGAGTTTGTCTCCGTAGGTGCTTCCTTTCCAGTAACAACGTCAGTTTTAGCGTAGGGACTAGATTAAATCGAGTCCACCGAGATCTGAAGCGTAGCTGAAGACGCCTGGTGGGTTTAAGTATCCTGACTCTGTAAACTTAACTTTTATGTGCTGTGTTCTTTTCACTCAGTTATTATCTTGGGCTGCTTCAGCTCTCTGAGGCTTATTGGTGCAAAAGACATTTAGTGTTTTTGAGGTAACTTGAAAGAACTCACTTTTAATTCTAAGTTTCTACTCAATTGCTGTGTATGTTGTAATGCCAACTCTCTATGGAAAGAACACCCCCTCACCTGCACACCTCCATCCCCCCGAAAAGACAACCCACCACAAACCCTCAGACTCCTCTTTTCATGAACGTAGTGTGATAGTAATGGGAGCTTCAGCATCAATGAAGCTGAGGTGTTTTGTGCCAGTTCACTGCTCTGCAGGCGGAGGAGCTCTGTGCAGCACACTGGTAATCTGTTAGCAGGCACAAATTTCTCCAGTTATATCAGAATTTGTTAGGCTAGTTTCAATAACTTTGTGGTTGAGAAGGGAGCGTTTTGGCTGCAGGAAGCTGAGTTCAAAACAAACAGCATGTGTGAGCCTGTGTACTCTGTATGTAGCCGGTTTGTTTCAGCAGGTGCTTCAGAGCTGGTTTATTTTACCTGCTTTGGGTAGTATGCAGATTTTAAAAGACTTAATGGTTCTTAATGGTGAGTTGTTGCTTACTGCATGCTTATGGTATGCATCTTAGTAAGTCATTCTAGCACTCCTCTTTCTCTCTGCTAAAAATAAATTACTAATATTAGAACAGTTAAGTGATTATTCGTACTAGTAGCAAACAAGTTCACAGTAGCAGTCACTTCTGAAGTTTTTTCAACTGAATTATAGAAGAGCTTTTCTGGAAATCATATTTTAAAATACGTTGGGTTTTTTTTTCCCTTCTGTTAAGCAGTGGACAAAACATAAGCGCTTACGCAAGAAGAAGGGATGCTTAAAACTTCAGTGAAGCTGAAATGGAAGTTAAACCTTCTGAAGGCTTTAGAAAGCAAGTTAACTGGTGCCATGTAGTGGCTAGTCACAGTTCCTAAAGTGTTAATCACCAACTTTTACTTGTTGGCTTGTCACTTCCTATATTGATACTTCTTGAAGCTTAATTTAATATTACTTTTGTCTAGTTATATTTGACTTGTTAGTGGTTCACTCTTTTGCTGGAATACTGATTTTTACATGGTACAAATTGAACCCTGGGGTTCCTTGACATGTTTCAGAGTATTTTAGTGTAGTAGTTTAGCTTGTACTGCTAAAGGCTTGTTAATGGAAGCAGTTTTTGCCTACTTTGGCACTGCCGGAGTATTTGAAATTACTAGGGATGATACAGGCATTTTAAAAATTGGGGAGGGGATTATGTGGGAGGGTATATAGTAAGACCTTACAAGCATGTAGTGATTTAATCACTTGGAACAGATGTGAGGATACTGTACTGATATATTAAGACTAAGTATTCTTGCAAACACTGCGGAGAATTAGCAGTTATGAAATGGGAAGCTCATTTGGAGATCATGGGAATGACTTAGGAGTCAGTCTTGGTGTGTGTATGTAACATGTGAAACAAGTTATCAACATTCTGAACAAGATGCCCACATAACAGCAAACCAAGCTCACAGAGCTGCCCAAGAAGCTTGTATGGCCCCACGGAGTTCAGAGTAAGCTGTGAAGTCTGCTCAAGAAGCTGAGTAAATAGTCTTTAAGCCACATCAATTTGTGTGCCTGCATGCTTGGCAGTGCTGGAACAAGCTGACTTAAAACTAGCTGTGATGTGATTAGGGAGCTAATAGCCATTGCCACACAGATAATAGTTCTGGTTTCTCGGTGCTGCTGTAAGGTAGTGCCGGAGGTCATTTTGCTGTCCTGACTTCCAGGTTTGTTTTGGTTCTTAAGCCTTGCTCCTACTCTTCTATAGGGGCTTTTTCTCAGTGGGGTGGGGTGCTTTTCTCCTGGGAGCTGGGATGGTGCTCGGGAGGGATGGGCTGAGCAACCTCCAGCTCTGCCGCTTTCATTTCTCAGCCTCGCAGTGGGCATGGAGGAAGCGTGTGAAAGGTTCTTGGTTCCCTCTTCATTGGAAGAGAGAAAGGCATCCATAATGAAGAATTAATACAGGACTGCTGGTGTGTTTGTCACTTAAAATGAGTCCTCAACTTCTGACTTTAAGTTATTAGGGCAGAGGCAATCTGAAATAAACACGTATGCCTGGTAACTTAGAAATGTTTGTCATTAGCATTGAAGTTTGGTAATGTGCATTTGATGTTTACTTCCAGTGAGCTTATGCAGTTCTTTTATTTTGTGCATTTAAAACAGTTGTAAGCTTGCCTTCAGAGTATGTTTCAGTTAGTAGCCTACACGCCCCCTCCCCCCCACCCCGAACCCAGATTATAAACTACATCTCATTTTAAAATTAGGTTTAAGCTTTGGCTTTATAGAATCAAATCAGCACTGTCTGGATGCAGTAGTAGTGCTTATGAGTTATTTAGAGAAAAGCCTTGGGGTGGTTGTCATACTTTCATGGCTTACTTGCCAAGTTGTTGTTGTTTTTAAGAAATGCTTAGTGTCTTGTGATAACTATTGGTGTCTGCCCAGTATCAGGCAGTGTAAGGTATTGTCTGTTGTTTGTTTCATGCCTAATATAGCTGTGGATAGTATCATGCCAGTAAAGAAATTACCTTTTTATTTGTTAGTGAATTCCACATGTTGTTGCATAAAATAAAGCTTGGTGCCTTACTTGCAAATGTGTTTCCCTTGAGGAAGCCCTAGCCTGTGAATATGTCATCCTGTTCTGATGGAGCTGTGTCCTAGTACCTCTTCACATACAAGGCATTACTCCTTACTGAGACAAGTTTAGCCATTTGTTTTACTTCAAGTAATTAAACACAAGAAGTCTGTAATTATATTCCTTTTTAGCAGTGACTTGTTGCTGTTTAATTCATTCAGGTGTGTGTCTTCCACTTTTTTGGGTGAGGAGATCTTAGAAATGATCTGAAGTGCTGTATCTCTGAGGAGCTGCTCGTGTTCTCTGTAGTGTCCTTTTTGTCCCCTGACTTCTACAATAATCTTAAGAGATTTCTTCTTTGACAAAAAATAAATATGCAAGTGTTTGTAGGAGTTATTAAATTCTTATTCGTAACATTCTAAAAGTTTATTTTATTTAATGATTAACTTATGGATTATAAGCACGCAAATAGTCACCTAGTAATGATGTGAGGGTGTTACCAAACTTTTAAATTAATCATTGCCTCCCAAATGAGATAAATAACACAGCTGAGGTAGTCATTGTCATCCACTACTGGAGTAGTGCATGTTTGAAGTCCGTTACAGATCCCATCCTTTCAAGATAAGAGCATGGACCTGTCAGGAGAGATTTTCTTATCTAACAAATAAGACTGATTTGTGGTGTGGTTATTACTTGTGCTGCTAAGGAGGGGGCAGCATAGAAAAAGTGTAGACTGTTTTCCTTGATACTGACTTGATGGTGAGTGTGCCTGGCCAGCTGCAGACCACTAAAATGACAGAATTGTGGTGGATAGATAATAGACTATTGGTAAGATTTGGTAAGAAAGTGGAAAATCAGGCTTCACTGTTGTAGTAATTTGAGGGAGTCTGATTTGGAGAAGAGTGTATCCCAAATAAATATTCCTGTTTTCATTTTTCAACAGGAGTTTGTAAATGTCATTGTGGAAGGCTCATAAAGCAGGCTTCCATGGAATGATGCTTGTTTATTCACACTGGATTTTTAAGGAAAGTTCCTGTATGAATAAATTACAGCTTTTCAGAGTTAGGTCCCATTGCGTTTTGCACTGGAACTTTTTCTTAGTTGCCTATGGTTATATTGACCAGAAAAAGCAATGAAAAGCAAGAGGAGTGCAGTTGTGCAAAACTACTCATGGCACAAGAAGTGAAGGCCACCTGAAAACATGCAGAAGTACTTCATGTTTCTGGAGTAAGTGAAGTCTTAGCAAGTAAAGTTGTTTGTAGATGAATGTTACACTTGGAAATCCTAATTTAATGTATGCCTGGTATGGGCTGTAAGCTTAATTGCACTTCAGATTTGAGTTTTTTTTTTTTAGGGATTCTTTTTAGGTTTTGTTAAAAAAATTTCCTTATACGGTAGTTGAAAGCTGGTGAATCCTGGGAAGAGTAAAATGCTGTTACACCACTGCTAAAGTTCCCTTCAAACCTACATTTGCAATGCTGCATGTATTGAAGTTTCCCCTGGTGCTGCCTCTGAGCCTCTGCAGAAGAAGGATTCAAGTATTAAATTACCTTCTTGAAGGTGAAAGAACTTAACAGAAGAATCTGAATTTATGAACGCTCTTGGTGAAGCAGAGACTTGGCCATTTTCAAGCTATCAAGCCTAGTTTTTCTTTTGGTAGAAATGGTATTTGCAAAGTAGCAGGCTCCAAACAATAAGTTCTTAACAAAAAGGTAGTTACACTGTAGAATGCTTTGCTGCAAGATGTAGTAGCTGGCATTTGAGGTCTGTGTGGAGAGAAACCATTTACTCTTTTGTGTGTGTGAAGATAGACCCTTTGGCTCAGAGGACTGGTGAGGTGCAAATAACTGGAGGCTGAGAATATTCTAGTGAGAACTGTAATAATGCTTGTCTTATTCATAGGCCTCTTGCTATGCATCTAACACTTGCCTCTTACCTCTGGTGGCCTGTTACCAGATGAGTCTCATCTCTCTGGCCTGATCTGTTGTGATTCATGCATCTTGTTTGTCTGAATCACTGAGGTCTTTTATGGGATGTTGAGATGAAGTTAGCATTCAAGGCTTGCATTGGTAATTGCCTTGGACTTGCTTTAAGATGTGTAAATAAAAGCGTAACTCTTTTTTTAAAGTCTGAGATTTAGAAGTGTGTGTATCAGGTCTCACAAAACAGTGCTGATGTTGATAGTGTTGATAGTTTCATCTGCTTAACTGCTCACAGATGCAGTTCCATCCACCAGCTTGTGGAGCACCTGCTCAGTCTGAGTTCTTGCTGGGCAAACTGCAGTTTTATCCCAGGAGATGTGGCAGATTGGTCTCTTCAGTACTTCTACACAAAGTGCAGATTAAAAACTAGTTGAAAATGTATGATGGGACTATGAGTCGTTTAATTTTTAGTATTGCTGTTATGGTTTCTGCTTTGCAGAAGCAAACACATGCTCGTAAACAGTAGAGAACTCTAGTAAATCAAATAGTGAGGAAGTTACAGGTGCAAAGTGCTTGGAAGCAAGAGCTTTTTCTACTGCATGTTCTCTTGTTTCTGCCCTTTTGAAGCAAAGGATATTTTAAGGATTCAAGTTGTATTGTGAGTGTGTGTGCACAGTGTGGAATTAGATTAGGTGTCTACTAAAAAGCTTGTTTTAAATTATGAGCTTCCTCCTTTAAAGGAGGCATAGTTTATAGGGTTGTTCTAGATGTCTCTGACAACAAATGGTGACACAACATTCTTGTCACATGTGTTCTTCCCAATAATAAATACATTCAGTTTTATTCTACCAGTAATATGGAATGCAAACAGCAGTGATTATGATTGTTATTGTACAGAATGCAGGTGAAAATATGTTTTGTGTATTCTGTAGATTTGACCATCTGTGATCTGACTCACCACTGTAAGTATTGCCAAGTCCCTGGGTTTGGAGAAGTATGTGACCTGTCCATTTTGACACTGAAGCAAGCAGGGCTGTTGGAGCTGGGTTGTTTCCTCTTCTTTGTATTTCAACTGATGAAGTTACTCTTACCAGCGGAGTGTAGGTGTGGCGATGCATGTTAGAAAATACCAATAGGGCTTGGGGAAAGGCTAGAAGGACATGTTTATACTCAGGAAGGGTTGTCCTTGGGCTAGAAATCCAAGATGCTGTGAGAGTGGGAAAGTAGTAATGAACTTTTTCCTTGGCCTCCATTAGCTGAAGCCCCTACATTTTTTCGTTCTCTCAAACACCAGTGAACTGAACTCAGTGTGGAGAGAGGATTGCAGTTTGGGGAACATCATGCAGGGGTCCCTCGTCTGTCTCTGAAAATTAATAATATAATGATGCTTTCTTTTCATGTATCACTATTGCAAAGTATCTAAATATTTAATGCTGCAAGGAGCATGTCCAACACAGATGCTGCACTATTTTGGAACTTAATCGTATATCATTCAAACAAGATGGTGTCAGACCTTGCTATCAAATGAGTGAATAATTTTGTAATTATTTGTTAGCACAGGAACAGTGTATACCAACTTCTGCCTAAAATCTGACTAAGGTACTTGGAGAGCTGATTTAATCAACTGGTGTGGGAAACACAGGTTGTTAGATGCAGAGGACATTGTTTTATAGATGTGCAATAAAACAACGAAGGCTTTTTAAAAGGTCAAAGTGTTAAATGCTAATTAAGATTACTGACAGTATGCTGATATTCCTGTATTGATTGTGCCTGGTTTTGGTCAGAAATATGTTTTAGTAATTTGAACAGCCCCTAAATACTTTTCAGCTCCCAGGAAATATTGCTGATCAGAATCACAGTCAGTGATAATTTTGAGGGTTTTTTCTTACTGAACTTGGTCACTATTGTGGCTTGAACAGGTTTCTAGCACAACTGACTTTAAGCATTCATTCCATAGGGCTTGATGTGTAGACCTTGGCTTTTCTCTAGGCTCTGATGTTCCACAGTTAGCTCTTGGGTTTCTTCCTTAGCCAGACCCTTCATCAGTGTCACACAGCAGGCACACAGTTTTAAAAAAAAAAAAAAAAAAAGTAAGCATTGAGAACATAAGACTAAGATGCTGTTTAAATGAATTCTAGGTTTTGTCAAAAATCCCAAGATTTTGCACCCAAATCTTGGCAACAAGACAGAAGACACTACCTGGCAAGAAGAATGTTGAGTCTCTTGTTGAGTGCTGAGAGATCCACAAGTTGAATTATGTGGAAGTGTAGTAGCAAGGAAGACTAATAAACTTAAATTATGTTCTTAAGCAGCCTATTCATGTGCAGACCTGTATTAACAGAATATGGGCTGCACAGGTAAGATCTGAGAATAGCTTTAAATTGATGGCAGTGGTTTGGATGTAGTGTTTGGCAAGTTCCTGTCAAGAAACATAAAAAACAACTTCCAAATTGCGATATTGTTATTAAAGGAAATTGCACATAGAATATCAAACTATTGGAAGGGACCTTCAAAAGTCATCTGGTCCCACCCCCCTGCAATAAGCAGGGACATCTTCAACTAGATCAGGTTGCTCGGAGCCCTGTCCAGCCTGGCCTGGAATATCTCCAGGGATGGGGGATCTACCACCTCCCTGAGCAACCTGGGCCAGTGTTTGACCACCCTCATTGCAAAAAAAAAATAATAATCTTCATTACATCTAGTCTTTATCTCCCATCTTAATTTGAATCCATGACCCTTGTCCTATTGCAACAGACTCTGCTAAAAAGTTAGTCCCTATGTTTCTTATAAGCCTCCTTTACATGTGTTCACCATGAGACTGCTCAATGTGTCTCATTTGGATTGAACTTCACTACAGCTCTGTTATAGCTGCAGACTATCTTAAACAACTTAAAACTATTAAAACATTTAAGTTGATCAAGGAAGCCTGGTTGCTGTGCTCAACGCTGCTATTTGATGTGGTACGTGTCATCATTCTTCAAATGTGATAATGCATTTTTTCAGCTTTCATGTGAAAATGGTATATGAAATAATATGTTGCTTGAGTACATTCAGAGGCACTAGGGACAGTTGGTTGCTGTAACTGCAGTATCTCACTGAGTAGCCAGTTGATATCTTGTTGTTGTTAGATGGCTTCGCAGTAGTGAATGAAAATGTTGGGAGGTCATAATGAGATATTCTTCAGCCATAAAATCGCTGATCTGTTTATTACACTCAATCTTCAGTGTGTGAAAAATGTAGCTGTTCTCTCAATACGAGATCTTATTTTTTAAGTGGCAATGCTTTGTCTAGGGAGGTGTATTCTGTAAAAACATCTTTTTACTAACCTGTTGTTGCAAACAGTTAAACATAATTTTTATATATATGGCATATGGATTGAGCAGTGATAATGAAGTCCTTCTGCTTTATCAATACCATCAGTGGGCCATTCAGATCCCTGATTTTGTTGGTATTTAATAGTGGAAGGGGGTTTTGTCTCTAAAAAAAAAAGATGGGAGGATACAAAAAAGAAATCAGAATTTGTGAAGGGCAATTCCTTAAGTAGAAGCAGCAAAGCACTGTAACATAGGATTAGTCTTCTCTTGGTCTTCGTTGTTGTATCCTTGTTGCTAGTATTTTTTTACCTTTACGGTTTAGTTACTTCTGAGATGCTGCACGTATTTGACCTCTGTGTAGAGGCACTGGATGCTTAACTGAAAGTGAATAAAATGATGTCTAGCTTAATTGTATGCCAAAGTCTACAAGCAGATTATATTTTTGAGCTTGTTTTGAAAAAAGGAATAAACCGGGCTGAGATGTTTGCCAGAGGAGGTAACATCCTTCCAGGAACATCTGGTAGCAGAAGTTCTGGATAACACTATGGCCTTGTGAAAGTCTCCCTTTGAGGATTTGAGCGTATAAACATTCATGATTTGGCTTTAGTTTTAGCAGGAAATTATTGCCGTGAAAGGGTGATGGGGAGCCTCACATCAAGCACAACAGATTAGGCTGCTTTGTTTTGTTTAATGTTTGGTTTTTTTAAAGTGTGTTAGCTTGAGATTTTAGTATACTGAAGACTTCATGTAGTAGGACAGATGCTAATGAATGCATTTTGCTATATTAGTCTTGTTTAGTACAAAACTTGAGAGTACATATAGAGACATCAGGCTTCTCAAATATGAAATTCCCATCTGCCCTACAAAATGAGGTGGTATCATATGGCATCAAACTCTGGTCTCTTGTAAACAAGATACAGGTGGAGCAGGTGTGGCCATTCACAGATTTTGGACAGACAGAAGTTTAAAAGCAGTCCATTCACAAAGTTGGGATGCTTTGAAGCCCCAGGCTTGTCCATGTAATTAAATCCGTAAACCTTTCAGTGTATGTATATATGTTGATTATGAGAGTTTAATTCCATGTATTGCTGAGCAAAGTCCTTTCTTTTGTATTGGTATATCTTTAAGCCAATGTATTGGTATAAATAAATAACTTAGTTAAAAATGCCTGTGTGTAAATGTATTTAGAGGGAGTGGGGCTGGGAAGTCACCTTTTGACTAACTAGCAAGGCTTCTCCCATAAGCGGTAGAATTGCATGAAGTTGCATTTCATAGTGATTTATGTTTCTGTAGTCAGCCCCTCCAGTCTGGTCCAGGGATGTCAAACTAATTTTTACTGGGAGCCACATCAGCCTCGCAGTTGCCTTCAAAGGGTTGAATGTAATTTTAGGACTGTATAGATGTAGGTGTAATTAGATTTATACAGTCCTAAAATTGCATTCAGCCTTTTGAAGGCAACCGTGAGGCTGATGTGCCCCCTGGTGAAAATAAGTTTGACACCCGTGGTCTGTTAGCTAGCATTTGGACAAGAAATGCTGTGGTTTGTCTGGCTTTGAACTAACTTGTTTCCTGACAAGTATTTGGGTTGTCTATCAGCAAGACAAGCAACTGTGAATGTTGAACTTGTGTTGTTCTCTCAGTGGAGAGCATTAATTTCTCTCTTCTATCCATCTGTTGGCCTTTGCAAAGTGTGGTCTTGTTTGTCCTCCAAAAATCCCAAATTTTTCTATAATTATCTAAGTTTGGTTCTTCTTCTAGGTCTCAGACTGACCTTTAAAGGATAAAAATGTCAAAACAAGGGTAATATATGATTTCCTCAAGTAGTTAATCTGTTTTAAGTGCACACTTGACTCCAATAGCTTCTATGGTTAAGCATATTTGGAGTTTCACTAACATTGCAAGAGTTGTAAAATCGTGGATGAATGTTTACTATTCTGTTATGCTTTCTACATTTATTCAGGTATGCCTGAAAGAGTGCTTGGAGCATTGTTGCTGTTTTCTTATGATACAAAGCATATTTTCCCCAGAGGGGACTCCAAGTTTTGCTGCAGCCTGGGTTACTTCAGATACAGATGTGGAAACTAGTTCTCAGTTTAAAATCCCCAAAACATTTTTGTTGCTGTTGTTTAAGTGTTAATGGCCATAATGTAACTATTTGCCTCTAATGGGAACTCTCTGGCCATCCTGCCAGAAGTCAGCCAGGCAGAGCAACCTGATCTAATACCAAGGTTAGCCATCCTTTGTTTTGAGTGGTGATTTAGGTGACCACTGAAAGTTCTTGCTAACCTAAATAGTTCTGTGATTTAGTTTCCATTTAATAACTGTTAACTGCGAGTTTCTTGAGTTTCAGGCAAAGACTTCAAAGTTGTTTGTAGTTAAGCCCTTTCCCACAGGCTGGAGGAGGAGGACCCTTGATTTGGCACCTTACCCATAAATGAGCATGGGTGTGTGTCTGTGTTGCTTGGACCCTGGGAAATGATGCAATGATGTGTTATGACTGCAAAGGAGTCGCTATGTTCTGCATTAATTTAACATAGATTTTTTTATTTCTGTCCTGGAAGACTGATGGAGTGGGAGTGATCTATGAGAGACAGTTAAAGTACTCAAGCACATAACTGAAATAAGTTTCTCTTCAGAATAGCTGTGTAAATTACAGCAGGACAATACACTTTATTAACTAAAAATGGTGCCAAGTTAAGCCTGGTGTTGTTTGTTTGTCTTTTTTTTTTTCCTTTAAGTTAAGAAGCTTAAATGATCTTAAATCATTTTCATGCTTACTGATACAAGCATGCCTTTAACTGGCTTAAGTAAATTTGTTTTCAAGCGATTAAGTGTAGTTATTAGTAATCTATTTATATTACTAAGACCTTACTGACTTATTGACATCAGGTAATACTTTTCAAAAGAAGAAAAGGGACCCAGATTTACATGGTTTTGGTTTTCCTTGTTCCCACAGTTGAACACTGCTGTTTACCAGTTAACATAGTGAATAGGTAAATGGTATCTTAAATCTAAAAGTAGCCCTTAGCTGTACTATTCCAGCTAGAAATTAGGTTTTCTCTTTAATATCCAGGTAAATTCTCTCTTGTTGGGTAGCTTTTTGAGATTACAGTAGATTTTTGAGGTTACAGTACGTTTGTCCTGGTTCATGGTTTCTCTCTTCCTCCTGAAAGTCTACATTGTAGCAAGGAAAGTTCTGTCTGAGATTTCTTGCTCTGGGATGTCACTAGTCCAGGGAAATGGCATGTTGAAAGGAGTGTCTAGACCAGGAGTGTCAGACTAATTTTCACTGGAGGTCACATCAGCCTCACAGTTGTCTTCAAAGGGCTGAATGTAATAAATGAGTTTGACACCCCTGGTCTGGACTCTTTAAGACTAACTCTTCTCAAAAGTTCTGTTGAGTCAAGATTTTGAACTTGGCTCTCTACTTCAAGAATTTCTGAGTTGAAGTAGATGTTCCTACTTGCCCTTCCTGTTTCTGTTGAAAAGGAATTATGAACTTTTATAAAATGAGACCATGAGGTAGAGCATGAGCTGCACGTAAATGGAGGCAGACACTGTTCTGAGTGGTTAAAAACTGCGATGTAATATGAAGAGTCATATTCAACTAGAGCTTGTTAGTGATCTGGTTACAGTACCTTACGGAAAGAACTAGTGCATTTGTAATAGTTTGTGAAGGTACTCTGGTTTTCAATGCATTTCAGTGATTGTATTCCACCTTTTTTCCAGAAATGTTACGAACAAAAACAGTACAAAAATGGACTCAAGTTCTGCAAGATGATCCTTTCTAACCCGAAATTTGCTGAACATGGAGGTAAGTATAGACTCAAGAATTTTTTTCCTTCCCCTCCCTGCCTTGTGAGTTTAAATGTATAATCAGTCTATTCTATACCTTTGAGATGGGAAGGAGCCTGTTGCTGAGGATGATTCTGTCCTTATGACTGAATAATTACTCCAGATTTTCAGTCTTTGGGCATTCATATCAAGTTTCCACCCTAGTTCAGTCAAACACCCCTGTGCAGTGGGATGATGAAGATCAAAATATGTGGTGGAAGCACACTTCGGTGAAGCTTCCAAGTAACTTGCCTTTCTAGGTTTCTAGGTCAGAATGCTAGTGTGGAGATTTCTTGTATTCCTATTGAACAGTGAGCCCAGCCTTTTTTGAATGTTACTTTAAGATATGCTACCAATGAATTAAGTCTTGTTTTTTGTCAGATTCATGGTCTTAATTTTCTGTACTGCATACTAAGCCGCTGCTTATAAGGAGCAAAGTGGCATACTGTTTCTGCTAAGATTTACAGCTAAAGACAGAATCTGGAGATCCTGTTCTGATAAATATAGCAGAAAATGAGACAGCAAAATGTTGCTTCTGTTTATATCTATCAGAACTTAATCCTCAGTAAGATACTCCAGTTTGACTGTATTAGAGGGTTTCTGTTGCATGGTTCAGCCAGTCTTTCCTTCTGATACAGTGAAATTTTTATTTGTTTACTGTTGAAGCAACCTACCATGTCTCCCCGGAAATAAGACAAGGTGAGTATTAATTTTTGCTCCAAAAGATGCGTGCTTTTTTACATGTATGGCTGCCTGGACACTATTTAAATAGACTTCTTTAATGAACCATAACTAGGGCTTATTTTTGGAGTGGGGCTTACAGTTCAAGCATCCTGAAAAATCATGCTAGGGCTTATTTTTGGGATAGGTCTTATTTTTGGGAAAACAGGGTAACACTGAATGCATATGTACTGTGTCAGTAAAATTATCTTCCTGTTGGACACTGTCAAATATTGCTAAAATGTTCAAATAATCCCTTTTGTGCTTTCATTAGTGTCTACTGTTTCTTTTGTCTTCATTACTTCCTTGGAAATAAAAGTACAGTTTTCTTGTTGCTTCAAAGCTAGAGTGGCTTGTCCGGCTCTAACCTAATGCATTTGTCTGTACTAGCACTTGTGTTTTTTTAATATCTCAGTATACATGTGTCTTCTCTGCTCTTGCTGCCTCTCTAACTTTTCCAGGACAGCCAGCTGCCTTGGCAGTCCACATACTACTTGGGCTCTGAGCCACTGATGGCTTTGAAGCTTGGGAGCAAAGCCTGGAATGAACAGCTGATGCAGAACTAAGGCAATGAAATGATCTGATGGGAGGCTGCACTGCTGCCACACTTAGCTTCACAGACAAGAAGTTTGAAAAACGTAGTGAGAATGTGGCGAACAGATGGATTTCTGTGGCTGGGCAGTTGTCTCCCTGGTGTGGGAAGGCAGGAGTAGCTTGTCCTCTTTCCCACAGTAAGGATGTGTTTTTTCAAGCTTCCTGATATTATTGGGAAGGTATCACTATAGCTTTTTCTCTTCTTACAGTGTGGATGTAGGACAATTTAAAGCTAAATCCTTGGCTTATTTTGGGTCATCATTCACTTTAGGTGTACTTTGACAGGAAACAGTGTTAAACAGACCTGTCAATGAATCTTCAAGCTGCTGTTACAGCTGACCTTGAGATGATGGGCCATGGCCATTAATATTAGGGAAAATATAGCAATTGGAGGAAAACTGGAGTACTGTGATGAAAATATGACTTATCTTCTCACAGGGGCCAAAACTAAGTGGTCTTTTACTTGGCAGAAAAAGTCAAATATTAATCTGGAACAGCTTTTGGGCATAGTGCGTGCCTTACATGCAACTTGTTTCCCCACAGTGTTTTTTGAAAAGTGGGGGAAGAGAGGGAGCAATAATCATACCGATGTATTATTTGAAGTCTTGTGCCTCTCAGAATGTTGATTAAAGTGCTACTACTTTGAGAATATCTTGTTACCCCCAAAATACTTTACCAGGAAATATACTTCTCTTAATGCTTTGCAGTGGAGCTGACTCTTGACAGAGATCTGTTATGGTATGACACAACCTAATGATTTATTTTTTTTCTTGCTCTGCCTATCTGGAACTTTAACACGCATTGAGAAGCTCTCTGAAGTTGCTTTAGCTTATTGTTAACTCCCTTAAAGTCAGTTAAATGTATTTTTTTAATTAACAAAGTTTGCATTGTCTATGTTCCTCACATCTGTGTGGTGCTCTGCAGTGGTCTTTTAAAGACCAATTTCACAAAAGGAAATTCCTCCTTGTAACAGTCTTCAGCTGTGCTAGGCTGCTAGCCTGATCTAAATTTATCATTTAATGGGGAACTTTGCTGTATAACAACTTCAAAGGGTATCTGTACCGAGAAACTGGCGTATGGTAAGTCAGAAACATAAGTATATGATATTTCTTACAGAGACGCTGGCGATGAAAGGACTGACCTTGAACTGCTTAGGGAAGAAGGAAGAGGCATATGAATTTGTTCGTAAAGGACTTCGTAATGACGTGAAGAGTCATGTCTGTATCCTTTGTAATACAAAACCCGATCTTTTTGCAATGAGTTCTCACTTCTGCATGTGTGATCTTGTTCCTGCATCAGTACATACTTTTCAAATACATAATGTGGTATTTATAAAATGTCTAGGGTGTATACAGTGAGAATATTGATTGTTAATCCAGTGAGTATTAATTGTTAAATACTTGAAATAAGATTTTATTTTCCGGTCTACAATTTTGCAGTTTAAGAAAAATGCTTTTTACATTTATTTATTAGAAAAAGACCATCTGTGGGTTTTTTAAATTTTCTGCAGAGAATATGTATGGTTTGTAAAATCTGGCCTTTTCTAAAGTTTTCTTCTCCCTTCAAAATGTGTAAAAAATCCAATCTAGAAGTGCTCTGAAAATATCTGTTTTGCCGTTAAATTTTAGATAATGGTTTAGGTCTATAGGCTTGATGATTACTACATTGTTGTAAACTAGTCTTCCAAAAGTTTATACCCGTGAAATATTTAACAGCTACCCAAGAGCTTTGGGAGTAGCTGTCTTCTATTTAAGCCACAGGTAGGAGGCTACTTCAGTTTTGCACAGAATGCCTGTTCTATATGCATTTGAGTTGCATATTAAGGGATAATTTCCCATTAAATATTTAAATTTTTAAAAATAAAAAAAAAATCTTTGGGGGAAACACTTTCTGATGGCCATCTAGTTAAGACAAAGGGAATGCTGTTTACACCATTCCTGTATTAAATGTTCAGAGAGCTTGAGGGTGGGAATAATCTTTAAGTGTATGGAGGTAATAAGAGTTACTAGAGGTATGCCATAGGACAATCCGAGATAATTTGTACCTCCTTGATCTTAGAAGCTGAATGCCTAAGGAATACCAAAGCAACTTTAATCTGTTTAAGAAGCCTTGCACCTTAAATCAGGGAGCCAGGGAGTCTGGACCAGTTAGTTAAGAATTTTGGGAGATTCTGATTCCTAAAGAAAGTTCCAGAGTGGGATTTATCAGCATCACTAATTCTTGTCTGCAGTTCACGCTGGCTCTTAACTAGAAAACGTCCCTACAAATGCTGGAGGGACCTGTGGTTTTGTTTGCTTTTGTTTTTTTTAAATCTAATTTGAGGGGATAGGGTGGTCAAAGGGACCTTCTTCCTGGACAAGTTTAAAAAGTTGTGTTTGTTTGGGTTTTTTTTTTTTTTGTTATGAGGTCTGGATTTTTTTTTTCACTATTTTACTGACTTGTGAAACTTGTCTTACCTTAAGAAGACTGCAAGGAGTTTTGTTTTCTGAATTCAGAGAAAGTGTAAACTTATCTGAATCCTGTTAGGCACAAATGTTTGGTTTAAGCTGCACCCATGAACTAGCTCTGACAAAGCCAGTAGTTCCACCTTTTTGCATTCAAGTGTATTGTTACAGCTCTACAGAGAATCCCCTAGAGTAGTCTGTCTATGCAGAATTACTTCTCTAGTTGAATCTGAATTAATTCCACACTGAGTGTTGGGTCACAATACTTTCAGTTATCATCTCCTGGTAAATTCCAAAGAAATAGC
The DNA here is from genome assembly GCF_036013475.1 of Columba livia. Lineage (NCBI taxonomy): Eukaryota > Metazoa > Chordata > Aves > Columbiformes > Columbidae > Columba > Columba livia. Next base: position 34,446,117 of record NC_088602.1, on the reverse strand, counting down.
CAACCTCTTTTACTATTACCACACTTTAGGAGTACCTGATGTGCTACCCATATAATGTCACTACATAAATATCTGAACCTTTTCTGGTTGTGGGGCTCCAGTAGATAAGGGAGAGTCAAGACCAGGAGAATATATTTATTCTAGCTCGTGAGAAACTGAGATCTGAGGCTGAGCTTTTTAATACTGGTTCCTCTTACATCCTTTGCAAAGGCTTGTGACCAGCCATGAAGTTCTGATAAAAGCCTGAAGGCCTGTTGGTTCTCAGTGCCACCTAAGCAAGGCTTGGGAGGCTCTCTAAAATGTTTGTTTCCTGTTTTATATGACTTTAATGTCTGTCCTTTGTGTTAAAAGTAGAGGCAGGTGGAAGTCACTGAATTCACCTCCTTCCAGAAGCTGGTTTTGAGGAGGTGGAATATGTGTTTGTGTTCTTATTTCCTTGTTGTAAGATTTGAAGATATTTTTGGTGTGTTCTGTCATCTGAGCTTTTTAAAAAGCCCCTGTTACAGGGTGCATAAAATATAGCTGGTCACATCAGTGTTCTGACTTGTTTTAGGAGGTCTGGAACACTTTAATTCCATGGTTCTTCATATTGAGGTTTTGGGGGAAAATAGCTGTTCTAAAATTGCTTAGAAATCCAGAAATTTTCTGGTTAAATTACAAATGAAATCTGACCCATTTTGGGCTATAACTTGAGTAATGATCTGGTCAGCAAGCTACATTTATTTCAAGAATAAATGTTTCAGGTGTGGCATGTTATATTTGGGATGCTGTAGGCATGCATGCAAGGCTGTCAAGAGCTGCCTACTATAAAAAATTGGTGGCAATTTGCTTTATTGGTTTGTATCAGCTGTTAAAATTTCCTATGCTTAGTCTTTAATATTGTACACCCTTATTTCTGAATGAGTTTATGCATTTCTTTACTTAATTGCTTGGTGAAGAATATGATTTATGAAAGATTAAGCCAGGTTACCAATAGCATCCAGAAATGGTAATGATGCCTGATAAACTACTCAAAGCATTATCTTAGTCTAAGTATGCTCCTAAAAGTGCACATAAATTCTTTTGGACTGAATTGTCTTGCTGTATGTGAGAATCTAAAGTATCAGTAGTTCTGAGGCAGGTGTTTGAAGATGATACCTTTAATCCATGTCCTGAATATTTAAATAGGCAAGGCAGGGTTTACAGAAAGAAGCAGCAGTATTAGACTGACAGCCATGCCTGTATCCAAAATAATTTTGTCCCCCTTTCCCATTCAGTCTTAAATCATGATGGCAGAAATAGCAGCTTTCTTCGCAGTCTTAGGGATGCATGTGGAGTTTTTGCGTGCTTCAGCTGGCTGAAATTAATTTGGTGTTCCTGTAGGAATGCAGAACAGGGTCTCTTTCCTGAGGATTAGAAGTTTCCTTCAGACTTAGTTCTAGCAAGTCTTTTCTTTTGGCTGGAGTCTTACATCTTCTCAGTAATTACAAACCTACTTTATATTGTCATGTCTAGAACTTCAAGGATGTGAGTCTTTGTAAGAGAAACTTAGTTCTGTTTCTTCAGTTAATTTGATGAGGCTAACACTGAATTCATGTGCTTTCTCAGCTTTTTCAGACATAAAGTTTAGCAATGTTTGTATCTTTGGAGGGAGCCTTGCTTGTTTCAATTCAGTAGAACAAAACCTCTTAAATATTTTGGTTATTAGCACTATCAGTTATTTGTGCCCTCTTAATTGAAAGCAGTGAAGGATGCATGTACCTCTTATCAAGATTTGCTGTGTTTTGCTGCTTCAGGGGCACATGGAAGAGCTTGAGGTAACTTTCGAGCCCCTTGTAATTTCAAAATGAAAATAAGTGCAGTTCTGCTGCTGTGGAAGATGTTGATGCAATGAGCTACTAGTAATCTGAAGCAGTAAAAGGTAGATCATGTCAGGTAATATTTCTTTTAATATGACCTTTGGAGACTGAAGTGAACACACAAAGTGTGATGCTTTGCTATGACATGTTGGTTTCCTACTTTGAATTCAGAATCTTGCCAGGATAAAAAAGGATGCTTGTGAGAGAAAAGCCTATTGAAATAACACAGGACTGATGGAAATCTGAGATGCTGATAATGTGATAGACTTTTGAAGCACAGGAATGCTAAGATTTCCTTTTGTCTATGAATGAAGTGTAGCTCTGTGTCTACCCCTTACTGTAAAATCTGGAGACTGAGGTTACAGGCAAGCGAGGAAAAGTAAAACTTGTATACCAATTGCATTGTTAAAATGAGTCAGTTGTAGGAGTAAGAACTCCTACTGTAATTACCATAGTGTGTTTTAAACAGTACATCTTCAGGAATAACTCTTTTGGGCCCTGTGGAGTTTGCTTCATTTAGTTTGCATAATAATGTTTGGCAGGGGTTGTGAATGTGACTTAACAGAAGATTTTTAAATGAGACTTTATTGCTTATTTGGAAGCATATAATATTTTTAAATGTGTCAATAAAGTCGGACTGCAGTAATCAAACTTTATAAGGGTGCTGCTCTTCAAGGAAGGTGTTCATTTGTTTGGTCTGTAACACAAGTGCATTGCTGTTACTTTGTGAAAATTGTTGATGTATCTTCCTTAACATTGCATTAGGTTGGCATGTGTATGGTCTTTTGCAACGTTCTGATAAGAAATATGATGAAGCCATCAAGTGTTACCGGAATGCACTCAAACTAGATAAAGATAATCTACAGATCTTGAGAGATCTCTCTTTGTTGCAGATCCAAATGAGGGATTTAGAAGGATATAGAGTAAGTATTCTCTTTGAATTCCCGTCTATTGCTGTTACCATTCTCGTGTTATTCTGTTTTATTATTGTCTTTTATTCGTAGTAATTCTGTTGCTGCTACTTTGTTTCAAAAGTGTTTTAAGCTCTTACTTAGGAAAGTATGAAAATGTATTGCAGTAGAGCCTCGTAATGTTAAAAATAGAACTAAAAGCATGGTTATTCTGTACAATTTGGCTAGTGGATTGCTTGTAAAACACTAGTTCTGAACTCATTTCTCACTGAAATAATGAAAATAAAGGGGATAAGAGTTAAAGTTTAGCAAGAAGGAGTTCTTTGCTATTGTGAAATACTGCAAATGGTGTTTTGGGTGTGTGTATGGAAGGTATTTTTCCATGAGAAATAAAACTGTCATGAACCTGCCCCATGATGGCTGATTTATTGAATTTCAATACTGATATTTATTATAAATAAAACATGAAAATTTGTCTAAAAACAAAGTTAGTGGTTTCAAAATGGCTCATCCGATTTGACTGTGGGCAGATGCTATTCCCTTTCCATTCTTTATTTCGTGTGAAGCAAAGGCCTAGATAGTGGGCTTGGGCATTAGTTGGTCCGCTTCACTGAGGATGTTGAATTTGCTAATGGAAGAAGAGAAAATAGCTGTGATTTGACGCAGGAAGGGGCTCTAAGAGTACTGCAGCAGTATGAGGAGCAGCAGGGGCTGCTCTTCCAAGTGGCAGTGAGCTCATGGTTCCTATTGGAAACCCCTCACTCAGATTTCAAAGCTTGATCTCCTAAATAGTTTAGGCTGTTAAGAGGTAGTCTTGAAAGTGACACCTTTTGTGTCCCAACAAAGATTTTATACTTTGGGCTGTGATTCCTGTATTTAGAGTGTAGCCATCAAGATTTATGAGATGGAAACATGCTGCTTTTCCCCATGCTGTTAGAATTCCAAAAAATAGCCAGGGCTTTTAAAATTTTTGCTGTACTGGTGGTAAATCATGTTAAAGGTTTTGTACCTCTTTTAATGTATCTGTTACTTTTAAATGGCTTTCCTTTTACTGAAGGAGACGAGATATCAGCTGCTTCAGCTGCGCCCCACACAACGGGCTTCTTGGATTGGATATGCCATTGCGTACCACTTACTAAAAGATTATGATATGGCCTTAAAACTACTTGAAGAGTTTAGGAAAACCCAACAGGTAAGACTTCCTGTTCTGGAAAGAGAACATTTTCTGTATAAGAGACATAATCTGGAGTTAGTCGTTTGTCATTGGGAATAATTAAGAATCAGTTAAGAATTAAGAAGAAATTTATTTATGGAGCTTTCTGCTTTGAGTAGAAAGATTTCCAGGAGCTTAGCAGCTGATGCAAATTATGGGAATACTTTTTTCCCCTTGCAATTTGCTGTTGGGGTTGAGGATATAATGGTAGGCTGGTGTACAATAACTGAATAACCTAATGTTTGTGAGGTTTGTAGTTAAAGAAAACGTATGATCCTGTCCCTTTACTGGAGGTAAAACTTCAGAAAATACTGTTTAGTGTTGGATATGCTCGTTTGCCCTCTATCCTGCTGTAGCCTGGATGTCATTACATCTCTACAAAGGACATGAAAATAAACTTTTTCATTCCTTTGTGTGCATCTGTACACTATGCATTTAAAATCAGTGCTTGGTGTTAAAGTAACATGAAAGCATAGCTGAAAATTCTTTGATAAGATTTGTTGTTACTGAAACTTGCTGGGATAAATCAAGTAGTGCAATGCTAACATCAGTATAACCTCTTTTAAGAGAGAGAGAGACACCTTTCTCTTGTTCTGTTACTGGTAGTGCAGAACTGTGAAGTCTGAGTGAACAGGACAGAGTGGATATGTTCATTATTCTGTAGCATGGAAAGAAAAAACATGTTTATAGATGGATTCAGTTTGGGGGATGTGCTAGAAGTATCACATGCAGATACTAAGATATTACCTGACCTATAAATTGTGATTTATTTTTTTTTAAACAAGAATATCACATTCTTTCTGGGAACTGCATTTGAGGTCTTATACATCCAGAATGGGTCTAACTGTAAGAAAGGAAATCAGTAATTGCTAGGAGGGAGCAGAGTTTGTGTCTTGGTTGCGTATTGTGGTCAAACAATGGATGTAGCAAGCTAGGTATATACAGCTTGGTACTTCAAAAGAGCTGTAACTTCAGTCTTGAATAAACCCTGAAAACAATAAGGTTAAATGAAAATTGGGTCATCTTTTAGGAGCATGTGACAGCCAAAAGGTCGTGGTTCTCAAATGAGTCAGCAGAGCCAAATCTGAGTTCACTGTCGAAATGACTGTTCAAATTAGAATGAATACATAATAAATGGAAAAACTGCAAATGAAATGTAAGAAATTGAGGTTCTTTCAAGGACTAAGAGGGTTAACAGTGGTGTAGGCCCCTTGGAGAGAGTGGAGGTGATGCTGTTAATGTTGTTGTCTTTTCAAAAAGATTGTGTGTAAATATGCTTGTGTGAGGGCAGTCATGATAATACATTCTGCAGTCTAGTGACTAAGCCAGACTTAAAACCATCTGCTGTAGATGAACATATTAAATCAGTGGAGTCTGCTGTGCAAGTTATCACAATCTTAGATCTCAGGCTGAAACACAGAAATCCTGAGATGATCTCAAGATCTGATGCCATTTTTCAGTAAAACTGACAATATTTGGAATATTTCTATAAATAGGAGAACAGTTTGTATTTGAACAATGAGCTTTTAACTGTTGATTAGTGTAATATCAGTCACAGGCAAATGGTGGAAAAGGTGGTTAAGCATTAAAGGACAAATATGCTACAAATATTGGACAACATGAGTTTATAGAAAATATTGTCAAGCCTTTTTTTTTTGCAGGGGGGGTGGTAGAGACAATTAAGTGGTTATGTTGTGTTTTCTCCCCCAAAACACTAAATGTGGGGGACTGCATTAGTTTCACATCTCTTGCAAACAGAGGGAGCTTTGTGCTTTGCTGTGCTGGCTCCTTTAGGGGTACAGGCCCACGTAGGGCCCCAACCACTGCAAGAATCAATGTGTTGGGTCCAGAAGAGTCAGAAGGGACCAAGCGAACTCACAACTCAATTTTGCCACACTTGGGCTCTTCTACAGTAGTCCCCAAATGTAGTGCTTGTGCGGTCTCTGGTTATTTAGCAGTCCTGTACTTAAAATAGTTGAGTTCAGGGCACTCCGTTGATCTTTGAGGAGATACAAGTGTTGCTTGCTTCCTAAATTTCCCCTCCTGTCCTGTCCTGTACTGTGTATGTGCTCTGACTCCATAGATGAGGTTTTGTGACTGACTCGATAGGATATTGCATGTGACTGGGATAAAGGGGGATGCTGTTTAAGGTTTAAAAGGACGGTTGAAAGACTGAAGGGTTTCCAAATTACTTATGCATGGGAATCTTTAACAAGCTGATGGTTTTGAGGGGTTTTATGGCAGTTTGTATTAGGCCTGATACTGTTTACCATTATTGTTAATGAATGAAGAAGTGAATGTAATGTGTTATGTAAATGCTGCTGTGGCAATAATTGGTAGATCATGGTGACGTAGGGCTGTCATATTAATTTACTTGGATTACTCAGGCAGCTCTGTCCATTCAGATGGGAATTAATATAGCCAAAAAACAAGCAGTAAAACTAAGAAAAATATCAAGGAACTGCTATTTTATTAATAGTGACTGTAGGTGAATATCTGAAGATGCAGTATCACAAAATAATGGAGCTATTCTAGCTACAAGCTGTTGCCAAAACCAGCGGTTTGACTTTTTCCTGTGTGCTCCCCCTGCTTCCTTGTGCAGCACTGGTTGACTCGTGGAGGGGCTGGTTCAGGAAGCCAAAGTGACAGAGAAATAATCACTCTTTTGAAGGATTGATTGGCTGAACTGAACAGCTGAGAGGTGAGAAGGGAAGGAGGAAGGGAAATAATAGAGGGAAGTGAGCTGCCTTTGTTGATCCAGGATTAGCTTATTGTAAAACTGTGCCTCAGGACAGACTTGTGGGTGAAAAGCAAAAAAACCACCCTTATTTCTGAGAAGCAGTGGTTTTCTGTATAGAGCACATTACCGAGAGGTCAAGACTTACTGATGACCCTGTTTTTAAAAAGTTAAAACTGAGAACAACAATAAGGAAAAGTCAGAGGATTAGAGAAAATGCTGTCTAGTGAAAGGCAGAGATTCTCTTTGTTTACTGTAAACAGAAAAAAAACAGGTGATTCTAGTAAAGTTTAGATAGTGGTTTTGGGAAGAAGGATCACTGGGAAGATTGCTTAGTAGGAGAAAATAAAGGAACAAGTAGTGGCAGGAAGTTGAGCAACAAAATAAAATGATAAATCACTTCTTATCACTGACAGTTTTATTCTAATAGCTAAGTTATCATTGGAAATAGTAAATTTTCTGTCTCTTAGTGTATCCAGATCGACATTGCCTGTCATCTGAAAGCTATAAACTAACCAGATACACAATATTTCAGTCAAAACCAGGTTATGACTTTGAATGCAGACATCACTGCAGGAAATATAACAGCCTGTGTTGTCCAAGTTAATGCAAATGATTTAAGAGTCACTTCAGAATTTTAATTTTGGGAACGAAGGTGTAAAACAACAATGCAATTTGTTTTACTGTTGTATGTCCCGTTTTTCCTTTCTTCTTTTCCAGAAAAAAAAAATATTTTTAATTTTTATTTTATTCCTAATTTCTGCATCAGGCCCACAATTACAGATATGGACAGAAAACCTCTGGAGTTTTGGGGGTCTGCTCTTAGGTATGTTTTGGCTGCATCTTGTCCCATTCTTTCAGTGGCAGTTATGTTAGGGCATCTACAGTTGTAAAATTGCTTCTTTTTTGATCCAGGAGAGGAAGGAATTGATTCTGAAATAGCAGAACTGAGTTCAAGAGAAAGTTGGATATCTCACGTGCAACAGTCATAACTTCTGGGCGGAGGGAGGAGTTAAGGTGTATTGTGCAGCAAAAATAGTGGGGGGAAAATACTTCTGCTGATAAAGAATAAGATATTCTATTAAATCTGATTATTCAAATTAAGTACTGGGGTTATGTTTACCCTCTGAATTGCATGTTTAAATCATCATTAACTTGATGAGATTTCAAAATACCTCTAAAACTAGGTTTTTCTTAAAACTATTTCTAAAAATGGCTTTTTCAGTGGAGTGACAATAAGTGCAGTATCTTTCTGGTGGATTTTCCCTGTGTGTAAGAGGGAGTTCATTTGAGGTTGTTTGTTTTCTGGTTTGTGGGTTTTTTTTTTTTTTGACATTTTGTAATTTCTTATAGTCCTGCCAAAGCAGTGGAGAAACAAGACAGCTAGCATATCTGTTTCTTGTCTTTATATGTCATATTTAAGGACTTCAGGGGTAGTCAGTGTTTTGAAGACCTAAAGCAAATTCATGATGAGCTAAGAAGTTGTTCTTCTTGTGGAATTTAGATGTGTGTTTTATTGGAGGAGAGGATATTTTTTCGTGGGGGAAGAGGAGAAAGAACTAAATTGGTGCTCTGCAGGTTCAGTTCAGTGCTATTGCAGTAAGGATAAGCAAGAAGACACACTTAAATGCTCAGCTTCTGTTGTATATGTCAGTCTGTGAAGCAGTTAAAGATGCTTTCAAGGTAACAATGCTTTTATTAGTGACTTCTAATGCTTAATATGGATAAAAATTGAGCCAAGGTGGAAACAGAAATGGAGCTGTAGATAGAGGAAATATACTTAAAGGAATGGGTAGCATTTCATGCCACCTGCTGACTCTTTGTGCAAGGTGTCGTCTTGTTCCATTAGCCATCATTTGCTACAATATGTTAACAGCATTCAAGTATTTTTTTTTTAGTATTGCTTTCTTCAGCAGCAAAACTGATGTTCATTGCCACACGTCTCTACAATATTCTACTTAGCTATGCTCTCTTTCAGAATATTTCTATCTAAAAGGAAATATTTCTAAAAACTTACAGTGCTAAAAGAGCTGCCTCTACAAATTCAAAGGGCATATGAACAGAAATTTTAAGTCTCATAAAATTGGCCTGTGCTTAGGGAAGGGCTGGAAGTAGTGGTTTAGGAGAAGATTCTTCTAATATGAATGTTAATTTCACCCAGTTTAATGTATGTATGTTTGCATTTCATTTCTGTTTATTAAATTACTTGGTTCTTTAAAGAAGATAAAGGAAAAGCTTTGCTCAGGAAACAGAAGTAATAGTAAATGGTTTGGTGACCAATGTGACTTTTAAGTGCTGCTTGCTCAGGAAGAAAGTATGTAGTGTGATGGAAAAGAAAATCATTAACAATTATCAAGCTCAGATCCTTATCTATTTTTAATTATTAAAAAATTGTTTGACTATAACTACGTTTGCTACAATTTCTGTTCAGACAGTATATTTCACGTAGTCAAGTGTTGTATAGATCTGCTGGGCATTGTCTGCAGACTTCTGCATTTTGTCTCTGAAATTCTTGGAATTTACTCATAATTTAAGTAGCTTCTGTGTATAGTAGTGAAGAGCATTCAGTATGGAATACTTATTATAACTCTGGCATGACTTTTCCCTAAATACACTCTAAACCTAGGAAAGAATGCTTTTGAATGTTGTCCTTTTTCAGTGGCTCATATTTCACTGGAAGGTGGGTGACCCACTAGATTTACTACAGCCTGTGGGCAAAGTCCTGGGTATGCAACTGGCAGCAGACCTCAAAACAATTATCTGTTGCTTAAAAACACTCTTTACATGCTTGTGTACTGTACTCTCTGGGGAACTGAAGTGTAATACAGAGAACACTTGGTTAGAAAGAAATAGTCTAAGTGTCTGGTCTGAAAAACTCTAGTTGTCAAGCTGTGGCCAGTATTTGGGTTGTTTTTTGGTCTTGGAAATAGTTTGATCCAGTGTTTTTGGTATGCTGATAATAAGTATTGTGATATCCCAGCAATCTGCTGTGGAACTTGGATCAAAATTGTTCTGGAGTACATGAGTCCTTCAGAAGAAAAAGGCTGCCAAGATGTTTGCAAATTTTATTCTATAAGAGAAGGCAAGGTTTCTGTTTTTAATTATCTCGCCACAGTGATAACAGGGAAATACAGGAATTATTTTAAACTGTTCTCTAACAAAGGATATCCTGAATGAATCTAATTTAATTGTGAATAATGGGAGTTGTCCATTTTGAATGTTTGGGTATATAAATAGACCTGATATATTTTGTAGCCTGAATCTTGTGTTCTGTAATATTGCAAACATTTGAGGTACAGGTAAATGTTAAATAACCTGTTGCTTTTTTTTTCCCTCCAGATTCCTCCAAATAAAATAGATTATGAATATAGTGAACTGATTTTGTATCAAAATCAAGTGATGAGAGAGGCAGATCTGTTTGAGGAGTCTTTAGAACATATAGAGACATATGAAAAGCAAATATGTGATAAATTAATAGTAGAAGAAATCAAAGGTAAGTCATCCTTCTCTCAGCCAATTTTGTTCTAACCTCTTGCTACTGGCTGTCTTTCAGATATGATAAAGCAGTAAAAGAAATTACATGTGAGATCTTTAATTGATTTGAAACACTATAGGAAACCTGGTAATAACAGACTTAAAATTTTGTGCTCAAGTAACTTGCCTTACCAAAGTGGATAGTGGATGCGGGTAGTTTAACTTGGGTTGACACTGGAACTGAGGAAATATCAGAGATCATTGTATTGGTACATACCAGAGTAGCTTTCCATAAATCAGAGCTAGTGTAACCCATTTTGAATAGTGTTTATAGTAAAAACATAGATGTTTGAGGGTTTTTTGTTTGTTTGACTGAAGTATCAAATTCTTGTTTCCTTCTTATGTAGTCTAATGCACTTCCTTGTATTGCTCTGCTTAAGTGAATGCTGAAGTTGACTTCTTTGATTAAAACTAACCCACAGTTGTTTTGTATATTTGAAGTATTGAGTTCTGAGTATGCAGTTGTGTAATAGCACGTATTCTTCAGCTGCTCCTTGTTGGCATAATTGCAGTGGGTTGACCTTGACCAGCAGGTAGAACAGCTGCTTGCTCTCACTGCTTGCAGCCCCCCTTCTCAGGACAGAAGAAAGAATAGGAAGAGCAAAAGCAAGAAAACTCATGTGTTGAGATAAAGATAAGTAAAGTAGAGGAATAAGGAAAAAAAACGATGCCCAAGTGATGCACAGGCAATCACTCACTGCCTTGCACAATCAGACTGGTGCTCAGGTGGTCTCCAAGCAACGGTCACCTGCCCAAATGCTCCTTTTTATTACTGGGCATGACACACTAGATAGCATGAAATATTCCATTGGCCACTTTGGGTCAGCTGTCCAGGTTGTCTCTGCTCACAGCTTATTGTCCACCCTGGCCTGCTTGCTGACTGCAGAGTGGGTGTAAAAAGAGCTTTGATGCTCTACAAATACCACTGAGCAGTAGCGAAAACATTGGTGTGTTGTCAGTGTTTAGTTACAAATCCAAAACACAGCCCTGTAGGGGCTGCTGTGAATAAAATTAATTCCATGCAAGCCAGACCTAGTAAAATTATTTACTTAGTAGTAAACCAATGTGATTTAACTGGTTAAAAAAATGTTAGGTGATATGAAAAATATAGGTGTAATTAAGTAAACAGGCTGATAGAAAGTGACATAGTTATGTGTTGGAGTCCTGCAAGGAAGAGTTGCTTATTTCTTTTATAAACCCAATAGCTTTTTTTAAATACTCAAATCCAGACATTCAAATAATCTTTGCTTTCAAAAGTGCTGAATGCTCCAAACTGTGAGCTATATAGGCCTCTTTAAGTATCTACATATGATTAAGCTCAATTTTATGTGTTTAGTGTTGTAAACTTTATTCTCAAGTCACCAGTATGTTCTCATGTAATTCACAGTTCTTTACCGTGTTGCTTTTAGGAGAGATGTTACTGAAGTTGGGGAGACTGAAAGAAGCTGGTGAAGTGTACAAAGAGTTAATTGAGCGCAATGCAGAAAACTGGTATTATTATGAAAGCCTGGAGAAGGCCCTTCAACCTAGTAAGTTAATATACACAGATACATTGAAAATACATATGATATAGGATATACTTAAAACTCCTGTTTGATGTGTTACTGTTCTAGATTAAGTAGTTTTACTTGGCAGAAAGCTATGTACCTTCTGATCTTGAATTTTGTATAGTTGTGTTTATCCATTTAAAAAATATTCACTGAAGAACTTGTGGGCATGAAAATACCAAGAGCAAGTCGTTCTTCTTGGAGCTAAAGGTGGCATTTGCTAACATGCTCGCCTGAGGAACACTTCCTTGCCACATGTGATCTTGGCAACCAGTTTGCAGTCTGTCCCTGTCTAGTAGTTGATTGTCAGACTACTATTGTATCATATCATATACCACAACATAAAATTGCAATTCTGAAACTTGTTTGGGTGGTATCTCCTTCTACAGGTATGCAGAAAAATACTCAAATATATATTTCAGATGGCCTTTTAAAAACAGGCCATCTGAAAAAAATATTTTCTTTAAACTGACTGTCCTTTGGAGGAAAAGGGGATGAACATGATAACATCTTTCATTTTCCAGTGCTAGTTCACGTTACTGCTGTTCTCTCTTTCCAGGAAAAGAGCTGAATGTTACGGGTTTGGTTCTGTTGTGTGTTTGGTTTTTTTTAATTGCAATGTTGCAACAATTTATACTCCAAGTGTTTGCAGTGGTAACTTGCCCAGGTGTTTACATAGGAATGGTTTCCTTGTATTTCACCATTCACTAATTAGTGGAAGTTTTATTGGAGTTATTCTGATGACATCATAAATCATAAATCACAAGGATATTATTTGTAGATATGGTAGCTGCATTGTATTTTGCAACCAGCTTTCTTCTAGAAAGTTTTCCAGTTGAGTTTTATAAGGTCTGGCACTATGGCTTGTGGCTGGCAGTGCAGAAGATGCTTTTGTTACACTTATGCTGAGAGGAGTGTTGCCCTTTAAATGGTTTTCCTCATCTATCCGTAGAGTTGAACATCATGATTATTGTCCCAGAAAATCAATTACCCAAAAACTTGATTATTCTGTTTAGTATTATATGTTGATGAAAATGTGTAGTTCTTAACAAAGAACCAATCCAGTACTTTATTTGACATATTAAAATCCAATGTAGATTAAAACTGTACTAATTTATAAAACTAATAATGCTACTTTATTTTTTAGGTGATCTTAGGACTATTTCCTCCCCCATGGTAAGTTCTGGAGCTCCAACTTGTGACTTCAATTAGGGCTTTTATATGCTTTAGTTCCAATCCAAACACTATTTTAGTATCTTTTAGAACTGTGCATATCTTGGAGCCACTGGGTAACATATTTTTCCCCCCCCTTCCCCAACATCTGAGCTCAGTGACAAGATAAATTGTTTTTTCTTATGAAAGGAAAACATATATTTATTAAATATATGTTGTGTCATAGTACATTCAGTTTTATTTAAATTGCTTGATGAATTTAATAACATTTAAGTGAAATTTATCTTAATTATGTGAAAATGGCATTTCAAAGCAACAGATGAGTTTTATTTCAGTTCTAACCACATTGGAGCTCCAAAGCATATTATGGGGGAAAGGGGAGGAGTGGGAAGAAAAATCTTTAAGTAGCTTTATTTTTGTTAAACATTAAGATATAAAGAGTTCTAGTGCTCAGTACTTACACTGGCAGTATTGTGCCTTGTTTTTGCTGCTACCAGAGGACCTTTAATAAAGGTGTGACTGTATTGTGTGCTACTTGTCTGGCATTTCTAAATCATAGGTAGACATGTTGCTGGATGCTTTAAGTATGTCTGAAATGAGTTCATAGTGAAAAGAGTTAATTGAATCTGTGAATGCCAAATGACTGTGTGAATGGGTCTGCACAGCATGTAACTGAAAGAAACCAAACTCTAGTGCTGTATGATTGAATGTGCGAGTTAATTGTCTTGTTTGCAGTTAATCTTTGTGGCGATTAATGCTGGTAGTTCTACATTGTACATACAGGGTTTTCATTACACAGTTTTACACAGTAGTGTTTATGATTTACTGGAAAAAAAAACTTGAAATGTTTAAATTGTTCCAAATCCAAACTGTATGAGAAGGCAAGCTAAATTAATTTTCAAAATTTTAAAAAATTAGAAGAATAGATTTTTATCTGTTACTTATATCTATTATATTTACTGATAATAGGCACTTTAGAAGAGAGGCTTCAGATTTATGAAGAAGTTAGTAAAAGACATCCCAGAGCAGTTTCACCTAGAAGATTACCTTTAAACTTTGTTTCAGGTAAAAATTTGCATATCTGTTCTGTAATATTGTATTTTTTTCCCTTAAGTTTTCGTGAGGCTGTTGAATGTGCATTTAATACCTATTTGTACACTTACACAAATCAGATGTGTGCATTTCTCTTGGAATAGACATAATTACTTATGTTTTAGGACTTGATAGAAAAAAGTTCATGTGCTCTAATATGGTGATATGAACTATGTAATGTTTGTATTGATAAAAATACAGTATGGAATGTTATATGGATTGTTGAAACTACTGTACATAATTTTTCTGTGTCGTACAAGTTAAGAATCATAAGGTAAAAGGGATATAATACACTTGAATTCAAGGTATAGAGGAGTGTTTGTATATACACACCCCTCTTTTATGTTTAATATACCTATATATAAGCTAACTTATAAACTATAAACAGTGAAACCAGGTGTAAATGATGCATATAACAATCACAATAGCATAGGACTGAATTTCCTAATGGGTTTTGTGCTATAGTTTTTTTTAATGTACAGAAAGCACTGAATCTTTGACTCTGACTAACTCATTGGATGTCCAGCATTTTGTTGTAGAACCATTAGAAGTTTAAATCTACAATATAAACTAACTTTGTGCTGATAATTTAATAAGAATGGGAACAAAAAAGCAGGTCTGCAGTGTTATGTAGCAGAAGTTATTTTAATTTTAAAGCAAAGTTCTTTAGTGACTCTGTCCTTTCAGAAGTTGTTTTGAAATACAGTGCACAAATGTGCTCTATTCTGGAGGGAACAGGTATACAATTTTTAAAACAGAGAGCTATGATGTTGCAAAATATATAGAAATAGGCTAAATGAGAAGGTAAATCCCATGAAAAGACATAGTTGGTATGTAGCTGTCTGTAACTCAAATAGTAAACTTTTGAGAAGAAATACAAAGTACATGAGTTAGATATCTAAGTGTCATTAAGTTCCTAAGTTCAGCTGCAAATTCTCAACACACCGCTTAATTTTGTGAGGTAGCTTTTAATTTAGCTCATGTACTGAGCACTACATTGGTTGTACCCATAGATGCTGCAGAGCATAGCTAGTCCAGCTTTCAATTGTTGCTCAGGAGTCTGAATGTGTGCACACCTTTCCCATGTAAGATTACAGGATTTTAACTGCTTTGTAAGAGATTTAGCACCAAAGTTAACACTTATGCTGTACTTATTTCCAGATATTTCAGTTTCTTTGAAGATACAAGGGCAAATTAAGGCAGTTTGTCTTGATTTGAAAAGCTAGGTGACAAGTAATTGTTTATCTCCTGTAGTAAAAATGTTATGGTAATACATAGCAAACAAGGAACCTGGAAAATGCTTTTCCATGTCTTTATTAATAATGTGTTTTGCTGTTGGGTTCAGTTCACTGTATATTTTGCACTTGCTCACTTTGTATCTGACAGTGTAGTTTCACAGCTAATGTTCATTTAAATAGAAGTATGTTTGGTAGCGAGGATAGTTGTTCCTGCTGTAGCAATAGTGTAATTGAAAGCAAAATTCGTCCTTAAATCAGTTGAGAAAACAACTCTCAGGCTACCTTCTGTACTGTTTCAAATATGAATTTTCTGAAATTAAAGTTTGTGCTGTTGTCAGTCTAGTAAGACTGTATCAGTCGTGGATGTACAAGACTGGTTTTGATTCCCTATAAATTCATCTCCTCACTAAATAACTTTTTGTGTTTAAGTACAGCAGATAGGAATTCCTGTTGGCAAAAACTAATAATGAGAATGTGAAGGTGTAGAAACTAACTTGTTTGCAGAAATGCATTTGCAGATTTCAAGAGGACAGAACTTTTGGTTCAATGAGGCTGCTGTTGCAGTACAGTCACTGACCAGTTGCTTACAGCCAGCACTGGTTGATTGAGAGTTGGCTTAAAATACTCTGAAGTTCAGGCTTTTATTTAAAGGGCAGGCTTTCCCAGGCCTTGCCATGCATTTCATCTTAACCTTGTATTTGATGCAGATCTGCTCTGTGATCTATCTGGAAACCACCTTTTATGGAGGAAGGCTGTTGCAATTAATTTTTAGACTGATCAAGGATAGGGGTTGGAGCCTGGCCACCCAGTTTTAGGTTTGTCGATGCTGCTGTGGATTCACTGTTCCTGTGCTCAGGTCTTTTTTGTGCCTCAGACTAAGTTTTGAGCTTGGCTTCATGATATAGATGGGTGCCTGGTAGTGTGCTTTGCCTTTTTTCAGACTTTGTTTTAAAGCTGTTCTGCTTTCTATGAATAAATATGTACTTAATGGAAGCTTCCATCTTGCTTTCCTAAAATCTGACTTATAATTCTTCCATTAAGAAAACATAAATCAGAACAATTCCACAGAAGAAACTGAGAAGCTGAGATTTTTTTTGTCATATACGGGAGTTTTTTGTGGTGTGAGAAAACAATTTTTAATTAACCCACCTGTAATAAAGCATGTGCTTATGGATCCTCATTAACAGGTAGCAGGAGTTTCTATATACAGCAGTTTGGTTTAGTACAGCAAGACAAGAACATGAATTACTTTCATTAGTCTCAGTAACAGTGCTAATAACAGTAAGTATAGTACAATTAAGAACTGGTGGAAATACATGTTTTACACAAAGCAGTAGTATCTTCTTTTTCTGGGTATCTATGGAAGTCTTACCAAATCTGTAATTTGTTTTTAATAAATTGAAGTTTATTTCAACAGTTCAATGTATGTATGTTAACACTATGTGATGTGTACTACTTCCTTGTTTAAAGACTTAGAAAAGTCCACAGAATAGACAGTGAAGTGTAGCAACTTCGTCCCCATGGAAAGCAAACAAAACCAATAAAAAAATAATTTAAAAAATCCACACACCTGAAACAACTGAAAACAACCACTTTTCATCATAGGAACAAAAACATGAGAGCCAGTGGTTTTCCTGGTTGGATTTATTCTCTTTGAAGTCCTGCCTTTTTTTTGGAAAGAGCCTTTCTCAGAAAGGTGGCATACTGCAAGTACTGTAATTTTTACCTGTAAACATAATTAAATCAGATGCTCAGCTTTCTGATAGTATATTTTGATAAAGATGGTTCTGATATGGTGCTTAATCTTCTGAAACCTAGTCTTCTGTTTCTGATTCCAGAAACAATCATATTGTCATCGGAGGTCATGTCCAACTCATTAAAAAATAGGACTAGAAGAGAGGTACAGGGTTCATTTCATCTATCCTTGTTCCTCAAAGCAGGATCATTTATATCTGCACTATTCTTAACACACATTTGTCTAACTTAATCATAAAAACTTCCAATGATGGAGCTTTTACAAGATCTCCAAGGTAATCCATTCCAGTGCTTAGTTATTCTTACCATTATTGCTTTTTCCAATGTTTGTTTAAACAGCCCTTGCTACATGCTCTGTAGCCAGCACTCAATACTTTCCCTTGGTAATAGTCCTCAAATCTGTAAAATCTGTTACCAGGTCTTTATGAGGAGTCTCCTAAACACTAGCAGCTTAAGCATCTTATGTGACAGACAAGATCAAAATCCTTAATTGCAGTTTCCAGTTACTCTATTATCCAGTGTTCCACAGCAATTAGTGCTTACATTTATGTAAAGCTTGCAATCACTGACATATAACCAAATACACTTTTGTTTCTAGGTGAAAAATTTAGAGAACTAATGGATAAGTTCCTGAGGGTTAACTTCAGTAAAGGCTGCCCACCCTTGTTTACTACTTTGAAATCTTTATATTACAATCCAGAAAAGGTAAAATTTAGTATTTATTTGGTTTTAATTAAGTCTTCCATCTAACTGTTTTAATGTAGATTTTCCTGTAACTTACCAATAACTTGCTGAATGTTTTACTCCTTAATGTGCTGCTTTGTCATATGTGAATGATTACTTGATGATGCTTAATATGTATGAAACTTCACATCTGCAGACAGTTGATGTCAAAATGCTTGAAGTTGGATTCGTGTGGAATGCATTGAAGTTCCTAAAAAATCCAAGATAGCCAGTAACTTTATTTTTGTGCCCTTGGAGTACAAGTGTGTCAGGATTCTTTTAACTTATGGTTTATGATGTCACCAGAAGTCATGATTTTAAAATACCACGGAGATGGCTGTTGTATGTACATTTCTGAATTGCATGAATACATGAATATGTTAGTATTTACCACAAACACTTGTTTCCTATTTCAGTCTTGGGCTAAAATGGTTTGATTTTTTTTGCACTTCTAAATTCTAACAGTTTTGGCAAAATTGTTACACAATTGAACTATTATTTCAAATGTAGTTCTTTGGTCCAAGATTGTCAGTAAGGTATAGTAAAAACAAAATCAAACTGAAGTGTGTTGCTAAAATGTGTAGAAAAACAAAGTCTATTTAGCCATTGCTATCTTTGCTACAAGCAGTAAAACTGTGGGTGTTCTAATCCATTCCTGAATAGGTAAAAGGTTTTTGTAGCAGGAAAAGTCCTAAATACACGATGCAGCTTTTCAGTGAGCAGTGGATATTCCTTTAATTGGGCTACAATTTTTCTTCTTTCAAAGACTCTCTTTGCTAGTTCTCTTAACATGAAGTTTTTGATACACTTCTGTTCAGAGAATATGATCTGTGTCTCTGTGGTTGACATAATTAGTAGGCTCTGGTATCATGTCTAGTACAGGCTGTTCTACAGTACCTATTGCTAATGCATGCTTTTCAGTGTAAACTTTTGAAACTGGATTGACTTCTTAAAATTATACACTGTGTAGAGAGAGGTACCGTCAGTGCTGTGGAAGTTTTACCTCTGCTATTTGAAGTACAAAAATCTAGCAGTTAAAATGTGTGTGTGCATATATATATATATGTGTGTGTAAATATATATATATATGTGTGTATATATATAAAAACTCATTTGACTTGTTAAAATATATTTAGCACTTAGTTGGTTTTGATGTGATGGGTAAAAAATTTAGGACTACTATGGTTTGAGGCAGACACTTGTCCAGAAAGGTGCCTTGCTGCTAGTTATCTTCATTGTGTCAAATCAGTGCTACTCAGAACTGCCAGCTTAATCCTAAAAAGTGATTAAAATCAAGATCCTCACAATTACCAAATATGCTTGGACGACTTGTGCTTTTAACTTGTGGAAAAAGCGTTCTACTCTTCTTTCTTGTTCTTTTATCAAGACAGGGTGTCTTTCACATTTCACTTGGTTGGGTTTTCATGTAATATAGTGTAACAGAAGGATCTTGGAAACTAAGAGAAACTTCAGTTTTAGTCTAAAGTTGCCTTTAGAATTGCTAAAACATAGGGATTAGAAGGGCAGAAAATTATGGTGAACTAACATGTGCTATACCTTTCAGGAAAGTGTTTTATTTTGGTATCTAGTTTAAGTCAGTGCTTAATGTTGGTTTCCCACATTAATTACTGGTATATTTTGACTGAAAATAGAAATAATTGTAGTCAGGATCATGTTAAACCTACTAGAAAATACCTAGCAAATTACTGAATTCTCTACAAGTTGGGAATGAACAGTTCCCCATTTATTTCTCTGGAAACAGGTGTAGTTTGGTGTAGTCAACTGCAGTTGCATTTTGAAGAGGAATAAGTAGGAGGATTTTATGAAAGAGTTGGTATTTAAGCCTAGAAACTTCCTTCTTTTTTTGGGAACTTCAGGTATGTCCAGGATCTTTCCTAAACCATGGTTTTGGGGAAAAGGTGAAATAAGCAATGTTTATGTTAACAGAAGTTTTCCATTTCTATGTACTTAATTCAGATTAAAAAAATAGTGCTGCAATATTTTATATGTAGGAAAGGAATATGGAAATGACTTAACACCTGCAAGAATACAGAGGAATAGTGGGGGAAAAATGCAGCTTTACTTGCTTAGTGAATATTATTATATTTCTCAGTATCTTTCTGGTGTTAAAAACATATTTTACACAAAGGATAATGTGAAGAGTAGCTGATTTTTAGGGGAAAATTATGAATGTCTCCCCTCTGTTTGGAGAGGGCAAAGAGAAAAAGAGTGGTTGTGTAGAAGGCAAACATTTATCACATTGGTTCAGGAAGATGTTGTTATCTAATTGCTTTAAGTTGATACTTCATACTAAATGTTTCAAATAAAAATTGCTGGCGTATTTTGATTTAAAACCAGATTCTAGTTTCCTAGCATGACTTAACAGTTTGGAGTGAAATCTAGCTTCAGACACACAGAGCTGCAAAGCTTTAGGATCTGCCCTGTTCAAAGTGAAGATGATTCAGGGAGGCTTTGGAATCTCTTCAGTACTTAGAAGGCTTAGAAAAGGTCCAAATACCAAGGTATTTATAGATTGGAAGCTCTGCTTTGTATTCCAATACAGACATTGTTATGATAAGATCTAAACCAGATTTCGTGTACTTGTGGAAGGAACATCAGAAAATAAAGTGTGAAAAATTATGTTTTTTGGACTATTTAAGGAGTTAAAAATCAGCTATGTTTGCTGGTTGATCATCATAAGTGTTTTAGTATGTTAGCATTGACTTGATCCAAAATCCTTTAAACAATTAGAGTTTAAAAGGTACATTTCTTCCCAAATTCAGCAATCAAATCCACCAAGAATAATGCTGGAGTAACTTTTAATTTGCAAGTTGGCCATACATTACATATATCTTTATTCCTTTCAGCTACACCCATTTTTGTTTTAAGAATTGTTTGATAAAATCCTTCTCTGGTACTATTATTACATATTTGTTCCACTTTTTGTTTTAGAGAGACAGAAGTGTCTGCTAGTTGTCTGAATTTCTTGTTTTGTTACTTGAAATTCTACGGGAGACCCCAATGGAGGTCAGTAAGCTGTGTCTAAATAAAAGATCCTGGAGACAGAAGGGAGACTTTTTGTGTTGTTTTAACATTTCTAGGAATAGGAAAAAACATAGAATTATCTTTGCATAGCTTATCAAAAAGAGTATGTTGTGCTACTCTACATTCCTGCTTTCAGTTAATTTTCAGTGTATTTGATTAAATTCAAAAATTATAGTTCTAGTATGGTAAATATAACTTTGGAAAAAATTTAAAAATCGACATGACTGTCATCCAATAAAAAGAAGACTAAAGTATTTATCTTTAGCTCTATTTTCTTGGTTCCATTTTTTGGGGGTGGGCGAATTATTTTGGGCAAATGTGTGTTTGGATTTCAAAAACTTTCAGTTTGTTTGTCTCCAAAATTGTCTGGAATATGTTTTTAACAATCATATAAGCCATTTTAACAGACATTGAGTTCCAGATTCAGGCATGTGAATTTAGGTCAGTGGACAGAGAGAATTTGTGCAGCTCACCACCATATGCGGTTTCCTACGTAGGGTCACTTGAACAGCTGTCACAGCTTCTTTCGACTCTGCTGGGGAGATCTGATGGATGCTTTGATTGTTATCATTGTTATCTCTAAGTATAGATGTCTGAACATGAAGGTGCTCCACTGTGTTGGGAACTGTTTATACTTGTTCCCAAAGTATCTATTAAATGGATAGCTATTGGATAACTCCCTTTTAAAACGAGGGAGAATAACAGGAGGGTGGTGAGGCACTGGAACAGGCTGCCCAGGTAAGTGAGCAACCTGGTTTAGTGGAAGGTGACCCTGCCCATGGCAGGGAGGTTGGAACTAGATGATCTTTAAGGTCCTTTCAAACCAAAACCGTTCTGTGATTCTGTGATTTGAGGGGGAGAAAAAAGACACTTTTGTCATGGGGGTTGTCAAACATGGTAACAAGTTATTCAGAGAGGTAGTGGAATTGCCATCCTTGGAGACAGTCAAAATGTGACTGGACATAGCCAGGAATAACCTGGTTCAGCTGACCCCATTCTGTGAAGGGGAGTTGAGTTAGGCAGTCTGTAGAGGTTTCTTCCAACCTTAATGATTCTGTGGTTGTATCATCTTACTGGATTTCACCTTCATGTCTATGATCAAGTGGTAGCTGTTGACTTGCTAGCCAGCAAGCTGGTCTGCTACTGGTACTTCAGTAGTGGGACCAGTGCATTTTATGCAAGTCTGGCAACACTAAGATCCCGCAGCAAACAGTGCAGAAAGGCGCAATACTGACACAGATGTATATACAGAAGCACTGAGATCCTTAATCCAGATACTGTGGTTTGGAATCTTTAGCTGTGTGATGGTTTTTTTTAATCTGTTTGCCAGCATGGCCCTCCTAATCAATTCCTAGAATTTCTTGCTTCTCCTTTCTTGGGCCGTTCATAAAGGGAAAAACAGGCACTTGTCACAGACTCTGCCTTTTAGAAATGCATTATCTTCAAAGTACGGTTGCCCTGGTGTTTGGCTGAAGTTAGGTACACACATGCTTTACCATGTGTCAAGGGAAGTGTCTGTAACTGCTGCATCAGGGTGGGCACTTGCCGAAAGACCAGGTTGTTTTATTTGTGAGTGAAAAGGGGCTGGACTGAGGATGCTATCTATAGATATGAAGGGATCTAGTAATTGTTTCAATACGGTCCTACATCCTGCATTCTTGTTTTTGGATATCTCAATCTGATGCATAGGGCATCCCTCTTTATTTCTCTGATGTTCTGCAGTGCAAGCTCTAAAAGACAATGTAATAGTTCTGCGTTTGGTGTTTTGCCAATGATGATCTGATCGTAGTCTTGAGTAGAGAGAAAATGAGTTGTGTAAAGAATACTTTCAACTCCTTAGAAATCAGTAGTCACTTGGCCAAGCTGGTGGTGTAGATGTTCACTGAAGTTGAGAGATACCAATGAAATTTTAGTTATGTCATAATTGCATCCAGGTTATTTTTCAGGTCTGATAGCTCGTGTTTGCCTTGAGTAGTTACCTACTGATGGAGACAGTTTTTTCCAGCAAATCTGCTGGTGTTTGTGATGTTCTACAGCAGGGACTATTGGTGTGACACTGGTGGGGTCAGTGTGCTGTGCTCCTGCTCTTACCTTCCTGTGTTAATGCACAGCTGCTAGGAGCTGCTTGGTGGAGATGCTGTCTTCAGTGCTTGAGAAATGTCATGTGCTACTCCTTGGAGATCAGTGCTTCAGTTTTTAATGACTGTTACTTACATTCACTGTCTCAAGTGCTTATTGCTTTCCTGTACTCTGCAGTAGCATATGTTCAAGGATAAAATGGCCTTTTACCCTAAAATAGCCTGCTGTATGAGAGGTGATAAAACAAGTCCCGTGATCGTTGTCTTCATCTTGGAGTTTTAATTTATATAAATTCTGCACCAGAAGAGTTCATTATCTTTGTGTGTTGAAGGGGAGGATAACAGACACAGAATTTGTAGGACTGCAGCAGATGATGCTACTGGGAGAACTGATTAATGAGAGTGTGTGTGTGATGCAGTTCAAAGTGGTTTATCTAAGGGCCCTGACTCATGGACAGAGGGTTCACATTCCCAGTTGTCTGTTCCACCCAGTTGCCACTTTTGCTAAAGGAACAGTGCCTGTGTTTGAGCACCAGTTTGAGTGTGTACTGCTTTAAATTTGTACTCATCTCTGGTTTTCTTAATATGTTGTGCTATTTAGCTAAAAGTTCAGCAGTTCAACAAACCATTTCTGCAGTGGCAATCTATGAAAGGTGGCTGAATTGAACATGTGAAGGTAAAAACCACTAGCTGTCCTCATTTGAAAAATCCACCAATGTGATTTAGCAACAGTTCACGTGCTATGAGGGGGGTGCTTGTGTGTAGTGGGGCCTATGTTGATAGTGTGTTTTGAAGAACTGTAATTATTTCTGGAAAAAACAGTTTGTTTTACCTAACATTATTTAAAACTTACATTTCTCATACTATCTTTGGAGACTTAATCACTTGATTGATCTTGCTATAAAATACTAAACTTCTGCATCACCAATTTTTAAGCATACTGTGGAAGTAACTTGCATTTTAAGGTGATTTTTTTTGTTTTTGTCACTTCTAACCATGGACTAAGTAGTAAGAATTGTAGTTGACTAACTTAAATGAGTTAATTCTAAGCAAGTGAGATACATGGAAGGATAGTAGGAGGGGCTGTAATAAAAAAGCAGTTTCATCCAACATAAGGAAACTTGTGGGTTTGTTTTGGTGGTTTTTACAAGAGATCCTGCTTTCCTCTGGAACTTTGAAATGTTATCTAAACAAAACATGGCTTTAAAATATATTAGAGTGGAATTTTTGACTTACAGTTGATACTTCTGAAATAAGTCATGAAAATGAAATTTTTCACACTGTGGAGCCTTTTGGCTTAAAGTACTGCTGTGAATGAAAGGGTTTGAAATGTGATTGTATATGTTTTATTTACATGCTAAGAAACATGGAGTGTTTACAAGGAAAATGTCTCAACACAATACAGTCTGTGTGTAGATGAAATACTTGGATGTCTTTATACTTGAGTGTCTTTATACTTTTCTCTGGTATAGGAGACTTAGTACCCTACCTAGTGGGGTGTTTCTCCTTCATGCTATGAGTGGTTTTATAGTTTTTCTTTGCTTAGTGCTTTAGTTTCTGAACTTTGGCTACTTTGCTGATACTCATTTTTTAATAACATTCTCCTTGAGTCTTCTATAATGCTAAGCCTTCAGTTTGAAAGGCCTACATAGCATGGGGGCTTATAAATTTTTTTATCAGGCTTTTAGTTTTTAAATTGCAAGTATACTTGGCTATTTAAACTACATTTATAATGTTGATAGTTTTGAATAAAATTCATATAGTCAGCACAATACATATTCTTTCATGAAGAAGCTGTAGTCTTTTTGGCATATTCAAGAAGCGAAAACTTGTGTTTAGGAGTGCCACAACATTATTATGAGTTTTGTTGTTCATGGACAATCACTGTTCAGGGTAAATGTAGCTGTGGCTCATTGGCAGAACGTTTCTCTTGGAACCTAATAACCTGAAATATAAGCAATTGCATAGGATATAGTAATTTTAACATTCTGTGTAAGCTGCTGTCCAGATGTATTAGAAATAACGGTGAGCAGCCTTATTTGTTGTTGTTCCTCACAAGAGAGGTACCTTGAAATGCTACCCCTACCTGCCCCAAGAAAGTTCTCTCTGTACTTGAGCAATATTCAGAAATACCCTTTGGTTCTCCATATGTGCTGGTCTCTCTATCCGTGAGATAAAAATCCATGGAGTGAAGATCTTCAATTAGTCAACATCAAGGTTTGCGTCGATTGTGTTGCAGGTGCGTTGGTTGGTTCCATTGAAGCTCGACATTAGTGCACATGTGCCATTTTTCTGAGTAACTAAAAACATGGAGACTGTGAGGAAATACTGGATGAGAGAATGTCTGACTGGAAGAAACATCAGAAACAACAGTCTCAAAAAAAGGTTTAAGACTGTCTGCACAGGAAGGTAGGCTGTCTCCAGTGAAGATCTTTCTTTAACCATTTCAGGAAAGGAGGTGTTTTCCATCCTTGATGTGGAAAGCTAAAGGAATTTGAAGCAGGTTCCAACTGTGTGTGTAGTTAGATGCCCTCTCTGGACTGCTGGTGGACTACATAAAGATGTGAAAAACATTAGTTCTGTGACAAATCTCACTACATTTTAAGAAGAGAGAACAATAAGATCAACCCAGAACAGCTTTTTGTTTGTAATGACTCTGTCAGTTCAAGTTTTAGAAATCAGTGTGTCTGAGTTAAAATTCCAGGAGGGAAATCTGGTAAGTGGACTTGCTCAGGATGTGGCTAAGAACTGGTACATTCATAGCAAAAGACAACATTTCTGTTATATAACTGTATCTTAAGAGGGAGTAATTTTAAAGAAGTGGAGGAAGGAGAAGGATGAGAAACTTCCTTGTAGGCACTGCCAGGTAGGATGCTTCCACCCTTTAATGAGAATGAGAAGTGTAAAATATGTCAATGGCTGACAATTTGGGTCCCTGAGGTAACATGTAAACCAAGAGCTGACAGGTGTAGTACCTGATTTATGAGATACTTTATCAAGAGAGCTTTTTCAGTCTGAGAATAACTGGGAATAACTGCTCCAAATACCTGTCTGAAGACTCACAAACAATGTTCTCAGCATCCCTGCTCATAGTTGCTTCTACTGATGCTCTGCTCATATGAAGTTATTTGCTTGGTTTTGTGGCTTCCCCAAACTTGTCCAAAAGCTTTCAAAAAACCAGTTGCTCGTGGAATTAGTTGTGTAATGACCACAGTGGTGTCTCCCAGCATTGGTTTGCTCTGAATTTGTGTTCTTGTGTCTTAAAACTTTCAGTACAAACTTGTACTGTTCTTGTTAACTTACCTCATTGTGTCAATGGTTTTATGATTTGGTCATTAGAAGTAATACTAAAACTGGAAAGTCAGGTGCTCTAAAATGAAGAATAATATTTTTCTGCATGTTTATATACTGTGGTATAATGCAAATTTTTTGTTTAGCAATTTTTTCATTTTTTGGCGTAGGTGACATCTCACAAGTTGACAGTCTTGACACAGTACAATAAAGAGGGGAGTATTATCCATACTTCACACATTGAGAATGGGCAGATGTTGATCATACAGACCAGGAGTGTCACGGTTCCAGGGATGTTAATGTTCAAAAGCATTCACTAAACTCTGCTGATGTGGAATGCTCAGCATGTTAGATAATCTGGTTCTGGATGTCTTAAGGCAATGTGAAAATGAAAGCAAAACTGTTTTGTAGGTGTCAGTGCTTTAAGAGAACACTATTCCATTTTGTTCCCATTTAATTCACTTTCTGGTGTCTTAAATGGGGGATGTACTCTTTGGGAGAAAATGCTTAGGAAAATACGTTGTATCGTGTTGCTTGGTATCTGTGTTTCTGTTGCTTTATAGTGGCTCCTTTATTTGTACCTTATCTTTAGTGTAATTTAGATGTGTGACTGCTGTTAGAACAGTAAGTCTGAGCTAGCGAGTAATTTCTGAATTTTAGTATTGTTTTTCTTCTGTACTACGCTCATACCAAAAAAATGTTGATTGTTTTAACTTATCAGATATTTGCAGTTCACTATTAAGCGTAGATTAATTTGGGGTGGGGTAGACTGAACTTCTGATCTTCAGTCTTCCATATGATGTGCTATCTTAGCACAGCCTTCCAATTTATGAGTAACTGTAGAAGTTATTTCATAAAGCTCTGTCATGTCTGTAACAGTATGTCTGGAGAAAAATAATATCCTGTTTATCGTCTGTTTATCCTGTTGTGCTAATTCCTAGATGAAAGATATCTAATACATTCAAGCAATGTGCTTTCTATAGAGAGGTCTCTCTTAGTGTAATGGGAAATGAGTAGGCTTTTCTAAATAGTATGCGGACTTCAGTAGTAGATTGGCAAGTTAAACTTCTAGAGCTTATTTTGAAAATGCAGTGAAAGATCAGTCTTTGGAAGCGTACAATCAGAAAAGACACTTAAATCAAGCCTTTAACAGTATTTTTTTACTGTCCTTAGGTTTTTATTTTGATTTTGTGTTGTATACTTTAATGCTTGACCACTGTGGGAGACTTTTCCTGGGACATTAAGTCTGTTTTGACTGGTGTTGCTGTCCTGCTGAACTGGGTTCATGTGGAACAGTTTTATAAACTGTGTAACTTCTCATTGACATTTTTGTAAACTGCTAATCTGTGTTAGCTTTCACTTCCAAAAAAGTATGCCTCTGTAGAAATCTGATATGAACATCATAGTCAATTTACTTACTCTTTATGATACGACTGAACACTAATGTTGGTATTTTTGAAGTGTTCTGTAGCTTTACTATACGTAGTGGGTTTGCATCTCTAGCCAATATAAAACACATTGTCATTGAAGTTTCCTTCAGTTTTTGAGGGAAGTTCAACTTTGTTACGTTGATAACATGGGTAGATGTGTAGTTAACTTTGAAAAACATTTTTCAATTACTCTAGTAATACTTTAATTATTTTCTGAATGGCAAGATTCTACAGTGTATGAACAAGATTTGAGCAATTCTGGCAGTTCCCAGCAATCTCAAAGTTAAGAGCTTATTTCCAAATCTGGTTGAATCCTATTTTTCCATCCCAAATAGATGCCTTAACTATTTATAAAGATATTCAACAAGCATTGTTTTAAAAATAACTTGAGGAGTCACTTCAATACTCAATGTGTTACATTTGAAGCACTTAAAATTCATGGCTGGCTCTTGTATTTATAGTCATCCTACTTAGTTTGTTTAATGTGTGACTGATCTTCTATAATCATACTGTTGCCCATTTCTGAAGCTGTGTACTTCCAATGTGTAAACATACATGTACCAGACCTTTCCAAAGCAGCAGTAAATTCTTTAATAGAGAACGTTCCTGTTGTGACTTGTTTGCTGTTGTGCTTGAGTTGTCAGCTCTCTGCAGAGCTGGTGCACCCAGCGGCTTTCCCCCTTCCAGAGTTCTCTCCTCAAAGAATAACTTGGGAGTGCAAAACCTGTTATGCATGGAACAAAATGTCTCCAGTGCAGATTTTTGAGACAAAAACTGGTTAATGTAGTCACATGTGCCTAGAAATGCTGCATGGTTCAGTCAAAATTTAAAAAAACAATTGCGATGTTTGTCAAATGCTATTTGTACTATAAAACTTCTTACAATTCCTTATGCTTGTACGCTTTCCTTGGGCATTATACAAAATAGTAGAGCTTCTTACAGAAACAAACTTAGCATCAGTATATGTCAAAGATATATAAGAGATATAAGGAGACTTGTGTTAAGTAGAAGGCTGTTTGTCATGTTTTTCTGTTTCTTTCATGGGATGAGGTGGTAAATAATTTTTCATTGATTGTGATCTTATTGCATGTAGATGTTAGCCATATACTAAAATGCAGGCAATGGCAGTTTTCCGTATGAGGCTGAATAACCTTTCACAGTTGGAGTAACTTATTTGAATGGTCTCTGGGGGCTTGTTCTGTGGTTCATACCTCACTGGGTGAAGTAAATCTGTATCAGCTGTATCACAAGTTGTGGAGCAGAAACTTTAAGTTTTTGCAAATAAGTTGATGTATAGCTGCCTTGATTAAAAATGGAAATATTCAGGCATTTGCGCACTCTACACTTTTTCAGTCTTAAACTGATAGATCTGAGTGTCAGTATCTTTATCCAAGTAGCTAGACGGGACACTTTGTAAATAATGGAGGAACACTGCTTTAAAAATCAACCAGTGTGAGCTTTGAAGAGTTGTGGGGGGTTTTGTTTGTTTTTCTTCTGTGAACTGTTATCTTGGATATTCTTGTTAGATTTCTAGTAGGCCATAGGAAATGGAACTTCTTTAGGTGGTTGTCCATACACACCTTCCTGTGTGGATACACTGGAAGAGCCTGAACTCAGCACTTTGTGCAGCACAAGTGTGCCAGCTGGCTTGTGTGTTTGGCAAGCTTTTTCTTTGCTGCCTCCATAAAGAGCACATCTCAATTTGTGCCAGTCACCTCTTGGCTGTAGATGAAGATGCTTCTTGTCTGCCTTAGGCTGTAGTAAAACATTTTTTCTAATGTGCAGCTGCCCTTCCTCTCCCCCTGCCTTTTTTTTTCCAATGTGGTTAATTGAATTTATGAACTTTTTTAATCTATTGGCAGCTTTTCTATTTGAAACTTCCTTCCTATCAGTATTTCCATCCACAAAGATACAGTCAGAGTGCCCTGGATTGAAATGCTATTAATCATGTGATGGAGCTGTGCTGGATACAGTAGATCATCAGAGGTGAGCCTCTGCTACCATTCAGAAATATGTTTCAAGCCTGAAAGTTCATATCAAAGACTCTGCATCTGTAGAGATGGGGACTTCAGGTTCCAGATTTACCATATGGGTGGAGTTTGGCCGGTTCTGAACCCAGGATCTTCCTATATGGTGTCTCTATGGTCCTAGAGAAGGCCCTGCAAGTTCCTTGCCAAGCTGTATGTCTGTCTTGTCTCTTGCAAGCAATCAAGTCAGCCTTTTCAGGGAGGCTGTGAAGATGCTTCTGTGAGCAAAGGGAGTTTTGAAACAGAATTATTTAAGATATTACTTTAAAAGATGCTCTTGTCTGTGCCATCATTGTATTGGAGTTGGTTTGGTGTTTGTGTTTTTTAGTGCTAAGCTGTTTCTGGGTAAGGTTCTGTCTAGAATGGTGTGGAGAGCATAGCATCAAAAGAAAAGCAAGGAACCAAGGTTGTGTAGTATTCCTCTTCATTATTTTGTGGGTTTAGCTCCCCAGCTTTCAGCCTTCTCCAGAACTCTGAGCCAGCAATTACTTGCCTTTTTATTTTTTTCTGTATTAACTTCGTACTAAGTTCATAAATACTTTTCAGGGTCTGTTGATATCACTTCTGCACACTGTGAGCACCTTCTCATCTTGTAGATAACATCTCATCATAGCGAAGGCTCTGAGTATTGACACATTGCTCTTATGGACAGTTTTTATTGTTGCTTCTCTGCTTTCCATGAGGCATGTATAGTATTGCTCCAGGGTATGTACTGGGTACTTCCTTGTGGTGTGAAAGATTCTCCCAATAATTTGGCCACATGGACTTTCAGGTAATGTCATCGTGGTTTTCTTCTGGCCCAAGGAAAATGCTTTGCCAGGGCTGATGTTGAAAGACTTAGTTTGTCATTCAATCTCTAGGTATCCCGTATTTTCTAGATGGTGAGGACTGTTTTGAATTTGCAGAACCGCAATTTCGTTTGGGTACTCTGTAGCAAAAAAAATTTGGAAATGGTTTCTATATATTTTGAGAAGTACTACTGTTCTTCAATTACTCCCACAGACATAAGGATTCTTACCAAGTCTAGTGAACACCTCTTCTGCTTTGCTGGAAAAGTAGCATCACAAACTCAGCTTGTTTGGGCAGCTTCATAGATGCACCTCAGAACGTGGTATCTCAGTCACAGTATTTGAACTTTCTCTTTTGGTTGTTTGCCTTTGAGAACAATGCAGATAATACTAAATGTGTTTGCAGGAATTCAAAAGGCAGGGACTCAATTCCATGCCATATGTTAAACATACGGATTGCTTCTGAAACTGCTGACAGTAGCTCTTAATTAGTTTGTGCACTGGAAGTGCTGATAACTTCTTAGTGATTTATAATGGCAGCAACTAAAAAAAAAATGCATGTAGTGATTGTGACTGGTAAATTAAAAAGCTGAATACTTTTAAAAAATGGTTATTGACACAGCTGAAGTCTGACCACTTTATAGTACATTACAATATTTCTATATGATTAGTATTGATAATTCAGTTTCTTGCAGTTGTTTTGTTGAAGGAAATACAGTATTGGTGTTTTGAAGGTTGTCATTATAACAGACATATGTTTCAAAATATTTTACCCAACTTCTGTAATAATAGCATACGCAATCAGTTTAGTAATTTAACTTCTATAGTAATGAACCAGAGAGTTGTAGCCTTTTATTTGAAAAATTTGCATCCCTGCTTTGTGCTGGTGGGCTGTTGATTTTACCTTCCATTACATATTTCACCTCACCTTTGTTATCTGTGTTTTTTAAAAACCTTTCCGTATTGCTTTCTATTTTATTCTTTGTCATTCCATTTAACTTACCGCCTACATGGAGTATAGACCAACAAAAACAAATCCAAGTGGGATTTAGATTCCTGCAGCCCTGACATCCCATTTTGGATCCCCATATTATTATTCTTACCTTTGATAATCCTCTGCTGTTTGTCTGAAGAAAAATTTCTGTCAGGAGTCACTTGGTGTATGGCAGAGCATGCAGCATAGATTTCCATTTTATGACTGGCTCACAGGTACCACTGTAAAGCTACAAGTGATGATAAAAGAATTGTAGCCATCAGCCCTTTACCTGGAAAACAATAACTTGCCCCTAGGCTGTCCCTTACAAAAGAGGACACAAAATATTTCTCAGTATAATCAAATAAAGAAAAACTAACACTCACAGGAGAAAGTAGTTCAGAACTGGGGTTCAAGTAAAGTGTGTTCCTGTTGCTTACAGGGAGCTGGGTCTCTTTAGTTTGGAGAAGAGGAGACTAAGGGGGGACCTCATTAATGTTTATAAATATATAAAGGGTGAGTGCCACAAGGATGGAGCCAGGCTCTTCTCGGTGGCCAACAATGATAGGACAAGGGGTAATGGGATCAAGCTGGAACACAAGAGGTTCCGCTTAAATTTGAGAAAAAACTTCTTCTCAGTGAGGGTGCCAGAGCACTGGAACAGGCTGCCCAGGGGGGTTGTGGAGTCTCCTTCTCTGGAGACATTCAAAACCCACCTGGACATGTTCCTGTGCAACCTCATCTGGGTGTTCCTGCTCCAGCACGGGGATTGGACTGGATGATCATTTGAGGTCCCTTCCAATCCCAAACATACTATGATACTATGATGAAAAAAAAAGTATGCATGCATTATATTTATTCCAGTCTCAGTTTGTATTTCTCAAATACTCATTTTAAGGCATGTACTCCAAGTTCACTTATGAAATAGTCCTTTTCATAAGAAGTAAACTGCACAGGAATGGGGGGAAAGGCCATTCTGGCCTTTGTGGAGACTTTGCTTGAAGTAGTACAGAATGTGAAAGATCCTTTCTTAACTTTCAAGATTATTAACAGTTGACAAGAACCTGTGTGAGTTTGTGATCATGTGCAATTTTAATCTCTGTAAGGTACAGGAGGAAAAAGGAGCTCTTCACTTGTCTGTGCTAACATGGAAGGCTAAAGCCCATTTGCCCCTTTTTAGATTTGTGCTTCTGAGCTCATTGTTCTTTCGTAATGAAACTGAAGTTGTAGGTAGTGACCTGTGAAAAGGTTTGAGGTTTGAATTTTGATGATTTAAAAAGCTTCTGAAAGTGGTGATCTCGGTTCTGGAATTGGCTCCATTCTTATTGTAACAAAACCTGAGATTTCTTGATTACTTCAGTTATGCTTTTTTAATACTTTAAGCATTTTCAGATCCATGGCAAGGGAATAACTGAAACTTTTTTCCTAGAATAATACCACTTGAAATTAACTCACGGTCAGTGTCATGGTATTTCCCCACACCTCAGCTTGATTTTTAGAAATTGTAAAATGATCTTTATGAAGAGTTCTCTAGTGTTTAGAAATAGTAAAATATTATTGCCTTTGAGATGGCAGTGGTGACTCTAGAATACAGATAATAGATGGCAGTAAACTCAAGAGACAGATTTTACTACTAAATTTGCAGTTAATATGGACAAATAAATTAGGGTTCCTATTTCCAGATTGCTGAAGTAGCACATGAAGCTGGAATTATTTTCCTAAATAACTAGCAAGAGCCTGAAGCATAAGCATAAAAAGCAAGGAAAAAGATTCTGGGTAGTCGTCAGAAACAAATATACTGGCACTTTCATCAAGAATGTCTGCAATAACCTAACTACCTGATTGGCATTATTTTTGTAGATGTTGCTTTCACTGAATACTTGTTTCCAAATATATTGCTCAACATAGTTTTCAGAATGATAGTTTCAGTGTAGCTTCTTGGACTGTAGAAGCCAGAACCACAGCAGAGTTCTGAATGTGGAAGAACTAAAAAAAACTAAGATGGTGCAGTTAGGTGTTTTCCATCACCTCAAGATCAGAAGGTTTGATGCCACTGTTGCTGTGAGCTGATTGAAGACCCTCTTTCTAGGAAGAGATGTTTTCTTACTGCTTCACCGGCCCAGGGCTGTCCACTGCCAGCTCCCCCGTGATGGAACTAGTAACTGTGCGCTGAGGTGGAGCAGGGAGTAAATCACTTGTAACTCTGGATACAGCCCCTAGCACTGACCCAAAGCTGGGACTGGGCCCGTGTGGCCAGGAGACGGTGGCACCGTTCTTTTTGGTGGGAGCATGGTCTCCATCCAGCTGTGAAGCCACACTACGAGAGTGCGGGAGTGGAAAAAGTTACACGTAGGGTTTGATGGTGGTGGGGTGTGTTTGTTAAAGAAATGAAGTGGTCTTTCTCCCTTTACATGCACAGGTCACGTGCGGTCAAGGAAAGCTGGCTGATCTCAAAGGGTTCTGAGTTTACACAGACAGATAAGAATAACTTTGGGAATACATTGAAGTTTCAGTGGAAAGCAGCAAGGAAATAACACATACTCTGCACATATACACCACAAGCCTGCTACCTGAAGCAGATGCTTTTTAAGTCATTTTAGAGAAGAGAATCTTCAAAGATTTGAGGTTGAAGGTTTCTTTTAGTAAATAGATGTCTGAGGCCAGAGAACAGTTTAATGCATTTGTTTACCTTTGGCCATTTATATGTGACTTCTTTACATTCCTTTATCACTTTGTAGTTATTGGAAGTCTAGTAACATTTTATTACATTTGAGATTTTGGTACCGGAAACCATTTCTTATGAGATTTGCCCAGAGCTTTCCAGAATGTGTGCGTTTTATTACACTTTTGAGATATTTACACTGCTGTGTATGACTTGGGTCTGTCACTTTTTCTGCTTTCTTTGAAATAAAATGTTTGTCATTTCTTGCCTATTGTGCTGAATTAGATTAAATGGAGTACTATCATTTGAATTGTGTACTTGATCTCCTAGAACAAGGTTTATTCCCTTCTCCTCCTCTCCCAAAGTGCATCTTGAAGTGGATGTGTGCTTTGTCTCCACAGTAATTTGACTCTTGCAGCCAACTTTTTTTTCTAATGCAGGATCATCTAACTGTTAACCATTGAAATCTTTAGGTTTTACCTAACTGGTGAATGTAGCAATCTTCCTGCTATACTTACAGACAGATCTTAAGTTTAAAGTTTTTGGGGTGTGTTTGGGGTATATATGTAGACAATATTACTTTCTTTAGTGTTTTTTTTCCTTAAGAGGCTGGTCACTTGCTGGATATAGTAGGCATGTTTAGAATGTAGCTGCAAAACAGGTTGAGCATTTTATAAAATGCTTAGAAATACTATGTGGCACCTATAAGCCATGGACCTGGTGTTGGAATACTTCGTTGTCATAAAATATGTAGATGATATATTACCATTTGTATGTATTGTAAATGTCAAGCTTGTGTAGTGTATGGGTAAATGTTGAGTCTTCAACCTTGGAATGAACAACAATATTGTTGGCAAGTTCTGATTTCAGAAAGTATTAACCTTAGTATCCATCTGTATAGAAATTTTTATGTAAAAAGATGCAGCTTGTATTCTGAGCAACAATACTTTTTAACAACAACAATCTTTATTAGCCTGCCAGAAAACCACAGAAGTCTCTTCAGTATCTTCTTATGGGAAGTTTGTGCAGAGTCTCTTCCAAAGCACCTTTCTTCAGTTGGCTCAATTTGGAGACTTAAAAATTAATAGCATAAATAAATAAAAATTCCAAAATACAGCTTTAAAAGTACATTGATCACGTGTACTTGATTACTTTCTGGCATATGCTGCCAAAAACTACACCAGTTTCCCTGTCACATCACCAGTTAAAATGAGTGATCAAAGGTAGCTTGTAAAAGGTGAAGTATATGAAGAAACATCCTTTTTTTTTCCAAATTAAGTAATTATTTTAGTGTAGTTTCTCTAATTTTGTTCAAGTATTTTTTTCAGTGTGTTAATCTGTGTAAAGTTAAGAGTAAAGCATAACTGAAGCTGATATTTTTAATATGCAGGTTTCTATAATCCAAGAACTTGTTACTGGTTATGAAGCCTCTTTGAAAACCTGTGACCTTTTTAGTACATGTGGTAAGTTTCTATGGCCTTATATTAATTGCACTGTAATTACTAATATTGTTTATGGCAGTTATCAATAAGTCTTGAAGTGCTGATAATTTGTGTAAGAAAATAGTTGTATTACCTTCTAGCAAATGAATGTATTACAGGAATTTGCCAGCTTTTGTTTTATGTTTGTTTTTGAAATGCACTCTTCAACCTTACTTGTCACTGTAACTTTTTCCATTTTGTTGCAGAAAATGGAGAGAAAGAGCCCCCAACGACGCTGCTTTGGGTTCGGTATTTCCTGGCACAGCACTTTGACAAACTTGGCCAGTGTTCTTTGGCCTTGGATTATATTAATTCTGCAATTGCAAGCACTCCAACATTAATAGAACTATTCTATTTAAAAGCAAAAATTTACAAGGTAAAAAGTGAATGTGGACATGTGGAGTACCTAGTTGACTAAAAAACAAACATGCAACACATCAAACTGGTGTGAATGTGTGGTTGCTGTTGCAGTTAGTGGTGGTTATGGGAATTGGTTGTCATGTGGGTTTTGGACACTGCTCTGTCTGGAAGAAAATGAAAGCCCTTTTGTTTAGGTTTTGCAAAGCAAGTCACAACTTACAATGAGTTGTCATTCTGATAAAATCTGGTGGCAGGAGGAAGGGAACAATAACACTGTCTTTTGTTATTTCTGAGGGAGAAATACCAGTAACTATATATTTCAGGAATTGGTCAACAGAAGGCATATAGTGAAAGTTAACTATTTAATTTCTCCCTAACAGCATGTAGGTAACCTCAAGGAAGCTGCCAAATGGATGGATGAAGCACAGTCTTTGGACACTGCAGACAGGTTTATCAATTCTAAATGTGCTAAGTACATGCTGCGAGCAAATATGGTGAAGGATGCAGAGGAGATGTGCTCTAAATTCACAAGGGTAAGTATATTGCTTTAATGAAGAGAGGTTTTGATTGCCTCTGGCAGTTTATTTTTTGCTTGCGTAAGTTTTGACACAATTATCATTTATTAATGTCCATTTTTAAGAAAATGCTCGTAGACTTGGTGCTAAATAACTATATAGAATCGCAGAATGGTTTGGAAGGGACCTTTAAAGATCATACATCCAAACCCTCTGTCATGGGCAAGGTCACCTTCCACTAGACCAGGTTGCTCAGAGCCCCATCCAGCCTGGCCCTGAATATGTCCAGGGATGGACATATTGGCCATTCTCTGGGCAGCCTGTTCCAGTGCCTCACCACCCTCACTGTAAAGAACTTCTTCCTGATGTCCAATCTAGACCTACCCTCTTTCAGTTTTAAGTTGTTACCCCTTGTCCTGTCACTACAGGACCTGGTGAAAAGTCTTTCTCTGTCTTTCTTGTAAGACCTATTTATTTATTTTTTTTTGTATTGCCATGCTTCTAAGTACCTCTCTGGAAATTCTGATGGAAACCTTGTTTGCAAAACCTGCTTTCTCAGTAATATCATCTGAGCTAACTGCACAGGAATGTGCACTATATTCATTATGATTTAGCATTAACAAGTTAATTTGGACTTGGACAAGTCATTCCTTTACGCTAGTACTAGAGACAAATTTTGTTAAAGCAAATGCTGTCCTTAAAACATGAGGTGAGCACTTAAATGTTATGTTTTGGACACTGAACGAAGTTGAGATTCACAAAACCAGATGTCCATATTATTTATGTAACTAAATATGAAGACAGCTACTTGGTGGGATTTCCTGGAACATGTAAATGAATTAGTCTCTCTAATTCTTAATTTTAGGCATGAAAACACTTGAAAGTGAATCTGAGCTTTCTAGGTATTTCTAGGAACAATTGAAAATTTGATTAGTAAAACTCATCCTATATGCTTGTTGAAAAGTTAGAGCAAGCAATACAGAAATCTAGCGTAGATGTGTGTGGTCAATAGGACAAATCTGATCCTAAATAATTGAATGTTAGGAGTTGAACTGTATTTTCTTTCTAGTATAAAGACTGTTTTGAAAATTTGGTGGCCAACATTCATGGTATGTGGAACATGCTTGTTTATTCTGATGTAGAACATTGAAACCGTAAAGAATAAATCCTAGGACTCTTTATTTTAAAAGTATAAAGTATAAATCTAATTTCATTTATCTCAACTAACAAGTTCTAAGAAACTTAAATATACTACATGATAAAGCAGTAAAGATATTGGTGGATTTTTTTTAGACTAGTAGATGCCACTTACCTGGCAGGGGGAAAAATGACAAGAATTATTTGCTGACCTTTGAGATTTTTACAAACAGTGTTTTTTTTCTGGGCCCAATTTGTAAAAGTGAAACTGGGTATACAGGCATGAGTTAATCTTCAAAAAGATATTTTGAGATGCTAATCTTGTTCTGATAACTTTTTATTTGGGAAGCACAGAGTACCGCAAGTATTATTCTCAGTTGCTGGGTGGTTATATCCATCTTCTGTTATATTCTAAGCATATGCTAATGGCTTGAAGCTAGTCATAGGTGAAAGAAGCAGCTGGTAAATTATAATAGCAAAAAGCAATAATGACATTTATTTCAGGAAGGAACTTCTGCAATGGAAAACCTAAATGAGATGCAGTGCATGTGGTTCCAGACTGAATGTGCTGCAGCTTATCAAAGGCTGGGGAAATATGGTGATGCCTTGAAAAAATGTCATGAAGTAGAAAGGGTAAGTAGGTGCAAACACCTTCAGTTTATTTCCTAGTATTTCTCACAAACGAATGAAAATATTTGCTGATGTAATCAGTATGATTTTCTTTGCATATAAAGTTTTTAGTATAATGATTTTTAAGAACAGGTTAATACTTGATTTATTGTAGTAAATAATATGTCATCCCTAGATATTATGTAAAAAAAAAAAAAAAAAATTATATGAAGTGAAAACTAACCATGCAACTATTTGTACATTACGTTATCTTTTGCCAGTTGTTTTTTTAATTAGAACAATCACATTTCAGTTAGCTTTTAGAGTGCTTAAGTCTTCAAACAGTCACATTATAGTTTCTGTTAACAAAATGAGATTTTTCTGGGTGGGTTTTTTCCCTACTTACAGGTTCTCTTAGTCAGTATTATATTTCTATTTCTGTTAAATATTGCCTTCAAATAATATCAGTTGTAACAATATTCACCTCATCTAATAAAAAATAGACCAAGAAAGGGAAATGCATGAGTGGTGTTTTTTTCTTCCTTCAAGCATTTTTTTGAGATAACGGATGATCAGTTTGACTTCCACACATACTGCATGAGAAAGATGACTCTTCGTGCCTATGTAGACCTTTTGAGATTAGAAGATGTGCTCAGGAAACATGCCTTCTACTTCAAGGCTGCTCGATCAGCAATTGAAATCTACTTGAAGCTCCATGATAATCCTCTTACCAATGAAAGCAAAGAACAAGAAGTGAATTCAGGTATGTAGACCATAATGGAGGCTCATATGTATATGATGCAGGTAAACGCTCATTAAGCTAAGGAAGTTATATGCTGTAGAATAAATGAGTTGTAAAATACATAAGCTTTTCTGTCATGATTTGATAACTGAAAAGAGATCGTAGATAATGTCACAGCTTTCTTCCTGTGTGTTCCCCTCACGTTTTAAAACTAGCACATGAATGAACCTGGCTGTAGTTGGAGTGCTTGGAGAACAGTGGTGTTTCAGAATACAAAGAAGAAAAATCAAATTCAGTTCAGCCACTTATCCACTTAAACAAAAGACAAATGTCAGTAAGAGATGAATTATGGAACAGTGGATTTTGTGGGAAAGCAGTCTGAACTGTAAGAATTTAATTTTGATCTAGTGTATTTAACTTATTACATAGTAACACTAGTTAACACTGCATTCCACTTTATTATTATTATCCATGTAATTTCAGGACCAAAGAATACATGGACAAGTGTGTATTAGCAAAAGTAATAAATCCAGGAAGATATTTAAAACTAGTGTTAAATGGAAAGCAGATATTGCCAAAACAATCTTAAGTTACATTCAGATGTGACTAGTAAGTTTTTTCATATCTGCCTATGTATGATGAAGTACATATAAAAAGAGGCACAGTTCAACTTGCCTCTTTTCTCTCAAATTTCAATTTGTTTTGTTATATAATGTGGCAGGATCTTAAAAGCAATACATCATAGAAACTAAGGTGGGGAGGAATCTGAAGTCATTATGTTTGTTCATTTGCGTGTTGTTCATTGGGATTCAATAGGCTCATCCACTGGGAAGACAGTGCTCTGTAAATGGGATGAAAATAACATTTGCTTCTCCTCGCTTCCCCATCTCAGAATGGTGGCTGGGCCCAGCAGAGAGACATTGTGGTGCTATAGGCACAAAAGCAATGTATTAGTGCCTCAGTAGCCTGTTCTTCTGTTCTTTGCCACATGATTAGTGCAAATCCTGTTCTCTGTGGAACGCCATTGTAAATTGAGTGGAACTACAGTATTTTTCTGGCTAAACCAGTCATGTCAGTGGGACAGCAGGGAAGGAAACAGAGGGGTGAAGGGAAATGCTGGTGGTTCCTCACTTCTACATGAACCTGCAGGAAACCATGTTTTGTGTGTTCTGCTTTTCATGCAACTGTTAAACTATCTTGGTTTTTCTAAATGCTAGTCCAGTCTAAAAATCTGAACACAGCAAGCAGTCTGAAGATTCATACAATGGTTCTGCTGGTATAGATCAGAACATTTTATCTCTCCTCTCCTCAAACAGTATCTGTTTTTGTTTGGATTTATTTAGTTATTCCATGGCACTTGTGGAACATCAATGCAGATGTCATGGCTATATTTTGTTCAGACATATAATGGAAGATAACCTTGTTTTTAAGACAGAATATAATTCTGTCTGAATGTTTCTAGCCAGCATCAGAAGGAAAGTAGCTACACTCAATATGGGAGTTTAGTATTACCTTTGGAAACCATTGTCCATTTTCTAAGGTAAAACCTGTCATAGAGGCAACAATTTTATGTAGTTAACCTGTCAGATAGTTGAGGTTTCTGTAACCTCATGGAGGAGAAGATCTGCAAGATCAAGTCTTGTCATGCTGTAAACAGTAATGCAGTAGTAATATTGGATTATATAGTGATGATATTCTGTCAAGTGCTGATACTTACGTAAATCTCTGACAAAGTATGCCAGTTTGGTGTGGCGGAGGAGTGTTAGTGCCATGTCTGAGTGGTGCTTGACAGAGAGAAGATTTTAATTTAAATACGCTCTTAATGTAAGTTATCTGTTTGTTACCTTAATCTGTAGAAAATCTCTCAGCCAAAGAATTGAAGAAAATGCTTAGCAAGCAAAGAAGAGCGCAGAAGAAAGCAAAACTTGAAGAGGAAAGAAAACATGCAGAAAGAGAGCGGCAACAGAAGAATCAAAAGAAAAAGCGAGATGAAGAGGAGGAAGAAACCAGTGGACCCAGGGAAGAGCTAGTTCCTGAAAAACTGGAACGGGTTAGCATGGTTTTTCATGTTAAATTAATGTGATAATAATCCATATTACAGGCTTTTTATGATAATCAGGTTCTAAAAGAATCCACGTTTTAATAAAATCGTTTGTGCATACCAAGATAACTTCTTGTAGTCTATCTCTGTTTACACTAAAGAAAAGTAATAATTTTCCTCTACTAAATCAAAGTTCTATATTAATAGCACTGTTACTTTTTTAAATGTGGTTTTTTTTGAACAGTAGGCTGTGTTTCATTAAAATAGATAC
The DNA here is from genome assembly GCF_036013475.1 of Columba livia. Classification (NCBI taxonomy): domain Eukaryota; kingdom Metazoa; phylum Chordata; class Aves; order Columbiformes; family Columbidae; genus Columba; species Columba livia. The sequence goes on along the minus strand of NC_088602.1, from coordinate 34,404,906 downwards.
TCAACAAAAAGATAGTTTGTGCCTGAAGAACTCTGGTTTTCATACAGTGAATAAAGAAAAAACTAATGGAAATGTGGTTGCAGTTCACAACGTTTGAAGGCATGAGCCAGTATTTCTCTGAGCACAAAGAGCTATGTCACAGTAACTTTAGAAGCTTAAGCTTATTGTCTAAGGCAGTTGTATTTGTTTCCTAAATGCTAAATTACAACACTGAGTAAGTCACATAAGCAGTGCCATAGTTAGCGATGATGTTGTTTTTGTCAACCTGAAATCTTGAATAAACACTTTTAAATCTTGCTGTTCAAATAAATTTTATAGTTCAGTTTAATTCAGAAAGCTATCTACAGTTCAGCTTTGGCCTCTGATTATTTAAATGCTTGGTATAACAGAAATTATCCTTGGTGTTTGCCATTTATTTTAAGCTTTAAGTTTCACTGTGTTTTTATTAAAACAGGTAGAAAATCCATTAGAAGAAGCCATTAAGTTCCTTATACCACTTAAGAATCTTATTGGAGATGACATAGAAACACATTTATTAGCATTTGAAATATACTTTAGAAAAGGTAAAGTACTGCATAATTTTCTTTTTGCTCTACAAAATTTTAGCCCTTCACTACAACCAGTGTTATTGGAGTGTAGCCTAAAATGGTTTGCAATAGATATTTACTTGTCTGAAGCTGGGGTTTGCATCATATCTAGTTACAATAGAGGAAATAGCATTTTTGTTTAGCCACCCTTAAAACAAACAAACTCAAGAGCAAAGCAAGTTGTAGTGTGTACTAATAAACGCTGTAGAAATATTTGCATTGTGATTTTTTAATTATGTAGGGGAAAACAAAGCCAAACAGATTCTAACATCATCTCTGCAGTGCTGTCAGAGTTCAGCAGATATTTCTATTTTATTAAGCAATTTGATGGGAAAAATAAATCTTTTCTAATTCTGTGTAGGCATTGATGTTTCTAATGTTTGTACTAAACAAAACAGTAGTTGATATAAAGAGCAAGTTCTGTATTAATCTTGGTATGTTTTTGTTTTTTTCTTCTTCCCACAGGAAAGTTTCTGTTAATGTTACAGTCTGTCAAAAGAGCTTTTGCTATTGATAGTAATAACCCCTGGCTACATGAGTGCTTGATTAAATTCTCTAAAGCAGGTATGTGTGTAGGAAGTATGTATGTATGTATAAAGGTACAGGAAGTTGTATTGTACAAGGGCACAACTACATATTTTTGTAATATGTAAATACTCTTGAAACACAAAGCAATATGAAGAAAAGTAAATTTGTTTACCGCATAAAACCCAGTAAAAACCAGATGGTGCTATGCAGGGTACTGCGAATGTATTACATTATATTCCTTCCTTCATTAATCCACCAGGTGGAACCAATAACTCATTTTGGCCAAATTTCACAGAGGAGCAGGTGTTCCAAAGATCCTTGAAATACTTAAGTATTAAGATAAGTGGTAGATACAGGAGGAAGATTCTGAATTGTGGCAAAGTGTGTTGTGAACTTGCAGCAGAAAGTTTACAATTAAAGCACTCTTTATGAATGTGTCATCTGTAAATGCATTGGTAGAGCTTGTGTTGAACTGATTTGAAATTCATGTTTCTTCCTGTGCCCAAATTTTGAAAAATCGGAGTTTTAGCAGTGATGTTTATGGTTTTACGCTGTTGTCTACACTTGTTTAAATGGGCTTTTTCTTTTTTTGCTTCTGTCCCTCTTCTTCCCCCTCCCAGTATCTGACCATAGTAACCTCCCGGAAATTGTGAGCAAGGTCCTAACTCAAGAAATGCAGAAAATCTTTGTTAATAAAAACTTGGAAAGTTTTAATGAAGAATTTCTCAAACACAATGCTACCTCCATTCAGCACCAACTGTCAGGTTTGTTTAATGCTTTTAAAAATGAGATTATTTAAATCCAGAATATTTATCTGCAGTCTGTAATTAATACATAAATTCCAATGAGCTATAAATTCATGTGTTTACAGGTTTTTTTCTCTGCTTGTTTTTATAATGTTTAAAAACAAACAAAACAAAAACCAGCTTCATTCACTTTATTAGCTGCATAAGGAGCCTGTTTCTTAACTCCAAAAAGTGTGATCAAACCACCACAGATATTCAAGTATGAAAGCACAGTCATCCCTCCTATTGAAGCTCCTGGTTTTGAAATGACTGGAAAGCATAAACCAAAAGCTCCTTTATATTAGAAGCAGTGCTTTTCTCTGTTTCCTTATCAGATAGAATATCTCTGGTCCTAATCATAGTTTTGTCACATAGCATCAATAAAAGCATTAGGACAAACTTACGCCACTTTAGCTTTTCTGCTTCATAGTCAGCAATGAAAATGTTGGAGTATAACACTTCTACATTATATTTGTAGATGAGCTACAAGTAGCTGCTGGAGTGAAGTCAAAGGGAGTTGGAATTGAAATTTGCTGTGTCTGAGTACAGAAAGTTTTGGAATAAAAATTGCTGTCACCTGAGAAGCTAGTAGAGGAGAAGTCACAGAACAACACTTCATCAGTTAGGAAGCAAAAATAAGTGTAGATTTATCAGGTGCTTAAAGTACTTAGAACAGTATTAATGTCATCTGGTTTGTAAAATTACCCAGATCTGTCCAGCATCACTGGAGAAAGTTGGCTTCAGAGGACTGTTCATCTCTCTTACAGGAAGGTTGGGTAACTTACCCCAAACTTATAGAGGCCGTTAAAAGATTCTTGTTTCAGGGCAGCATCTTGAGAGAAATACTTGCACCCCTTTCCTGTGAGCAGGCTCCAGATTTGGGGGTCAAGTACAGGTATCTTAGCAGGCAGGTGCTCCTGATTCTTATAGGTGTGTTCTTCTACTCCTGTCATTGGGCATCTAATGGGATATGTTTTCCAGGTTCTACTCTCTGGTCCTCCATTATTATGGAAAATATTGTAGTGACTTTTATCATAGTAGATGTACAGCCCAAGACTGTCATAGTTCCAGATTTGGCTTCCCACTGCCTACATCTTTAGTGCCTTTGAGAAGAACCTGAGCTACATCACTGTCAGTGCTGGCACCCATGTTAGAGAGATGTCAGGGGTCCTTTTGAAGAAGGTGAGCCTGTTTGCAGTCAGTGGACCTGAGGGGCTGAAATGTCTAAAAGCTCCAGTCCATGGTCCTGAGGGCCAATTGATCACTGTGATCCGACTGTGTATCCATTTACAGGCAGCGGGAACAAATGTGGGATTAGGATTTTTCAAGTAAAATCAAGAGTGAACTAACTGTAGATATGTCATTAGTAGCTTTAGGTCTTCACCTACATACCAGTCTTGCATTTATGCTGAAACAGCTTTGAAGTGATTGGCTTGTCTGCTGTACAATTTAAGACTTCTTAAACTGTCATCTTTAAGTCAAGTTTGAGAAGGTCTGAAAGACTTAATGTTTAAGTCTGAGAGTACAAATGAATGTTTTCTTAGCCTAAAATGATTACTAGTAAAAAAATTATAAGTTGGATTTTTCTCCATTTTCCATTTCTCTACCATAGCCTCCCTGAGTTTAAACAAATGTAGCTAAATTTAATGTTTTTTGACAACAGTGACTCAAAGCCAAATACATTCAGTCTGTCGCTTTATTTTCTGGATACAAAAGGCAGTAAGAACTGGGAAAATTTAATAAGGAAAACAAATTTAATAACTGGAGAAATGAGTTGAGCAAGAGGAGACAATACACTCAATGTGGGTTTTTCACTTTTTCAGTTAAATTGTTTCTTAGGCTTTTTGTTACTTGTAGTAGATTATATAGCAAGGTGTGTCTGAACTTTGTATTTGGGAAAAAGATATTCTATGAAATGCCTACATCTTCAGTGAGATCAGGTTTTAAATTAAGGCGCTGTGATATGAAGAACACGACAGTATTTTGCAGAGATGCTCAGACCAGTTTTGATAAACTGTTTGTGGTCCAAGAAGCTGCATAGTTACATTAATGCAATGTCTTTTCATTGGTGTCACCTGGTCCAGGCTAAGTACCAAACTTGCATTGCACTTTCCTTGTACCCAAGCTATTTCACTCTGCTCCAGGCCTCACTTTCTGCCATACGGAATCTGCCTGTCTGAATTTCTTCTGGACTCTGTTCCACAGTTGTTCAGTAGCTGTATTGTTCACTCATCTCCAGTACTTTTCAAACTAGTATCTCTGAGAAAATGTCTCTTATTTATGCGTTTGTAGGATGGATTGACTGATAGGTCTTCAGTAAAGTGAGGCATTTCACTTTTGTAGAAACAGGCCTTCTGTGTTGTTAAATTCTTGTGCTTCTAACAACATTGAAAATAGCTTCTTCAGTTTCTTTAGTTTTAAGTTATAAATAAGGGAGGAAGATATTGTTTGTTAAAACTGGTAAGAAGTCCTAATTCACACTGCTGTATAAGTTTTCAGGTTCTGCATGTCTGCATGTGCAGTATTGCATTTGGGAACACTTATCTAAATGTTGTGTTCTTTGTTGTGATAAGGTGCAAAGATGATGTATTTCCTGGACAAATCAAGACAAGAAAAAGCAATTGCTGTTGCTACTAGATTGGATAAAAACATGAGAGACAAAAATGTGAAGGTAAAAGATACAGTATTTAAAGCCAAAAAATGTGTGGGGTCTTAAATAATGTATAAGCTACAGGATAATGCACATGCTTCATATATTATGATAAATTAATATTATTTGAAAGAACAGGGTTTCAAGTTGTTTTCCTCTATAACTGTAAGATACCTGAATACTGTAATAACAGAACTTGTGTTTGCTTGGATTAGTATTGTTTAACAGTACATCTTTTTAGTAATAAAGTTATTGTAGATCCCACTTACTAAATCACATCCATTAACTGTTACTCTTGTTTCTTCAGACACTAACGAAGGTTTTTGAGGCGCTGCTTGATGGCAGTTTTGGAAGCTGCCATAGTCAGTGCGAAGAATATCAAGCGGTGTGTCATAAACTGTTTCCTTTTGCGTCTGCGTTTCTGCCTGCCACAAACGAGGACGATAGCAGCATCGCGTCTGTGAATCACACGGCCATTAACCATGATTTGCTGTCTAATGAAATTTGAAGTAGCGTGTGCAAGCCCGTGTGCGTCTGTACCTACATGCACACGTGTATTCGAAACTCTGACTCTTCATTATGTGCTGGCTGGATACAGATCAGGGTTACTCTTCCAGGTTGTATTTTAATATCTTTAACAGGTATAAAACAAAATATTTGGATAGTTAAATGAAATGGAGTATGTTATTAGTTATTTTTTTCCCAACAAAAACTGCCAATATTTATGTAAACATTATCCTTAATCAGCATTTTTCATGTTTATACTTGTACAGTTTTAAGTCTTTTAATAATCCATCAGCCTTCCCTCACAAAAAATATGAATGTTAAAGACTGCTTTCACATAAGTGTCATTACATATACAGATAAATGTGATCATATCTTGTTAATAAATTATCATTTGAACAGTTTTAGCAGATTAAGACTGAAGTGCTGCTTGAATTGCCCTCTTTGTCTTTTACTGTTCCTTAGGTTTTTTTCTGGATGTGTTGCTTTATTTTGTTTTGGTTTTTGTTTTGTTCTTTTATTTTTATCTTGGGTCAGTTAGGTTTCTTTTGAAGCACGGTGACAATGAAAGAGCATTGGGGGGTTTGCATGATTTTGTCAGGTGTGTGTCTTACATGGAACCAGTGTTGATGGATATCAAGATTAGGTTTGTGTAAAAAAAAAAACTAAGGCTTTTTGAAAACTTCTATCTACCTTGTGTTCCACAGCTGTTGTTTCCTTCATTTTTTGGTCAGTTTAATATTCTTTTGAGTATCCTAAAGCAATTCCTTGTGAAAACATAATGAATTTGAGACGGTTGGTTGTCCTTTGTTCCATCTTCCCTTTCCTCCTCTTCCTTCTGCTTTCTCCCCATTTGTTTACCTATTGACACTTAAGTTGAAAAAGCTGCTCCAATTTTGGGCAAATGCAGGAGGTACAGTAACGGGGAATCCAGTTCTCCTCTACATCACAGTTCACTGGTGAGTTCATTGTATTGCCTCCATTAGAAGTCTTATTTGTCCACTTATGGCCAATACTCCAGTACTTCTCATGCCTAAATACTATTGCTTTAGGTGCTGCCAAGTAAATAGTGTGGGAGGAGTATGTTTTACATTAAAAAGACTATTTAAGGGAGCACAAAGAGGCTGACCTACAAATCATAATGAACCTTTTTCTTACTTTGTATTCTGGTGCATTAACTGTTAAATATACAACACATCAAAATGGAAGTCTGAATCTAATATACCTATTTAAAGCATAGTATTGCTGGACAAAATGGCTACATATGACAGCTTTACATTCTATAAGAACTGTTATCAAAACATAACTATACTGTGGCTTGTACAGAAAATCCAGTTTCTGGAAACTGTAATGGAATCATTCACTCTTGGTTTGTTTTTATTTCACTGCAGTGTAAATAATTTCAGTAATATTAATTAGCCCCTCAAAGGCAAATATAAGTTCACGAAGAGGGGATTTTATTAAGACAAATAAACTGTTCTAATTAAAATTCTCCTTTGTGTGTCATCTGTTTAGATTCAAACATGTTGAATAGAAAACTCACTGTAAAATATTGCCAACATATGTTATGCTGTAATAAATTATTTTGTACACACTTGCCTTTGGTTTGGAATTTTTGTGTATTTATGGATATGAAACTTCAGCCCATTATGTTCATTAGGTCTTCTCCATTCAGTTGCAACACTCCCTGATTTAATGTGAACTCTGTAAGCAGTTCAGAAGAATTAAACAAAAAACCCCACCACACAACAAACCACTACTTAGCACATTGAGACATAACATACTTCCCTGAGAAATATGGCACGATGTTTTTGTCTTACGTGTTCCCCATGTGCTGTTTGCTGTGGAATATTTTGCTCCAAGGTGTCTCAAGCAGGGGGAGGTGGTTGGCCATGGTGGGATTGCTTTGGCTCAGCAGTGCCTTAGAAGGAGTTTATCAGCCGGCATAAGGTGAAGGCCTGAAGTTGCAGGGTGGTCTTCTGGCTTTTCTAGTAGTGACACATTGCTAGTGATTTAATTCAGGCCTTTAGAAGAAGAAAAGGCTGCGAATCCAGTCCCCTGGCATGTGTTTAGCTTGACACTTTAAATCAGACTTGAGCAAAAAAATACCCGCAGTGTGTTCGCAGCAGTTTATTCCTTGAGAAAGTAGATGAGCAGTTGAGCTTTCCAGACTGAGGATTGTAGCAACTCTCTTGAGAATTCTGAAAATGTAAAAATCAAGTCTGTCACCCAGTGTGCCTCTGGTTTTCTCTCAGCACTGCTGGAGGCATAAAATGCTGAGTTTTCTTCAGGGCTCTCATTGCAGGTGAGAACTGCTCAGGCTAATAGGTGCTTGTCAGTCCTGTACACCACTGCAAACAGTGGGGTCATGGGAGGGGTAACAAAAAGAATGGAGAAGAGCAGAAGTCAAGGAAAGGTGTTTTCTTTTATTCTGAAAAGATTTAGGCTGTCTTCAGTAACTTGAGTTAGAAAAGGCATCAAACTCAACAGGCCTGCTAAGCCACCCCATAGGAGATGTGCTATAACATATAAATGCTTACAGTGTTTACATGTCATAGAGCCAGTGCTTCATGTTTCAGTGTTCAAAATATATCGGCTGGCCCAGCTCCACTCTGTCATAGTCTTTTCCATTTTTGTGTTCTTCATCACCTTTTTCTGTGTAATTCAACCTGATTTGTCTTCTCAAAGATAATTTCATCCACTTTGACAGTCATAGTCATTCTTGTTCCACTGTTCCATGTCTAAACTTCACTCCTCTTGCAAATGTGACATCCCAGGATGTAGCTTCTCTTTTCTTATTAGTCCATTGGCATCAAGATAACTGCTTGGCTGTTGCCACCTCACACAAGCACCCCCTCTTTCCTTCTCTGGCTCCCACCAGTGGGCAGAGAGGCACACTCCAAGGCTGACTCAACTCCTCATCAGAGGGAATAAGCCTGTTCCAAAAACCCCAGGCCCCAGTGGAAAATCCTACACCTGATATTTACATGGATAACAACAGTTTAGTCCAGGGTTGGTTATTATGGTGGAAGGAGCAGTTTCTTGCATCTCTTCAGCTCTGACATCTCCAGACTTCCCACATAATGAATCCCTCAGCTAGGAAGAGGTCAAGATTTAAGCATGACACAAAACATTCAAGCAGTATCATGTTTTCATGTGTGAATGCACTTGCCACTTACTGTTTCTGGCATTTGTTTTCTCGTGTCTGAATTGCAGGTGTTGATGATAAGTGGTCAGATCACAGATTTTTCCACTAGAGGGAAGTCTTGCATCCTGAATGTTTGCATGGTAACCAAAGGCTGCAGTCTTGTTTGTTTTCAGGTGTTTTCTGGTTTTGTAGGGAGAGCATAGGAAAATGCCTGTCTTTCAGGGAGCAGAGAGAGGTCATCAGGAGAAGCTTATCAGGAGTAGTCAGCACAGGTTCACCAAAGGGAAATCATGTTTGACCAACCTGATAGCCATCTATGCTGGTATGACTGGCTGGGTAGACAAGGGAAGAGCAGTGGATGTTTTCTACCTTGACTTCAACAAGGCTTTTGACACTGTCTCTCACAACATTCTCATGGGCAAGCTCAAGAAGTGTGTTTGGGTGAATGCACGGTGAGATGGATCATGAACTGCTTGGATGGCAAAGCTCAGAGGGTTATGATTAACGGTGCGGAGTCTGGCTGGAGGCCTGTAGTTAGTGGTGTTCCCCAGGGGTCAGTGTTAGGTCCAGTCCTCTTCTATCTGTTCATCAATGACCTGGATGAAGAGACTGAATGTACCTTCAACAAGTTTGCCAATGATACCAATGGGAGGAAGGGCTGATGCACCAGAAGTCTGTGCTGCCATTCAGTGAGACCTGGACAAGCTGGAGGACTGGGCAGAGAAGAACCTGATGAAGTTCAACAAGGGCAAGTGTAGGGTCCTGCACCTGGGGAGGAATAACCCCAGGCACCAGTATGGGTCAGGGGCGGACCTGCTGGAAAGCAGCACTGGAGAAGGACTTGGGAGTTCTGGTTGACAACAGGTTGACCATGAGTCAACAATGTGCCCTTGTGGCCAAAAAGGCCAATGGTATCCTGAGGTGTATTAAGAGTGTGACCAGCAGGACAGGTGAGGTTCTCCTGCCCCTCTACTCTGCCCTGCTGTGGTTACATCTGGAGTACTGCATCCAGTATGGGCTCCCCAGTTTAAGAAGGACAAGGAATTACTGAATGAAGTCCAGTGGTGGACTATGAAGATGATCAGGAGCCTGAAGCACCTTTCTTAGGAGGAGAGACTGAGAGAGCTGGGTCTGTTCAGCCTGGAGAAGAGAAGGCTGAGAGGGGATCTTATCAGAGCTTATAAATATCTCAAGGGTGGGTGTCAAGAGGATGGGACCAGATTCTTTTCAGTGGTGCCCAACAATAGGACGAGGGTCAATGGTAACAGGCTGAAGCACAGGAGGTTCCATCTGAATGTGAGGAGAAACTTCTTTACTTTGATGTACCAGAGCACTGGAACAGGCTGCCCAGAGAGGCTGTGGAGTCTCCTTCTCTGGAGACATTCAAGACCCACCTGGACACATTCCTGTGTGATCTGCTCTGGTGAACCTGCTTTAGCAGGTGGGTTGGACTGGATGATCTCCAGAGGTCCCTTCGAATCCCAGCCATTCTGTGATTCTGTGTCATCGTTGTTCTGTATGTGCTTAAATGGCTTCATTAGACTCATATTTGTATAACCCAGCTGCGTGCAGGCATTGATTTGGGGATCTGAAGTTGAGAGTGTAGTTGCCTGGGCTTATTTCATACCAGCTGAGAACAGAGACCCTGGGACGGGATATCTGAGCCCACAGACGGTCAGACTGGCCTTTGGGAGATCCTGTGTCACATGTGGAAAACACTGGTCAACCCAGTTCCTGTTTTAATTTCCTCAGCCTGTTGAAGAAAGGCAGACTGTATTGGCCTTGAAGATTAGCCTTTGCTCCAGTTAATTTATCATGGAGTAAATGCGCTGTCTGTTCAGCACTCAGACTTTGCTGCTTAAACATATTTCTAGTCTAGACAAAGTATTTGAGAATGTGCTGCTAATGCTTAAGAGGAGGTTTGGGTTTTGAGAGGTTTCTAGAGGTATTTTAGGTATGCAGTAAGGTGGGAGAAGGAAATACATGGTATTTCCAGGACTGATTTCATATGATAAACAGTCAAACTTAAAGCAAATCAGGAAGCAAGGACCAGAGCAGGAGCTGTCTTCCTATTCTATGATTCCTGTTCCCTGTACAGAGAGCCTATCACAGAGCACTCCTAGTTCCAGACAAGGGTTTATACCACAAGTAATAAACTGTCATAAAACCTATCTATAAATGTAAGCAAACTATACCTGCATGAGGCCTTGGCTCTGTAAATAGTAGTGCCAAAGACATCCAGGGATCCACAAAAGGTATCAGGCACCAAAGGAGTCTGTTAACTGTCACTGGAGATGTCTAATCAAATTTTAGCTAATCCACGCACTTGATTATATTTGAAATGAGCTCAGAGAGTACCTGAAGTTGGAGGAACTTTTATTTCTATTAATAACATTCCCTGAATTTCTAAATGACTGTCCAGGGAAATTCAAACCAATGGTCTGAAGCAGCTAGATAGTCTATAAAACACATTTGGAAGAACCACGCGTGGCCATGCCTGAGGAGCAGAAGCGCAGGATGCCATTGGGGAGAGATGGCAGCAACAAATAACTGATCAGAAGAAAGCTGCCTCTGCATTTGGCTGTTTTCTCTTAGACAACCTCTCACCAGCACTGCCCGTCTCACAGAATCGACTGCGTTGGAAAAGACCTCAGAGATCATCAAGTCCAACCCTTGGTCCAACTCTAGTCCGTTTACTAGATCATGGCACTAAGTGCCATGTCCAATCTCAGTTTAAAAACCTCCAGGGATGGCGAGTCCACCACCTCCCTGGGCAGCCATTCCAATGCCTGACCACTCTCTCTGTAAAGAATTTCTTTCTAATATCCAGCCTAAATTTCCCCTGGCAGAGTTTAAGCCCATGCCCCCTTGTCCTATTGCTAACTGCCTGGGAGAAGAGACCAATCCCCACCTGGCTATAACTTCCCTTCAGGTAGTTATAGAGAGTGATGAGGTCACCTCTAAGCCTCCTCTTCTCCAGACTAAACAACCCCAGCTCCCTCAGCCTCTCCTCATAGGTCTTATGTTCAAGTCCCTTCACCAGTCGTGTTGCTCTTCCCTGGACCCGCTCCAGCACTTCAATGTCTTTCCTGAACTGAAGGGCCCAGAACTGAACACAATACTCCAGGTGTGACCTGAGACATGTTCCTGTGCGACCTCACCTAGGCGTTCCTGCTCCAGCAGGGGGATTGGACTAGATGATCTTTTGAGGTCCCTTCCAATCCCAAACATACTGTGATACTGTGATACTGTGATACCTCACCAATGCAGAGTACAGGCGAAGGATCACTTCCCTTGTCCTGCTGACCACGCTATTTTTGATACAGGACAAAGCCCTGGCCTTCCCGAGGAACGAGGACCACAGTGCCTGGTGGCCACATGACCTACCATGACACACATTGGCTGTGGAGATCTGACTACCTTTTTTTTTTCCAGAAACATAAAGTATTTCTGTGTCTGCTGGCTGTCTCCCTCCTAATTGCTGAGGGCTTGTAAACTTGCTCTAATAACAAGAACCTCGTGTCAGTGCCAAGTGCTAAGCCTGGCACAGTGCCACGCAAGTGTGGAGTTGCTGTGTGCTCTTTGAGGTGTGCTTTTGGGAAGACTCACGGCCTAAGAAACCCCGGATACAACAGCATAATACACGTTTTTCAGTACCATGGCAGGATAAACCTGGATGTGCAGAGCTGCAGTTCATGGTGCCTACAATGGCAAAGCCTGTGTTTTTCAGTGGTATTTTACATCCTTTATTTTTGCAACTTCTGTCCTCTCATGCAAATACTCTGACTTCAGTTTTGTATTCAAATCCTCCGCTGTAGAAATGCAACGAGTGAATCAGTGCTGGGCAGTATGGAGTGGGCAATTCTGAAAGGCTGTAATTTATGACATAAAAGTTGGAAATAGAAAATGAGCATATGGAAGAAGTTGCTGTCGCAGATCCTCCCTCTGGCTGGGGGAATTAGAGCACGGTTTACTTAACTTTCATTTGTGAGGAAGCCAGGATGCTGCTATGGCTTGTCACAAAAATTATTCGAGGCTGAGAAAAATGGAAAAAACCCAGAGCGTTTAATAATTATTCTTAAATTGAAACACAGTTGTCTGGGTCAGAGGGAAGAGCTGGATGCAGGACGTCGTCACTGATTAACACTGATTCTTTTCTTCCAATCTACACAACCCCCTGCGCACTCCTAACAAGAGAGGCTCCAATGGACTAAAGCATGGTTATTTCCCAACCATAAATATGCAAATCCCCATCCCTTAAAGGAGGGTGATTTACTGGCTAACTGAAGCGCAGGGATTACTGCTTTTGTTCCACGTTTGTATGGTGACTGACTCAATGGGGTCCTGGTCCACGACTGGCACTACTGCAACACAAATAAATGGAGAGCTCCACTTCTGTTCTAACATACGTAACCACATGCCTTCAGCAAACAAGCGCTCTTGGCTTCTCCTTTTGCCTCCTACTGCTGCAAAGCCAACAGAACATGGGAAGGAGGGCAAGACTTATTTTTTTCAGCCTGCTATGGTAGCTTTTTTTCAGTAGCATGGATGGGAACGACATTCTGCACCCCTTGCCGTCCCTGACGTCTCCTGTTCTTGTGGCTGTGCTGGTCTGAGTTACCTTGAGATTGGTGCAATACCAGAGAAAGATGCTTCTGGATTGTGGAAAAAACAAAGCATTGGTTTAGCCACACAGCCACAAGTAAAACAGGTGAAGTGGAAGCTCATGCACACTTTTAAAAAGAAAAACGAAACACACCACAAAACCCAGAGGATACTCAGTGTTCCTAGGAAAATCTAATGAGAATTCTTCTCGGGCAAGGCACATTTTTCTTTCTTTGAATGTGACTAGCATCTTTTTGGCCAGGTATTTTGGCCACAAGTATATTTTATTATCATTGTAATTATTAACTACATCAATTTGGAATCTGTATTTCTTGGCCAGGTTTAAGGCTCTGGAAACACACATCCCCAAACAGTGCTGGATATGAAGAACAAGACAACCGAGCCAAACAAGCTACGTGTACGTGACTGTGTGAAATATCATAATAGAATTGTCTAATTGTTAGTCAGAGCAAACAGCATTCACATAAAAGCAGATGTAGCCTGCGACTTTCAATACCTTTTATTTTACTTATGGAGGAGATGAACTAGGGGAGAAGTCTTATTATTTTAATATGTAAGAGCTCTCTTATATGTTTCACTTCACAAGACTTAAAATTTGTTTCCAATGTGGTTTCTGTGTCAGATATTCTTCATGAAATAAAAGCCTCTTAAAACTTAAATTCCTGTCTGTTTCCTGTATATGATCACCCACTGTTGAGTCAACGTGCCCTCTTCTCTTGACAAAATTAATGGGTTTTTAAGCAGCACAGTACCCAGCCATCTTAACTCTTCAATTTATCAACAATTCAGAAGAAAAACAGGTGAAAAAAAAAAAAAAAATCTGCTTCTGTTTTGCTTTTGAAATGGTACAAGTTTCTTAATGGAGTGGTAGTCATGAAAGGTTTTGAAACAGAACTGGCAAAAAACTAAAGAACTCAGTTTCTCCAGTTCATGATCCAGCATGTTAATTTACACCAACTTCCCTATGGTGGCAGAAGCATCATGTAGAGGTAGAAATGGTGGTTTGCCCTGAGCTAGAGCCCACATCCCAATGACACAGAAAATAAAGTTCACAGTAGCACAGAATCACAGAATGTCAGGGATTGGAAGGGACCTCGAAAGATCATCCAGTTGAATTCCCCTGCCAGAGCAGGAACACCCAGATGAGGTTACACAGGAAGGTGTCCAGGTGGGTTTTGAATGTCTCCAGAGAAGGAGACTCCACAACATCCCTGGGCAGCCTGTTCCAGTGCTCTGGCACCCTCACTGAGAAGAAGTTTCTTCTCAAATTTAAGTGGAACCTTTTGTGTTCCAGTTTGCACCCATTGCCCCTTGTCGTACTGTTGGTTGTCACCGAGAAGAGCCTGGCTCCATCCTCGTGACACTCACCCTTTATATATCTGTAAACATTAATGCGGTCACCCCTCAGTCTCCTCCAAGCTAAAGAGACCCAGCTCCCTCAGCCTTTCCTCATAAGGAAGATGCTCCACTCCCTTAATCATCTTTGTTGCTCTGTGCTGGACCCTCTCCAGCAGTTCCCTGTGCTTCTGGAACTGAGGGGCCCAGAACTGGACACAATATTCCAGATGGGATCTCACCAGGGCAGAGTAGAGGGGAAGGAGAACCTCTCTTGACCTACTAACCACCCCCTTCTAATACACCCCAGGATGCCATTGGCCTTCCTGGCCACAAGGGCACAGTGGTGGCTCATGGCTCAGTTATTACATTGCTTTCATATGTATGCTTTTTCCTTTTTGTTTGTTTGTTTGTTTGTTTTTGTTTGTTTTGTTTGTTTGTTTACCCTTTTAAACTGATGTTCACTGCTACAGGGCTCTTTTGGCTGACTTCTGCTGCTGGGGCGGGAAATTAATGGAACAGGAACAAACTGTTCACTCAGTCTTTGTGCAGAGTCTCATGTGCAATCTGTTCATGCAGAGGGCACATGCACAGCCTTGTTTTCCTGAAAATAGAATCAAAAGGAGGCCATTTCTTCACGTTTGGTTGCCACACAGCACGCCAGCTGCCAGGCTCTCTCCCACTTCTGGCTTACTGCCGTGGGACCTTTGCTTGCATTTTTTTTCTGTCTTCTTGGCCTTTTGACCACTTCTCTGTGCTTGTGCTTTGGGTGCTTCTTGGCACTACAAGGAAAAATACTACCAGACAACATCCATCTCCTTGCATCAAGATCCAGAAACACTAGTAGAGCTTTCAAGCAGTGTTTTAGCTGGTTTCTCCTACACCTCAAGCAATCTCACTCTAAAAAGGAGCTTGTATCTCTCCACTGCCACAATAGCATTCTGTACTGCCTATACACTTTGCGGTCAGTGCATTCTCTGTGCAGTTGGATTTTGAGAGTTTTCTGATGGACACAAACATTTGCTGCAATTTCTTGTGAACTCAAGATTGAAGGTTCCCCAAAATTTGGCTGCAATATATAATACAGCTCAATATCTCTTGTGTTTGGCTTTACAATGCATTCCACTCAGTTTGCTTTGCTCATAGACATTCTGTTTTCAGGGTATCACCAATGTTTTGTACTGGCAAAACAAACATAGGCATCATTGGAAATACCTGATGACCTGTGGAGGGGGTTTTGGTAGATAAAGACTTTGTTGATGAATTAGTCTGGCTCAAAGGAATCTTAAGGCCGCTTCGAGAAGCTGAGAACAGAATCTGCTGTGGGAAAGAGGGGCGTTCCACAATCACCGGGGTCCTGGCGTGGCGTGAATCATCGGACATATCATCAGTGAGACTCCAGCGCATGGACAGCCCACGATACTCATTTAGCGAATCCATGCTTGGAGCGTGGACGCGTGATTAGAATATAGTTGCATATATAAGGAGGCTGGTTTCTGTAATAAATGGCTTTTAGCGTGATTCACATTCAATCAACTTGTTTTGCTGAGTCCTTATTTGGCTCTAACAATGACCGATGAGGAAAAGAAGAAAAGGACTTGTCATACAGCTTGATATTAGAAGTGTTTCTTGCAAATGTGACCGGGAATTGGGTTGTCAGCAGTCATGTCTTTTGACCCAAACAGCTCAAATTTATCTTAAGTTACACCACTGTGAAGAAGAACTGGAGGCGGTACTAGGTACCTCCAGCAGTTCTGTACCAAGAGGATACAGACAGTACTTCCCTGAGTACAGAAGAATCAGACAGGCAAAGAGCATGGCCGTGTTTTCAGGTCCAAGCCTTTGGTTGGGACCTATATGTCTCCTGTGGAGCTGGAGTACATTTTACATTTGGGCTGGTCTTCCAGTTAAGTTTCCTCTGAAAGAGAAATCAGCTGACGCACAAGAAAAATACTTAGAAACTGAAACCACCATAAAACAGCTGGAGACAACAGCAGATACGCATCAAACTTACTATTGCCCCAAGTCAGACGGATAGTGTGAATGTACCTGTCATTAAGTGACACTATTCCTTTCATCTTCTCTCAAAAAAGCACCAAAGAGAACCTGATTATTTTGAAGCTTCTTTATCTCTTATTTACCCAGTGCCACCCCTCTCCTTACGTGAATTCTTCTCCCTTTCCCATGCAATACTCAGCCAAAGTCCCCTGACACAGCACTTTTGGATTTTGAGTGGTTTTGGGTATCTCTTTGCTGTGGAGAGAATCTCACACTAAACTGACCCTTCCAGAGATGTCAATATGGGTTACAATTACACCTGTCAGTTTGAATGACTTTTAGTCCAGCTGCAACAATAGTGATTACATTTAAACGCCACAAACACATTTCAGATTAAATAACTTATTTAACTATATCCATTCAAAAGTCCAAGAGCTTCTGCCTCAAAGTACTGAAAGACAGAGGAAGAGAAAACTGCACGGGTTATACGTTGTTCACATTTGGAGGTTAATTTGACAAGCAGAAAATCTAGAAGCATAATGGGTCGGAGAAAGCGAGTTTAGGTTTTGGTGGGATCCAGCAGGAAGGTGTATGTTTTGCTCACAAGGCCACGGTCACGGGTGGTAGTGAGCTGGTCCATGAGTTTGCATCCACTGTGTGTCGGAGTGAGAAAACCAAAAGGATTTGCATCAATTTGTGGTAAGCCCAGCTTCAGGTTTGAAGTCTGCAAAAAGGCTGGGAGAAGAGGAAAGAAAGTCCTATGAAAGGTATCTGGCAATTTTTTTTTTCCCAATTTTTCAAGACTAATTATGTTGCTCTAAGTCACACACTCTTAGTGGTGTTGTGCATTGAGCTACAGGTCACAGGCTTATATTTATCCCAGCTGGCTAAATACACCTCTGATGGTACTCAGGTAGCCTATATGAAACGCAGGGCTCATCTCAGCCAAGTTTTAATTAGGCAGCTGCCCTCATTACAGAACAAGTTTAGCAATTCGCTCGCGCAGGCAATTCCACTTGCAGTGTGAAGGATAAAATGGACTGGAGTGTGAACCACTGTCCCACCCTTCCGAAGAGCATCCCGAGGGCAGGGTTGCGATGTGCTGAGCAGGGAGACAAGTTGTCCCGATGATGTCTGGGCTATTCCTGCTCGGTGGCTCGCGGAGTTGGGTTTCCCCGCGTCAGTCTGGCTGGCACCTCTGCTCTTTCATCCTCCCGCAGTTTTCACTTTTTTTCTCCACCCCTGTCTAGATGTTGGTTTCCCTTGCTTTCCTTCAGCTGGAAGTTCGGTGATGATGGGCTTTTATTTATCGTTCCTGTGTTTCAAATGAAGCACCTACTTTAGCCAACTGGTCCTTCTACTTTTTGTGAGTAATTATTATTTTCGCAGACTGAAAAATATTAGAAGACAACTGGAAATTGTATGTTCGAAGCTCCAAGCTGCTTCCATGGGCAGGGATTTATCATGCTAGCTTTTGTTTAGCACCAATTCTGGTGAGAAGACAGGATGAGATTTCACAAAACGTTTGCTTTTAACTGCGGGAACATGGTGCTTACTCAACAGGACTGATATTCTGGGGTACTCTTGATCTTTGAAGTGGTGAAAATAAATGATTGATTAGAGCAGAACTTTTCAACCATTTCTGAATTGCAAATTCCCCCCTTCTGCAGCTCCAGTTTCTGCATATGTGCACATGGGGCTTCATATGTACTGTGAATTTTAAACTATTTCCAGTACATTTGCCTATTTTTTTGCATGGGTGTCTTACATGAATGCCTCAGAAGTTGTTCATGGATCTGTAGTCATCTCTGTGCCCTGGTTTGAAAACCACTACATTAGTCAACCCGCAACACCAATGCTCTTTGGTGTAGCAACACAGAGTTTTGTGTCCCAAAATTATTTTGTGTCCCAAATTACTCCATGTTTCGCTTAGAAAACTAGTACCTTGTGAGCTTTGCAACTTGGCTAATATCAGACTACCTGCTGATGTTCTAAGTGTCTTTTCCTGAAGCATATTTACAGGCAGAATTTGTTGGTTTAAATAGCTCTGTGGCTTACAAGTTTGTGAGGTTAAAAATACAGTAGAAAACCACCGTAAACATTGCATCACCAGCTGAGGAGGATCTGGAGACACTGTGTCGAATGGTCAAGCAGAAATTCACTTTAAATACACCTTGGATGGCTGCCTAGAAGAAGGGAGGGATTCGGTAGCTGAGGTTTACATTACAAGCTGCGCTGGATGTTTCCATCGATAAACAAGAGCAGCCAGATGCACCAGTGTGCCGTGTTTCAGGGCACTGTGATTACAAGTGGCCTCATAATTTTGCCAGATGTGGGCTGATCCTGCTGGCATTGATGGCAAAAATGCATCTAATGCAGCGGGAGCATGTTGGGACCTTCAAGAGTATTTATGGAGATGCATGGCTTTATGGTTTATAACAAAGAACCAACAGGCATAAAACCCAATCTTAATTACCTCATGTATGAACTAATGGTTTACGTAGAAGATTAAAGTTCACCAGCTGAATCTCAGCTGCATTCATGGAATCACAGGCTGATGGGGAGAAAGGAGGAGCTGCAGTAGAAAACATGAGTATTTACTGGAAAAAATGTTAAGAGACTTGTCTATGGAGCAGTAAACATGATCAAGGATTGTTAAGCCCAGATTTGTTAAAAGAAGATTTTGAAACACACAGCTGTAAAGAAGGGAAGTTCTTGGAATCATCCCTCAGACACATGGTGTGAACGGTGGGGTTGTCCTGTGCAGGGACAGGAGTTGGACTCGATGATCCTTGTGGGTCCCTTCCAACTCAGGACATTCTATGGTTCTCTGATTTTGTCAGTGTGCCTAGAAATGTTTCTGAAAATGGTAAATTTGAGTGTAAAATAATAATTTAAAGAGAAGGCCAGGGATAAACTCTTGTATCACTACAGGGAAGCAGTTGTTCTCTTCCCCTACCCACATCCCCATCTGCTCTCTCCTTTTATCAGCTCTGGACCTGAGCTGTGTCCATTCAACTCACTCCAACAGAAAACCACTCACTTTGTTGCTGGATTAGCTTTTTAGTGTTCTATTGCATTGAATTGGCTCAGTAGAAGATGAGACACACCTGTTCCAATGGTTATGCAGGAGATATGTGTCAGGAGTATGAGAAGGAAGAAGCAGGACAGGACATTCCCTGTTTTTTGGCAGCAAGGGCCCTGAACAAGTCCAGCCTTACTGTACAGCTCCATGTGATACGTGTCTGTTCTTTGTGATGTGACCCTCTCCCAGACAGCTGTGAGATTACTTGGCCATCTTCAGGAGGAATAATAGAGAGAGCACAGGAGGACTTTTAGGCTTTAGTTATTTTGCCTGTGTTCCTCACAAACCAGACAGATTTAAGCCTGATCTAAAGCACCTCTCACCTCTAAGTCACCTGTTGCTGTACAAACAAGCGCGGGACTAAATAACCAGTGCGTGATGGGGATGTGTGCGGGCAGTCAGGTCAATCATACGTGTAGGTGCTTGGGCAAAAGAGAGTTGATGGCAGATGCGGGGCCAGGTCCTCATCTTTTCGGGCTGGGAGTTCTACCCAGCCATGTACTCAACAGCTTTCCTTTCTGCCTTGTGTCTATTGTCGTTCATCCTGCCCGTGCTCTTGACGTCACACCCTCGTATCTTCTTGTCGCCTACTTTTTAAACTCGTGTTCCATCTATGTCACTGCTGTCTTCAAAAAGGATTGTTTGTAGCCACTTCTATTAGCAGAGGGAAAAACAGAGGAAGACCACAAGAAAGGAGGAAGCCACAGAATAAATAACGATTGAACTTCCCCATGAGAACATCTTTTGATCCACTACAAAAATAAATAAATGCCTCTGTATCAGCCGGTAAGGAGAGGTGATCAAATATGTTAGACACGGATGGTTTATTGTCTAGAATATTGTTTTTCTCATTCTACATCTTGCAGGAGCAATGACAGCATGTCTGAAAACATCAAGAAGTTTCAGAGAGGTTTTGTTCTTCCCTCTCCCTGTCCTCGACTCTTCTATTTTAGTTCTAGATATTCACGTAAACACACAACACAATCATAGCTCCTGACGCATATGCATGGAGTAGCACCTGATGTCTGTTTTCAGTATTACTGGCCATAACTAAATGTGACAGAGTCTTCCCCAATGGGTATTTAACAGAACCGGTATTTTAGCTGCTCAGACAGCTTTTATTTCAAATCAACAAGAGGCAGTGCAAGAGCAATATTTGGCAGCTGTGGCATGTATAAACACCAGATTAACCTGACTTCAGGACAAGTGCTGTTATCTTTCTCCTAAGAACAAGCAGACCTCTCCACTGGAGAATGCCCCAGACAACTCAGGCTGGGGCTGCGGCTCTGTCTGCTTGAGCAGTTCCCTATGTCACCCCCTGTCACCTGCTCTTGTCTTCTGTAACCAGAGGTTGAGATCACAGCTCTTGGAGGGAGGGAGCTGAGCGATGACCACAGGCAGACATCTGCACAGTGTGGGGCGGTGGGTGATGGGGAAGGGGCTCCTGGCTGCCACATGCAAAGGCCCAGGGTCACCGCAAGAGTTGTCCCACTGTCACACGGCAGCTGCTGCCCCTTCGTGGGGCTGGGCAAGGATGGCCAGCCCTGTGTTTTTGTCAGAGTCCTCCACTTGAAGCTGGCTCTGATGCTTGTTTTACTCTCCACCGCCTCCTCGACCATAAATAACCGGGATTAGCGGACCGAGATCAGCCAGGAGAAGACACGATCACGCTGCCGGGGGTGGCGGTCGGAGGACGACCGGCGAAGCTTCGCTCCCGTAGCAGCGCTGATCTGTCGGAGGCACCCGCGTTCTCCGGAACGCCGAGCACCCCGGCGCCCCCCGGCACGGCTCAGCGCACCTGCACCGCCCGCCCGGCCCCCCGCGGCGGGCAGGGCCGGGCCGCGGTGCCACCTCCTCCTCCCGCCCCCTGTGCCTCAGCCCCGACCCGGCCGGGCTATAAGAACCGGCGGCGGCGGGGCCGCGCTGCCCATGTTGGCGGCGGGCTGAGGGGCAGCGGCGGCGGGGCGCCATGAAACCGCCTCAGGCGCAGCGGCCGGCGGGTCAAGCGCTGGGGGAGGACGGCGGCGGGGACCTGGCGGAGGCGCTGGGGGAGTTCGACGCGGTGCTGGCGGAGTTCTCCTGCCCCGCCGGCCGGCGCCGCTTCTTCTACGGCGAGCACCTGGAGCGCATGAAGCGGCGGAGCAGCGGCAGCGTCAGCGACGGCAGCGGCCTCAGCGACTCCGAGAGTGAGTGTTCGACCATCGGTGCGGCCGTCTGTCCCGGCCGTGTCCCGGCCCTGTGCGGCGGGAGGGAATCCAAAGCGGGTGTTAAAACATCGCGTCCCCTTCCTTGAGAGAAGCAGGGATCCCCAAACTAGCACCTTTTTTTTTTTTTTTTTAATTTTTATTTGTCTGATTTACTTTTTGGGTTAGAAGCTGCAAGGATGCGCAGTCCGGCACTGCTGGTTTTGTTCTGGGTCTCTTTAGTTTGGAGGAGACTGAGGGGTGACCTCATTAATGTTCATAAATATGTAAAGGGTGAGTGTCACGAGGATGGAGCCAGGCTCTTCTCGGTGACAACCAATGATAGGACAAGGGGCAGTGGGTACAAACTGGAACACAAGAGGTTCCACTTAAATGTGAGAATAAACTTCTTCACGGTGAACGTGTGAGAACACTGGAACAGGCTGCCCAGGGGGTTGTGGAGTCTCCTTCTCTGGAGACATTCAAAACCCACCTGGACACCTTCCTGTGTAACCTCATCTGGGTGTTCCTGCTCCAGCAGGGGGATTGGACTGGATGAGCTTTTGAGGTACCTTCCAATCCCTGACATTCTGTGATTCTGTGTGTGTGATTCTGTGTCTAGCAGCAGAGGAGGCTCTGGAGTAAAGCCATGACAAGGTTGCCTCCAGAGCTGATAAGGGCAAAAAAAGATTCACTGCAGAAAAATGTTGAGTTGGGGGGACTCTGACAAAAACCAGGTGCTGAGACACCAAGGCATCCCGGCACCTTGGAAATAATTTTGTTTTAAAAAAGTCTCTTAGGTTAACAGGGACTGTCAGTTGTATCTCAGTAGCTGAAGTATCAGTTGAAAAACATTGAACTGAAGTGCGCCTTCCAGAAGAGACTGAAACTCATCCAGGTTTGTGGTTTAGTGTTGTCAGTGTTTCAGAGGTGATAATTTTAAGCTTGCGCCCAAATATACCGGACCAGTACAAATGGTGCATGCAGAGCATTGCACAAGAAGGCTGGGGAGCAGGTACTGACTCATGACCTGCTCTGAGCAAGAAAACATACAATTGGAACAAAGTTTTTTTTCTAGTTAACTTGGAAAAAAGTTTTAGCCCTCTTATTATTTTGCTAGTCAGGGAGAGAAGACATCTTTGCTCTTCCAGATGGTGAGGCTGGAAACTGCTGTTCTTCTCAGGAGCAGTAGGGTCAAGGGCTACTTTGCCAGAAGTAAGTTCTGCTAAAAACAAGCTATACTCAGGTTTTTTTAGTTCCTAAACTGTACAGGCAGTTCTAAGAAGCTATCTGTTTTTTCAGCTACTTAACACAGAATTGTTCCTTTAATTTCTGTTGTGCATCAGTTCAGCAATTTACCATGCAGTTCTGTTGACCTAGCGCTAAAACTTTAATATGATCTTCCTAGTGCTTAGGCTCTGAGAGCGTAGCATCTCCATATTATCAGAGCCCTTTGTTTCATCATCATGGGTAGGATTTATTTCATTTCATTGAGAGGTTATGTTTTACCTGCCCTGAACTTGGGTACTGTGATTGGAAATGCCTTTTTTCTTTTTTCCTGTAGTGGATATATGTGGATCCAGATACTGCACTTGTTTCACAATGGAGAGGATGAGCTACTCCTTCCAAGTATCTCTTTCCCTTTGAGAGGGGCTTAGAGAAGTCTGGCTGATTTAGGCTGGACACTAGACTTTTGGATGGCTGAGGGTGTGTAAGGTGAGGTCTGCCTTTGCTGGGTCAAGCTGATGAAATATGTGAGCTGTGTTGTAAATCTCAGTCTATTATTAACTACAGCAATAGAGCCCTAGTGTTACTATTTCTTATGCAGTCCTTCAGTATTATAATATATTAACCTCTCACATGCTCTTACCACAGATGAGACACTTGAATTGATAGAGTGAAGATTATCTAGTGAAATAATCTACTGGTGAGAAAACACGAAAAAACAACCAACCAACCAAAACCAAAAACCAACAAACCACACAAAAAACACCCAACAAAAACAAACCAAAACCAAAACAAAACACAAACAAAAACAAACCAACCAACCCCAAACCCAGTATCAAGAACTTGCTCTTCTTGTGTGGATGAAGACATCTGTAGTTGCTTAGCATGTCTGCTGTAGTTCAGAAAACTAAAATATTGAACAAGGCTTAAAATAGCTGTTTTAGGAAGGGCTTTTTGAGGAAGATTGTGTTCTCCAACAGGGCAGGAGGCCTGGTGAGGAGCAGCATGGTTGTGCAAATTGGCAGACCAGATCTTCAGGAAGATCTGGAATATAAAAATCTGATTTAGGCTGAAGACAGAAATGGGATAGCAGGCTAGACAGGGTTTGGCTCTATACAAAGTCCTCAAGGATCTTTTATGAGCAAGTTGGGAAGCTCCAAATCCCATCCTGTGCTGGGGTTCCTCTCTTGGTGATGCATCATCTGAAAAGTGGCTCTGGAGAAATCAGAAGTCACTGTCTTCTGGAAACTGGTGTGTACTGGACTAGGAGGTGCACTAAAAGTGACATGTTGGCATCTGGTGATGTCAAGTATGTGAGGATATGTCTAAGGGAGGAGAAACAGAAAATTAGCTGTCTCTCCTAATTTCTCAGAACAGGCCCAGTAAAACTTTTATTCCTAAAGGTATCATTCAGTTTGGACATCTTGTTTTGAAGTTGTAGTAGGATTAGAGAGGAGTTGCAGATTTATAAAGAGCTCCTTTTATGAAACAGGCTCCAGTGTCTGATGTAATACAGCTGCACTCCCTACATCTATTTCAGGAATAGAATACTTACCCAGGCTCTTTCTGTTCAGGCTCAAGTTTTCTCCCCCTGGGTTCACATTTCCTTTGGTCTCTATCAATTAGTGCAAATGTAGTGCTGAATTCATGATCTTGCTTTTCCCATGGTAATGCTGAGGTTAAACATCACTGCAGGATCAAGGAGAAACAATGCTGAAAGAGCAAGTTCTGACAACATGAATCTGTAGCAATGGAAAAGGAATTCCAACAATATTATCTGCAGGTATTTTGAATGATCCTCTTGTTCATGAAGACTCTGTCTTTGCAAAGTCTTGTTATCCAGTGCCAAGACTGTTCCAAGTACTCTTTGTCATTTATGTACAGAACAGTTCAGACTGTCTTAGTGCTCTCTCTCTTCTTGTTCGTTGGTTAATCTAATTCTCCTAACTGATGTGTTGTGGCTCAGGGTTAGGTCTGTGTATATTTTGGCCACTCCTGCAGTGGTGATACCTTTTGAGTCTAGGGTAGGGAGGTCACATTTTAAGCTGTTGCATCTGTTTGTTTTGGGGCTCCTGCATCAGTCTTAGATTCAATTTTACGGGAAGCCAGGAATCAGTATCTAGTGGTTCTACTTGGAACTGTTCTGCAGTAGGGTGAGGAAAGCCTCTCCTTTCTTGGAGCTTCTGCCATGAAAATGAGTGCATGTAACTTAGCAGAAGTATTTACAGAAGATTTTTATCAATATAGTTAATTCCACAGATATTGCTTTGAACTTTAAAATCTCCTCAAGGGACCTAGCTCTGAAAGTACTAACTGAAATTCTTATATTACATATTTCAGAGTTTAAAAAAAAAAAATTTGGAAGACACTAGTGTGGAAAGTGGCCATGATAAGTACTTGGTTTTCTCACGTCTTGTCCTGTTATTTGACTAAACAATCTTTGGACAAGGTCCGTCTTGGCCATGGTTAAGTATTGTACAAAACACGATGGACTCTAGACCTTACAGTAACAGAGAGGCTCACGTGTGCAGATGTTGATTATGATGTTAGTTCTTGGCCCACAAGTATTACATTACCCACAGCAGCTGATGGGGTCACTGCTGGAAATGATGATTCAACTGGTGAGTTAGTCCAACAGACATTCTTGAGTTGCTGGACTCTGAGTACCAATTGTGTTTCAACTTGATATATTTAGCCAGATCGAAGTATATCAGCTTCGTACTTTAGCTTATTAATCATGCTGAAACTTATAAATTGAGGGATACCTTATAATTTTTAGCTGTATATGTTGGTTGTGATAAAAAAGGATTTGTGCTAGTACTGTGCTGGCAAAAGCCACTAGTGTGGATGCAGCGATACTGACAGGCTCTTACAGATGCAATTTGCTTCCTATGTGTTGGAAATAAGATTGCAAAGAGAAGTGCAGGCTTGCCTGTGTATGTCCTGTCAGTGCACTGTGCTAGTACAGTATACGGCAATGTCAGGACAGTCTGCCAGGTTTAGGCTTAGGGTAATGAATAGAAAGCTGGACTTACTTGGAGGTTCTGAAGGGAAGGTTCAGCTTCCAGTCTCTCCGTTAAAAGCATTGCAGAATAAATGCATCAGTTCAGTTCTTGCACTCATACAGCCTGCAGTATATCGCTGTAGTTATTTTTAGGAATATGTAAATGCATCTAGAGCTCTTAATTTTATCATTTCAAAATCAAGCAGGTGCAGAGTTACTAAGGGATTGAACAATATCTGTTAGCACCCAGAGACTGGTGTAGTGCAAGCGTTTGTGCTTACGTGCTGTGGCTGTCTCCATGTGCTTGTGCTAATGCCTACGCTATCTAGAGATGAAGTGTCATCCACTGTTAATACTGTAGCACTCATCCTGTTCACGTTTGCAATCTTGCAAGATGTGACTGTAGAGAAGGTACAGAAAAAGGCAACAGAAATAATTGAAGACATAAAATAGTTTCCAAATGATTAAATAGGCTGGGACTGCCAGGCTAGAGAGGAGAGATGTCTTGGGTGGGGACAAGCCAGCCTTCCAGAAGATCTTAAGTAACCTTAGGAAAGTGACTGCTACCTCACCCAGTATGAGGAAATCAAATTAAACCAGCATGTTTTGAAGAAATATGAGGAGCTATTTCTTCTTGTGGTGTAAACTGTAAAATGTATTGCATTAAGGTATCGTGGATGTTAAAATTTTACATACTGAAAAAAAAATAGATAAAATCACTGTGGGAGAGATGGGGCCGTTGAGGACCACTGCTCTCTTGGAAGAGAAATTGATCTGGCCATTGCCAGAACTTGGTAGAGCTTGTCCTGGAACTATCAGTGTGTGGCTGTACCACTCTTTAACTGTTCTATAGGCATCTGTTGTGAGAGACAGAATGTGGAGTAGGTGAGCCTTTGGTCTTAGCAGCAAATCCCAGCCTTACGTGGGGAGAACATTTTAAGGAAGTAGATTGTTTCTGCGAACTGCTAATGGTCTGTCTCTAACAAGAAGGCAAAACAATATTTATAATGAAATAAAATGAAGCAAGACTCTCCTGGAGAAATAACATCTTATTAAATTACTGATAGATTCAAGGGGAAGAAAACCCAGAAGTTTCTGGTGCAAAGGCTTCTCTCCAGGTGTTTCAATTTAATGAGAAATACACTTTTTGGTAAGATTTCCTGTTTGTACCTCCCCAGCATACCTGTTTCTCTCTTACACTTAAAAACGAAGCATTAATAAAGGGCAAGATTGGAGTCAGAAATGCTGCCACACAGGTAGTAAGCATGGTGGAGGAGCAGAAAGGTAAGCTTTATATTATTAAGCTTCTCATTATATTGTATAATGAGAAGGTGCCACTTGTATGTCTGAATTTCAGGCTTCATAGATCACTTCCTTGTAACTATGTGATTTGAAATATTTTTAAATCATGAAGCCTACAAGTGTCGATAATGAAAAGGTGCGATTTTTGTGTCAGTCTTGGAACAGGTGTTTGTTAGCTAAGCGAAAATCCCACCAAAATAAACAATGCAGCCAAGTGTAACTGTGATTATGATCAAAATAAACACTATCCTTGAGGGCTGCAACATATGTGTTGTCAAACACTTTTCGTCCTGAGTATTTCTCACTTCTGCTGGTGGCATTAACAATTCCTGCTTCTTTCTCTTATTTTTTTTAGCTAGCACGCTTTGTTCTGACTAGGAATGAGTTGTACAGTGTGTTAAATGCTCAACTATTGTTTTACAGTAAATTCATGGCTTGCAGAAAGAGACCTAAGTGGAACTTTAAAGTTCTTCTCTGAAAACTTCAGGGGTGTGATTTATTGTTTTTTTTTTCCCCTTAAAACTTTCCCCACTGAAAACTGCAGTAAAAATTCAACTGACTCCAGTGCTCTTTAAAAATGTATCCTGAACTCTGATACTAGAAGGAGCGTAATATTAAAGAAGTCAGACAGCTGAACTTTTCCGTTTTCTGTTTTAAAATGAAAAGTTTGAGAGGTTTTTCTCCTTCACTTAATTACTACCCAGAACCTTTCAATTGCTCATTTCATGGAGACATTCTGTATTTACATGGTATTGCTATGTTTTCTCTTTGTGGTTTACCTATATACTGGAACAAGCAAAGGTCAATACTAACTACAGATTACTTTGCCAAAGTAAAATATACCCGTGTTTATTCCAACCCTCTAATTTCACAGCTTAGTTTTACTCAAGTAAATCAACTCAGTAGCTTCACTCTCAGCTCTTAAGGCCTTTTTCTAAAGAGGCAGTTTGAGTGTTGTGTTGTTTGCTTGTTTTTCAACAAAGGGACATCGCTTATATGTGTGTATGGTCAGTGGAATCAAAATACAAACTGAAAAATAAGCAATGAATGACAGATGAACTTGCATCGCAGTGGGAGAGAAGGGGCTGGAATGGGAGGGACAGCAAGGATGGGGGTTCTTGGTGTCAGGCTCTGGTATTTGGGTTGCAGGGGACGTTGTGTTTGTGTGGCAGCGGAAATCTTCCAAGGGCCATTATGGGAAGTGAATGAGAAAATCTTGGCTGTGGCAGCTGGTAGAGAGCGAGGACTGAAGTGTCCTTTTCCCAGAGCTTTCTACCCTACAGCCACACTTTGCCAGAGCAGATACTTTCATGTGATGGTTATTGTAAGTATATTTTGACAGGTTGTTTGGGTTTTTTTTCAGTGGTTATAATGACCTTGATAGCAGAGTCAATGTGTTCCTCCTTCTGTGACCAGGATTTCTGCTGCTTTGTGGCAAATGTATACACCACAGCCAGTAGCTAAAGTGTGTTTTTACTTTTTAAGAAAGTTAAATGTTGATATTTTACTAAACTATTAATATTACAACCCCTCAGAAGATAGCACTATTTTGTGAAAGCATTTTGCCTTTTGAACCTAGAAGAAAAACATTCAGATATTTAAAGCAACAGTTCTGCCTCATTTTCTCTTTGCCCAGTTGTAAATATTTTCCAGCACAAGGTTTGTGGAAGCCAGTATGAAATAACATTTTCTGGTTTCAGTGCATTGCAAGGTGAGCAGTCAGTACATCCAGCTGCTTATAGACAGAGTATGGAGAGAAAACCACAAAAAGAATCAAAGGTGACTGCTGGCTCAGATATGTACATGGGTATAAATAAAAAGAATTCTGTGACTAGTTTGTGCCCAATTTTAAATGGCTTGTTAAAGCTTTTGTAATTTGAGTTGCCCTCACAAGCGTTCGCAAAAAGAACATTTTATTCCAGCTATGTGTGAGAGCAACTGGAGCTTTGGATTTGGTGTCTGAGAAGGACTGGTTCGTGGTATAAGTTTCCAGCATCACTGAGTTTGGTGTCTGGATACTGGTAGCATAGACACCACGTAAAAAGTACATTCAGTTTTGCAACTGTTCTCTGGATTATTTTTTATTAATTCAACTAGCCCTAAACCCCTTAAAATATGAAATGATTTAAAAGGTCTTGTTCTGCTCTTCTCAAATACATTATCTGGACAGTGTTTTATCTTTGATCTGTTCTGTCAGTGTTCCAGTGAGTTGTACTCTTGGCTACAGGACTGTTTGTGTGAGGTGTTACGAGTCACTTGGCTTTTTTGAGACACAAAGGGTTTTGTTCTGAACAGCTAGAATTTTCCATTCGAAGTTTCTTGGTCACTAGGGTTTGCATCTTGGTTGAAAAGAAATGTGGTTTTTAGTTGAAAGTTGGTCTGTAAGCTGATTTCAGGAGGCAATTTGTCATACCTTTAACTGTAATTTGCAGACCATTAATGTACAGGGTTCATATTTTATAGTATAACCCTGGTGACACATCGTTGCAGAGCAGTGTCAGATTTCTCTTCCCTTAGTTCTTTTTGCTTTAGTAGCTACTCTTAAAATAGCTTATTTTTCATTTTTCTATCTAAAATTATCTCAATTCTGCATTGTATTCATCAAATCTTTCTTAAATATGAAGTTTCAAATAGATTGGTTTTGATCTGCTCAGGTTTAGAGAGGGGAACAGGCACTTAAGAGTGAAGATTAAGAAATTACAGCAAAAAGCCAGCATGAAGCAGCATTACCTCTCTTTCTAAATGAGAAATACTAGTGGTGGCTGATCTGGGAAAGCCATTGTCTCAGGTAACATATCACTCACATCAGTGCTCGCATTTGGAAACAGGCAATGAACCTGTGGCTGGGGAAACATCTGATAGGCTTAGTAGATGCAGTTGTCCTGTCTGGTCTGATTTGTCACTGTACCTGTCTACTCCTGTGGAAGGTGGGTTTATTCTGATAAGGACTGCAGGCTGGAGGAGATATGGGATGTGAACACTTGGTCTTCTTCCCAAAGAGTGGGGAACTTACGATGGAGGGGTATTCAACTGGGGGATGGTCTCTGTGTTTGATATCTGTAAATGCCGTGGTGGGTGGTCAGTGATGTTGCGTGATGGTGTTCCTGGAGAGCAGGAGGCTCCAGGGGGACCTTATTGCATCCTTTCAGTACTTAAAAGTGGCCTGTAAGAAAGATGGGGACAGAGGTAATGGTTTTCAACTAGAACAGGGAGAATCAGGTTAGACATGAGGAAGAAATCTTTTACACTGGGGGTGGTGAAACACTGGCCCAGGTTGCCCAGAGAGGTGGCAGATGCCCCATCCCTGGAGACTTTCCAGGCCAGGCTGAATGGGGCTCTGAGCAACCTGATCTAGTTGAAGATGTTTCTGCTTATTGCAGGGGGGCTGGACTAGATGACCTTTGTAGGTCCCAACCCAACTATTTCTTGACTCTGTGAAGGTGTAGATGTGCAAATCTTGGCAAGGTGAGCCGTGGTCCTGTCCCTTTTGCTAATTCAGCGAGACCACCCAAGACAGTCATCTCCTGGCACAGTGAATGGGACAGGTGTCCAAGGAAATGTGACAACTCAGACTTGGGTGGGCTTAATGCTGCAGTGCAACCAGCTCCTAGGCTGGGGCTCCAAAGACAAATGCTACGTATGTGGCAGGCAGGTGAAATTGCTGGTCTCAGTGGCAAGCAGTAGTAGTCAAATGTGCCAAATAAATGGAGAGCATTGCCGTATTCATGTAACCATGGTTTCTTTTTGTAGAACTACAGTTTTCAGGTCACTGGTTCACAACTGCAGGAACCAGCAGTTTTGGTGTCTCTGACACAATGACAATTCCTCCTTCCAGTGGAGCCACGACTAGTACTTGGTGCACCCTGTGCGTCCTGGAACTCTTTATGAAAAGAGGCAAGATAAATATAACTTTCGATGCTTTTGAAGTTGAATGTCTTGTCTAAAATCCAAGAACATCAGAGTGGTATTGGAACATTTGCTATGGAATACAAAGCTTTCTTTAAAAGGTGACGTGAAGTAAGATTGCAGAACATCTTGTGTACAGACTTACTGCTTTGTGAACTCCAGAGAATTACAGAATAAAAGCAAATTAGAAGATGCTACACAAGTTATCTGGAACACAAGACCTAAAGGATCAGATTATAGAGAAACGGGTGTGTTTGCTTCAGGGGTGAGGACAAGGCTTGAATATATTTTCTGTCCTGAGGGACTGTCCTTGTCCTGGAGCTCTTTATTAAGCTTTTTTAATAGCTTTTGAAAAATCCAGGTAACCAAAATTTCCAAGAATATTGTAGATCAGTCAGGTCATACCAGGCCTAACTTAGTGGATGAGGAATAATTGCCACTCCTGTAATATTTTCCAAATGATGCTGACTGCAGGGAAAGCTGACACTTTCCTTACTGGGGGATTTGTCCTAGGGCTGCTTGCTTTAATAGTAGGTATGGGAACAACAGCCTCCACACAATAGATGGTATATTTGTCCCCCTGGCTTTAAATTTGAGTCTATAAATTTGAGTTCTGCAGATGCTGAAGCCTGTGTAGGAAATGTCCCATTTATCTCTTTCTAATTCTTTTTGCAAAATTGCAGAAGGTGTTGATTTTGCTTCAAAACGTAACATTTTTTTACAGGTGCGGATTCACTCTACAGAAATAGTTTCAGCTTCAGTGATGAAAAGCTGAACTCTCCAAGTGTATCTGCTCCAAGCTTGCCATCTCCATCAGTAACTCCGTGTAAAGGTAAGCTTAATTTTAACTGCTGGCATTTCTTCCTAAATCTTGATTATACGGGGTTCTTTCTGTGAGCCAGGATTCACATGCATGCATTGACTTGTTTTTAAAATGACAACAAAACTAAGGATTACTGTTGAGCACACTACGGATGCAAGTATTATTGTATTGATCGCAAACAGCAGTAGCACACTGCATCCACGCTTCTTCACAGGTGACCCAGCAATTCTTTTGATTTTGAAACACCAAACTATAGTAGAGTCCTTTGGTTTATCATGAATTGTGATTCTCCTTACAGAATACTTCACTTCAGAATTAACTTATTACTTCTTACTGAAGCAACTAAGTAACTTAAGCGTTGCATCTGT
Source organism: Columba livia (assembly GCF_036013475.1). Taxonomy (NCBI): domain Eukaryota; kingdom Metazoa; phylum Chordata; class Aves; order Columbiformes; family Columbidae; genus Columba; species Columba livia. The sequence goes on along the minus strand of NC_088602.1, from coordinate 34,372,847 downwards.
ATACAGAAATATGTGGCCTGGATGCGGGGATGCAGTAGGTGGCTTACTTGAGGCTATATGCTGCCGTTCGAGTTAATGCAGTTACTCAGATCCCTATAGACCTTGCACTGATGGTACAACCCACATATTAGCAATTCCTTTCTCCTTTGTAGCTTTGCTGTTTCAAAGTGGCTTCTGTCTTGCAGCTGATCTAACTCCTCAGGGCGTTGTTTCATTCAGACTAATTTAGATTAACTCTGGAGTAGACGTATCAGTAAATGAACAGTTATACATATGTACTATATGGTGCTTTCATTACAATATCCCTGGAAGCATTCCAGGCCAGGCTGGACGGGACTCTGAGCAACATGATCTAGTTGAAGATGTCCCTGCTCATTGCAGAGGTTGGACTAGATGACCTATGAAGGTCCCTTCCAACCCAAACTGTTCTATGAACTAGTCTTCTCAGATGCGTGTTTAAGAGCTTTTCATGCTTTCACATCTTTTCCACAGTGACCAGCTGTCAAAAAAAAAAAGTTAAATGCTTTCTTTTTAATTAGGATGATACTAGGGATAAATAATGAGTAATAGTTACTAAGAAGTAGCAAAAAAGAGTTCAGTTAAACTGGTGTTAAATACTTGGAAAGGAATTGCACTGAAGGTCAAGATGCTCTTCCTCATGAGAAGATGAAAGGACAGAAATAGAGTTGGAATTGGCCTGGAATAGATCACAGAAATGCGATAAGGAAGCCACTTTTAGTAGAACTAGATTGAATGGAACCCGTGGTGTTGTCAGGAGTAGAAATTTAGGTGTGTTTAGATTAAAATTTTAATATATGGACCAAAATCAAAGGATCTGACATCCTTGTAAGCCAGTGATACCAACATGATTTAAGATTTGGATGACATGATTAGATTTGGGTAGGACTGGGAGCTAATTGGGTAGGGTTTGAATTGGGCCGTGAATGCAATATCTGAATACATGCAATGAAGAGGCCTTGCACAATAGCAAGGACATCTATTAGTTGACGTATAGCTTTTTTCACCTCTCCAACCTTTGCTTTTTAAATAAACTAAACAGAGGATTTCTTTACTGCTGTCAAATGGAAAGCTGTAAAACCTAGAATTTTAATTCAGTCTCCCCTGTTTTCTAAAAATGCATTTGGACATTGCAGCAACCCTTATTGAACTTTCCTGAAAATAATCCACAGCGTGTTTGATACCACTGAAAATTACTTGGGGGACTGTGTGGTTTCAATGTTTGTTTAGGCCAGAGAAATAGGTTCTGTCTAAGCAGTATTGACTGTCTCTTATTCTGCAGCAAAGCTTGGAGACACAAAAGAACTGGAAGACTTCATTGCTGATCTTGACAGGACACTAGCAAGTAAGTAGATTTTTATTAGTGGACTGTATCTCACTTGGTACTGTCAAAGAGTGATGAAACCCAGTGTATGGTGGGAGGGGAAAGGGAAAGGCAGCAGGATAGTTCTATATAACATGGATTTATTTTAGTTTGCTAGTTCTATGGATCGTTATGTGGATAAGAAGCTAAAATAGACTAAATTCTGGTCTTTGCCTGAATGTTCAGGGCATGCAGTTTGGCTAGTGTGACAAAGGCTGTACTGTGATGAACCTCTGTCCCCACCTCCGAGGCAGCTGCAGTTCACCCCTCCTTGATGGGGTATAGATCAAGTAAACATCACTTTCTTAAATACCCAAAAGTCAGCCAAAAAGTGGGGGGTGGTTTCTTCATTATAAAGCTAAGTAACGGGAGGAGTAACCATAGAGGAGGGAAACTTTTATATTCTAGACTTTATGAAAGAATGAAGGAGCAGATAACTGTACCTGTTGACTTAAATTAAATGTCAAAATCCTGTTTGTTCGTGTCTTTACCAGGAGTGGAATTTAGATCACTTTTTCTATCATTATTTAGAAATTTCATTGTCTAGTTACAGTAGTAGGTTTTCATGGTGATTTTTAAAATAAAACAACAAAACTGAAAAAGAGCTGTCCTGTTCCCAACCATATATTCTGCCTATTTCTGCTTCTTCCTGCACTTTTATGGACTAGGGATTTTTTGTATGGGATCAGACTGCAGAGCCCAAAGTGACAAATTGTAGGACTAGACCTAAATAGCAGCATGAACAAAACCCTGCCGGTAAACCATGAACTGAGAGTTTCTTGTGTTCAATAGGTATTTTCCCTTCCCTGTAACTCTTGAAGCCCTGGCCATCTGCCTTGGACTGAACTCAAGACAGCTGCCCTTATGAGCTTCCTACTTCCCTGTCGTCTGACTTGTATCTTAATCCCGGTTTCACTTCCCTTTCTTAAAATATATTTCTAGTTTCCTGACTTCTGTCATGGACACGTGGTTGAGCTAACTGTGTCTCTACCACTGAAACCTTGTTGACTGGTTGCTCTTCTGAAAAACTTCTCAGTTTGAAGATTTGTTTAGGATGACGAAACCCCCAAACTGCCAAATATTTACATTGCTGCATCTTGCACAACCATTGTGCAGCTCACTCTTAAGGGGCTGCCCATAGTCTATAGGTTTCATTGTCTTCTTGCAAGGCACATGGAAGGTGAGGCCAGGGATTGGCCACCTGCTGTAGTGTTTATTTATTGTGTGTTTTATTTTTTTCCTCTTAACTAAGCAAACCTCTAGTTATTTCAGCAGAGTCTCATTTATTCAGCATCACTTGTCTTACCAGTGGTACACTATCATATATGGAAATTCTGAGGAAAAAGTCCAACTTCCATTAGATATTGATCATTGCATTTTTAAGGAGTTGTATTTATATGCTTGAAGTTACACAGAACTTTGTACAGATGTCTTTTCAAGCTTAATGCACTTGTAGAACACTAGTCACTTTAAATTATTAGATGTTAACCTTTTGGCTCTTTTGTTAATTAAAAAAAGGTGTCGTTTTGACATATTGGGCAGTATAGCAAGCTGGGCATAGATAGGGTGTCTGGTATGTCGACAACATGCAATCTTATTTAATATAGAACTCAATGATCTTGTTTTATGTTTCCAGGTATGTGAAATGAATCTTTGGCGTTGTGCTTGCCTGCAAATGTCTTCTGAAGGATAAGTGACACCTGTCACTGAGAACTGCTGCCCTTGTCCGATAACTTTGCTACCCAAGATATTTACCCTCTGAACATAACCTTTGGAAACTCCTACAAGTATTTAACTGGCAACATCAGTCTTGTTACTTTGCAGCAGATGGAGTTATATAACTTAAGTGTTACAGCTGTATTTTGCTTTAAAATATAGCTTGAATTTTAATTTAAAGTTGCTTTTATGAAAATATATTTGTAATTTTATATAGTTGAGAACTTTTAATGCTTTTTCCATTATAATATATTTTTGTATGCAAATAAACCCTGAACTGGAATCCAGATGTCTGAAGGCTTCATATGAACATGTGAACTCTGAAACATAAATACAAATTAGGCTCTTATTGAAAACGTCAAACTTTAAAATATCTGGTAAGGGTGTATTTCCTGTTAGGCAAAATGTATTGTGCTGGCTTCATGTGGAACTTCATATTTTTCTTTTCAAATTGCTTAAATAAGAGTTTTGTACTATGTAAAATTAATACAATCAGGAAAATAATAAAATTGGTCAAACTGTTACTTCAGATTTGCTTTAATACACATGAAATAGCACTGACTTGGTCCAGATTTGAGCAATAACAGCTACTTCAAACCCTATGTAAAAGCTAGCTTTAAAATTACATTCCATTCTCCATGAAGTGCTAATTGGGAGGTCAGACATTCAGGCCCATGGGTTTAAAGGTATGGAGATCCTGTAGCACCAAGAAAATACTTCAGTGTCTGGATGTTTCTGATACCAGACCCTTGGGTCTGAAACAATCCACCACTCCAAAAAGACTTCCTGGCCATCGGTGTTTATGCTGAAAGAGTGGAAGGGGAATACGTATTTTTACAAGGATCCTGATTCTTTCCATATGCGTCAGGCGCTGCAGATGTCATGAGGTGAGCTCTGCCCCAGCTGCTGCAGGCATCGTGGAAGTCTGCTCTCTATTTACTAACGGGAACATCATGAGGATGATGCAAATCCATCTCCCTGCTTTATATTTCCTAAAAATTAACCAAAACATATGGGTCCTGTTAAACATCATATTTTTTTTTTCCCATTTTATTCATTGGTAAGAAAATGTAATTCTGAACTGGGTGCATTTTAATCAGTCTGAAACAACCTTGGGTTGATAGTGTGGGATTCTTCCTTCTTTCAGGCAGAAGAGCAATGTAGGATGGTGGAGTATTTTTCTGAGGAGGAAGAACTCCCTTCTGTGTTTCCTGCTGCAGATTCAATTGGTAAATTGTCCCTTAGAATAGAAATGAACTGATTTAGGAGGGTGAAGTTTCATGTTGCTGTAGGTTAACTATAAAATATGTGCAGCGAGGTGGGATGGTTCAAATTTGAGACAGTGATGTGCTTCTCCATGCTCTGGGACCTTCTCAGAAGCTCCTGCACAGCAGAAAACCCAGTTTAAGCACTGAGGTTGGCTTGTTTTGGCAAAGCCAGAGCACTATGGAAATTCAATGCTACTACATGATGAACACACAAGATGAAATCCTTTTGGTTTCCTCTGTGAAACAGACAAGCTTGTGCATTTCTTGTGGGAAACATTGTTAGCACAAGGCATGTTTTTTAAAGTTGCTTGAATAGCAGCAGGAGTTTTGGCTGGTTTTCTATGTTTTAACGCTCTTTGGTAGGGTGAATGATGGAGCGGTGGTGAATGGCGGATGTTACCATCCCAAAGGCAGAATGCCTTGATTAAACGTGTGTCAAAGAAGCCATGAGTTTCAGAGGAGGCTACCTCAAGCACTTGTGAGGTGGGGGGAGATGGACAGCTGTTTGCTCCTCCGTTCCTAAAGTCAGATTTTTTTAGGCACTGGATGTGAGTTTTCCACCTTTCCTCTGCACATTCAGTTGTCTCTTGATCCTGTTGAATGCTCTGAGCCTATAATCAGTGTTTGAAGTTGTGTCTCCCTGTATAGAGTGAAAGAAGACCTGTATCTAGTGGAGTGCCTGAAGGGTCAGTACTGGGACCAGTACTATTCATCAATGACTTGAATGAAGGAATGGAGTGCACTGTCAGCAAGTTTGCTGATGGCACCAAGCTGGGAGGAGTGTCTGACACACCAGAAGGCTGTGCTACCATCCAGAGGGACCTGGACAGGCTGGAGAGTTGGGTGGGGAAAAATGTAATGAAATATAACACGGGCAAGTGTAGAGTCTTGCATCTGGGCAGGAACAACCCGAGGTTCCAGTATAAGTTGGGGAAGGACCTGTTAGAGAGCAGTGTAGGGGAAAGGGATCTGGGGGTCCTGGTGGACAGCAGGATGACCATGAGCCAGCACTGTGCCCTTGTAGCCAGGAAGGCCAATGGCATCCTGGGGTGTATTAGAAGGGGGGTGGTTAGTAGGTCCAGGGAGGTTCTCCTTCCCCTCTACTCTGCCCTGGTGAGACCACATCTGGAATATTGTGTCCAGTTCTGGGCCCCTCAGTTCCAGAAGGACAGGGAACTGCTGGAGAGAGTCCAGTGCAGGGCAACAAAGATGATGGAGTGGAGCATCTCCCTTATGAGGAAAGGCTTAGAGACCTGGGTCTCTTTAGCTTGGAGAAGAGGAGGCTGAGGGGTGATCTCATTAATGTTTATAAATACGTAAAGGGTGTCATGAGGATGGAGCCAGGCTCTTCTCGGTGACAACCAATGATAAGACAAGGGGCAATGGGTACAAACTGGAACACAGGAGGTTCCACTTAAATATGAGAAGAAACTTCTTCTCAGTGAGGGTGCCAGAGCACTGGAACAGGCTGCCCAGGGAGGTTGTGGAGTCTCCTTCTCTGCAGACATTCAAAACCCACCTGGATGCCTTCTGTGTAACCTCATCTGGGTGTTCTGGCTCCAGCAGGGGGATTGGACTGGATGATCTTTTGAGGTCCCTTCCAATCTCTAACATTCTGTGATTCTGTGAAATCACCAAATTGATACAGTACTTTGCAATGGCAATACTTTGTCCTTACAGACACCCAAGTTTGAAGATTTTTCCGCATAAGCAATAGCTTAAAACAAGGCGTGTTCCTCATTTTGAGTAACGTTAGTTGAGGATGGAGTTGGGGATTAAGTCACCATCTGTTTGGGCTTTTTAATCTTATTTGTGCATGAACAGGTGGAGTCTTCTGCTTGCTTATACAACAGTTCTGAATATCATTGTCTGTAAAATCTGGGAGCATCTTCTGCAGAGCTGTTGACCTGAATTCCCTCCAGTTTGTTATGCTCAATTTTGAACATCTTGCTGTGTCAGAAGGAAGGCACTAATGTAGATTTCATTTCACTGGTTTATGCTTTTGTCATCTGATTACATATGGCCCTGAAAAATGCGCTGTTGAGGAAAGTTCCTGCGATGTTCTATCCCCAATGAGCATTGCTGGCAGCTGCACTGTTCTTATGGACCAGCCTGAGATTTTAATCCTTGTTCTGACCTCCCTCTCATGCCATGATGCTGAATTTGAATTCAGAAGAGAGTCTCAGCCCTGTCCTGCCAACACTGCACATCCAGAAATGGAAACGAGCAGCTTAGACTAAGCAGATGTATGGCCACAGCTTAACATGCGTAAGGCGAGGTGCAACAATTATTTGCACGTATGCACTTTACCTACTGCAAATTCAAGGTTAAATGGATTAGCTTAAACCTCCATCACTGAGGCCTGAGCTGATGTGTCTTATCTTGGGTTTGCTATTGACTGTGTGTGTTCTCGGCGCCGTCACCCAGGCTCAGCTGATATGGGGTAACTCATTAAGCTTAGTAAGGTGCTCATTTTTCTGAGCCCTTAATAAAAGAGGGAGAAGAACCAAAGGAGGGATTATTTTTTTTTCACGTTTGTCTGTAGCCACTATTGATGCACTGGCAGCCAGGTGAGTTTTGGGGAGGAAGGAAAACAATTGCGTTGGCAGTGATGGAACTTGGTTATAGGGAAGGGCTCAACCCCTGCCAGCTTCTGCAGCCTGTTGTCCCAGTGCCTTCCCCCTCCTTCATTACTGATGTTTGCTCTGCAGGACATGCTGGGCATGGAACTGATTTTCAGCAGGGTTGCCTAGTGCAATAGGTCAGAGAGGGGAGGAAATACCGTGCTCAGAGCTTCACACATTCATTTCAGCCTTGGTTTCGGTAAGGGATGCTTGCCAAGAGAAAACGCATGCAGAGCGCTTCTGCCTGCTGGGAAACATTCATGACTACAAACACAGGTTTTTGTGGTTCATATCATTACTTGTTGCTTTTAGATCATTGTCCAGCTGCTTCACACCCTGCATGAAGTGAAAAGAATTCATCAGTGGGAAAGTTCCACCCAGCGTGGGTCTCTGTAGAGGAGCTCGGGTAGAGGTCATCTCAGATGGCATTCAGCTTAGATGGACCCTGTTGACCATCTGATCTGAGAGGTACTTTTACCACACTGGAGCCCATCATAAATGAGATTTCATTTATCTGAAAGTGCCTAGATACGCTAGACTGGCATCTGCTAGACTATTGGAAAGAAACTTCCAACACTCTGATGTTTGGAAGCAAAGCAAGTACCATAAAGCCAATATGATGGTAGCAGCTCTTGAACTAAAACCAACTCTGCATGCTTACAGCATGAACTCCATATTCTCAATGGGGAAAACTCCTGTTTTCTACGTTACTTTCTACATTACCGACCTCATTGCAGCCTGGCTAACAGCCCTAGCTATCTAAATAACTTCACAATAATGTAAGATGATCCTGGCTGCTGTATCTCATCAGCTTAGAGTTGTAAACCAGATCTTTTCAAGGTCCTTTTCTTACAGATTCAAAGCTATCAGTTAAGTGCTGTTGATTGGCTTGTGGAATTAAAACAGGCCAGTGAATGCAAAGGAATGCTAATGCTTTGCTTGCTTTTGCTCTTTCACATCTGTCTTTTGGAAACCAAATTATTAATCAGTTCAGCTTTTAAAACTCTAGACTAGAGGCCTGTGCCCCTGCCCTCACAAAGAATCAGAGCTCACTGACTTCTCTGGGAGGCTTGGGGATGCCTAAAGAGGCATGGAAGTGAGTTTGTTTCAAAAAGATGGACCCAATTTGAAATCACTGTATCTCTGCAACCACAAGCTATCAACTGTCGTCTCGATGTTGTCCATACAGCAGGTGGAGGGAACGTAAAAGCTTTATGAAAAGGTTACTAAAACTTGATAACTCCTTCAATGGCCATTAAAAGGAGAAGAGGGAGGTTGAATCACCCCCTAATGTTGTTCCTTTGCTACAGCAAATACAGTAAAAGACTACAGATGAGCAGGCTTTTCACCCAGGCTTCTTGATCAATTGCCTAAAGAAAAGTGTTTGTGTCGAAATAAATCTGTGTATGACTGGTTGATATGGCTGGTGTACCAGGATGTCTGGAGGCTTTTTTTTTTAAGTATTCTAGGCTGACAGTGGCCATCTTGGCTGCAAATAATTTCTATGTTAGTTAATGGCTGAGGACTGAATGGATGCCACTGAAATCCGTGGCAAAATTTGCAGGAGGGCTGGGGTTTAACTGTGTCAGTATATGGCTGGGCTGATGGCTCCATCAGTGCTCCAGAAAGTCTTACAAACTGTGAGAGGGGTCAGCTTTCTCATGCAACACAGATAGCAGTTTCTGGACACTATTTAAAACATCTCAGGAGACCGTTAGCTTAATATCTAGGTTGAACTTAAGTGGGTGATCATGTTATCCCATGCTTTTTCTCCATTTCTCTGGAGAAATGGCTTGACTCCACTGGGCCATTCATAACAGTGGATGGGGCTTGTCGCTGCTCTCCAATGGGTCTTGGCAGCAGGGTTGCTCTAAGATTTTATGCCCACAAACAGTTCTCACTTCCAAGCTGTGATTTCAGTGGGCCCTTGCACAGTGTTTAGCTCTGATCTTGTCACTCTGTCTTCATAGACTGGTTCTGTGTGTAGTTTGATAGCTTTATGCTCTTGGAAAACTGATATATGAGCAGTAGCTTTATGTTTGTTTATGTGTAGAGTTGATGACATGAAACAAAATGCATGTTTTCCTTAGAGGCCAAACAGAACAGCTCAGCTCTCAGTCTCCAAAGAGCATCCCAGACAATTTATGTTGTTGACAGCTGGTACGACATGCTGCTGAGACAACAGTAGTTACTACACATTAGCAGCTTCACATCGGCTGTCTCAAAGCTCTTTGGCATGCTCTAATACTATGCTAAAGCACAAGACAGATTCCTCTAGTGTGTGGCAACCCTAATTTAGAGGGAAAGGGTGGAAGTTTGGCACTCCCCCGATGGCCTGACCTGAAGCCGGTGGTGTCAATGGTCTGCAGCCTGTGTTAGTGCTGACTGTAGGGTTAGGGTCTCTTGCTTGCAGCACTTCTGCAGCTTTAAATAATCTCGTAAGAAATGCCTTGCCACAGCAAGTGTCCTTGGCATTCCTGAGTCCTCATTAAACAAAATTAAGAGAAGCAGTTCGGTGTTATTTTTTTCTGAGCTTGCTACTCAGTAACTGCAGCCCATTGATTGCAGAGGGAAACTGCAGAGTTTCCAGAAACTTGCCCAAAAAATATGTGTCCTTGCTTGGTGTTTTCAGTGATACATTTCATCAGGGACCATGTGGTACTTCACACCTTCACCAACCATGCAAGGTGCCTCTTAACACAAAATCCTTCCCATGAGCCCTTCTCTTCCCTCTACTTTCTTTTGTACCTTCTAGTGCCCCCTTCTCAAAGTGGCCCAGAAGATGAGCATTGCATCCTGCCCGACAGCCAGTCCCTCTGCAGAAATGCAGGATGAAAGGAGAGAGGCACAGCCAGAAGTCGCAGGCTTCTTTTCCTCCTTCACTCCCTTTCGTGGCTTGACGTTCACATGGTCTTCTGTGGGAAAGTGCTGCGACATGACCCCCTTTCCTGTAGCCTTGGAGGTAAAAAGCAGACAGAGCCAGAGCCAAGCTAATGAGAACCCGCTCATCTCTCCAGGATTTTAAATCTCCTGTATCCTCGCTGACCATGTCCCCCTGAAAGGTTCAGCCATAGGAAAAGTTGCAGGAGTAAAGAGTTGCAGGGCAACGAAGATGATTAAGGAAGTGGAGCATTACCCTTATGAGGAAAGGCTGAGGGAGCTGGGTCTCTTTAGTTTGGAGGAGACTGAGGGGTGACCTTATTAATGTTTATAAATATATAAAGGTTGAGTGTCATGAGGATGGAGCCAGGCTCTTCTCGGTGGCAAACAATGACAGGACAAGGGGTAATGGGATCAAGCTCGAACACAAGAGGTTCCACTTAAATTTGAGAAAAAACTTCTCAGTGAGGGTGCCAGAGCACTGGAACAGGCTGCCCAGGGAGGTTGTGGAGTCTCCTTCTCTGGAGACATTCAAAACCCGCCTGGACATGTTCCTGTGCGACCCCACCTAGGCGTTCCTGCTCCAGCAGGGGGATTGGACTAGATGATCTTTTGAGGTCCCTTCCAATCCCAAACATACTGTGGTACTGTGAAATATTGTGCATATGTAACAAAACTTTAGACCCTTGTTTCTCGGAGCGTGGCCTTCCCCAGCATCATTGGTGCCTTGCTGTGTAACGAGGGATGGTGGGTCCCTCCTCACATCCCTCCTCGGTGGCCAAAGGGGGCTGTGGGGTGGCCCTGCTCCTGCCCCTGCCGCCTTGCACTCGCCCTGGCTGCGCTACAGCAGCAGCGAGCTCCGAAAAACAATAAAATAAGAAAGGGGCTTTATGTGTAAGGGTTTTCTGAAATCCGATTTCACACTTTCTATCCTGGCTCACAGAGTTTTCTGTTTCCCCTGTCTGTTTTGTGGGGCATTTTAACTGCAGGATTTTTAATTAATGTTCTTTTATGCTGGTGAGAAAAGGTTTAGTTTTACACTTGGCTCTTGTATTAGGGGGAGGAAATGTTGGCATGTCCAGTTGTGAATGCGTTGTTTAATGAATGAAAATCTAAGGTTTTACCATCACAGAACTTCAGCTACAGAAAGAAACATCCAGAGACCACTCCAACTTATTAATATTTTTAAGTTTATGTGTAAATTAAACTATATTTGCTGGTGATTTACCCATGATCAACAAAGAGAATCCCATCAGCTTCACCAAACCCAGATTTTAGGTTTCTAGGTAGCAGAATTTGGTAGTTGGCCTGAAAAATATTATTTTGGTGAGGCATAACCCTCGCTTAATAACATAAATGTAGTTATGCTGAGTCCTCTATGACTCCTCTATGACTCTACGATTCCTTTATAACTCTATGACTCCTCTATGAAGTGGCCATGGTCATCAAGTCATCTCTGGTGTCCAGTGTCCATCCTGGAAGTTCACCTGCTTTCTAAAGCAGCGTGTCCATGTAGGAAGCATGCATGGCTTCTTGGCAGCTTTTCTGATTTCCCAAGCACCTGCATCAGAATTAATGAGAGCAAAACTGGCTGCAAAGAGTCCTTGTGATGAGCTCTCTTCAGCAAGGGGTGCAGTGGCATGTCCCATCCTCTCAGCCACCTCCTTGCACTGCTTGCTGAGTTTAACCTCACACGTGAAACATGTTTATGCACCTCAGGGAAGTAATGTTTTTGCTTTGCGTTAGTCTAAAAACACCAGCTTCTCACAGAGCTGCTGGGAGCCATTGGTCACACTTCTTGTTGGTTTTCACAGGTTGAAGTACCATCTCCATTTTGTTTAATAATCATCAAATCCCCTCATATGCTGGTTGAATATTCTCCTATATGTTTATTTCTAATGTACACTGGTGGGTATAAGCTGATCCATATGTACCCTGAATTCTATCATTTTACATTGTATTTCTTTCAGTGCTGGTATCATTTTGGTACCATTTTAGCCTGCTGCATGTCAGTTTAAACATCAGTCACAGGTGCTTTCAAACTCACCTCTTGCTGTAGCTTTTCTGTATTGCCTGGTCCTCCTGGTATCTGCAGTCTGAGGGCTCTGCTGGTGCTGGCAAACTCCTAAGGATGTTCTTGCATCGTTTCTCACCGTGTGGTGCTTGGTGTGGGCAGCAGACATGCTGCGCTGCCTTGGGGGACTCCGAGGTCTTAGATCTGTTCTGCCATGGAGGTTTTTTCTGCCGTTGCCATGTCCACAAGGCCAGAGTCCCCATGGTCCCACACAGGCAGGTGTCTGGGTGGCTTCTTTGGCTCAAGGAGGCTTTCCAGCTCTTGACAAATGTTAATTGTGGGTCTTTGAGAAATGCTGGCCCGTGTTGTTCTTTTTCAGTTGCATTCCAAATCTGACCTGCAAGCTGGCTTCTGAGGAGGCATTCCTTCAGCTCCAGCAAAGACCAGCTTCAGCTGATGACCAGTGTTGCTAGAAGAGGATGAGACCAAGAAATTCTATTTAAATATCCCAACACCCTCAGATATTTTGCTTCCACAGGAGTGAAGCTGGACCCATCTTACTAGAATAAGTAACTTCTGAAAAAAAAAAAAAGAGCCAGTTCTGGGAAAAAGTCATTGTTGGCAGTAATAACGCTACCTTCACAGTATCACAGTATCACAGTATGTTTGGGATTGGAAGGGACCTCAAAAGATCATCTAGTCCAGTCCCCCTGCTGGAGTAGGAACACCTAGGTGAGGTCGCACAGGAACATGTCCAGGCGGGTTTTGAATGTCTCCAGAGAAGGAGACTCCACAACCTCCCTGGGCAGCCTGTTCCTGGCACCTCTGGCACCCTCACTGAGAAGAAGTTTCTTCTCAAATTCAAGCGGAACCTCTTGTGTTCCAGCTTGATCCCTTGCTACCTTCTCTCTGTTTTCTGGGGTGAAGCGTCACAGAATTACAGAATGTCAGGGATTGGAAGGGACCTCAAAAGATCATCCAGCCCAATCCCCCTGCCAGAGCAGGAACACCCAGATGAGGTTACATAGGAAGGTGTCCAAGCATCAAACCACCTGTATTCAGCATCTGCGTTTAGCAGCACATTTCGGTTCTACTTTGCCCTTGGGTGAAATGCCTTGCTAGATCACTATAAAATCACATTTCCCCACAGATCTCAGAGCAGATATCTCGTGCTAAAATGCTGTCACCCCTCCAGCCTGAAGAGGAACATCAAAACATCACCCATGGTTCAGAGTGGGAATGGGACTGTGATGATCCGGTGCAGAGTGCCAGTGTGTGGGGGTGTAGGAACTGATTTTGTAAACTCTCATGGTACACAAATAAATCCACACACAAAAATATCCAGAAGAATAGTGTGATAGGGAAGAACCCCTACTTTTCTCCCCAGATCATTAAAGTCTCCTGTTGTGAGACATAGTCACCCTAAATGCGCACATGAAAACAGCCAAATTTTACCCTTATTGGGGCTTTTTGTTTTCCTTACCCCTTAGGAAAGAAAAAATTATCCCGCAGTATCAGCATCTCATTTTGCATCTTTGGGAGGATTTTCTCCCACACAGATTTCTACAATTAAGAGCATTAAACCCAAGTTATTGGAATTTGCTGTCTGTTGGGTTTTTTTTATTTTTATTTTCTTTGTGATTAAATGACTCGACTTCAGAGGATGCGGCCTGGATGTATGGGCTGCTTTGTTTATTCCTATCGGGAATGAGGATGGCGGGGAAGGGAACATGCACCAAAATAGTGAGCAATCTCAACTGGAAAACATTTAAATATTTAAAATGTCAGATCTGTTTTAGTATTTCTTTAATATGACGCATCCACAATGGCTCACATTTAATTTCTGGGGTTTATGGGTTTGTATTCAAGACTAGAACAAGCTTTTCTTCCAGTGATGGCTGGGCCATCTGCTGCTTTTCCTTACTCCTCATGGCTGGGTAGCTAAATAAGAAGGAGTCATTCAGCTAACCTCAGCATCTGCCAATTGTTCTTTCTCAGTGACCTTCCCAAAAAAAATGACTACTTTCTGACTAAAAATAAATTTTACATTACCAAGCCAAAAAGGCAGACTTCCCTATGCATTTTGAATATCATCTTTGTTTTGCAATGTCTCTTGGTTTCCATGTAATGAAAGCTTGACATTAAAAAAAAGGTGTTTTAAATTGGTTCAGAGTATTGGCTAATACTCAAAATACAATAGGACAGTTGAGTTTCTGTGCTATCTTGTGACACGCCGTCATTAGCACCTCATGAAATGGAGGTGAGGGAGAATAAAAACACTCAAACACTTCTGGAAACCTTCCTCAGCTACTTTTTTTATGCAGGAATTTTCACTTTCAAAGTGCCTCAATTTCAAACTGTTTCATAATAACCATGCATATAGCTTTCGACAGAAAATTTTCAGGCAGCGTTTATTGCTCAGACTTCTCTCTTTCCGCCCAGGGGTGAGCAGTTGGTGCGGCTATGACAACATCCAAAATGGGAAACAGACTCCGAATTGATCTAGTTCCTCAAGGAAAGCCTTTCCTTTTGGAGTTTGGCATGCATATATATATATGCATATACATATAAAAGTTTGGCCTGAAATATGACAGTGATGGTCCCCAATATGAGAGTTCCACAGCAGACGTGAAGCTGAAGAAGCAGGAAAAGAGCAAGTGGGATTTTGAGGGTGCTGGGCTGTGATGGTTTGATTTCTCAGCTTCTGCCATACAACAGAATTTGGTGAAGAGCTTCCAGAGCCAGAACTACATGAGCCAGGGTGTCTTTGCATGTAGTACCATGCTCACAGACTGGAAACTGGGCTCCCAAAAGCCTAATTCCCGCTTTATATCCATATGTAAAAACACATTTGCAATATGTGTCTGTTAAATCACCGATATCATTACAGATGGTTTCGTCTACGGTTTATGGACCATTTCCCAAAGCCAAGCCAGTTCCATTGTATCTTTTGCTTCTTGTAATAAATACTTTCAGGATTAATATTAATTTGTCCTGGCTTTCATGAGAGCCAAATGGCAAGATGACAGACCTGTCAGCCTTGCAAATGTGGACTTTTTATCAAGAAGGAACACCACTATGTGGTAGTAAACTGGCAGTGCTGAAGGGAGGATGCAAAGCAAACCAAACTCTCCCAGTTTTGCTCAGAGAAGGGCTCAGCCTCTCATTTTGCCTATTCTTTGGCTTTTCTCCAGCTCCTGTGTTGTTGAACTCTTATTTTCCCCATAATCAGGCTGATATCATAGGGGTTTGCTTGGAAACTGATGCCCTCAGCTCATCTCAGTGCCAGAATTACAACAGCCTCTTGTTCCTAATAGAAAAAAGATGTAAAATCTCCAGACGGCCCCAGTTCACGTGGTGTTTGATTTGCTAAGCCTATATGCAGAGCGCAGTTTGATACCTCCATCTTATTTCATGAAACTGGAGAAGGAGGGGAAAAAAAAGAAAAAAAACAAGAAAGTACATGTTTATATGATATGTGTGTGGATACATGTTCATCCTGTCAGTGTTTCTCTGCTCCTGTTTGCAATCCCCACAAGAACTTTGCGTCTGATGCCCAGGTGATCCCACCCCCCTTTGGAGCTGCGCAAACAACAGCCCCCAGGATGCTTGGTTATCCCCAAAGGGACCAAAGATGCCTTTGCTTTGGAACATTACAGCTATCTGCTGCTGTGTCAAGCTCCCCACAGATTCAGACTAGCACCACTAATGGCTTCTAAGCTTTGCCAAAGTTGTCGGGTGTCCAGCCCTCTTGAGGGTTAACTTCTCAGTTTAAAAGAAGTTTGACCCCAAAATCTACCCGGTGATGTAAACCATCCCTCCTCCTCTAGCAATATATAAAGGGAGGTTCAGGAAATGGTTGGAATTGTAGAATGAGAACCCAGTAAAACCCTCATGCCCTCTGGTGTGGGTGCTCTCATATGGTACCCTCAAAGTAGGGCTGTCAGAAATGAGTCCTGAATCACATTCAGATGAGCTGGATAGATGGATTATTGTGTTGCTAATACTGGCACTCATCCAGAAGGAAGAAAGCAATGTGTCTTGCCCCTTCTACTGTATTTAGTTCCTGGCCAAAGTTTTGGGAAAAACAAACTGCTTTTAACAGAAACTTGCCCAAACAACACCAAATATTGGAACAGAGCTATTGCTATATGGCAAGATGGAGTCTACCTGGCTTGTTGGCTTGCTCCTTCAGAAACCAAGATGCAATCCAAGCTGCGAACAACTCGTAGTATGACGTTCCTGTCTGATGCAATTTGAAGCAGCCGATGTAGGAATGTGCACCAGAGAGCCAGCTCCATAAAAATCAAGACCTGCTTTAGTGCTGGATTATGTGTAAGCCACAGACATTTCAGCTTTTAAAGCCTTGGCTTCAGACCATTTTTTCCTCTTTTGCTCACAAATTGCTTTAACCAGAGCTGAGAAAGCTGCTAACTCTGTACTGTGAAACCTCAGTGACCCAGATGAGAAGCTGATGTGACTTAGTGCCAACATCATGCTTGAAGTTGCTCGCTGTTGCGTAGTGATGTTAAAAGACCCTGACCTCCCACACTTGACCCCACATGAAGGTCTCTCCTGCCAGTCCAAATCTGCAAGCCAAATCAACCCAAGTCCCTAGCAATTTCAGGGAAATTATGGTGGTTTGAAATAATAGGCTTCACATGGGTACTTTTCCTGACCAAATAAGCTTGAGTGGAGGGTTTCTACATGCACACAGGTATTCTCCCTCTATAAACCATACAGAAACAGTCCCTCCCATTTATGGTTTTTTTTTTTTGTAAGTCTGCAACCTTGACAGCTACAAGATGCTTCAGTGAAAGGAAATGGAGAGTTCTGAGATGTGCATGGGGTGGAATCCTGCCTTTCCTTGGGGATGCTCAAGTTCCCCAATACCTGGGGCTTTTCGGCTTTTCTGCAGTCACAGTGGAAAGGAGCAGTGGGTGGACATCTGCACATCTCTCCTTGCCTCCACCCTGATGTGACGGGTGTCTCTAAGGAGTGTCTGCCCTCCCCGGGGGACACCCCTTGCAGGTGCTGAGATACCCCCTGGATCCATTAGGAGGCAGAGCAAAAGGGTCTATCTTCACATGTGTCAAAATAAGGGACAGAAAAGTAGTGTTTATTTATGCAGTATAAATAGTAGTGCTTTTCTGGCTTTCTTGGGAGATGGTCTCTTTCCACTCTCTCCCCCTTCACCTGTCTTGTCCTCTCCTGCCTCCTGTGCTCCCCCCTCGCACCTCCCTGGTGAATTATTCTCACTAAGAGGAATTGGGGCTGGCCGGTTCTCCTGTGGCCAGTGGGTTCAGCCTTGGCAGCCGCACACCAGCTGGGGTGGTGCACTTTGGGTGTCCTCCAGGCCCCTGACTCACTGCAGGAGGGTCATGGGGGGTGACCATATCTCTCTTGGGGAGCTGAGCCGCTCCAGTTTGAACTCCAAGACCCTTTCCAACTCTTCCTCATCTGCTTTTGAGTTTAAGGATTCGGAGAGGAGGAAGGGCTTTCTGAAAGGGACTAGGGCTGCAGATGGACACCATCACGCCCCAGCATGGTGCTTGACACCCGCTATGCTTGGGAAAGGCTGTGTGAACGTTTTTCTTTGCCTGGTCAGCCATGTAGTGATGTTTTGGTATGACTCAAGGGTGACTGACTTTGCTTGAAATAAAGGCTCCTTGCAAGCAAGCATCCCTCTTCCAGAAGGAGGTGACTCATTGGAGATGTACCTCCTCCCTTTTAGGCTGCAGCCCTCAGCTGTGATTCCCTTTGGAGCCTTTTTTGGATTTATTTCACCCCAAAACACACACTGAGTTTGAGAAGCAGATTTTGACATGCCAGGCCAAATTCTGCTCCCGTGCACCGTGTATGGGCCAAGCTGCTTCTTGGTCCATTGCAGGCCGTAACCAGCTTCTCCATTTTGGATTGAGTTCAGATGTCACAGGAGGGTTAAAAGGCACTGTCTTGAGCATTTACTCTGATTTTCTGTGCTTAACATACATCCTAGGATTTCCTCCAGTATTTCTGCTCCAAGCCCATAGTCTGTGGCTGGTCGAGGACATAGGTTTGCAGCCAAGATCTGAGGTGGAGGCCTGTCTCTGTGACTGAATATTGGCAGCAGCTGAGCGTAAAAGTTCTTGGCCACATGGAAAGGCTCCCAAGGCTTTTAAATTACTGACCGCATTGCTGCTCTCACTGACAAAAACTTCGGTTTCTGCAAGATGTGGATGCCAAAACCAGGCAGTGGGAGAAGTGGGACAAGGAGCCACAGCAGAGCAATGGGCTGGTTTTAGAGACCCAGGACCTTTCTGGAGAAAAGTGCTGACCCAGGCTGAGCACCTAAACCCAACCCCATTTCTGAACAAATCTCTACTCTCCAGTGAAGCGCCTTTCTCATCACTGTCCTCTAAGGATCCCTTCTGAGGTGTCCACTGTCACACAAAGGCAAAGGTTCCCTTGATGATCAAAGACACCCCGTGACAACTGGTCTTTTAAAAGTTAATAATTGTAATGCAGAAGTTTTTATGAAAAAAATTGAAACTAGTGCTTAAAAGATACTGTTTCACTCCCATGAGTGAAACCTGTGACAGAAAAATCAGTACTTGTAGCCATTTTTTTTTCCTTGCAAAAGAGTGGAGATTTAGCAGTAAATTACAGCCAGGGAACTGGTATCTTCTGACCCTGGACATAGGTATCGTTGCTTGGCTGGGCATCCTTCTAGTTCACTGTTACCAACATTAATGATGCCCAGGGAGATAAATTTCTGTGATGGAAATGTAAGTTTTAGCTTCAGATTGACTTTGTTTGCAAATAGCAGCCACAGAATAACAGCATTTTTGTCTTAGAGGTTCACAAGCCACAAGGCTTGGGTTTGGAAAAAAAACATGTTAAATTATTGTGTAGCACGTTTTACTGTCTTTTTGCCTCACAGTGAACTGGTGCATCCATCAAGGAGATAGCTGCAGCGTGCAAGAGTGTGAATAAAGGAGACTGAAAATAATCTATCTGATGCTTTATGTAGTCCACTGAGAAAGGAGAGCACTCTTGGGCAGAACAGCTTCACCTGGACTGAGATGTTTGGGTCGAACTGTTTCCTTAGGAAGCTCAGGGAAGCTCTGGAAAACAGCAAGAACAATTTATCTCACTCCTGAAATGCAGCATCCCCTTGACTTCCCAAAGTGGGAAGTGGGTCCTCAGGGTTGCAGTGGAAAGATGAGGTGGCTTCGTATACCACCCTAAATCTGGTGTAACTGGGCTGCAGCCCAAGTGGTGGTGACCCTCTCTCCACCACCATGTGTCCCCTCTCAGCCCTTGGGTAGAAGCTGGTGACAAACCATGCACATGATGACCCCAGCCTGTGCTTGCTTTGGTGGGTTAGTTTTATGTTGACTAATCCAACATGCCCAGCAGCCCTGTGGTGACTTTGCAAAGGAAATGGTAGTCACCTGGGTAGTCACCTGGGTGGTCAGCTGGGGCTGGAGCTGGGGCTATCTCTGGGGAGGAGTGAGACCAATCCTCACTCCTCACTTCTTCTCACTTGCCAGGGATGTGCAGGGGCACCAGATCAGTGTCAGATGAGCACAGGGCCGTAGCAGAAGTTTTGTTTGTTTTTTTTTTTTTTAATAACCCCATCTGAAACTATGGTGAGTTAAGTTCTAATCCTACTACAAACCATTTCAATGACAGATGTTTAAACATCTGAAGTTGGTTTTAAATGAAGAAAAACCCCAGGAGAAGCAGCAGTTACTGACTGTGATTTTACAGCCTGAAACCCAAGTGAGCTTGGGCACAGGAGAGCATTTTCACAGGGGAAAAGAAATGTCCCTTTCGTTTCAGGCAACGTTGTGACTTCATGTGAAGATTTGTCCTCATCTGGGAAACAAATCGAGGCATGGAAGAAGATGAAAAGCTCAATTTCTTCTCTCTCTGTCCATGTTGGAGGGGGGGAGGTGTGTGGCTGAGCTCTGTCACTGCTGAAGCACTAAAAGCCAAGCAAATGGCAGGAGATTGGTTCCACTCGTTGCTCCATCGTTTGCGTATGTGACTTAGATTTGAATACACCAATTTCAATACTGTCAGAAAAAAATTCTGTGGCATAGTTACTGCAGCTGCTTGTGTTCTTGTACTTAGCTAATGCTTGAAACAAAATGTGTTCTGACAGAGGTTGGGAAATACCTGGGGTGGTGGGATGGAGGATCCCTGGTGGTCCTTGGCCCCGGGCTGAGGGTGGTTATCAACCCCTGTTTGCTGGTCAAGCTGTGGTGCTTCTCCTTGTTCCTGTCTGAGGGGCTGGAGTCTGGCAAGGGATGGAGTGGCTTGTCATGTTCTGCTTCCAGTGAGCCCTCGGTCCGGAGCTGTCCCTGATCCAAGTTGGGCCACAGAGAACCCCAGATCAGAATTTGTGGCTGTTGCATTGATGTGATGGGGCAGCACTGGTGGGACAAGACTAAGTTACATATCCTGCTCTGGAAGGATTTCTGGCCACATGGAGAATCCTGCAGGAGGAGGAAAACATCACAAATTACGCTGCTAAGAGTACATGGAGGGGACTCTAGCTGGTCATCTCCACTGTACTGCATACAGGTGATCTACACCAGTAACTTATGTTGTTACCCCTGTTCCTGCACACTTGTGTGACTTAAAGTAATTACACCTTCTCCAATTGTCTCTTTCTGCACAGTTAGTCTGATACATTAATTTATTACCTTGCTGCCTTTGCTGAGCTTTTTGTGCTGAGTATATCCTCCCATTTTTGTCTTCTGACACTCAGTCTGCGAGGAGTCCCTGAATAACATGCTCACCTTGGACACCAGATGCTTGTTCTTTTACACCAAGATCCCAAATTACCTCTGGTGAAAGCTGATATTGTCTTAAGTTCACTGAGTCCAATATAAATTATGCCCTGGCCTTGGAAACATGAAGTTGCCAGTAGACTTGGCCTCAAGATTTCCTCCCTTCCCATTTGTGACCAGAAGGCCAGAAATACTCCAGCACCTTCTCCAGCCCCTGCTGTCGCCAGCTGCCTTGGACTTTAAGAGGGAAAAAGCTCTCCAGACCTTCCAAAAAGCCCAGCTGTGAAATGCCCCAGATGGATCCAATTTGTACTGATTTTGCCAGACTTTTGAAAGACTTAGAAACTGGTGGTCCAAGGCTTGCCCCTCAGTGGTAACAAGACTCATGCAGGTAGGAGTCTTCGAGGACATGCCCAACTAAACAGGAGCAAATGTACTGTGTTGGATAATATGAAATCTGGAGAGAATTTTAGAAGGATATTAAAATAATTAATAATGACAAAGTGGCTAAAAATAATTGCCAGGGGAATAGCTCCCAATCCTGCCACTGAAGTGCTGTTTGGTAAGAAAGGTCAAATGGCAAACCACTGAGGACACACGTACTTAGCCAAAAATCATGTTATCTTTCAGGACGGCATCTCTGATTCACTCAGGTCAAACAGTCATGTATGTTTTTGTCTGCCTTTCCTAGATGTGAACATTTTAGGAAGCTAAAGCTATGACAAGTATTCAAAACACATCAATGAGACTCCGAACTGTCTCAAAGCTGATATCAGAGAAGACATCAGAAATTGTTATTGTTTTCTTTGCCTTATGGTATTTTAATCCTTTGCTTGACTTGTGTCATATTTTTAAAACTTTCCCTGCAACCAGAAGAGCTGGAAACTTCACTTATAAAGACGGGAAAATTTTCACCTAATGAAGTCTCCAAACAGACTTCCATGATCTCTGACTAAAAAGAGAGAGCTCCAAAATCAATAAGCTGAAGCTCAGAAGAGTAAAAAAAAAAAAGTGTTTTTTTTCAGTTATGATCAGGGTTAAGCATGGTTGCTACGGCTTTGCCTGGTGCTCCATGTGCCACTGTCTTTGTTGTCATGTAGATGTTCACTGCCTAGACAGGTTTCTTTCTAAAGTGCTGGTAAGTCAGGTAGGAATTTCTCAATTTGCTCTCTTCTAGCCTGAGATTAAAGGAACTGGTCAGTAAGCCATACTGGACTTCAGATAAGCTCTTTGATTTCATCTTATGCCTCTTGAGTAGATTTTGTGGCAGAAATACAGGGCAACAATGAGCAATGGCAGCTATATAGGTCCATGGTGAGCAATTACAGTCATGCAGGTATTTCCAGCTTTTTTTTGTAGCCCTGTTGTAGGTCTTTCACAGCATTATGAGGCAATTCTCACCTTCCTTCCCCTTAAATATTCCCCAATGATGAGACTTCAGTTTTGGCCTCCTATGCTTTAGATTAGATATTAGGAAGAAATTCTTCACCATGAGGATGGTGAGATATTAGAACAGGCTGCCCAGAGAAGCTGTAGATGACCCATCCTTGGACATGTTCAAGGCCAGGTTGGATGGGGCTTTGAGCAACCTGCTCTAGTGGAAGGTGTCCCTGCCCATGGCAGGATGGTTGGAATGAAATGATCTTTAAGGTCCCTTCCAGCTCAAATAATTTTATGATTGTAATTCTGTGCTGCAAAACACATGCAACCCCCTTCTTGCATTCACCGCAAATACAAACCGGTGTCCCTTACAAGGTTCCCAGAAGGTCAGGAGCTGCACTGTCATCTCACACAAGGCCTCAGGTAAACTCAGCGAATAAGGGCAAGACACACCTTTGTTTTGCAACGATTTTGTCCAAAACAAAGGGCCACAAACATGCCATTTTCCATCTTTTGTATTATACCATAGTGTATGCAGGGACTGGTGGTTTCAGAGATGGTGTCGTACAAGCCATACATCATACAGCCATAAACAAATTCTCTGTGCACAGCAGAACAAGTATGGCCAGAATTATGGGTAAGAGGAGCTGTGGTGAGCTGGAACAACGCAAGAATGCAACAGCTCTGCTGGTCTTGTCTTGGGAAATCCTTGACCCTGGCTGTCAATGAGGCTTCTCAGCTCTTTCTGAGCCTGGAAATGAGTCCTGCCCTGTGCTTTCCTTCCCAACACAACTATTGCCCTCGGGGTAGTGCTTTGCCAGATGTGAGGCACTTGTTGACCTGCAAAGGTGGAGCCTGAAAAAGCTCTTTGGTGGGAAGGAGATCTGTGTTGGGGAAAGTGAAAGAATAGTCCACTGATAAAAGACTAGGTGGCAAAATTATTTTTTTCTGTTTTTTACAGGCGGGAGCAGCTGACAAGTCCATCCCGTCTGTGCTTCTTTTGTGTGGCATAACAAAATTAGAAAGTTGTTTTTCAGTGAACATGAAATTGCTGAAGAATAGAAACTGAAGTGCCATAAATAGCACTGGGCTTTTTGAAGCCACAAAGAGAAGGCTGTTCCGCTGGCAGATGCCAGGCCTGGGAACACGGGTTTTCTTTGTTTAGATGCCGTTATGCAGCAGCTGGTGTACTTGGGGCACGACTTCCAGATTTGTTCGTGCTGTTAACTTGGGATGAAGAGGAAATGGCAAGGGGGTCAGGAGGGATCCAAGTCCTTCAACCCACCTGATTCAACAAGGCAATGGTCTTCTAAGGAGACACATGGTAGGGTAAAGAATAGGTCCACAACTAAAACTGGGAAGGGGCAAATAAGTAGCGCCCTCTAAAGAGTATTGTGTTTCTCTATTGTCTCAGGAGGGATATAGAACAAAGCAGTTCTTTCTCTTAGGAGGTATGGCACGGTCTTCAACATCCTTGTCACAGTTGCCAGTGGGTTTTGCATGTTTTAGAGCCCTGTTTGAGCTGATTGGCTCAAAATGCAGCTGAGAAAACAACAGACACGGATGGAATTGGTGCTGAGCCCAGCTGAAACCCCTCTCTGGTTATACCCCAACACCAGGAAGAGCAAATAATGGGTGACTTTGGCTGGATGCAACTCCCCAAAGGTGTCCCCTAATAAAAGGTGGTTTAACTGAGCACAAACACACATGAGACATGTGTAGAAGCCCAGTATGTTCCATCTGGTGCAAATCCATGTCTTTGGGGAATAAAGACCCTGTCCTACATCTGTGTCTGCTTTCTGGATGGATGACGTCTTGGCTTGAAACCTGGAGCTGCTTTCTCCCACCAGCTGTCCATGGCTGTGCCTTGGCTTCACGCAGCCCCTGCTTGGCTTTTGGCGTTCAAAACGAGGATAGTCATTAAAACCCACTGACCTTCAAAAGAGCCCCAAACTAAACCCTAACAATGGTTTTATTAAAGATTAAGGTCCTGGCTCTGGAGGATTTTGTCTTGTGTACCATATGCCAGATAACGGCACAAGAGATGCTTGTAAATGGGAACTTTATTAAACTTTAATAAAGGACTCACAGGAGCAAGGGCTGCACCTTTCAGCCTCATCACGGGAGAACCACTGCAATAAAACTCAGTTTTTAAACTGAGCAGGTTTAAACGCTGTCAGTGTTTTTGTTACACGGGTACGCACGGAAATGTTCTCTTAACTAATGAACACATGGTGAAGTTGTTAATTGGTTTCAGGTACCTGTGAGCCTCTGTGCATTGCACTGATTAATGGCTTGCTTAGTTTTTGTCTATGAATGGTGTAGGAATTAATGCCCCATGGACCCAAGCTTGAGGATGGACAACCACAACGCAAGAGGGTTAGATGCAGTTTCTCCAAGAAACAGTAGCCAAGATCTGGGGGAAAAACCTGCCAAAATCATCAGCTGAAGTAAGTAACTCAAGAAGGAGTCAGGCAGATTTCCAGAGCTGCAGGGTATGAGGTAAAGCCAATAACAGGATTTTTGGTTTTAAGATAATGAGAGATTGGTTAGTGATTGGGATTTCCTGGACTCATGTGGCTCAGGAAATGCTAGAAACACGGATGAGGATGGCTGGCCTGGGGGAAATGGGAACAGGGGCTGTTCTGTGCCCACCACCAGCCTCCCCTGCCCCAGTGCCTGGCAAGGGGGTCTGCACCATGCCGGTGGTGCCCCAGCCAAGGGATGGGTGAGCCCCTCTGTTTGGCCTGGCCCACCTGCCTGTTTGGCAGCCATGGGGCAAAGGCTGGTGTTCTGCAACCAAAGGAGGATGGGGTTACCTCCAAGGCAGGGGGGTCTTTGGGATATTTTTGTTATATTCTCTGTTTTTCCAGTTATTTGGACAAAGGAGCTGGTTCTTTCCAGGGACAAAACTCACAAAACCCAGCTGGTGACCACAAGAGCACAACAGTGTCTGCTTGCAAATTTTAACTTCTGGGGTTTTAATGCCAAACTGTCCTTGCATTTAAAGGAGCTATGGAGAAATTTTTTATTTTAAGGGTTTTCTGAGAGAGTTGTGCCAAAAAGATGGAGGAATGCATAAAAATGAACTGGCCTCTGACTGTGGGGTCTACATCTTGGCAGACCCAGAAACAGTTTAGTATATGCTGGCATCCTGCTGAATAGCCAGCAGGACCTTGGATGATGGATTAGTCATCTTACTGAGCTTCTTATTTGTCTGTGTCCTCAAGTTCCTCCTGCTTTTCTGCACACTGGGGGCTGGAGCTGACCCTCTCAGATCTGACGCAGAGGGCTGCCATCCTGCTGCCCTTTTGTGCCTGGTGGCTCCTGAGTGATGGGAGCCAACACATTTGCCATGCACAGCATGAGAGAAAAGATATCCTCTGAAAATCCTCTGATTGATCTCTCCTTGTTCTTTATTTTTAACATGCATGAGGTACACAGAGAATGAAGTATCAGAGCCCATCAGCCTAAATGAAGAGAATCATCTTCAGGTGGGCATGCAAGACGGAGCTGGACGTTTGCTAAAGCACATTGTTACAATTAGATTGTGCCAAAACTGGCACATAGGTAGCATCACATACCATTGTGCAAGGGTTAATGTGGTGGCAGGATGACTCTTTGCTTTAGGTTTTCTCCATAAGCAAAATAAGTCGTAATAAAATAACTAGATTTCCAGAAAAATAAGGTTAAGCTACACTGCCAGCTGCTTCTTCACAGATACCGCAGCATCTGAATTGTAAATAAATAATGTTCGAACCCCAACTATATGTAATGGAATCAGTTAATCTTGTGCTTACGGGTAAATTTTCTCTGTCTTTGCCTCCATGAGGAGTTTCCTTCATCTTGGCACCTTTCAGTTCTAACCAAAGCTCCATGACTGATGCAAAGACATTGGGAGTTTCAGTTACTAGAAAGGGATATTCAAATACTCAAATATTTGTATTCAATAACCCTCATTAAATGAAAACTGTCTTAATCACAGGTTTGTTGCAAGAATCTTAATTCCTACCTTGTCGTAATGTAATCCTATACCATAACCCTTTAATGCCCTCTGAGAAAGCCCCTGATTGTTTAATTTTCCCCCACCCTTCCCTGCATGAGACATGCCTGCCTTACAGGGGCTTGGGAGCCTACTGGCATACCCTCCCCACTGTAGACATGCCTGGCTGATTAGCATCCACAAGAAAATATCCCAAATAACAAGGTCAGAAACAACAAATTCTCCCCACTTGCAGTGATCCTACTCAGGCAGGAGATAAAAAACAGGAGGAAATGGTATATGGTGTGAGCTGTACCCTAAAGCAGAGGAGGACAAGTTAGTGGCTACATCACTAGTCAGGGGTGCGGGTTGTTCAGCACATGGGCTGGGTGGAAAGCTGGCGGGAACGAAGTGGAGATTCATGCCTGGAGACCAGTCCCTTACAGTGTTGGTCCAGTTCCATCCAGAACTCTGGAGGCTAAAAAAATCTCACAGAATCACAGAATATCAGGGATTGGAAGGGACCTCAAAAGATCATCCAGTCCAATCCCCCTGCCAGAGCAGGAACACCCAGATGAGGTTACACAGGAAGGGGTCCAGGTGGGTTTTGAATGTCTCCAGAGAAGGAGACTCCACAAGCCCCCTGGGCAGCCTGTTCCAGTGCTCTGGCACCCTCACTGAGAAGAAGTTTCTTCTCATGTTTAAGTGGAACCTTTTGTGTTCCAGTCTGTACCCATTGCCCCTTGTCCTATCACTGGTTGCCACCGAGAAGAGCCTGGCTCCATCCTTGTGACACTCACCCTTTATATATCTGTAAACATTAATGAGGTCACCCCTCAGTCTCCTCCAAGCTAAAGAGACCCAGCTCCCTCAGCCTTTCCTCATAAGGGAGATGCTCCACTCCCCTAATTATCTTTGTTGCCCTGCGCTGGACTCTCTCCAGCAGTTCCCTGTCCTTCTGGCACTGAGGGGCCCAGAACTGGACACAATATTCCAGGCAAAGGACATTTACCTACTTTGAGTGTGAAACTTCAGCAATTCAAACCGGGGGGCGACTTTTTATTTATTTATTATTTTTAAAATCCATAAGATGTTGTATTCCTGTTTTGAGGAAAAATTGCTAAACTTTGACATTCCCTGCCTTGCCAGACCGAGTTTCTCACATTCACACACATGCTGTTCCTAGACGAAATCATCCAGAGAAACAATGTGCCTTTTGTTAAGAGCAGCCGGTTGGGTTAAATAATGCTGCTTTCAGACTTCTCCACGGTAATGGAAAAAGCTTCGTGACCTTTCAGTTTGCTGTCTGCCTTCATCTGAAGTTAGGCCGGGCTTTGCAGGCTGTCAGACAGGACGTCCCGGGCCCTCTGAGGAGGTGTGTTTGGTTTCTGGAGGATGCAGGGAGCAGGTTTCAGCCGAAAGCTCAGGGACACGCTGCCCTGCAAAGCCCTCGGCCTTGAGGAGTGAAGGGGCTGGGGAAGAGCTCCTGGGTGGGGTGCAGAGACGCCAAGTCTGGAGTCCGACACCTACTCAGAGCCTCTCTCCGAGCCACTTGGGAGGATTAAACAGAGACAGAAAAGAGCTCTTTTAGGGTCTTTTCTGTCTCAGGCTGTGCCTTGGCACACTTATTCTAGAGCACTTGCTTTGTTTGCCTCAGCTTGGCCTTTGGATCATTTCCCACCTCTTTCTAACCAGCCCTCTCACACCTATTTCGGTTCTCATTTATTTTAGCAAAATGAGATCTGCTCTCCTGCTTTCCCTCTCCCCCCTTCATCGATTTTGATGGTGATGGTGGAGGGAAGGATCTTTTGACTTTTCTGCTTCATTTTATATTTTTTTTTCCACTCTGCAAATCACATTAGTGAGGCAATGTACTTTAGATGAGGCTGCACACCAGCACTACAGAAGTAGGAAGCTACTAAAAACCACACACTGACCACAATGTCTGTAATGGATTTTATCACAGGTGTGCTGTGTAGAGTATGCAAGTAGTTTCTCAAAAGGCTCACGTGGCAGTTCGTTACAAGGGTCATGCTTAGGCATTAATGCAATGACTTGCTCTAGCTGCTTACTGTAAGTTATTGCCTTGCTTTAGCAAATCACTTGTAAAGTCTTTTAGTCAGGCTGTCCTGATGGCGTGGAGAAAGGAATGGAGGTCTTATTTATGGGGCTCCCGCATACTAGTGACTGGATTTCACTTGTCTATAAAGTAACTGTTCACCTGTCAATCCTGAGCCACCTCAGATGGTGCACTACAGAGAAAAGATAATTTTTACAAAAGGTTAATAGGTTTTGACCTGCTGTCGACAAGTTAAAGCGCCAGAATCTTTGCTTTGTAAATCACTGAGCTGCATTTATAGAAATGTTTGACTTATATTTTTTGATCCCAAGTATTGAATTAATGACATAAGATACTAATTTTAAATGATATCTTGACCTTTGGTAGTATCTAGCTCTTTTCTACCTGAACTATTTATCTATTCATTTGTATATGGATAAAAATTCATAGTTGACCTCATAACTAAAAAGCAGAGGAGAAAGGACTCTCCGTTAATTAATTGCATTATAAAACTTATTGAGGAATTTGGAGCTATAATACAACGTGGTAAAAACCTAAATAAAAGGATTGGTACTTCTCAGAATCCAGTGCACAAGCAGCATTAATGCCGGCCCATGTCTGCCCACGCTTGCTGCGCTTAATGCTGTGGCGTGGGTTTTGTGCTCTGTTAATCCAGCTCTTGTGTATATTAAGCTCTTCTGCCTCCAACCTATCCTGCCTACAAGAGACCAGATCCTATAGAAGTCCCTTGGTCTGTTGGGATTATTGCAGCAGAGGGCTGACTGGGGGAGATGGTGTCGATCTGGAAACTATAGTCAGTGACCTTACAGATGTTGAACCAATCCAAGCCGAAATGCAGATGTTGGTACAGATGGCATGGAGCATGACTTAAGTCACGACGACAGCAAAACTATCTGGGACACCATTCCTCGTATTGCTCTCCTGTAGAACACATTTTCCTAACCAAGTAATGCTAATTTTTGGACTTCTTCCAAACCACTGTCTGCATGTAATATTGTTGTCTTGCTCAGAGATCCTGGCCAGAGAACTTAACATAAATACTCATTCAATGATTTGAACTGAAAAGACTTCTGCTAAGAATGGATTTTGTATCAAGTCCTGGTAAAAAAAGGACTTCTGTTGTATTCATGAGATATATCTAGTTCACACGTGCTCAGTGAATGTTTCCCCCCCTCAGCAAGAAGTCCCAGGGACTAAAATTTTGGCTCGTGCAAGAAGGCACTAACTTATATGCAATTAAAAAGGGAAAAAGCCCGTGAAATTAGTATTCAGGGAGCATAAACATTTTCCTCCAGTCCCCATGCCACTGTTTGTCTGATGATGTTAACAAGCCTCAATTCGACCTGAACACGTGCCTGGGGTAGGGAAGGAGTTTCTTTTTCGCCTGTTACTGATGAGGTTACTTAAGCACAGAGCTGAAGGGCTGAAGCCATTGAGACCATAATGGTTCTGTTGCAGTGCTGCCTTTAGAAGCAGAGATCTGTTTTCAAGCCTACTGATCCACCTGAGGATGGTTTTGTGTTGCGTGGTCCCCGCAGCGGGTCTTGGCCACGATACAGCAGCATCTCACCCCTCTTCTAGGAGCTGAACGTGCCTCCTCTGCCGAGCCACTCCTGGCTTTGGGATGTGGTTTTTATTGTGGGCAATTTCATTGCTGTGGCCATGCCTGGTAGATCTTTCCAGCCCTGCTCCTTCATCTGCCTGTTCCCACCTCTCTCCTGATCATGTTTGCATTGGTGCTCAAGACAAGCCAATTCAGGAAGCTGAGCAGATTGAAAATGAGGAATTTGCCCTTTTACCCCCCTTCCTACTCTCTTCCCTCATGGTTATTTTGGAACTGGGGGAGCTTTGGTGCCAGATTTCACCCAGCTGGTAGGATCTGTGGCCTTGGGCAACCAGGGGCAGGTTCCAGTTTCCAGCCCTCCCTGGCTTTGCACAGCTCAGCCTGTCCAAAGCAAAACTGTATGTCATGGCTGGGGAATCCAGGGTCAAAACCTAATTGATTTTTATTTTTTTAAAAAATATTGCCATCTATCAGTATACTTACTGCAATTAGTTTTTTAGTTTTTTCTTGAATAGGATCATGCTACCAGTGCAGTGTGGATGACAGAGAATTTTTCTGCATGCAGTCATGCCAGATGTTCTGACTGATGACGCTGTGAGTAATGGTTAAGGATATATGCATTTTTTTAAAATAGATTTTTATGCGCTTATTTATCCTCTCAAAAGTTGGAGAACAGATAGTAATGAAAAAGAAGTTATTCAAATTTTATAATGCTGTCCTCATCTTTGAAAACACGCCACCATACCTTCATCCTGAAGAATGCTGACTCTCTTCCTCAAATCTTCTCGCATACACGTATTTCCCAGAAAATATAGTTGACTTTAAAACATTTTATTCAGTGAAAGTGCTGTTTGTCACAACAATCTCAAGAGTGCCTCTGAATTAGGCAATTTGTTACCTGTTTGTTTTGATGACACTGTGAACTGCAGCTATTTTTTAACCTGTTTGAATCACAGAACCATCCAACTCCTGTCCCTGCACAGGACAACCCCACAGTTCACACCATGTGTCTGAGGGTGTTGTCCAGTCTCCTCTTGAACACTCTCGGGCTTGGGGCCGTGACACCTCCCTGGGGAGCCTGTTCCAGTGTCCACCAACCTTTGGGTGAAGAACCTTTTCCTCATGTCCAACCTGAACCTCCCCTGGCACATCTTCCTGCCATTCCCTTGGGTCCTGTCATTGGTCACTAAAGAGAAATACCAATAACCTTTTAATGGCTGTAATACCAGTGGCATTTAAAGCACCAAATAAACCTTGAACCTTTTCTAATCTAGAGGTTCTGCATGATATTTCTATTTTCAAATCAGCTTTCTGTATTAGATACATGGTCGGGAATTGTATTTTTATTTCCAAATAAATATCTTGCACATTCTCATTTTTATAAGAATGTTATTTATTAATAAACATGATAATGTGCAATAGCCAACAGAGCACAACTGCTTGTTTTGTTAATTGTCCAAATTAGTTTAATACTTGTTTTGTAGTAATTAAAAAAAAGGAATCTTAAGGGAATAAATAAAAACCCCTAATACTCTTGCACCTCTTACCTGTACTCTCAACTAGGCATGAGCATTCTTCTTTTGGTTTGGTTTTGCACATATAATATATTATTTAAATCTCCTGTTGCATGCTTGTTTGCTCAAATATCACATCAGTGTATTTGACCAGAGATTAGGATCTTCAGTTTTAATTTTATCAGGCTAATGGATATGCTCTAGCATGACATTCGCAATCATGTTTGACACCTAGAGTTGGTAAAGAAAAAAAGACTGATAGAGTTGAAGATTCTGAGTCTCTCCAAACTCCCCTTGCAAGTCACATTAACCCATCGCTCCTACACGTAGTCGCGTGGAACTGCTTCTGTCTCTACACGCTGAATGTGCTTTGCTCTGATTGAAACCACATCTGCCTGGGCTTTCTCTATGTCTCTTTTTGCACTTCAGTTAAATAATAACCTTAAGTGACTGTGTACTCTCACTGACGGGGTAGTGAGTATGAACACTTATATTTATAAACAGAAGTAGTCCAAAATCTGCATAATAAGAGGTGGTTAAAATTGGTACCGCTGATGTGACTAACGCTATTAAAGCACTAGCGACAGGTCAGGACCCGCTCCAACCAGCAGCTCTATTCATTCATCCAAACAGGGTCTTTTCATAAAAAGCGATGAGTGAGAAAATGCCTTAATAACCTGTGAGAAGAGATGAAAAATACCTTAACACGCTTTCAGAGGGCACGAGTGACACACAACGCTGGTGCATGCATTGCAATGAGAGCAGTCACTGGTGCCGCTGTTAGCTCAACAAAGCCACGCTACTCTTCAGCATCTCACTAATTAAAAATAAATGCAGATTAAGGAGCTCTGCAAGTCCCAGGGACATGAAAGAAGAGCCTGTACTGAATTTCTGAGCAGTGAATTAACACTGACAGTCCTTGTGAGACAGGGAAAAGCACAGCTGCTGCTCCACTTTCCCTGGGGTGGCAATGGGCATTAAAGCAGGTGAGAGATGCACGGCCTGGGGAAAATGTAGCCCTGAATTGTTACGATTTAGAGAGACGTTGTCGGGTCAAATCTGCTCTGCAAAGCAATACCCAACCTCCCTCCCTTCTGTACTGAAAAAGAAGTTTCTTTAATTTCTTCTCCCTTTCTCTCAAAATCTACCAGGAATTGCTTCCACCCTGGCCATGGCCATATCCTGCAGGCCCACGAAAGATGAATTAAACAGAACAGACATCTCCTGAAACAAAGAATAAAACAAAACACTACAGAAAGGTAACGTTAAATAGCATGACATGCTATACAATTTACAGCGATAATCAAACAAAAGGTTTAAAATTTGATTTACCTTAGAGTTTCCCTTAAATGACACTTAGAGATAACAGTACCGTACTGCATGTAAATCCAAGGTGAGAAAGTTTATCTACTCAAGTGATCTAGAAAGTGCACAGCACATTTGCTGACTAACTGTAACAAAATGCTTCTTTTTTGAAGGACTGCTGGAAAAGTAGAAGTACTGAAGGAATTTCCATGTAAAAACACATTTACTAACAGACATTAATACACCGATTCTTTATTGCATTTAGTATTTCGTTATATGCTTACAGGACCAAGATATTTATATTTTGAAGCGTACATCCCCTTGGTAGCTCTGTCTGTGTGTATGTGCGTGTAACATGCATTTGTCCCAGCCATGGGTAAACTCCTCAACCTTCTCCTCCCAATTCCCTTCTCTCCAAACAGGAATTGCATCTTCAACCTCTTTGTTTTCACATATATAGTTAATCATAACAATACCAACAACCCTTTGAAAAACGTCTTCCGTCCTCTCTAGCCATAAAGAGCTTCAAAGCTGGCCAGCCCTCGAAACACATCCTAAATATGGAACATTTTTGATGCTCTGGTAAAGATTTTTGCTGCAGGACTGATGGAGTAGAGAACGACCACTAGAAACTGGACCTGTTAAAACAGTGATGGTTGTATTTAATAGGACTGAATTAAATTGCCTCCTCTCCTCCAAATATACTGTTCACAGTGTGGTTTGAGCAACTGAGGGATTAAGAGAAATATTAGCAGTGAAGTATTGCAGTTCCTCCTTCAGATTTGCATAAGTAATCTCCCTTGACTTTTTTCTATTCAGTAACACTTAAATTAGTATCAGCAGAGTATCAGTGATGATGTGCAACCCTCATTCCAGATTAATTCAATTATACATTCAATTCATCAAGTATTCCAGTGTTCCTGAAGCCCTAGAAGATATCTATTCTCCAGTAAATAAAGAGGAATTACCACCTCATGGGACAAGCTGAACACCAGGTGACTGAATTATAATATAAGTCTTTATAACTACCCTGGATATTAAATATACCCCAACACAGATTTCTTGCTAAAATAAAAATAGACTTTTTTTTTTCTTCTTCGTTTATAAAATAGAACTTATTTTGTCATGCCTAGATCTCTCCTCCAGTTTCATCTTCAAAAGACCCAAGCAAAACATATAATGAAGGAGCTCTGGCAAAGTATTAGTAACTTTTTGGTCTCCCGACTGAAAAGGCACCTCCAGGTACTGAGGCCATCCTGGTGACCCTGGGCAACAGCACAGCAGGACAGCACCATCCGTCATGCAAAGGAGACAGGGCAGTAGCCCCTCCTTGGAAACACTGTTGGGTCCTTAAGACCGTTTTGACCTTTTCCCCTTACATTTCACAGGCAGAACTGAAAGAATCTATTTTTGTTTTGTTTTCCTTCTTAAGAGCCACTTTCTCTAGATCTGACAACTCTGAGCACTGTGCCTGATCAGATAGTGAATGTTTACACGCGACGGTCAGTGTTTCCAAACTGCTCCATTGTTCCCAGCATCCAGCGGTGAAGCCCCGATGCTCGTCAGGACAAGAAAGCAGCAGCAGAGGAAGGAAGGGTTTCCTGCCCAACCAGAGCAGTTCTGTTTAAATCAGAGATGGAGTTAACTACACATTCAAATATATGCACGCAAAACCCTGGAACAGCTTGCCTGGCTCTGCCTTGCATAATAGTATCAAACCTCAGTGAACCGTGTTTAACAGAACAGGGTGAGATGACACCGCAGTGCTGGCAACACGGCAGGCAGAGGAAGGAGCACAAACTGTCCTTTATTTATTTGTCCCTCTGGAAAAAAAAAACATTTGCTCTGTTGCCATCCTGCGATTTACCTCTGCCCCACTGCAATTCTTCGAATACGCTAAGTTGGTTGAAGAGATTTTGGGTGAAATTTTACAGCTCGGCTGTTGTGCAGATTTGGGTTGCTTTGCTGATTAGAGTACTGTATGTATTTTATTAATAACTGTGTTTATCCTCAGCTTTAGGGTTCGTCTCTCCAGCGGGAGCGGGTTTCTTCTTTGAATTCACGCAGCAGGACATCAGTGATGCTTAGGCACTTGACAACATGGTAGATGTGAAGATCTGCTGCAAAATCTGAGGGATCTCTTTGGTATCCATGGCAATAAAAGAACGACCTGCTGGTAGCGTCCTCTGCAGCCTAAGGAGGAGAATGAGGGACAAGGCACAATTACCATTTCAAATTATCTTCCCTACCGCAAACCAGGGTTCCTTAAGAATGGATGTTTTTCCTTTTGAATACCTTGCCAACCCATGTCATTCACGCCGCTGTCACCACGCAATTAAAGGCTTGGGAAAGAAACAGTGGGAGGAAGCGCTGAGAGCAGCAAAGTCACAGAGGTCCTTTCAGCGAGACAATCAAGCCTGTTTCTAGAGATTTCTATTCACGTCCTCTTCCTGACGTGCAAAATCTCTGCTTTGATTACGGTACCAGTGACACCACAAGGTATTACAGCAACTTGTTTCTGAGGGCAGCTAGAGATTTACTCTGGAAATGAAGATATTTACTTATTCTGAATAGATTACCATGAATCCACAGCTCTTTCAGTTCAACACCTCCAAGTGATTCTAAATGTGCTCTTTGTATTTCCTCTTTGAGATCGCAGAAGATTAGATGGAAAGGTATTTTTCTGCCAGTATTAGCCTGACACATTTTTATTCACAGCTTAACCCCCCCCCTTAAAAAAGCTAAACCAGATGCACATTACAAACCCCATCTCCCTCATGTCCAGACAGCAGCCTTGGCATTTTTTTTTTCACAGCTTTTTAAAGGAGTTTATGCATCACACCATTTCTCCAATGCTAAGTTAAGTCTCACTTTTAAAGTGAGTTTCTAAAAAAGCTGCAACAGAGAATTCCCTTCTCCTTCCCCCACAGCAGTTACAGGAAAGCTTTGTCTGATTCTGCACTTCCACGTACATAGAAATGCATTTCAGTGACAGCATTGTGTGCATTTTCCATACCCAGTGAACTAGGCAATTATAAGATCTCGTCTTACACAGCAGGATACGGTCAATGCCTTTTTTTTTTTTTTATTCCTAGCAGAAGTAAAAGGACCTTCTGTAATTATAATCTTTTGAACGAATTCTTTTTTCATGCATAACACACATCTGATGTACAGACCTGCAAGACACGACTAACGCTGGCTGTGCAGCTGTATCTTTCAACCCTTTTCTGATTAAAACTAAGTAGCAAGAACCAGTTCCCTTTGGGCCTTCTCTCATTCTGCTCTAGTAGAAGACTCAAACAGAAGCAGAAAAGGCACTGTTGATATTTGTGGCTAATACCAGCGTTTTACTGCATGTGCTGGTCCTTGGTGGATATGGAACATTACCTGGGATAGAATTTCCTTATTGTTCCCTGTGCCCAAACAATTTGAAGTAAAGTTACGTAGTGGCACTAAAAATAGGCATATTGGCTCAGACTCTCCAAAGAAATTAGTTGTCTAATGCAAGGGAAGTATCTGAGTCAAAGGTTTGGCAGTTTTAAAGACTATTAAACTCCAGTTTCTCTTGCTTTAATCTCTTTTCTTAGGCCCACACGCATTCAAACCCCACAGTGGACAACGGCAAAGGCACCATATCTCCATCATGATTGCACAGTGATACTATATACGGGGATGGTGCACAACCTCCCACGGGAGGACGGCTTTAGGTGCTCCCTTTGGATGCTCAGAATGCTCTGAACTAGCTGGTCATAACTGCAAGGACCCATGTACCAGTCTCCTTCCTGACACAAGCCCAAGCTACTGCTTCTTGGTAGTACATAAAAAAAAACAGAATGATGGATGAAAACACGAGCTGACAGTGTGCACTTGCAGCCCAGAAAGCCAACTGTGTCCTGGGCTGCATCAAAAGGAGTGTGACCAGCAGGTGGAGGGAGGTGATTCTGCTCCTCTGCTCTGCGCTGGTGAGACCCCACCTGGAGTCCTGTGCCCAGCTCTGCCGTTCTCAGCACAGGAAAAACATGGACCTGTTGGAGAGGGGCCAGAGGAGGGACATGAAAATGGTCAGAGGGCTGGAACAGCTCTGCTGTGAGGACAGACTGAGAGAGTCGGGGTTGTTCAGCCTGGAGAGAAGGCTCTGGGGAGACCTTGTGGCCTTTCAATACATAAGGGGGCTTATAAGAAGGACAGAGTGACTTCTTCCCAGAGCCTGTAGTGACAGGACAAGGGACAATGATTTTAAACTGAAAAGGGTAGGTTTAGATTGGACATAAGGAAGAATTTTTTTATGACAAGGGTGGTGAAGACACTGGCACAGGTTGCCCAGAGAAACTGCAGATACCCCATCCCTTGAAGTGTTCAAGGTCAGGCTGGATGGGGATCCGATAAATGTGAACTAGTGACAGGTGACCCTGTCCATGGCAGGGTTCCAACCCAAATCATTACATGATTTTAGGATTCTATGATAAAAACCTTAGTGCAGACCACCAGCATGGGCAACTATGCCTAACTTCACTGCAATAAAAGCACAGTTTAGATTTATGATTACTGGAAACAGAGAAAGTTATATTAGGGATAAAACAAATACACTTACCTATCTGCCTGGTCTCCTAAGGATCCTATAAATATGGCAAAAGCATTGACTTGAGCATTGGTAGTCAAGACCTGGGCAAACCTTGATGGCTGAATCCCGTATCGCTCGAGATTTGCGTCACTCAAGACGATAACAAAATACTCGTCAGCCTCTTCCTTAGCGATTTCACGAATGGCGTGCTCCGTCCCTTCCAAGGTATGGTCTCCACTCATGCAGAACTGGGCGTGGGCATGCATGGTCTGTGTGCACAGCATAACCAAGTGGAAAGATGTAAGATGACTTTATGAATAAACATTCACTTCAACTGGCACAAGGGGAGTGAATATTGAGTTATGCTACATTAGGGGATGCTTCAGAAATGTAGACAGTGCTCTAGCTACTACAGAAGATGCAGCTTTATGTACAAAATACGTCATATTTTAAGTCAAGCATCAGTTCTTAAAAACATCATGGGTCAAACAAACAAAATCCACACATGGACAGAATTAGATTAGACCTTAAGGAAGGTAAAATACTTTGATCAGCTGCAGTTTGAGTGGCCACATTCTTGTCTGTTTAAGGAAGAGAACAGTGCTTTGTTTCCTAATACTGTGACCAGCTCCTGGCTGTTTATAATTTGCACTAGACTTCCAAACCCTAGTAAGGTCATAGTTACTATCAAATATCTGACTCCTGACAGTGGCAGCAAGGTTTAAAACTGTTGAAACATTTTGTTGGAGCTTTTATGAAATAAATGTACTGTTTTCATTGATGAAGCTGTCTCCTGTGCAGAAGGCAAGGAATTTTAGACATTAGAAAATCCTATCCTTCTAACCCAAGTAACTGCTGATCTCTCAGTAACGTTTTTTGAAGGAAGCTCAAACACACAGTTCTAATGTATCAATCTGCCAGCCAGGTAAATCCTAAAATATACTCAACTTTTCTTCATCCTACTGCAGTATAATCTTGGTGAATATACTCACTTTGCAATTGTGATTTAACACATTTTCAGTCTAGCACTGACATATCTTCCCACTGCTACTGTGACACATAACTTCTTGAAGGTACCAAGCTTACCCCTCTACAGTTTAAATTGGTCACTTATGCACTAATAATATCACCACATGATTAGGTAGAGCTATCTATATCACTGTATAATGCTTGGAACTTCCTACATGCTTTGACAGCTAGTCAAAATGACACATTTGTGACACAGCAGTCCAGAAAAAGGCATATATTTTGGCAGAATTTGTTTTCTGATGTGTTTCTGGAAGGCTCTGTTTCAATTTTACGCAAATACACTGATTTGGCTTTCGTGTCTTTCTTTCATTTTACTCTTGCTGTGTTTTGCATTCTGTGACCCATCTACAATTTTATCTTTGCAGTCATAAAATCCTTCATTATCCAGCATCACTTATCAGTAGGATTTACCTTAAGAATCTCTAATCTTTGCTTATTGTTCTTGGGAACTTTGTCACTCCCAACCAAGGCGATGTTGAAGCCATCTCCTGAATGTCCAACAATATCGTACTGCAAGAAAGAAACTTCATCAGCCATCTGTTAGTCACGAATGGCCCTTGGGTCACAATGACACGAGACAGATCAAAGGCAATTTGCTTTCAACAAGAAAACCCGAATACTGTTCCCTGTTTCTGTTTATGAGCTGCTTAAGGGAACTACTTGCAATTTCTCACTGACACGAAAACATGGGAAAGAATTACGAAATAATGAAATTAAAGAACAGTTATTTCCATGATCTGTTTTTCACATTATCCCAACAACTGCTGAGCGGTGATGCATAAGATCAAGACCTTGCCCTCTCGCATTGTCTGTGTATTTTTGTAAAGTAGCAATTTTTGTCCTCTTGAGTCTGACAAACAAGAAGTGCATTGTTTGAGAGTAGCTCCCATGTTTGATGGATCATTTGTGTGACCTCATCCTGCTCTGAAAAAAAAAAGTATTACAAGCCTTCTTTTTTGGAAATCAGCACTCCTTATTTTTGTGCATAACAGATCAAAGTTATTGCTGAAAGTATGTAGAGAAGTGAATTCCAAGAGTCTCTGTACGTTGTCAAAGGAAACAGTGTGCACATAGTTCTCCTGTGAAAGATCCTGCAAAAACATGACATGTAGGGCTATAATAGTTCAAATACCGTGTTGAACAAATAATTTAATATTGGGAAGGCCTGTGTTTTATGTGAGATTTTTATTGTTGATGCATGAAAACCAAGACAAGCTGAATTATGGCAAGGTCCTGACCTGCCCTTTGTGTTGTGGATGTGGCAGTTACCCCAGGGAGAACAAAAGTGGATTTAAGAGCTGCCTGCACCAAGTAACAGAGCACAGTGCACAGATCCTGAGCCCAGGGAGACCTGACCTGACAATTCCCCAACACGAGCACGCCTGGATTTCCCCCGACAAGCTGGCACAGACCTGTCTTCAGTTGACAGGGAGCCCTTGTGCAATATTTTGCCTTTCTGTTATCCTTCATTCAAGTACTGCCTACAGGCCCCTGCTGGGTTCACCATCCCTAATTCCCACATGATCATTTGGTAAAAGGCAGGTCTGTTCCTCAAAGCTTTTCTGTCTTTTCTTTCCTACTTGAGTTGGTATAAGTTGCATCCTGGAGACTGGAGAAATGGTATTCTTTATTGACAAAGCTCTTTTTATTTGTTTCCATACCACTAATTTGCTTAAAAATACATCAAGAGTAAAAGAAAGCTATAGCAGCTGGAACAACACTTTTAAACATGACACCTCCCTCTGCAAAACAGCAAATGTGCCACATACTATAGATTATTTCACCCAGAGTCAGACCATTTTATGACAGTCCCACATAACCCAGACTTCCTTCCCCTAGGAAATCTTTTATATAAAACCTTTATATAACCCAGTCCCCATGTCTTCCCATTTCATTCTGCCCTGTTGGCTTTTCTGCTCAGCTCTTCCATTTCTACTATTTGCTACCCAGTCTGATGTAAAAAGCTCCCAGTCTGCCACATGCTTTCTTTTCAAAACCCATTATTACCAATACTGCTTCAGACTTGTTTTTTTTCTGATGAATATTTAGCTGGTGTTTCTGTCTTCCTCAAACTCTTATCTTTACTGAAGAGACATCACAAATGAAAATACACACATTTTGAGAATAATGTTGAGGTTACATTGAGCATACTTCTGAATTAATACAGGAATGAATCCGTAATGTGAACCACACACAAAGAGACTCTGCATGTGTATTGTTTTAAAAACTAGAGATTATTTGAATCAGAGGAACTAAATAAAGCGGTGGTTTAATGGAGTGGAAAATACACAGCGCTAATGTGGTTCTTACGTAATGTCAGAAATGTCCACAGATCTTCAGGGTAGGCTCTTAATTACGAAACCCTTCACATCCTTGTTTGAGCAGTTCTGTATTTGGTATCACTTTTAAATCAACAACCTAATTATGTAAAGCAAAATGCTGTCATTCTCCAGTGTTAAAAGAAGCCTGATTCCTTCGTAATGAGCTCCTTCCTGGCGTTCCATGGACCTCTCCCAGCGGGTGTCCTGGTATCAGCTCTGCCACACTGAGTTCATGGGAACGGGCCAAACTTTCCCATTTAGGAATACCATTTTGGTTCTTGGCACACACTAATAATGGACCAACCTTTCATCTCAACAAGACTGGGTGTAAACTCAGTGTGACAGTCTGTGTAAAGGGAACTGCTGTAGCTCTGAGATGAAACACCAGAGGTTGACCCTACGGTTGGGTCCCCTCCACATTCCTGCACAAGGCAGGAATGTACAACCTGGGGAGGGGCAAGGTGAGGCTGAAATGATCTGAGCAAACTATCGCAGGCAGGTAAAGCCATTCACCTGGGAACATCATGTCCTGCCCGCTCCCTTCTTGGCCAGCTCTTTATAATTTTCCGTGTGTGCCCATGCATGCACCGCAGTACATATATTTAAAAGATGTTATCTGGTTTTTTGTTTCTTTGCTGACAGTTCACTACGCTATTTGTGATTACAAAAGTGTGGTGAGGCAGAAGGGAAGAAGTGCCTGTTTGCTTTGTCCTGGCTGCTGCATTCTGGGTCAAATGGGGCCTCCTGCAAAGCATGGTGAGATCCCACTAACCCTGAGCTCCTGCACTGCGGAACAGAAACCCTGTGGGCATCAGCCCTCCCGTGCTGGTCCTCATGGTCCTCTGATCCCCTGGAAGTCGAGTCACGGAGTCCAATGAGAACGAGGTTGATTTTGGGCAGTTTAGCTTCCCAAACTGTGAGGTAAGATGAGTTCTTATGTCCCAGCAAAGGTGGGGACAGGCAGGCAACAGCACTGACTTGGGCTGACTTAAGTCAGCATAAGACTGTGGCCTGGGAGAGAAGGGATGGAGCAGGCTCACAGCCAAGCTTTACAGGTGACAGAAGGGAGATGTTTCCTCACAGGAAGGTATGGAGTCTTCTGCAACTTAGCAAAACAGCGTATGGGACTGAGTTAAACTGGAGTGAGGAACTCCAACTCTGCAAAGGCGAAGAAGGAGAATTTATATCTATCTCCATCAAGGTCTTCTTTCAGTAAATTATTACCTCCTGCTAATTTGTGTTCTAGTAAAATGAACCCTCAGTAATTTGATGTTATCTTGGTGCATTCACTTTAAAGAAAAGGTGCAGACAGGTTCCCAGGGATCCCAACACATGCAGGCACATTCACGCTTCGTCAGAAACAGTTTCCTTCCTTTGCACAAGTGCTGGAGCTAAAGACAAGCACAGAAAAAGTGCCTCTGAGAAGCAGGGATCTGATGCATTTTTCTCATAAATTCCCCAGGATAATTTATGTGGATGGATTTAAAACTGAGCGAAGAGCTTGCTCTGAACTGACTTTACTTTTGTTTTACAAAATAGATTGAAAGCGTAGGCTCTCAGGACACATCCAGCAGCAAAGTACGTGTTTGCCGCAGTGCGGGCTTAATTTAATTAATTTATTATTGTGGTACACAGCGGCTCGTTTTCAAATAGCCTCAGGTACACAGAGACAAGGATTGCTCTGTTCAGGGCTTTGAGTGCACAGTATGTAAACATGTCTCTTGAAATAGCATCATTTTGTTGGTTTCTTTCCTTATTGGTTAAAACAATCCCTGTTCCACTGCCACATTTTGCATTGAATGGATGGTTGCTGCTGCCTAAAATGGATAAAATGGAAGACTTTGTCTTCTGCAGCTGCCATGCCAAAAGGTTTAATTTCTGATGGCACCTTCTGAAAGAAGATGCATGCTGAATGTAAACAGCAGTGTGAATTGGACAGGCCTCTGCTGGAGGGCTAGATCTTTATAAATCCATCTCTTCTTTGGACAACACTGAAAATGATATTTTTCTGAATTTATTTCAAACCTTTTGTTTATTATTTAAAAGAAACTATTCTGCCAAGCATGTGAAACATGTCTTCTTTTCCTGAATTAACAGTGCTGCCTCCGTAGTAAATTCTACAAATGGGGAATACTGAAGTGAGCATATAAAATCTGCAACATCCCTTTAATATAGCCATAAATAACAATTCAGGCTTTTCCTAACAGTTGCATAACATGCCATTTATTGAACCACTTACAATTTTTAAAGGCTACCTAAAATTGCTGTTGGATAATTTACTGGACACACCTCCTAAATCTGCCATCATGTGTGCAAATGATGGTAATTAGGGATGATATAAAACCATATGGTTTGTGTGACAGATGGAATACTACCTCAGATAAAACAAAGAACAAACTGCCCTTCTGTACATTTTCAAATAACTGGCACATAAAATGAG
Source organism: Columba livia (assembly GCF_036013475.1). NCBI lineage: Eukaryota > Metazoa > Chordata > Aves > Columbiformes > Columbidae > Columba > Columba livia. The sequence goes on along the minus strand of NC_088602.1, from coordinate 34,330,005 downwards.
ATGTACAAGAGATGTAAGAACTTTAATCCTGCAAAATAATTGCTTGTTATAACATACATGTAAGTGATGCATCCACACATTTAAGGGGGTCAAGGGACATTTGTAAGAACACATTTAACTTCCATTATTAGTATGAAACTGAGAATGTGGCTTCTATTATCTCAGCCAATCCCACTCTTTTCTTTAATAAAGCACTTCGGAAGAAGCGTGGACGAGATGACATTGGAGGACGGCTTTGAAAATATGGCTTTTAATTTAAATGGATTTCCCAACTGTGGGATGAGCCTCCCAGTTCCCCCTTGACAAGCAATGATTCACTGCCTGCACTTATGGGACATGGAAGCAGGCAGGTTGTCCTACGCAAAGCACAAAAAACTGACAAATACCTGCTGGCACTTGTCTGGCTTTTTATGAAGGATAATTTTGTTACATGCTTGGAACACTCACATACCCAATACTTAGCTCTTCTGTATAAGGAGGCGTTCTCTAAGTGTTCACTACTTTCATTCAGTGTTGTAACGACCAATCAGACAATCAACACCATCAGTGATACCAAGGGGTACCACACATGGGGAAAGGTGAGCTGGTAGGATGAAACAACCGAGGAAAAATCCATCTCATTCATTCACAACCCCATTCAGCAGAGAACCAAACCAAGCACCAGCAGAATAGGGATCTTGAACCAAGAACCTGTTTCCAAAGTTTGCACTGCACTTAGACAGCAGAAGGGAACCTCACTATGTAAACCCCCTTTGAAAGGTTTGCGCAACAAGCCTGATGGTCCCTCAGGTTCAACACATGTTGTACAAGAAACCTCTCAAATTCGCAGCTCATGTCGTTGTGACCCTGGCAGATGGGGCTACAAGAGGAACGAATAACAGCACGCATTGCTAAAAGCCAAAAAAGTCTAATTTTATAAAACTGCTCTTGGAAGGCAAGAAGAAGATAAGGAAGAAAAAGAAAAAAGTGATAACTTGCAGATTTCTCATTGCACACAACACAGTTGTGTGTTCTTTTCTCTATTTTTCATAAGGTTCCTCTTTCAGACATGAGAAATGCATGCTATTTTTGCAGACATACCCAAACTTCAGCTTTGTCCTGATAAAAATCAGCAGCAGCTTGCAAAATGTCCATGTATTAGAGACTGGAGTCACCGATATTTTAAAATAATCACTGTCTTGCTTACTCTTTGAAGACATAATTACACTCACTAGAAAATGAGGAACCAGCACATGTTCTGGTTATCGGTTGAATTCATGCAGGTGTAGCAACTGCCATACCAGATTACACACACACACAAAATAATCTGTATTTTTGAGCTGGAGATTTCAGAAATGCTGTTTATTTTTATCAAAGGAGTGATTTAAAGAGTCCATCAGCACACGCACAGAAGATCGAAGATCTCTCATATGAGAGGACTGTGAAATGTCAGTTAAAAAGAGAAACTGTAGCCTAATCATTGGATCATGTTAAGAATATGGTTCTAACACGACTAGTTAATAAATGCCTCCTTTTGGGGGATAAATGTGCTTGTTTTGGGGGATGACTTCAGTGGCCAGTGAAACACAAGACCACACCTTGTTTGCTATCCTAGTCATCTCTGGTCTACTCTTGTAAATATTATGCTTAGAGCGAATCAAATTCCAATGAGACAGCACAGAGAGATGTGGAAGAAGAAGAAAACAACTTTTCTTCCCTTGGGCAAAAGCAGCTCTGAAGTTGACAGAGTTCACACTGGCTCTGACCAGCATTGAACCAAGGGGCTGTTACTGGCCCCCCAAAGTTCTCTATCCAGTGGAAGAAGCCCTTAAATGGAGGAGAGTTATCCTAGAGGTGATTGAAGTTGAACAGGTGAAGAAGCTGATGACAACTTCTTTTCCTTGGTATGTCACTAAAGTTTCTAGCATCTTCCACACCACTGTTTTTTTAAGTATAACACCAGCCTTACAGCTCTCTTGACTCAGATTGTAAGGATAACATTACTACTCCAGCCTTACTATCATCAAAGAGCAGCAATTTTCACATCTAATACCTGCACATAGTTTTTGTGTGTTTTTATAAACGGCAAGTGGTTGTTAGAGAGGCATGTTTACTGTCACAACTAACTGCATTTTGAGCTATTTGCCTGGCCAAATACACAGTTTCACCTATGCATGTGGCAAAACACTGGCCAATAGCTACTAGTGCCAAGCAAAATGTAATAATCTATATTAGACAGAAAGGGAGATGAAAGGTAATGAAACAGATTTTCAAAATCCCAGAACTGAAGACAGTACTTTAAGATCTTACTAATTCTGCATAGTGGGCTGTCTGTCTGTCTGTCTTCTTCTACAAGTTATTCCTTCACCATGCACCTGAGGGTCAGTCTGGGCCCTCAGCTATAGACCTGCACTGGAAATAAGGACAGCTGGTTATCTACCACTGCACTACATCTTTTTTTCAGTGTCGTCACCTTCTAAGCCACTGTCCTCTGCCGTGTAAATGTAAAATAATTGATTGTTCATAACGAAAGCAGAATGGCTGTAGTAGAACAGAATGAACAACTGTCCCTGGGTCACTATTTCCATTTTACTCACGATCTTATCAGATCTTTGATTGTAACTCCTGCAAACCGAGCAGTTCTTGCCCACTTAGCCACTTCTTGTACGGGGACACTTCCACGCCCTTTGTCACCCTCTCTTCTTTTTCAGCTCTGCAATAACTTAAGTGAGATGGGGGACAAAAGCTGCACACATTACGCCTGATGTGAATGCACTGTGGATGTTTACAGCAACATATTGATGCTTTCTGCTTTATTCTCTGTTCTTTTGCTGATAGTTTCTAACATTCAATTAGGTTTTTTGACAGCTGGTGGGCACTGAGTGTTCAAAGAACCATACAACATAATTACAAGATTTATTTCTAGAGCACTAATATATAGCTGAGAGTGAACACTAACAGATAGCGCGGACCTCCTCAAAATCAGGATTATTTTCTTCCATCTGCAGCACTTGACATTTAATAGCACTGAACACCATCTGCCATTTTATTTCCCAGTCATTGTTTACGGCCAAGTCCTCCAACTACTTGCAGCTGGATCTTCCTTTTTGCTTTCCCAAATAACTTCATACAACCATGAACTTTTGTCACCTCACTCTCCATCCCCTTTTACAGATCACTTATGCATATACAGAATAACATAACAACATGGACTTTGGCGCAAATCCTAACGCAGTTCCACCAGTGACCTTCCTTCACTTCTTTGTTCTAAAAAATGACCCCTTAGTCTGTTTTCTGTATTTTAAGCAGTAGTTCATTCATCTGAAGGCTTTTCCTTACTACCCCCAAAGTAGTATCATTTCTTCATGAGCCTCTGGTAAGGGACTTTGTCAAATTCTTTTGGCTAAAGAAACTCTATCAAGCAACCTTGCTTGTCACATACATACAGACTCTTCAGAATGTGTTACTCCCTTCACAAAAACATGTTGACTATACCCAAATATATCATATTTATCCTTGTGTCCACTACCTCTATTTCATCTTCCTTTACGGATGATCCTGCATTTGGCCATACTAATATGTGAGCTGCTCAGATATGCCCGATTTACCAAGCTACATAAACTGTGTTGTGTAATTACACATTGCCCTGTTAATTGCCCTGTTAATACCTGTCATCAACTTCTCTGTCATCAGTGAGCAGGAGATACATGAGCAGCTGAACCAATATACTGCCCACTTCCCATGATTTTCTTAACTGCAGTTGAGTTCCCACATCGCTTCTCAGGGCCAAGATCTAAGCTTATGGTCACAGCATTTTGTCCAACATGAATACAAACAGACTCTCTGTCTGGCCTATTTTCATGACATTCGCAGGATTTAGTGTCTTTGAGAACAAAACCACTGTCTCAAGTCTGTTTGAAATCAGGCAACATACTGTGTATGAGCGTGTGTAAAGGGGACAAAGGATGACTGCCAGCAAGTATGGTAGCACGCACCTGGTTTCCTCAGGAAGTGGGGTATAAACATAATGCCTGTCTTCTTTTATAGCCTTTTCCCTGTGAAATGGAAGTCTGAATGATTATACTTCGGAAGACATGCCACAAGTGCCTGCCTCCACACGGCCTGTTTTTGTACAGGAGATTCTGTAGAAGAACAGAAACTTGTAGGATTGTGCTGCCATAGGAACAATGTGAAGTAGACCTTGCTGAATTGATCTGGACTAAGTTTTCTATTAATTTTCTTTAGGAGATTTTACATTTTGTTCAGACGTGTTTTAGATCTTATGTTTGAGACGTTCTTCAGTAAATGCGTTGGACATCTTTATTCTTCCTTTAAACACTGAGTTTGTCAAGAATTAAGTCGAGACTGGCTATTCCTGTTTTTTTTAAGGTTATAGAAACATACCCTAGACCTTGTTTAGGGTATAAAATTTATTTACATTTCCTTTTCAGGCTACTCTTAAATAACATTTGGAACTTAATATCTTTCAGTACAAGAAAGTTATTTTTTTCCTTTCAGGTAACTAAAAGAGAACACAAGTAATGGACAAAGAAGTTTGGTCTTCTCCCATGACAAAGTACTACTGTCTGTACTCTGGGCAGAGGGAATGGTTGGGCATCTTTGCATGCCCTGAAGCTCGTGTTTATTTGTGTTCTGTAGGCTTAAGCATTTCAAAGAAACAAACAAACAGAAAAATACAGAAAAATGCAGCATATTTCACTAAATCAAAACCTTGAAAGTCTTAGACTGAATTCTTCCCTGCTGAAGTGTGCAATGTTTCTTATCCACTCACTAGTATTATTTTTCAGGTTGCTAGAAACAGATTAATGTCTTTATTTCCTTGCGGGAATGAATAATGTTCTTTGGCTAGACTGACTGCTGAAGCATTTTTTCCACTACTCCACACAGCCTTTGCAATAACCACAGAGCTCATAGCCCAGCTGTAATTACCTTGAATTTGTGCTCATAATTCTCAAAAGCTTCCATGACCATGCAGACAGCTTCCATGGAGCGCTCCAGGCGTCCGTCCACCCCGTTGAAGCGGTACATGCTGCCCGAAACATCCACCACCAGGCGCAGGCGCTTCGGTTTCTGCTGGGGGCTCCCAGGCTGACAAAGAAACACAGCAGAAAAAAACCCCAAAACAATCGAAAGGAGAAAGCTAAATATCAGCAAGGATAAAACATCTCGGAAAGAGAACACAATGCACTTTGCGAAGCAAGAAAGTTTTATCCGGTACAGATTATTTTTTACAAAAGAATGAAAATATTTTCAATTCTTTTCTAACTGTTTCAGACCAGTTACTTAAGAGACACCTTGCTTCATTTTTTCCTCTCATCTTCAATGACTGGAAACAAAATAACTTGAAAAATTCCATGCATGATCATCAGGAAAATACTTTTTCTGTCTCAGTTTTGCTTCTCAACATTTTATTTCAGCAAAAAGACTCGAATTTGCTCTTTCTGCCAAGGCTCATAATGGGAATGCTTTCCCTTGGCTTACAATACTAACAGGGACCCGTGTATGACTGTAAAAACTTGTCTGCTAAGGTTAATCACATTCCAAAAATGTTTGAAATCTTGTTCTGATTAACTACTCATTTCTTCCTCATTCTGATGCTGAAATCATTATTTTTTCCTGAAAACAATCCCCATCTGTTTTAACGATTTTTGGCACAGTACTTTCAAGGGAGGTGTTTTATTTAGTGTGCAATGGGATGAATCTGGATTCATGTAGAAGGCTTCTAAAGATGATCTGGCAAAAACCACGTCACATTAAAACCAAATAACTAAAATGTTTCTTTTACCTGTACTTGGTTACAAGCACTTGTGTGCTTTATTCTTTAAATTACACTCTTAATAGACCGTGGCATCCCTGTTCTCCCAAATACAAAGGGAGAGAGAGGGCCCATTAAATTCTACATTTATTTTGGTTTTTTATTCAAAACCTAAAGTTTTTTTTTTTTTCCTCTAACTGAGCTATTTTTAAAAAGCCTTAAAACAGATACATTGAGCAAATACATTTTGAAAAAATGGAGCAATGAAGATCTAATAACTTTTACTGATCTTTCACAAGCGCGGTGCCAAGTTCCATAAAGTGTTCAAAGGAACAGACGTCAGGACCAAATAGCATAAAAATATAATACCAGGGATTCATCAGATGTGGGCAGCTGATGTGCAGAAAGATGTTGCACTCAGCTATTTTTAAAAAATTCTCAGTGTAGTTAAACGCTGCAATCTGTCAATAAGTATTACTGTTAAATATTATGGACTAGCCCCACCAGTTTTGGCCAGGTTTTGTTGGTCTGATTCAAGTGGTTTCTCTGTTGCTGATTCACACAGGCCTAAACATCATGTCTGCTAAGCACTGGCTGAACTCACCCATAGGGCCACGCAACTTTATCATATTTTAATGGCTTTTCCTCACACTTTTTTCCATTATAACTTTTATTCTTGTAAATCCAAATATCTGTGGAAGTTGAAATTCTTCGCATATCATAGAATAAGGAAAAAACATTTATAAAACACCATATATATATATATTTTTTTTAATTCTGAGGGTATCAGGGTATTTATTCTCAAAGATGAAATTAAGTTACTAAGAAAGTATTTTCCTTTTTCTTAGACAAACAAACAAAATGTTTTGTGCTAATTGCTTTCAGCTCAATAAAATATAAAATAAGAATATAAAATCCATTGCACTGGCTTGAAACAAAGGACTGTCTAGATCAGCATCCTCTCTCTGAGTGGCAAATAGTAAATACATGTGTAGGACTATAAGAAGTGAAGCAAACCTTCCATCTTGTGGTTGCCTCTTTCTCTGAGACTTCCCAAGATTCTGCAGAGTCTCTCATCCTGTAACTCACTGAAACTCCACTTATATTTGTACAGCCACTATGAAAACAGCAAACTGGTTAAGCGCTTCCCTACCTTTCCCTGCTACTTGCTGGATACTTACCTGTGGCTCAAGTTCTCCCCGTCGTTTATATATGGCTTTTTCTCCTGTCAGCCCATCAATGATTTTGGCATCATCTAGTTCTCCAACGGCTTGGTGTCTCAGCCATTGTCTCTCCTTACCCTTGGCCTACAACAGAACGGATGCTTTAATTCACTCACTGATGTGTGTTAGACAATTTAGGAGCTACCAAACATGACATATGCATGAATTTTCTTTGTAATGACGTGATAGTTTTGTCATGAGTCAAAGGAATCCAAACACATTTTCACAGCTGTCCTGCTCTTTTCCTCTGAAAAGAAAAATTAACACTGACAAAGAACATGTTCCTTCTGTAATTTTGTCTTAAGTTGTTTCATATATGGGAGTTTAACTGTGGGCTGCAGAAATGTTCAACTTTTTTCTTGCAATTATGCTGGAAATCTGTGTAACAAACCTGTGCATTAATAAGATACAACCAGAGGGGTGTGCATAGCTGACCATTTGTTATGAGTTCTCCAATCAGGCAGTGCAAAGAAAAAACAATCAGTGACTTAAAGGTAAAACTAAGCATTATTCACTTTAGGTAACGGCAAATGGTTTCTTTTAACATAATATTCATAACAAGCTGTATTTTTATTTTAAAATTAAAACCTCGAAAATTGCGATACTCAAGAGACAGTCCACTGAATATTTATTTTATCTTCTTTGAGAGAACACAGGTTACCTACAACCTGTCTTGATGAACATGCAACACAATTCAGGAATGCAAATATTCATGGAGCTCCTTTACACAGAAGCAAGGACTTAAGACTGAAGGCTCAAGCGTTTTAGTACTATAAACAACATATTTAAGAACGTTTTCAATGGATGGCTTTATCACGGTTTATAATATGCAAGGTCCATCCAAATACAGCAAAGTCTGCATATATGGGTTTCATGGTTTATTTCATTTCTGCTTAAATCCTCAGGTTGAAGTTGCTTATCCTATTAGCAAGTCCAGCAAGGAAAGAAGATTTAAAACTTATATATGTATAACGCATTTGCACTCTCAGCAAATTGCTGGTCAGCAGCTGGAGGGAAATCAAATACCCAGCAGGACACAAACTGCCTTAAACTCTGTTTCTCAGGACTGAAAATCAGTTGCTCTCTGATGAGCAGGAAGTGTTAGACTGCAAATCCCCAATAAACTGCAGACCCAGGATTTGAGAGGACAAATCTGCATAATTCTGTATAGTCTGAGCAGTCAGATGATGGCTTCTTAAGGCTCAGAGAATCTTTGCTTTGGTCAAAATCGGTAAGTTTTACTTTTTGAAGGGTATGGAAGAAGTAGTTCTGGACACCTGACTATTACCTACTATTACCTACTCAAAGCTAATGGACTAATTACTTATGAAAATGATGGGCAGAAAGAATACAAAGCTGTGACAAACACATTTTTTTTCAGTTAGGTCATGTCAAAAGCTTTACAGATGCTTCCTGTTAGGAGGCAAAAACAAGTCCAACACATGGAAACCTCAGCCTTCAAGTAAATCACAGAAAGTTAAAGCAGAAACCATTTCCTACGTTGTGAATTCGGTCAGTTGTTCTCTCTGATACATCTCTGCAGTGCTACAGTCAACCGAGCTTTAACCCACTTTGGTAGTGGGACACCCATGAGTTTGTTTGTACCATTGACCACTAGTTTCCACTATCAGGAAATATTCTTGGGATGAAATTTGAAGTCCCTTCTCCCATGGGCTCATCAATTCCTTCATTGCTTGAAGAGCTGTTTAACATCACAAAAAGATACCTGCAAATTCCAGGTGACCTCTATGTGCTCCACCAAAACACACTGTAGTTTTGCTGCTGTGAAAAACACAGTAGGATAATCCAGGGCAAATTTCTATAAATACTGGAACAGAGGTAGATCCTTAATACTCCCTTTGAGCTGTTGTTTTGTCAAATTTGTGTCATTTGCTTCCTTTCGGTAGGCAGGAGGGACAAACAATAGAAGATTATAAAGTTTGAGCAAATTCTCAACCAGTTTTACTACTATTTTTCCTGTCAATGCTTTAGCTTTGTGGCTATTTGCTGTTGAGGGAATAGCAGTGTGAGAAGAAAATTGCTTTTAACTATGGACATAGCTAAAAAACATTTCATATGTTTCGAAGCTTAGGCAACAAAAGCCAGTATTTGAGCTGAAATTTGCAACACTCTCTCCTAAAACAGGAAAGAATGCTGACAAAAATCTGACCTAGTGTCTTTTCAAAACAATACAAAAAACATTTAGACTGCTTAGCATCTGCCTCTTCCATGCAGAATTCCTAAGAATTTATTTCCTTTTACAAAACCTGAAAAAAGTCCCCATAAGGACACGTGTTATATAATGCACATATATGTTACAGAAAAGCCTCAAGGCATTTTCAATATATGACTTTCACGAGCTTAGAAGCCATTGAAGTTTAAAAGCATTAACAATTTTAAGAGAAAAACAGAACTATTCCATATATATCTTGCTTTGATATTTTACTAGAAAAGGTATACAACCCATTACTACTGCAATATACTGCAACCATATTGATAAAAAAAAAGTATATACAATCATTGTGTTGCTTTTGAAATTAGAAAAATGTGCTAGATATTGTATCCTATCAGCATAGCAATGGCTGATCACAATACAACACCGCAGTAATTCTTTTCACTGACAGAAAGAACTGCAAAAAATTACAAAATTAATTAAAAAAAATGCAAAATACAACTGTGATGTCTGTAAATATCACAGAAAAAGTTGTGTATGTGAAGTGATCTCATCTAAATATGTAACTAGTAATGGTATAGCATGGTATTAAATACTGCCAGCTGTGGTCTGCATTTGCTTCTGGGAAAACATTACGCATCTGTTCTCTGAGCTGACAGAATCAGAAAATTGTTACTGACGGGGCACAGGGTTTTTTGCATTGTCAGCTCTCTGAGCCATGTTTATTATATTTCATTTTTGCAGCTATGACCAGACAGTTCCCACATGGTCTGAAACAGACAGAGCCCCAGGTGACTCAGGCTCAGGTTTGTCCAATTTAAACATTGGTGCCTAAATGATGCTCAGAAGCTACAGGGATACTTGCCCTAGATTCCTGCTGTAATAATCAATAAAAAGAGAGGTACTTTCTGGAAGGCAAGTCATCAAGCATCCAAGAAGGCCCTTCTGAGTGACTGACTGACCACTAGCTTTTGAATCTGCAGTTCAGAACGTTATCCAGTTATTCAGGGTCTGGCCAGCATTAGGAGAGAGAAGAAAGCTCATCACTGACGAGATTTCCTGGGCTTCTGGCTTTGCTGCTTCTACAGAAGATAAACAACAACTCATAATGTTGTGTTACTGTTGTTCAAAGAGCTGACAGAAACCCATGAGTTATACAAAGTAAAATGAACGATGAAATTACGTTCTCAGGCCATATTTCTGTATGATTTTCAAGATCAGCCTATTCCAAACATCTCTTTCTGCTGCTACTAATTTTTGTGAGCCATCAACCACGGGATCTGAACCCCAGGCTCCCGATTCTTGGGATGTAAAAGTTGATAAAAGGAATATATTTTTTAAAACCCCACAAATCTAACAATAAAAAGACATATATGGGAAATAAAATCCAAGTTAAATAAACATGGACAATATATTTCTATTATGTGAATGCACAGCGTACGAAACAAAGCAAACTCGAACATTTTTAAAAAGCCAAAAGTGTTCTTTACTTAGAAGGTAATTTGGGATTTTCACAGTGTTAAAAACACACCGACATCTGAGCGGCAAAGTTTACTGCAACTGACCGTGCCACTGACTTGCTATTTTAGAAATGAAGAATGTCTGACTGATAACAGAAAGAAAACAGTTTTAGCTCAGAACCCATCATTTACGTATCACAGTATCACAGTATCACAGTATGTTTGGGATTGGAAGGGACCTCAAAAGATCATCTAGTCCAATCCCCCTGCTGGAGCAGGACTATCCAGAAAAATGGGAGAGACACAGTCCTTCATCAGGGTTGAATGACTTATCATCCTGAAGAATTCAAATATTTTTTTTTCTCAAAAAGACAGCATGAAACATGCTTGGACTCAGCTTCCCAATTAACAGCAAGCATTCTGCAAGCAAGCAACTCCTGTTATCATTTATCTTCATTTTCCTAGTGCGTCGTCTAATAAAATACCTACCAAAATTTGTATAAATATTTATAAAGTTAAAAATTTGCTTTCAATATTGCTCTTATTCTAGGAGCTAGCTTTTCCAAATACAGTGAGTTTGTTTTTTTCATCATCAAGTACATTTACTTTCTCTGTGGTCAGCTGTTATAGAATTTGCCAGGTAGTCGGCAAAGACTCGAAAAATACCGAGGTTTATAAGACTTTGCCTTGATATTAAAATGACCTTTTCAACAATGCAACAGGATATGTCTCCTTATTGTAAAATACGTTATATTTTGGTGATGATTAATGCGATCCCTTAATCTAAGAATTTTGGCTCCAAAGAACAGATAAAGCACTTAAAAAAATACTTTAAACTAAAGACTCATTTATTCACTTCACACCTAGAATGTGCTTCTAATGGCACGTCGACTAGAAACATGGTAAAAAAAAGCACCTAGATATAAATGATGTAGCAAAAATGGAGATTTATATCTAAAATTTTTCAATCGACACCTGTCCTTACAAGCCAAAAGCCTATGTCCTGAACTGAAACACATATTAGGTGCATGAATCACCTAATCATGATCATCTTAAATGCTCATTACATGAGAAGCTCTCTGAATGGATACATTTGTAATACACCTGGCTGACAGTTCTCTGTGTGTGTATGTGATTATCGTAGCATTGTTGTAGTCACAATGGCTTAAAGATATAAATAAGGCAAAGAAAAATGTTACGTTTCTTACTTGCAATACCAGAGGATTGGATTTTTTGACCCAGGAGGAGTCTGTTGATCATACAAAGCAATTTCTTTCTACTTTTCAGTTTTATTGCTGAAGGAAGGAGACAGATTAGACAGAGCACAGTGACTGACCAAGGTATTTGTATACCACTGCTTGGCAGCCTTCAACAGAAATATTTTTAATCAGAGGTATCTTATAAGGAGTACAATTAATTTTCCTTTAATTTTCATTGAAGATTAGCAGATTGCTCCTAGAAAAATGGCACTTTTTATTTATTTACCCCATATATGAACACTAGTTTTAATAAATTATGGAACAACCACAGGACCAACAACTAGAAGAAATGCAAACTGATGGTTTTGGTCAGCTTCCACTTAGATTTGGGATACACGTATTTTTATTAGCAAGAGTTAAAAACAAATCTGAGAAATAATTGTGTTTTCCGCTCCATAAAAGGCTTTGAGCTGGAGTGAATGTTCCTTTTAACTTCTACAGTATTTGCACTTCTAAGTTGAAAAAGTCCTTTGGACAAGAGTTAAGACAAAGCCTGTGATCTTCACACTGCCACATATTCTTCTAATAATGTGTAGTATTTTCTTTCCTGAATAAGTAATATCTGTAAACTGTGGTATGGGAATATGGTAACGTGTAGAGATGAGCACTGGCATCCACTTAAAAGCTGCCTTTGAAATAGTCATATGAGACTGTTTTTCTTGACCATGATTAGAACCTGAATCTGCTTTTAGCCCTCAAGTGTATGATGGTCAGATGCTAACAGGAAATCAGCAGGATAGAATTTGGGGCCTAATGTAATGAGCTCACCACATTCCTTTATCAGTGAATCTACTGTTACCTGCAGATTGTCTAAGATGATGCGGAGTGACTGAACTTGACGTCGGACTGCTCCAGAGAACCTTTCGTAAGTTGATGCATCATATTCACTCATCTGAATCTCCTTCAATCTAAAGCAAAGAACAAGGAGCTAAGAACAGTTTAGGAAACAAGCATATCATCAATTCATGCTTATAGATTACATGTTTATTTACGTGATAACAGGGAAATTCAGACTGTAATAACCACACACAAGAGACAAAGATGTGGCAGTCACTTTTGTGAATTTTTGACAAGGCAGGTGATCACTGATGTCTACAGAGATTGCATCACATTAAAACTTATTAAAGTTACTAATCCTTTGTCTCTCTCCTAATCTGCTTTAATGTTTGGGAAGTAAATCAGATGTTCTGAAAACTGTGATCAAATTCTGAAGGTTTTATTGGCTCAGGTGTTATCTGTACATAAAAGGATCATGAATGTCTATTCATTACTTCACCGCCGGAGTATTTTAAACACATCACAATTCATGCTTTAACACAAAGGTTAAGTAAAGACAACCTATAAAATCTGTCCTTGAAGACCTATAACTAGTAACTCTGTCTAAAATACCTATCTCCGTATGTCATAAAATGACGAAACCTCGAAACAAAGATGTTTAAAATGAACATTAACAAAAATCTGTTTCCCCACAAAAAAAGAGTCGTCACTGAACACTATCTTGTCCAGAGGCCTAACAGAGAGTGCAACACCTGCACCATAAAAACAGATATGTGCTTTTCCTATAAATTGAGATGTGCCCACTTAAAATTCTGTGTCATTCTTCTCAACACTTTAGGTCAGCAAATACTCTCAAACTGGTGAAACTCACCATTGGAATGTAATTACAGAGGTCTACTGGTGAAGAACAAGCTGGGGGACAGGTGGATATGCTGGATATTCCATGACCCGGCACCGTGTCGCAAGACAGCAGTTGTGTATATGGCCACCCCATCATCCAGCACGTGGCTGGGTTCAGTCTGAGCTAAAACACGTTGGCCTGCCTGTGCACAGCTCATTTCAAACAAGCACTTTGTAACAGTATAACCTCACTCACACTGGTTTTTAAATGAGCTGTAAACGTTCAGTAAAGTATGTATGGGTGAGTTACATTTCCAATGATGAGTTTTTTAATACCATCACAACTTACTTGCCTGGAACATACACTATGCATAAGAATTGCTGTGCAGACTAGCCTTTAATGATAATATTAAAATCAAAAATCAAATCTTTGTTGTCTTTAGTACGACTCTGTTCTATTTTGAATTTTGCACTGACATAGACATTATAGCCAACTACTACTCATTAGAGGCAGAAAAAGATCATTTTCCATGCTGTACACTTCATTTCATGGATCCTGCCAAGGGAGTTCAGTATCTTCACATCAAGGAAGAAAACACTTTGTTTCAAACAAAAAAACCTGGTTTACTTTATTGGACTCTACATGAATCCACAGTGAAAGCTGGTTCAGAATACTGCATCTATGCAAGAGCGGTTGCTAAACTCATTATAGTGAAACAGGGCAATTTAAAATGTTTTCCAGTAGAAGCACTACCTCGCCAGGAAAACAATCAATAGCTTTCATATTAAAATTCTCCCTTCCAGACAATCACATAAAAACAAAGCACTGAAATCTGCAGTCCCCTTCATTTTTTTCTTTAGCTTAAGGACTCCAACCTCCCTATTCTTAACTTTTATCTGTTAGTTCCCACAGCTATCTAAGAGGTACAGAATAATAATCCCAGTCAAATGTGGCTTCAGAATAGGCTACATTCACAGCTGGTACATGCCAGCTGAGGGGTTTTAGCAGGACATAATTGTTACCTCATGTACAGATACTCAGATTTTACAGGACGCAGATGCACTGTTTCCACAACACGTACAGGTATCCAGGAACTTCCCCTAGCATGAATTTTGTAAATGACCATACAGGCAGGTAGGAACTCATTAAAGCATGCCATGTGTGTATATGTGCATATGCACAAAAAAATATATGGTATCCAAGACAATAAATATCAATTGTTTCTATTATGAAGCAATTCATAACCGATTTTGAAGAATGAGGATGAAAAATGGGTTAAAAATAGTCCTCCCCACTTGCCCCCAGGAAAAAAGACACAACAAACTCTGCCTCCCCCCTGAAAACAAAGCCTTAAGTGACTATTTTTAATTTAAATTCCTACATGTTGTTTGTGTAAATGAAATCACTATTAAAACGCATTGACATGATCTACACATTTTCCCTGTCATTATTAATCACCGATGCTCTAATAGCAATATTAAATGCCACAAATCATTTAATAACAAAACAGGATTAGAAAATAAACCTGACCGGAACGAAACAGATAAATTGCTGTTTTTAAATACAGTGATTCATGTACAGTGTGTGCTCTATGCTTAACAGCATTATTATTTATATATCAGTTGAAGCAAATGGCAATTTCACCTGCTCCTCATAGCATCCTGATTTATGCCCTAATGAGAATCACTTTGTTAATAGCAACAAAATGTGAGCTGATTAAGATGTTTCTAAATTTATTTGCTCTGATATTTTAATCTATGTCTAGTACGCCCAACTTTCAGACAGATACTCACATTGCAATATAACCTGGGCTAAAACATAAAACTCACTTGGTATGACTGTCAATACACTTCTATTTTAATGCAAAGCACCAGAGTTTGACTTCAGATTCCTTCAGAGAAATCTGAATCTCTGCACACAGTCCAGGAAATAGATTAGTAACCATGCTGGGAAGATCTGTGGTTTATGTAGAAGTCTCTGCTGAGCTCTAATAGTTCAAATCATCTCACTATTTGACTACAGGTCTTTCAAACAAAAGCAATTTGCTAGTAATGGCCCATTTTGAAAGATGCTTGTTACATAATTAATTCCCAACAATTAATTCCCAATCTGGATTAATCATAATTCAAAGAAATTTTCATATGGTAGATCCCTTTTTAAAAAAGATAAATATTCACATCACTCTCCTTATTCACCTAGTTCAGTTTTACTCCACCAAATCACATAGTCATTTTAACAGTGTGGGTTAATTCAATAGAACAATCTATATGTCTTGCCCAAAACCAGTTAAACATATGCTGGTAAGCTCTGTTAAACGATTAAATTATTCTGGGCAATGGAACTGAAAATAAAGACGTTCACATTACCTCTGTTTAAAGGCCTTTTCACCCATCTCTCGAGCAGCTCTCTTAACCTCCTCAGGAACCGCATCCTTTTCAGCTTGAGATATTTGGTAAACCTTGTGGCCAGCATCCAGTCGATATGGCCCACCTTTGCCACCTAACCCAGCAGTGTCTCTCCCACCTAACATGATTGATATAAAACATAATTAAGAATACGCGTTCAATAATGTAGAAGAATGCATTTTCTTTAAAGCTTCTGTTGTCATATCCAGTTTTTCCAAAAATAAGACCTACCCCGAAAATAAGCCCTAGCATGATTTTTCAGGATTTTTGAGGATGCTTGAAAAAGTAAGCCCTAATCCAAAAATAAGCCCTAGTTACAGTTCATTAAAAAAGTAAATTTAAATAGTGTCCAGGCAGCTATACATGTAAAAAAGTAATAAGTTTTGGAGAAAAAATTAATATAACATTTTTGGGGAAACAGGATATCTACAAATGTTCCAAAAAATTGCCAACAGCTCCCAGTAGAAATATTTATTGCCAAAGATTTTCCAACCCAAACTTCTATCACAGTTAAGGAGAACTCCAATGGAATATTCATGTTTGTAGTCCCTTGAGACTGGATTCATGATGGTTTCCACCTTGTACAAAGGGCACTATAGATCATACAAGCCTTGTACATGTCCTCAATGCTCCTTGTCCTTAAAGCCATTCATTCAGACTCTTGTCTTCTCCCTAGAATTTGTTGGCTTACACTGTTCCCAAACCACTTTCTCCAGTGATCACTATCATGCCCTTTTACAATTTGGTGTGCCTCTTGCCTACACTACCAAATTTCTGCAGCTACAGAGGCATCTAAGAGAATGGCAAATGACTCAGCCTAGTTTCTCTGGCTGCAGTCTTCTGGATCTCTACATGGTCAATGAAAAGAAACAAATTGTATTTCAGTTTAAATTAGACAATGCATATACTTATTCTCACTGGCAATAAAGCGACCCTATATTAAGTAAAACAACTCTAGTGGCCTTGTATAAATCCTTCTTTGAGTGGCACAGTGTTTCCCTTAGACATCATTCTATAATGCATTAAATAAAAAAAAAAAAGAAGACAGACCTGTTCCACCAGCCCAAGTATTTCCACCAACATGTGGCATGTTGTCTGGATCCACTTTTCCATGTTTGGGGGAACTGACATCCAAACCACTGTCCCTCTGAATGGTTATCTGTAAAATATAGAGCTGTAAATCTCTCTTATACCAAGGAAAACTGCTCTAACAACTTAATAATAACATACGGGTCTGATGAAGAGCAGTAGGACTAGCATTAATTCAATGCATTAAATGCAAAATCCCACCTGATGAAGACAACAGGACAAAGCAGAGTAAAACAGGGCTCCTAAGTGGCACGTTAAACCCAGGCCAGATCTAAGACTACTGTCCCATCTGAAACACTCGCTGCTCTGGTGAACCTGCTTTGGCAGATGGGTTGGACTCGATGATCTACAGAGGTCCCTTCCAACCCCAACCATTCTGTGATTTCTGTGATTCAGGCCTTATCCACACCGGAAAGTTGCTTACTGATAATCACCAATTTAACTCAAAATCCCCCTGTAGACAGGATCATCTGCAGTTTGAATGTTTCTTGTATTATTGGCTGCATATCAATTTACAAACTTCACGCATACCCAACTTCAGTTCCATATTTGTTATTGATGTGCAAATCGATCTTCCTTTCATGAGCATGAACTAAAGAAACAACGTGCTCTTCCCTGAGACTCATCACAGAATCACACAGAATCACAGAATGTCAGGGATTGGAAGGGACCTCAAGAGATCATCTAGTCTAATCCCCCTGCCAGAGCAGGAACACCCAGATGAGGTTACACAGGAAGGTGTCCAGGCGGGTTTTGAATGTCTCCAGAGAAGGAGACTCCACAACCCCCCTGGGCAGCCTGTTCCACTGCTCTGTTACCCTTACTGAAAAGAAGTTTCTTCTCAAATTTAAGTGGAACCTCTTGTGTTTCAATTTGAACCCATTACCCCTTGTCCTATCATTGGCTGTCACCGAGAAGAGCCTGGCTCCATCCTTGTGACACTCACCCTTTATATATTTATAAACATTAATAAGGTCACCCCTCAGTCTCCTCCAAGCTAAAGAGACCCAGCTCCCTCAGCCTTTCCTCATAAGGGAGGTGCTCCACTCCCTTAATCATCTTTGTTGCCCTGCACTGGACTCTCTCCAGCAGTTCCCTGTCCTTCTGGAACTGAGGGGCCCAGAACTGGACACAATATTCCAGATGTGGTCTCACCAGGGCAGAGTAGAGGGGAAGGAGAACCTCTCTGGACCTACTAATCACCCCCCTTCTAATACACCCCAGGATGCCATTGGCCTTCCTTGCCACAAGGGCACAGTGCTGGCCCATGGTCATCCTGTTGTCAGTTACGTAATTAGTAAATGGCTAATTTAAAATACACGCTCACGTAATCCATAACTTTCATGCCGTGACCGCAGAAGCCTACAGGGGTGAGTTTTCTACGCCCCCGTGCTGACGGCACTTTCCCCATCAATTCACTCAACAGCTGTCAGATGGTCAGGGCTGAGTCACTTGAGGCTGGGGCTGGATTTAAGCGAGTGACTTGAAGGTAAAAATACTCCTTCCCATTACAAACTCTGAGTCATATAGCGAATCAATGATTCACGTGTAAACTGTCCTTCAGCTACTAATTTTCTATAATTGAATGCCACTTTTTTTCTTAAATGAATCTTAATGACAGAGAAGTAAAATCGATGTTTTAACCTCTACAAATTTACTTCTTTCTAATCTAACATAATACATTTAATTCTCCGATGAATTTATGCGCCCCAATAACTACAATTTATTGCCTTCTCAGAAGTTCGCTGGCATTATCAGGGTTTTCACTGAGACTGTAGAGCAGTTTAATCCTTGAATTAACTGTCTTGCAGACTTAACTCCATGCTTACATGAATTCCATACAGGCTTTTGAACTGAAAATGTGCTCTAACTACGGTGTCTTGGCAGCTATTCAAAACATCATTTGCTTTCTCTTTATGGAATTTATATAAATTCAAAAAGGTACAAAACATCCTCTGTGAATCATGTCATTAGTGTAAAATCAAGATCTAATCTGATAAATTACATTAATTAAACATTTGTATAGGAAGGAAGAGACTTAACCACAACAGCATGTTACACTTCAGTTTATATACTTTTTTTGGTGTAAGAGATTTCCGCCAAAATAAACAGTTCTTTTTTGCATAACTGGTAGATTTCAAAACTATCAGAATCACAGGTCAACAAAAATTGCTGAGTTTAGTTTAAAATAAAACCATAAAACCAAAACAGTAGTGTCAGCCTCATGAATCAAAACAAAATATTATTCTGTAAAGAGAAACAATAAAAAGAATGAAAATTTTTCACTTGTTCATCCTTCTGAGTTCTTAATAGAAAAATACTCAAAATTCTGCAAAAGGAAGCTCTAGGAGGCAAACAAAACCATAATCAGTGACTCAAATACCGTGTTCTATTTTTGTTGAGTTTTTCCATTCAAAAAATTCACTAAATATTTTGAAATACAACTATTGTTTCGATTTTGAGTGAAAAGTACTGTAGACAAAAGAGCTTTGTTGCTCACATGTATTTCTCACACATAACAAGTTGTCTGCAACTTATTTTATGTAGGCCTCCTCCTAGGGAACCTGTCACGTTATGGCGGTGGGTGGGGAAGCGGCTGACAGGCCGCACCCAGACGGTGGTGGCCAATGGCTCCTTTTCAAACAGGCAACTTGTCATAAGTGGGGTCCCCCAGGGACTGATATTGGGCCCAAGGCTGTTTAACATCTTCTTAAGTAATCTGGATGATGGGATGAAGTGTACCCTGATGAAGTTTGCTGGTGACACTAAACTGAGTGGGGAAGTGGACACTTTGGAATGGAGAGCCGCCCTGCAGGATGACCTGCACAGGCTGGAAGAGTGGGCTAACGAGAACCTCATGAAGTTCAACAAGTACAAGTGTAAGGTCTTGCACATGGGAAAACACAGTCCAGGAGTGCAGCACAGGCTGGGATCCACCCATCTGTGGAGCAGCTCTGTGGAAAGGGACCTGGGGGTCCTGGTGGACAACCAGCTCAATCGGAGTGAACAGTGTGCTGCTGTGGCAAAGAAAGCCAACAGGATGCTGGGCTGCGTCAGCAAGGGCATCACCAGAAGATATAAAGAAGTCATTATCCTGCTCTGCTCAACGCTTGTCAGGCCACATCTGGAATACTGTGTTCAGTTTTGATCTCCACTGTACCAAAGAGATGTGGACAGGCTGGAGAGAATCCAGAGAAGGGTGACAAAGATAATCAAAGGACTGGGAAGCTGCCGTATGAGGAAAGGCTGAGAAAACTGGACTTATTCAGCCTTGAGAAAAGCAGGCTTAGGGGAGACCTCATCACCATGTTCCAGTATTTAAAGGGTGGCTACAAAGACGGAGACTCCCTTTTTACAAGGAGACACATGGAAAAGACAAGGGGTAATGGGTACAAGTTACTCCTGGGGAGATTCTGATTGGATGCAAGAGACAAATTCTTCACAATGAGAACAACCAGCCATTGCAATAATCTCCCCAGGGAAGTGGTGGATTTCCCAACACTGGACACTTTTAAGATTCAGGTGGACACGGCCATCTTCTCTAGACCATGCTTTTGCCAACAAAGCTTGGACCAGATGATCCTTGAGGTTCCTTCCAACCTGGTATTCTATGACTCTATGAATATTTCTAGTACCTATGCACTAGACAAGTTTCTAGTATACAACTATTTTACAATACTGGTGATCTGATTAAAGCAGGTATTCGTAACTTAGGAACACCACATGGTTAACAGAAAATCTTTTATGTTACTAATATAAAGATTCGTGACTTTTTGTTCTTAAAAGGACAGCAGAACATCCAACATCTGATTTCTATCACAACTTTGAAAAAAAATTGCATGGAAGAAAAAAAAAAAGAGACAAATGGTACGATCTACTGTAGCTTAAAAACGTGACCTCCTTACTATTTTTTACATATAGTTAATAAGTAACTAGGTAAAATAATTGTTAATTTACGGATACTAGAATGGAACACCACCAGCAGATGTGTAAATGTCAGGCCAGAAAATGCAATGGTTTCATTTATTTACTTGTTTCTTAGGTGACATTTATGCACACAGAAGGTAGCAAAATTTTTCTACATCTGAATACTTTAACAACCCATTTTTATTAGCTCTGGTTTGCTGGTGTAATTGCTTTTTAAATCTACCACAGGCTAGAAACTGTGTTAAATTAGCACACTGTAGAGCCCTGGATGTACTTCCTGGTTCTTCTTTGAGCTCTTAGGTAATTTCACTAGTGACTCCTTGGAGACAGGGATGGGGAGGAGAAAAGCCTGTTAAGTCACTAATGTACATTCAAGGCATTTTACAACGAACAACTTCTCTCTGCTCTGAAGGCGCCTCTATAAAGTTAAAGTTAGACTAGCAAATATCTAGATTAGAATTGAAGATATATTTTAGGAAGAAGTCAACAGTAAATCACTGAGGCTGGATGTGAAATCAGGAGAATGATGAGGAATAAAATGGAAGAGAAAACCTTTTGGACAATGATACTTCTTCAGCATGACAGATATAAAGAGATGGAGGAGCCACAGGTAAGTCACCCCTCTGAGGGCTGGAGGAATTCTTGATGTTAGAAACTGTTGAAAGGTAGATTTAAGGGGGAAGATTCAAAATTGGATGTATTATGAACCTGGCAAACTGAAAGACAGTCAGTGG
This sequence comes from Columba livia, assembly GCF_036013475.1. Classification (NCBI taxonomy): domain Eukaryota; kingdom Metazoa; phylum Chordata; class Aves; order Columbiformes; family Columbidae; genus Columba; species Columba livia. The sequence continues at coordinate 34,308,362 of NC_088602.1, read as the reverse complement.
AAAAAAATCTAGTTTATCTGGAGTGAGAAGGAAGACAATAATGACAAATACTGAAAGTAAACAAAAAGCTCAAACAAATCTAAGAAATCCACAGTAAGTTTTCCAAGTTTGTCCAACTGGAATTTCTAAACCTATTGAGATTTATCTTACTATTGTGATGGCTATTTTCCAAATATATAAATAATTTGCTTTCTCAAAAGCTGATCTGCCCCCTCCTGAATACTTTCCTCTTGAATCTATATCAGGACTTGTATCAACTGTTTCTTTCAGCAAGAGTTTTGACTAAGCATCTCTTCCTGAGAGAAATCTGTGCTCTTTCTAGCTATACATGCACTGAAAGGCGCTATTCATTAGTGCATTACTGTGAAGATTCCATACTGCCTTGTGTGCATGTCACAGCTCTGTAAAACAACAGATGAATTCAGTCTAGTAGCCCTGAGTTTCAGCTATGAGGTATGGGACAGAGTAGAATAGCCAGAAAAATGGTGAAATTTTCCTTCTGAGACTTCCTTTTGATTTCCAAAACACTCATGGCACACATATGTCAGTTGTGCATTACGTAAACCTGTTTATACATATTGGTGATTCATGATCAGAGCACGAAAGCCCTTTTCCACTGCCTGTTAGGGAAGGTTCTCACCACACAAGAAGCGCATCTGCCATCCTCTGCTGGGATCCATGTGATTCTTATTTTATTCTCTATAAAGTCCAAATTCACATTAATCATCAGTGATCTTAGTCCCTGGTTTACATTCTGTTCTTTTCTTTGACTGTATTATTATATGTTCTCAGGCACTTACACCAATGGGTGGAGGATCTGCAGGTCTTCCGAAGTCAATGAAGCAAGCAAACAAGAATTTTGTACCAGAAGAATATGAAGACTGCAGGTCAGAAAGATGCTAAAGGACTATGTTTGTCTGAAGAGGCAATGGTATGAACAAAGTGCTTGAGAGAAAAGGAAACCAACAAACGATAGACTTGTTAATGCTTTGACTTGATTTTCTGGTCTTGCCTCTTATAGAATCCCAGAATGGTTGGGGTTGGAAGGCACCTCTGGAGGTCATCTAGTTCAACCCCCAACAGATCCATTCACTCCATACAGCAAAGGCAGCCAGGCAGGAACAGAACTAAACACTCATTTTATGGTCAGTGAAAGATGCTGGTCTCTGAAAAACTTGCTCTATGGCATATGAATGGACATCAAGACTGTTTTACATTACTACAATTATATATTTTTTTTCTGACAACACTGGGATTCTAAGAGGCAACTGAATAAGGGAAACCAATACAAACACATGCAGTTTGGAAACTAAACGATCTTATCATCTTTCATATAGTAATGTAAAGAAGATAAAGAGGCTCAGAGAAGCCAGTTACATGATTCAATGCACTCAACAACACAATGAAACCAGGTGTTTCACGTCTGTGTCATATTTATGCCAAACAGCTACTAAATGCATATCAACAGGGGCCACTCTGAAGATAAGTCAAAGGCTGGTAGTTTTGTCTGGACTTCAGCTGCTCAGGAAAACTGTGGTAAGGAAACATCAAATTGTGCAGTAACCAAATCTTAACCACTTTTGGAAGGGAATCTAGAAACACATTCATGCCACTTAAGTCGTTGCAGGATGGAATTCTATTGAATTCTGACATTAAATAATCTAATTTAATAAAAATAACCCCTAGAGAGTAAGGAGGCATTGGCATACATTATATTTTGATACTTTTATCATTCCTCAGTAAAATTGTTGAAAAATGTGAATTACATGAATATAAACCCACTACAAGTACTCTAAAGTTAAAATATTGATGTTTTCTTGATTGTCATGTTTTCTTTATTAGCACTGTGGATAAAGATTGGGTGTGTATCAGATCATCATTGCAGGAAAAGAAGTGAAAACATCTTAGACTTTTATCCTACAGGTGATTTGGGAGATGTCAACTTCTTCATCAGAATCAGTGAAAAATCTTTTATCACAACCACGCTCTGTTACATAGTAAGACTGACTTTGGCTGTAACAAAACATGACTATTCTCCAGCTGAAAAAGGCATCAAATGATCCATCTCACAGTGGCACAAAGGATTAAGAAATATATTCCAGTGAATGCATTTGAGCAATGCGCAAAAGACTGATTTTTCCCTGAAACAAAATCTTTGTTTTCTCTTATCCCCATCCTCTTGCCCAACGTTAAAACCTCGGTATTACCCCAGGCTGCATTTAACAGGTCACAAATATTAAGACATCCTTTCCTCCAACACATTCTTTATCAGCAGCATGAGTATACACATTATTTTCTCAAAGAGTATATAAAAATTCCACATCAGGCAAATGAAAGGCTAATTTGCCTGTTCCATGGTGGTTTTACATTCTGTTACAAACCTGATTCTACCAAAGACAGAAAGAAAACATTTTATAATCTATTTACGCAAACTAGTAAAAGGAAATTAGGCCAAAAAAAAAATCTAATGGTTTCTTTCACTTTTACTTGTACTGTATTATGTACTGTTTTCTATGTACTAAAAATTAATAGCACAACTACTAACCACATCGACAGCACAAAATTGAGCCAACAACTCATTTTTCCACAGAAAGGAATATTCAGTATTAGGTAAGACAATAATAATGTATGAAATTCTTGTTTCTTCTATCGTATCCTGAAATGAAAAAACATTAGTCGCACTGCAGTATAAAACATTTGATAAGTCTTCTTCATTCATTTGGCTTCATTTTGATTTTCCATCTTGGCTGTGAAACTTTGCAAGAATTGGAAATGAACTAATGAAGCTTCATGTATTATCTGACTCCTGCGAACATTTCCCTCTGAAAGTAGCTTTTCAAATTCATACAGGCATGAAATTTCTGTCTCAAATAGCAAAACTAATCAAAGCTTCACAGCTTTCACAGGATTCTAGAAAAGTGAATTTGAGTGGGGAGAGAGGTGGAGATTTGGAGAGAAACACATAAAAATGGGTATCTGGCTCGCAAATGAAGTTTTTATACACCAGCTAAAACCCCACTATGTTAAATGCAGTCATTGCTGCTGTGGGTCTTGCTTTGAACTCAGTGCTGTTACTCGAAGAACTGCCTCAGAAACTCTGAAGTAGTAGATGCCTCTGAGCCTTTTGTCCATGAATATGCACTCTGTGGCTTAAAAGCTGGATAAACTACATGACGTAATGAGGGAATATCACACGTTTGTTTCCATCTGTCAGGTCCTCTGCTATGGTAACACCTGTGTACATTCTGTTTTCCTCTGTCATTATTAAAAATTGCCTACTCAATTCTTTTCACCTGAAAGATGTGAGGTCATCATCTTTTTAGTTTGCTAATCTACTACAGACAGACAGACCATGTCTAGCTTGGTTATTAGTCATGACTACTTCACATCTTCTAATATCAATTAACTGAGAAAACACTGAATTTGGTTTCTTCTGGAGTACCCTGAATAATCAACAGCTAGAAAGATGGGATAAGTCAACACATCATGACGATTTGCAATAGTCTGGACAGAAAACCACAGGGACATTGCATGGTCAAAAGAAAGTTGAAAAAACACTACATGTGGAAGCAGAAAAGCCTTATTTTCTATAGACGTAGGACCTTGCCAAATCTGTCGTTAAAAAGCAGAGATGGAAGTTATTAAAGATCAACTACATTGTTCTGTTTTCTGAAGGAAAGATTCCTACATTTAGCACTACTGTAACAGATTGGATGATTTAAATTTCCACTACATTTGTCCTTTCACTAATCAGGGATCAACTTTCATTTCATAAGGGCAGAATTATTAGCATGCATTTATCTTGCTGGGACAGCAGGATCTCACCGGTGCCAGGAGCTCCAGTCTTTACGTCACCTGTGTGCATTGCTGCAGACTTCTTGAGATCCGAAAGACGGCGTGTGGAGGTTATTACATTTTCTCCCATGAGAATCATGGGCTTTCACAGGAAGGTCAGAGGAAGAAAGAGGAACTTTGTGCTGGAGCAGCCCCCCCTAACAGAAAGTTGAGTTTATTTCCACTCCTGCCCTTTATCTGTCTGTTCTAATTAGACTGGGAGACCTTTAGGAAAGGTAATTTAGATGTGCTAGTATAGTGTTTCCAACAAAGGCCTCATTTCAGCTGAGGACATTAATATGAGAAAAGGTATTTGACAGAGAACCGATGATCTTTATCTGAGTTGCTTTACCCAACAGTGACTTTCAGAGATGTGAACTTACCAAGCGCTGCAGATTCATGGCTTTCTAGTTTTAGGCTCCCCCATACTTGGAGAGATGCTTTGTTTCAAGGGGACATACATGTCTGGTACTCCTTACTTGGCTAAAATGAATCACGCAGTCCACGAAAAGTTCACAAGACCTAAACTGTGTATTTGGGGGTTGCAGAACTGCAAACACTATCAAACTATACCTTGTAATCCATCTACGGACCAGATAACTCTGTAATCTGCAGTATTCCAGATTTTTCAGGATCCCGTGCAGGACTGCAGAATGCCATGATAACAGTATTCCAAACTTACAACTCTCCACTGCATATACTTTCATAAGGGCAGAATTATGGTTGCGGTCTATCTGGACTTCAGCAAGGCCTTTGACACTGTCTCCCATAATATACTCTTGCAAAAGCTGGTAGCCCATGGCTTGGACAAGTGTACTCTACGCTGGGTTAAGAACTGGCTGGAGGGCCGGGCCCAGAGAGTGCTGGTGAATGGGGCTGCATCCAGCTGGCGGCCAGTCACTAGTGGTGTTCCCCAGGGGTCAGTGTTGGGTCCAGTCCCGTTTAACATCTTTATTGATGATTTAGATGAGGGGACTGAGACCATCATCAGCAAATTTGCTGATGACACCAAGTTGGGAGGGAGTGTCGACCTGCTGGAAGGCAGGAGGGCTCTGCAGAGGGATCTGGATAGACTGGAAAAATGGGCTGATTCCAATGGGATGAAGTTCAATCAGGCCAAGTGCCGGGTGCTGCACTTTGGTCACAACAACCCCCTGCAGCGCTACAGGCTGGGCGCAGAGTGGCTGGAGAGCAGTCAGACAGAAAGGGACCTGGGGGTACTAATTGACAGGAAGCTCAACATGAGCCAACAGTGTGCCCAGGTGGCCAAGAAGGCCAACGGTATCCTGTCCTGTATCAAAAATAGCGTGGTCAGCAGGACAAGGGAAGTGATCCTTCCCCTGTACTCTGCATTGGTGAGGCCACACCTGGAGTATTGTGTTCAGTTCTGGGCCCCTCAGTTTAGGAAAGACACTGAAGTGCTGGAGCGGGTCCAGAGAAGAGCAACACGATTGGTGAAGGGACTTGAACACAAGACCTATGAGGAGAGGCTGAGGGAGCTGGGGTTGTTTAGTCTGGAGAAGAGGAGGCTTAGAGGTGACCCCATCACTCTCTATAACTACCTGAAGGGAAGTTATAGCCAGGTGGGGATTGGTCTCTTCTCCCAGGCAGTTAGCAATAGGACAAGGGGGCATGGGCTTAAACTCTGCCAGGGGAAATTTAGGCTGGATATTAGAAAGCAATTCTTTACAGAGAGAGTGGTCAGGGATTGGAATGGCCTGCCCAGGGAGGTGGTGGACTCACCGTCCCTGGAGGTTTTTAAACTGAGATTGGACATGGCACTTAGTGCCATGATCTAGTAAACGGACTAGAGTTGGACCAAGGGTTGGACTCGATGATCTCTCAGGTCTTTTCCAACCCAGTCGATTCTGTGATTCTGTGATAACTTACAGGGTTTGCACTGCCAATATTTAAGGGGTGAGCAAAATCACTGTTATTAGCTCACCGGTGCCCTCATGTGGTCAAAAAGCTACCTGGTCTGAAACAGAAAATGCAGAACCAGGGGTGCTGGGATGGACTGGCCACTCTTGCTTTTATCGTGAATCAAGAAGTGCAGCTTTGCCCAGTTCAGTCTTAATATCAGGGAAAGGCTGGATTTTTGTTAAAATGTTATAAAGTAAACTTCGCTTTTAAAAAAGAAAAAAAAAGTCATTGGTATAGGTTAAAGTAGATCCTGAGCAGTAAATACAAACAAGTTGGGATCACTGAAACTGTAGAATCAATTATTCTCTAGACAGACATCCAATGTAGAAAATAAATTTCATCAGATTAACTTGCATTACCATAAACTTTCAAGTACAAACTGGAACTTCAGAAAAATAAAAAGAAGAGTACATTCAATAAAAACAAAAATGGTAATTCACTTTAAGGGTGAATAATTCATGCAGAGTTCTGCATGATCAGTTGAGAGGAACAGAAACAGAATAAATGAGAAGGATGAGAATAAGATGATCATCACCCAAAGATGGCAGAGAATCAAAAAACTACAGATTTGGTCTCAGCCCAAATAACAGAAAGAGGCATGGTGGAAACCCCATCCATTTCTAAGAGTCCATTTCCTTAAATCCATAAATAACACCTTGCGCACTGATGACGAGGCTCGGGGTGCGGAGCTGCTGCGGGCAGTGGTGTCTGCAGAGCCACACACAGCAGGACAGACACCAGTGTCTCCTGCCAGGTGAGCTCTTCAGGCTCTCCTGGTTACAACGGGAGCTCCCACACTCAGCTCAGCAGCAACACTGAAATGCCCGCGGGGCTGCAGCTGGACTCTGCTCCTTCTCCTTGTTGCTGCTCTTCAATATTTCCAAGCACAGCCACAGCAACGTGCCCGAGCTGCTTGTGTGCAGCTACATGCAAATGTTTAAAGCAATGAAACGGAACTGCTTTTGCCTATAAAAACTAAGCGTTATTTATTAAGTATAATATACCTGCTGCCTATTTTTTTTTTTTTTTGTCTAACACAGTCTCAAAAAAAGGCAGGGTAAAGGGTGTAGTTGACCACGACCTTCTCTGGGAGGTAAATGTTTAACTCCTGATACTCCACCAAGGCTCATGGAAGGCTGTGCGGTGCTTAGTGAGCACAGGTTTAGGTAAAATATTTTAAGGAAGAGGAGACCCTGTGTAAACGAGCTGAGATTTTTAAAAGAGAGTTGGATCAGCGAACTCCCATGAGTTAGTTGAACTTGAAGCATGTTTTCAAAGGCTTTAGCCATTAATAAACCAAGGCATAACTGCTGGAAAGTAAAACATAGACATTCATTCCATATAAATGAGAGCAATCTTTTTGTTATTCATGTTTTATTTCCACAATAACTCTACAGACAATTCCCCAAACCTCTAAGGAAAGCACCTACATCATATTATGAAAACTCAAAGGCAGCTACACAACATTTCTTTTGTTCTGTAATAGCCCTACGAGGGAATGAAAGAAAGAAATCTAATGGCTCTTCCAAAAACATCAGCTATAATTAATGCAGGACTAAAAAGCACTGCCACATTATCAGCCACCTTCCTCTTGCCCTTGTTCTGGCCAAACAATGGAGAAGTCAAATTGCAAAGATATTGTAAATAACCATGATACTATTTTTTTTCTTTCAATTTTTAAAAATTCCTCTGTCGCTACTATTTTACTAAACAATATTTGGTACACTGCATCATCCTGCATTCCTGATGTATTCAATGATGATTGCTCTGAACCTCTCGCTGTTGCTATCAGAGCCCAGTCCAATGATGTCCACTCCCCTCCATTCTAGGAGATGAAAACGTGTTGGGGGAAAGGAAGCTGTAAATGCATCCACAGAAAACCTCTTGTTTCCTGAGTCTGGGTAGGTGCCTCAGCTATATTCTCACTGTGTATCAGGCATACACCAGCTAAGATAACTGCTCAGGTACAAAAGCCAGACAACAGGCAGAACTTGTGCCAACATGTCTGTTAAACAGCCAACGACAGACAAGGACCTGGCAATAGGAGGGAGAAGGACTGGTTCATTCCTCATGGCCAAGAATATGTGTAACACAGGGATCCCAAGATCTTTTGCTTAAATTGCTCTAAAATCTCTTCCTCTAAATCCACTTCAAATTCTTCAGTCCCTGAGGGACTGGGTACCTGCAAAGTTATGGCCATCTGAGGTAATTCTAATTCAAGAAAGTCAATCTGGGAAAAAAACGTGAACTTCTGGGTGCACGTGTGTGTATCAACATGTGTCTACATGTGTGCACATACGCAAATACATATGTATGTGAATATATACATGCACACAACTACATACGTACACCCCTCCACCTAATTTAACATTATCCCATTTCTTCTAATTTCAACAATGAAATTGACAATTTTGCATAATGATTACTTCAAAAATGTACTCAACTTTGAGACGAGTTCAACACAGGCTTTACCTGAAGTCTAGGTAGGATAGGAACACATTTAAAATATATTTCTAAGGATGGACCTGGCATGCCATAATAGCTACTTAGCATTTCCTTTCGTCCTCATCAGATCTCAAGGTTAACTGATAGACTGCAGAAGAAAATATGAATGTTGGAAACTACTCCTGAGTTTTGCTGAACTAATCAAAATGCTGTTTTTAGCCAAGAGCCCTTGCATCATGGATGATCTGTGCACACAAAGACACACAAAAAAAACACTCTTAATTTTTTTTAGCTATTGGTGATGAACACATATACATTGCTCTTTTATGTTACTGACATGAACCATATGTCCATGTCTTCTAGCTATTCACAGGACACAGAATAACTTATGTGTTCTGTTATCATTTTTGAGTGCTGCTGTAAGACCATGAAGACAGCCATTTACATCTAAAAACCTATCTGTTTATTGCATTTCTTGAGCTTTGCTGAATATGTCTCTACTCATCTCAGTTAAGCGTGTTTCAACCTCAAGCTATAGAGCTGACAGTTGTTTTCTTAGATGTCTGCACTGCTTTTATATGCATTTTTTTTCCCAATTTAAGGTGTGTTCGCACTGATTGCAGGATTCAAGGACAATGAGGCTACTCAGCTTGGCAGCACAGGTACAAAGTATGCTTACATATCCTTATGGGTATGTAGTGCATTTATCCCACCTCTGACACTGCAGTGTAGACACCCAGCATGCACTTGAACAAGTGACCTGCCTTCCTGATGTCTCAGTTCCCTCCTCTGGAAAACAACGATAACGCAAACTGGCTCCACATGTTGCAACAATCACATATTTAAATGTTTAGGGTTGTCTAAAGGGAAACAGTTATGGATGGATGAAGTAATTTTTTTCCACTTCTCCATTTAGCTAGTTACAATGATTCATGCTTTGTGGAAACACTAGATCAGTGAAATGTTAACTAGTCACAGCAAAAACCAAAAGAATATGCCTCTAGCAAAGGATTCACAATTTAGGATAAAAGCATTCATTTTTGACAGAAAACTATTATCTCAGTCAGCTCACCAGGGCAGAAGATCTTGAATGAAATCTCCCAAAACCTTAATCTAAAGCCTTTTCTGTTCTTACATACATTTAATTGATGTCTCCTGTGAGTGCCAAGGCCCAAAACATACCCAAAATGAATCCAAGTCATGCTGAATTGTCCACCTCTAGGACATCTTCTAACAGAATGAACCTGGGCCAGTACTGCATGAATTTCTACACACCACTGCAGAACTGTCCCCAGTGCATTTGTCGTTCATACCACTGGTGAGAGGCGAACAAAGATTTTTTTTTCTCATTCAAGCGTTGTTCTAGATTCATTCCACCCTCTCAGTTTTGTGAGACTGTGAACTCTAACGTGACTTAACTGTTCAGTTGGCTTTTTGCTAGAGAATAGACAGATCGGGTCAAGTCACAAAAACAAACTGAAGTTAAAAAAGAAGGGAGAAAATATCTCCAGGCTGCTTCTTGTCTCTGGAAGGGCCTGGTTTCATATTATGGAATTGTCCAAATAAAGGTCTGCCCCCAACAGGTGGACTATTACTAACAGACACTATGTGAATGGTCTTCAGTGACAAGGGCTGCCCAAATGTTTCGAGCTGTTGATCCAGTGAGTAGAAACTTGCCAGGAGCAGGTGCCCATGTCTGTCTTACACACTCCTTTGGACTGACCCACATACAAACAAGTACATGATTTTTTAAGCTCAGTGTTGACTATCATTCTTAAGATTAGAATGCTGGGATGATGGAGGCATTTTAGTCTTCAGGTTCTACACAGGGCATGTTCTTGCTCATGAGTGAGCATAGGTGTAATTTTCCTACCTGAAGCAGAAGAAACTTACGATAGCTGAGCTATCAATGCCAAATAATTTAGTTTTAAACAGTTGGTATTAGCAAGGCTGCTGCCCACTCAATTCACATTTGCTGTATCTCTCCTCTGTTCAGTCTTATAGTATGTGATCTTGACATTATATTGGCTGAATCCGGGTAATTTAAGAAACCCATCTGAGCTCTCATAGCAGATACAAACTGAACTACAGATTTCAGATTTTTAAGTTTCTGAGGAAAAGACACACTATACAGAACTCCTACGTAGAGTGTGTGTCTGTCGTAGGCCAAAGAGATGTAAGCAATAACCACCCTTGAAGAAGCAGTGTCCTGTAGAACAGGCAGGCCTTGAGCTTTAAGATCTGGGACCTACCAGGAGATTGTGACCCTGTTTTAGGATTACATCAGAAAGATGGGAAAATGGAAAGAAGCCTTTTTTGGTTTTTTTTTTTTGCTTGTTAACTATTCATTTAGATGAAAGTAGGATTTCATTTCCAACTAAGCACCTTAATGTTTATGAGGAAGGCTTGCTATACTGAAAATGAGAGAGGAGAGTCCACAGGAAGTCAAAAGAGTTGCAACTACTTAACTCCTTAGGCCTTTATATATAGCTACAAACACGTTACTATGATTTCAGCAACTCATCTCATGCACATGAAATGGTGCATCTACTGCAGGTTTCACACATGCATCAAACAACACAGATACCAAAAAAACCCACCAAAAGAAACCCCAAAGAAATCTCAGATTACAACAATGTTTGGGGTTTGTTTTTTTTTTTTTTGATCAATCAGACCACTTCTTTGGAAAATCTTGGTGCTAGACTATCCTAGGCACTGGGATGTCATTTTGCACGGCAAGTTTGTGGCAGAGATTTCAGGTGCCTACAGGGCATGATGCTTTACTATATATTGAAATACAATTAAATGATGCACCTTTTAATTATTTTTATGTAAGCATTTTAGTCTTCCTAAGTAAGACATAATAGTAAACCATGCTTACTGAAAAACAACAGCCTAACTATATCAGAATGTAATTGGTGTTTTTTTCTATTAAATTTCTATCATAAGCCTTTGATGCAAAAAGTAACATGAACTTATCAATGTCTGCCTATTGCCACGAAACTTTCAAGGCAAGATTTGAAAAATAAATAGCCTTACAAAATATTTTGAGATATTTCACAATGAAGTGACCTTGTTCTTAGAAACACCAAACAGTGAAGAAGTTCAATAATTTTTGGATTTCAGGTAGCGTTCACAACTTTAGAAAATACATTTTTTGTTTAAATATCATATTGTAGGCACTCCAATTTAATCATTTTAGAACACTGTACTCATATTTTCAGTTTTAAAGTTCAATACATGATGAAAATTTCTGACTTGCCTATATAAATGCAAACTTAAGTAAACATAAACCATATTTCGAGAAACTATTTTTGTAGCCTCAGTACTTGAGCAGTTTGAACTTTACTAATGTATCAACAATAGCAAACAAATGTTGACTATTTTGAAGATTGCCATGACATTATACCAAGGGAATCTGATCATAAGTGGAACAGCTGCTTGTTTTCGTCTGTTTCATTGCTTATCTACATCCAACCTGTTTCTGAGAATCTAACTTGCTTGTGAAAGCAAAAATGTAGCCCTAGAAGACAGTTCCACAAGTACCAGCTGAAGCCTGGCTGAAGGTTTATTTCCACTTCTTTGAATCTATATTTATATTGAAAGCCCTCTAATTCTTTTTCTCTCTCAAAAGTCAGGAAGCTTGAGAGAGATTCTGTGTGTTTTCGCAGAACAGTGGTTCCCAACCACCTAGACAGGTCTCATGTTGGTCTATGCACATCACCATGAAGGGCTAAGAAGCTTTGCAGGATGCACCAGTGGCAGCTTTTAGGGAAATTTTTTTAGGGAAACTAGGGGTGGGTCAGGAATGAATTCCAGTGATATGCAGAACACTGATGATTTTCTTAAGTGAGCTTCTACAGGATGACTGGCAATGATGAGTAGAGTCAAGGAATTAGAGATGCCTCATTAGACTCCAAGATCCTTAACACAGGTGTCACCATAAAACATCACATAAAATAAGCTGATTTTCATACACTTGAATGAAGAGATCAATGCGTGGCTCCAAAGTACCTCAAGTTCTATAAAAACAGGTATCAGGAAATATTTAACTGCAACTTTCTTCGTAATTGTCTCTAGAACTGGAAACACTGGAGTTCTTGCTACGCTTACCTTACATGGGGAATCTACATGAGTAAGTCTTCAAACTAACTTTTCATTTCCAGAAATGAATGCCTTAATAAATACTGCTTTTATATCTAGTCCATTGAAAAGTTAAGTATGGAAGGTGAAGGCCTTAGTCTCCAAATAACAAAGAAAAGAGTTTACACAGGAACTACATACCTATTATCTTATTGGAGATGTACATAAAAGAAAATATTTAATTCACTGCTTACTGTTCTGTAATGCCTTTGTAAACAAAGTTTCTTAGGTACCATTATCTTTCCATCTAAAGTGCGTAAAATAGAGAAACAGAAGTTAGTGACAATCACACAAGACTGAAGATCCTGCAGGAGGCTTAGTTTCAGTCCTTCAGCTCAAATCAAACAGTATTCCATTTCTGAGTTCTGACAAACCACTGGCTTGAGCTCTATACCCCACGTTCACAGAGGCAAGAAAGACACTACAAAGACTTTACCTTGGAATGTGTCTACTAATTAGAGAGGCAGGCTGTCAGGAGAGAGGAATTCTACAACACATCTCGAAAACTGCTTTGTGACTGTAGGAAAACTTCTTAGCCTTTAAAAAAATGGTTATTTGACATTGCTAGTTAAAAGACTTAAAATTTTCTGATGATGTGTACTTTCCAAGCCAGTGTTCTCTAATATTTAGTTGGCTAATACTGTTGAGTAAAATCACAAGTTAACCAAAAAAAAAAAAGGAAAAACAACTATTAAAGCAAGTAAAACTCTTAACTGTTCCTCCTGCCCACTTTTGTTTCTGCTCCTGAACTTGATCAGTATATTAAATTGGGCTGGTCTAAACCAACTGTATCTGACCATAAGATGGTGCTAGTGCTACTGCATTGGTAATAAAAATGGCACTAGCAAAGCAACAGGCATCCACACCAACGTGCCACCAGGTAACACTTTCCTTTTCTCATGATTTTTATGAAAGGCATTTGCTGAGGTCCAGTAAGAAGAACACATCAGTTCTTGCACAAGTTTCTGTAATTGCAGAACATCTTTAGAAAGGGAGCTCAGAGCAGGAAAAGAAAGTGAAAGAAGAGCTACGCTTTTGGCCTAATAAACCTTATTCACACTTGAGATACCTGGACACCTTGTGAACAAAAATATAGCAATCTGAATACAAAAGACTCATCCTGTTTTCCCATTCTAATGCACTGTGAAAATGGTTACAGAAATACATAAAACATAATTGGAATGGCAGACAGAGACAGGATCTTCCCAGTCGAAAGTAAGGAAGTCCTAAAACACACTAGTTCTTCCAAGTAAAGTGATACCTTCTCCGGTCACTAACAGAAATTAAAGATGCAGTTGAACAGCCCTGAATTTTCCCGCTCTGTCACAATGGGGATGATACATATTAGCCCATACATTAAGACCTGTATACGTACATACACACACACACAGCATACATGTATATGCTGTATATTTTCAACATTTACCGAAACATTCCACACGAGAACGTGACTGTATGGAGATGCAGGTAACTCTGCTCAGCTGGGAGAATTAGTCAAAGCCACTACTGAGAACTCCGGGTATCTTCCACCTAGGTTTCATGTTTCTTTTCTAAAGTATAAACACAGTATTTTCTTCCAAGTATTTGAACTCTGGAAAAGCATACGCTCTCCTTAAAAAATTAATTTGATTATTCCACATTTTGAAAGTCGAAGTTAAAAATCAGTAGGAGATAAAGAATTTATTTGTATTTAAATGCACTGGAATTTGGCAAAAATACAAACACTGCAAGACAAAGAGTCTGTCAGTAACCATAATTATAAAGGTCACAAATAAGCTTTTTAACTAATCTATTTTATCTTTTTTTTTTAGTGAAGATGTCTATTCAGTTTTTCTCGCAGGCTTATTTCCACTTCACAGGGGTTTTTCCCTCGACCCCACTCCCAGCTGAAAACTCCTTTGCAGCTCATTTTGTTAAACACTTTTCTCTTCAGCTTTGTGAGGCCCTACCTGCACCGGACGACCGTCTTCTTGGCCGATCATGTTCCTCCAGTCCTGCAGTGACCGCTGGAGGCTGTCCAGCCCGGTCTCCCAGAGCCTCACACCGCCTCCCATGTCCACCGTAACCAAACCCACTTTGCCCAGCGGTGCCAACAGGGCATCGGCGTCCGAGATCTTAGAGAGCCAAGATGTGTAAGGAGAGAGAGACTGTGATCTGAAAAACAAGAACTAATGTGGTTTTTCTTGAAGTTGCAATTAAAAAGAGAACTAGTGTTTCTATAGTTAAGGAGGCAATTAAATGAAATTACATCCTCATTCCATAAGAGACTCTAACTAAGCCCTGCAGATCCACTATTTTATATCTGAAACATTCCACCTGCTGAATGTGGCTATGATCAAAAGATACCTGTCAGTATAAAAAGCAGTATAAAAGACCAGTCTGAAAGGGAATGTGTTGCCTAACCCACTGCTATATCTCATCTATTTGAAGAAAATCAGTCTACACAAAAAACTGTGACAAATATGAAAAATTTAAAAATGTGTTCTAGAAAAATACAAAACTAAAAAAAAGAGAGAGAGAGAGAACATGACCTGGGCACTGAGTAAAATACCTTTCCATCCACTTAAAAGAACATGTTTAATAAGAAAATGAAGATTTAAATGCTCATTTAAAGATGGCACGGCTCTGTGCACAGAGAATCTTAGCCCTGTTTTAAGCAGCCAACTTGCAGACAAAAAATTACTGCTGAAACAGAGAGCCTAATAGCTACAGAATATGACAGGAAATTTAGATAGCGTAGGAAAGGTTCTTTGCATTTTTTTCAGTACTGTTAATGACATGCATAATGACTTTGCAGCTTGCACTAATACTACAATTAATAATCTTCAAAGACAGAAGAAGCAGTAACACATATATTTGTACCTAAGACTGAAATCTCCATGTACTAAATGAAGAAGAGTTAAATAGCTTAAATCTTCATACTAGGTTAAAGGTGATGATGTTGAAGTTTGGCTTTGTAATTCTTGTAATTTCATATAAAATCCTAGTGTAAAATAAAGGGTGGTTTACTACTCTTTCTATGTTAATGCCTTACATTTTTCAATGACTGTGTAAGATACAGGCCAATGGATCAATTATAAAACAGTGAACAGACCCAAATTAATTCTCTATTAATTCAAAAATTCTATAGAATATTAATGAAGCATAACTAATTTAAACGAGAATCAATTAATATTGCTGAAACCAAAATCAAACGGATAGAGTAAAAAAAAAGCCCTATAAAATTTCTGATGTATGGGTTTCATTCATGTACTATTTAAACATCCAAAGTTGAGAGACTGTGTACTTTTGAGGGAATGCGGACTTTCCAAAGGGAGAACCAAAACACACAGAAGCTCAAGTTGCTTTCAAGGTAAACTTTATATTGGCCCCAGAACTTGATTCTTGGTTTCCTAACACCTACACTGGATCGTTCTGCCTGTCTCTGTTAGACTCTAAATACAGAGGAAAGGGAAAAGAAAATAAAGATAGCAAAACAAAATGAAAGCGAGTAGATGATAATGTGCATGAAGATGGGGAATGAGCAAAGGGAATGAAAATCGCAAGATAAAGCTACCTTCCATATTTTCTAACTAATTGCTACATTTTCATTAGTACCACCTAGTAAACGGATAAAAAATGTTGACAAAAATATGCTGCAACAGCTGCAGAATTTTACACACTATGTATGAATTATTCTTACTTTCCAGATCAGAAAAAATATTGGCTTATCCTGAAGTATTAATTCATTCTAAATTCTCTTTGCTCTTCATGTAAGACATAGGCTCCTCTAATCAATAAAATCAGTTACCTAGGAATAGCAATGTATTTGATTTTCTTTGAGTTAAGATCTGTTACTTCCAAGTATCCAGCAGCTTGTGGAGGAGTGACATCTGAAAAGAAGCAAACATGTTATTTTCCTGCTGCATGATTAACTGCTTATTGCATTTGCATTTAGCAAGTTAAATTTAAACATTTCGTTACACAGTACCTGTCAGAAAATGATAAGCTTTCACATTCAATACAGGAGTATAACTTGCAAATATGGAATTGTTTCACTATTATGATAGTGACCAACCAGACAGGCACAATTATAAAAGAATAACATATTTGTACAGCAAATGTCAAAATTACACACAAATATAGCCCTACTCACAAAAGCACTAATCAGGCATTATTGCAATCCCTAACTCACTGCTTTATCTGTCTCTGAAGATAATGTCAGCTGTGTATCTGACTTTATAAGCACGTTGAGCAACGTTTCAAAACACTGTGCTCATTATTCCCACTTTAAAATTTCTCAGTAATATCAAATATTGTTGCCTTACACTGAACCGCTCTTTTTGCAAGTAGATTCTCAGTAGGCAAAGATTTTATAACTTCATGGTAAGTAGACCTAGATTATCAAGCATTTAATATTCTGTTTATAGATAGTTTAATGAATACAGCTAATACTATGGTCCCTCCCTCAGAAATAAATTTGTGTGTGTGTGTGTGCACATACAGTGGCTTTTGCCAACATATGAGCACGCTCTGCCTGGGCTCAGAAGTGGCTTCTAGTTGGGAGCTGCCGTTCACCTGCCTGGAATAAACTGAGGAACTTAAGTTTTTCAGAAAATGAACCAGAAGACTGAATTACGCCGCACAGTATGGCTACAAAATACCATTGTCACAGGATGAAAGCAAGCCTAGATTTCCTTCTGAAATAACGTCTTTCACCTCCTTGGAATGGAGAGCCTGATGTTACCTGCAGAAGTGTTGATGCTCGCACACAGCACACACAGAAAAGACCAGTAAGATCAACAGTATAAGAGGATCTAAAATCCAAATCAGTATAAAGAACAACCAACAACAGCACTTCATGCGTATCTACTGTACCCACATATCCACAGTATGGCGCATCTACAGTAGGACATCTATTGACTTTACTCATCTTCATAAAAATGTCAAACACATTAGAAATAGGAAAAAGAAGTCCAGAAATATGCAGGTTTGTGGGCCACAGAGCACTTTTTGTTTTGCCTAGATTTTGTTACTGTTTTAATATGTGCTCTCTCTTTTGGTAATAACGGAGGATAAGATATATATTAAAAATTTTGATGAAGATCTAGAACACAGAGCTGAAACTGAACTGGAAGAGGTAGAACTGTGGGATAAGAATTAAAAATTAAATTTATAAATTAGAGAGAGAACACAAATCAACCAAATTAAATTATGAAAAGACAAAGGATTGCAGAGAAGGAAGCTGAAGAAAAGGTAACTGAATGTTTAAATGCAACACAGGAGCAACCGGCCAGGATCTCATGACAAATCATGAACATCAGACCTAAACAAGCGCAGTTTGTTCCTCTTTTGCCAAAGCCCAATGGAGAAGAATAGCTACACTCAGCTCTAGACACCAAACTTTAAGGAAAAGATAAGCACATGAGATCATCCTGGGTGTGACAAAGAGGTTAGAACAGATGGGCTATAAGGACAAATATAAGGAATTTTTTCATCTAAAAAGAGACTTTTTATTTGAAAAACACGTCCCATAATATCAAAAAGATTCTTATAAAGAGAGCAATATTATCCTGAGTGGAAGTGACATAAAGTATTTAGTTTTGTTTATAGCAAAAAAGGTGGATACCAGGAAAAGCTTTTCTTATACAAGGAGAGCGAAGTATAGCAATAGGCCAATTGTTTGACAAACATCGGTTAAGAGTCTAAACATGTCATCCTGTCTTTATATAAATAGGTGGACCAGATGATGTGTTGAGGTTATTCCTGTAACTGTGTGTGTTACACTACATGTTGTTCCAGTTACTGTCGCACTAATAGAGATACATACTCAGTAACAGACTGTTATTTTATGTTCATATATGGAAAGTGCTGAAAACCCAAGTAAATATTTTCTCTCAAGTAGCCCTCATTTCTATAGCCATGTTTTTAGAATAAACATTAATGCTTATTTGCTGGATCCTGCCATAATCTCTTGTCTGAGTTCATACTTTGTGGCCATACATCTATTTGGCATTCTTTGGGGAAATTATTACTATATTTCTTTTCAAACAACTATTATCCTGGTATACAGTTCCAATAAAACACAGAGAAAATTATTTCTTTGTTTGTTATTCCTGGAAAAGTTTTGGTAAAACATACTGAAGTACGCTAGATTCTGGCTGAGTTCTTTGAATTATTCATAGAAAATGAAGGCTGCGTGCCAGGCCTGACCAGTTGTCTGAGAAGATGAGAAAGAAAGTCTGATAGATACACAAACCCAAGCAAGAATATAAAACAGCTTCTCAAAGGCCACATAAGAATTAGTGCAAGAACTTCAAGGGACTGCCACATACTTGATTTCATGTAATAGGATGCCTTCCCTTCACTGTACAATCTCCCCAGAAAGAACACAAAGACTTATGAATGAAGACTTACACAACTTATACAACAACAGAACACGGGGGAATGGCAGGAACGTGTGCCAGGGGAAGTTTAGGTTGGATATTAGGAAAAGGTTCTTCACCCAGAGGGTGGTGGATCACTGGAACAGGCTCCTCAGGGAGGTGTCACAGCCCCAAGCCTGACAGTGTTCAAGAAGAGACTGGACAACACCCTCAGACACATGGTGTGAACTGTGGGGTTGTCCTGTGCAGGGACAGGAGTTGGACTCAATGATGCTTGTGGGTCCCTTCCAACTCAGGACATTCTACGATTCTATGAACATTTGTAGATCAGTAACTACAGGTCTCCAATGCAGAAACAGCAGTGCAGATGAATAGCCAAACATTCAAAAGCCACCATGAATTATGCAGCACAATCAGGAACAACCAACACTGAATCTCCAAGGGATTGTAGCAGTTAAATTCAATTGCATTCAAGTGCATTCAATTAAAGAGTCTGTCAATTAGTGAGATTGAGAGGCAAACTCCAGAAGAAGCAATAGCCCAGCAGAGAGGGCTGCAAATGCTGGATCTCAAATGGGCACAGTAAGGACTAATACCTTATAATCTCACCTTCCAAATGAGCACATTAATGCATCTCTCTTTTCTTCTGTCTTCCCATTTTCACTTTGAAAGATTTTGGATTCATGCCATAACAATGGCAATACTAGGTCCCTCTGATTTAGTATCCTGTCTACCAGAGTTGTTAGGCGCTTCAAAACTATAAGACCTGGACAAGCACACATGGCATTTTCCTCAAGTCACCAACCAGTTCTAATGTAGGGGCTTCTTAAGCTGAATGTGGTGTCTATCTTTTTATGTCTATCTATTTAGTAACTTCCCAAGAGTTTGTCCAGTTTTCCTTTGGATCCATATTTCAGCATTCACAACATCCTTTGGGAAGTAGTTTCACAGGTTCATTCCCTGCTCTTTTGATTTGTTTTGATGAAGTTCCTACTACCTTCATTAGCTGCCCTTAACTGGTACCGACTGTTAAACTGCTTTCCCACATGTCTATCCCATACACGTTCTTGTAGAACTCCACTGTATACCCCTTTCCTGATCTTGTCTCCACATGCAGGAGATTTGGACAATGTAATCTTGCTCATCCTCATTGTCCTTTTCTGAATTTAGATCAATTCAGCCTTCCCCCACCTTGAGACAGGGGATCAAAATTACAGTGTTAGAGACACATGGATTTATACAACAGCCCAAAGACATTCTCTGTTTTTTCCCAGTTTATTCCCTAGTAATTCTTAAAATTGGATTTGCCTTTTTTTGACTGCTAATGAGCTTTGAACCAATGTTTTAATGAAAATATCTATTGTAACAACAAAATTGCACTCTTGAGATGTACTGATCAGCCCCATCATTTTAGATATAGAATTAGGACTCTTTCTTTCTTCACATACATTATATTTATCTATACTGAACTTCATCTGCCATTTCTATTGCAGTCAGCACTGTAGTTCTTCTGTAATCCTTCATTGTGAATCCTTTCTACCATGAATAATAACCACTATCATCAGCAAACACTGTCGCCTCATTGTTCATTCATTTTTCTATTTTTTACATGACCACGCTGAGTAGCACACTTCTCCGTAGGGCTTCACTCATGACTCTTCCTCCACTAGAGAAACTGATCATTAACTGAAAAATGGAAATGTCTGATGTCCTTAAAAAAGGCTATAGAGTAGAAAACTTAAGAGTCTTGCTCAGGTCCAACTTAATTGCATTGATACAGTCATATTAAACATGATTCAGTTAAGATCAGTTTTGGTAATTCATAAATTGTCATTTAGAAAATAAAGATCAATGTCAATGATCTTCAAGAAAGCCTTAAATCTTTCAACTTAAATGGCTATAAAGCATGGAACAAACCATACCTCATAACATCTTCTATAAATTTACAGCTATCAATCACTATTCATGAATATATTTCACCATAGTTGAGGGGAAAAAAAGTTAGTAACGTGTTTAGCTACAAAAACAGATCTAAATTAAATTACTTGATCAGACAGAAACCAGTTCTCAGGCAGATAAATTGTTCGGGTCAAGGGTATCCAGGATTCATGAAGAATGTCCCTTGGTTTTTAATTATATTAATGTAGCATTATAAAGTGTTATATTACCACAGCAACCTATAAGACTTAGAAATAAATGTCAAGATCTCAATTTTAGGTATCATTTGGAAGCACTGTATCCCTCCATCATTCCCAAATCAACAAACTAATTTTAACAAAAGCTCAGAAGCTTTACCTTCTGAACTTTGATACCATCCACTTCAGACTCATATATATACATATATTTTTTTTTTTTTTTACAATGAAGGCTTAAAATAAATAACCCAGTCTGACCCTTCAGCAGGTTATAAAGTATGAGAAGATTACAGCCTGAAGTGGTAGAATTAGTTCCAAGATCATCATGCAAAGTCTAACTACGTTTTATTAGGTTGAATCTTTTTAAAAGTTAACCTTTTCTTTACAAACATAGGTAACTTCAATTTTCTGCTCTGTTTATATCCTTGATTTTGCTTCTTTAGTGAAGCAAGTATTTTATTCTTTTAGTAATAAACAAAAGGATTTACCTACACAGGGAAGTAATCTGTGGTAAATGAGACATATTAGATCATTTATTTTGTAAAAGTGAGTTAATTTGTAATAAAGCATTTATTCTGGGACAGGAAGTTTGCATATGGGATAAATCAGGAATAGCTTTTTGTGCTGGTGAATTCAAAATATCTGCCATTCTACCATATCCAAATATTTTGGGGGTTGCAAAACTCACAAATGCTGTTATTTAGCACTTATTGTTATATTTTTAGTTATTGGCTGAAGAAGCTAAAAATACAGTGATAATAGAAAGCTTGGCATGGGAGCACAAAAAAGGCTGAAGGTCTGTAGGCTACACTTGCTTTATCAGTGTACAAGTGGAGGAGGGTTTTGCTCTATGTGAATGTTGCTCATTCCCTTGGACAAGTGCAGAACTAAAAAGCCCAGGTCTCTTCAGTTTGGAGAGAAGGCAGATGTGACTGAAGCTAACAAAGTCATGAAGGCGATGATTAAGGTGAATGCAGAACTGTCATTCACCCAACCCTGCAATGTTAAAAAGAGGGCCACTTGATAAAGCTGGTGGGAGATGAGCTGGTCACAGAGAGCAGTGAACTTGTGAGCTTGCTGTGGAGACACACAAGTTGAGAGAAGGACCAGACAAACTTGTGGACAACAGGTCCATACAAGGAGATTTCAAGGCTAAGGCTGGGATGTTCTCTGCAACAGCTCTAATAAAACAACTGCAAATGTTGAGAAAGTATTGAAGTTTTGCCCAGGGAAGTGGTGGAGTCACCATCCCTGGAGGTATTTAAAAGGCATTTAGACGAGGTTCTTAGGGACACGTTTTAGTGCTAGAGTTAGGTTATGGTTGGACTTGATGGTCCTGAGGATCTCTTCCAACTGGAATGATCCTATGAAGACACAGAAGTGGCCAGGCTCACATGCATTCCTGAAGTAACCTCTCCTGTTGGCCCCGCTGAAGACAATACTGAGCTAGATGGATAAGCTTGTCTTATCACTGTGTGTCTGTGCGGCACTGAGCAGCAGTTGGAAACACTAGTGAAGGATGACTGCTGAACTGGAATGATCATACTCCTGTAGCTGGTTCCCAGTGTGGACAGTGGGAGATCCCATCTACTGGGCTATTCACAGTGTAGGTAGCCTGTTAATTCCTCAGAAGTATGATTAGGCATGTTATAAGATCCAAATTAGGTTTTAAAATTAGTGGAACTACTCTCATTCCTTCTCAAAGGTTTGCTCTGTGATTCTTTAAAAACATTTTGGAAAAATTGGTGAGTGAGTGCAGTTTACAAAACAAAAACAAGTACGTACAAGTATATGAACCTCTTACCTTTTGGGTAAATGTCTTTCAAAGGCACATCTCCAGGTGCTAAAATTCTGACTATTTGATTAGAAGCCAATAAAGTTACACAATTGGTTTGTTTTGCAGCTCCTGTTTTCCTCCGGGGTCCATAATAAAATGGATCAGAAGGAGAAGCACGTTTGTGACTCAGAGCGGAGTTTCTTTTCCAGCTATACACTTCACTAGGAGACTGCAAAAGAGAAGGAGTCTACATAACAAAAGGTTACTGCCATTGAGCCTAAGAACTAACATTTCTTGCTAAGTTCTACTTCTTATCTAATTTTAAATCAAATGTAGCTACTGTGGTTACCGCTCATGTCACCACATGACAAGAAAAAACCTGGATTATTTAGTCATTAAAAATTCCTATGGGACTGAAAAACAACAGACCACCTGTACAAGTTTTAGGAACTCAGATTCTTTGAAGATCTTAAGTTGAATAAACTATTTTTTTCTTCATGTTGAACCAGGAGCAGAAAGCACTGAAATAACCTAATCTGGAATCAAACTATGTAATGAACTATTACCATAACCTAAGTTTCCACTAATGTAGATAAATGCAAGCAGATATTTTAGTAATTAATTCAAAGTTAGGCATTAAGGCTGGGATTTGGCTCCACTTCAGAGCTATAAATATAGATGTCCACATGTGAGCCAGGTGCTCCACCTCCTGCTACAGTCAGTAGAGACTAGAGAATAAATCATCTCATCTTGAAGGCAGCCTCTACGTTTGGTCAGCTGAGCATTGCCACTATAATAAGAGTCCATACTAAATACCTGCAACATTAACTCTAAACACTGATTCTGAAATTTTGTCACCTTTAGCACACTCCCTCTTTGACATTCATGTGGACATTTAAAACCATGTATAAGGAAAGATAGGGCCTCAGTCTAAATCATGGGGAGCAAAACACTTTATCACCAGTGTTGGTGAGGAAGTGTGTAACATCTTTAGTACTCCCTTCTCTAGACTGCCTCCCTTTTCCTGCAATAAATGCACACCTGTTAATAAATAATAGGAAAAGCTAGTATAATCAATCTGGTAATATAAATCCAAATCAAGTAAAATAAAAAGCTAATTGTAAAGACAGGGAATGTCTTATTTAAAAAAAACATATTTTTGAATCATTTTGGATTTCAGAGTATACCCTTCCATCATCTGGCTTTCCCAAAATTCATGTCTGTAAACAGTTACATTTTCTAATTTGCCCAAATTTAATAGAATTAGTAGAATTCCATAGAATTATTTGTTCCATAAGCACCACCCTTTTAATATATCACTAGGTAGTAAATACAAATAAATCCAAAGAACTAAACATATTGCTTTTATTTTCCCTGTGTTTACCTTCACTCCTTGCAACAGCCTCAGTCATGACACTGTTAAGTTCCACTTTCCTTTCTGATCCTTTTCTAGTCGTGTCACAAAAGTGAGTACAATTACATGCAGTATATACAGTTAAAGATATTATTAAATAGAGAAGGGACTGTATAGTTTTGTTACCACTTTCCGTATCTTTTTCTTTCTCTTAAATCTAGAGCCTTGCTAGCTGCTGCACACTAAGCAAAAAGTTCACGCTGAGCAGTCCAAAATTATACTTATATCCTTCTCAGTGGTTATATTTAATTAAAAATCTATAAAACCCCATGATTTATTAAATATTTCTCTCGCCAGTACTATTCAGAACTTTGCTATGATGAATTTTGCCTGTGCCACGTATTATGTTGTTCGATTTCTTGTTATTTCAAACTTCACTGAAATCTCTCCAGATTAGACTACCCTACCAAATGGTGTACATTACATGAAATTGTCATTTACTGTCATTGCCTTCTTTTTCCATATGATTTGGTAACCAGGTACTTAACTGCCTACAGAAAAAATGAGATCATATTACTTCATTGTACAATAATGCTCAGTATTTACCAAGAGGTCTGGGAACCCAATCACAATAGTAGCATAATTATGTTCGTCTGAGAAAATCCTGTTGGGGGAGCTGATCTTTTGTCCCACAGCTGCGCTGAGGTTTTCTGAAGATAGCTGGTCACTTGAAACTGCATGCGGCACACACAGTTCTGATGCTAAACAGAGAAATTAAACAAAATGAAAGTCATTAAATCCAGATGTGCAATAGGAAACTGTATTAACTGTAAGAGCACTGAGCACTGATCATTGCTATTCCTTTGAGCATACAATTACTAAAAGCAGAAGATTTGATTATACTATACTATAACACAGAAGTCAGGAAATAACGTTATTTTTGCAAAGTACTTAAAATTAGGAAATACTAGCTTTGTAGTTGCTTATGCCACTTAATTTTGCTCTCTACTGTGCAAATGAGGCAGGAAGCCTATGGAATAGAACAGCATGTGATCTCATTGAAGACTGTTATAATGCAATTGCACAGAAAGGCAAAATGTAGGTTTGCACAGGTGTCAACGTGACATTTCTTAGTAGCTCTTTGCAATTCAAATAACATTATTTGTAACACATTTCTGGTAAATAATTGTCTAGTTTTCTTTTTCTTTTAGCTAAGGAAAACTAAATTTTATTCTGTGCAATTGTAACAGCTCTTTGCCTCAAATTATTGACACAGTGAGAACCTGGTATCTTTAGGTCTGCAGCACACTCTGTTTCCACTTGAATGGGCAGACTATCTCATTTACCTGGCAATGGGAGAAAATCTTTCCACCCTCAAAGGATGAACGGGCTACTGGTTTGGGTCAGTGGCAAACCCACACTGGTCTACCTTTTCTTAGCATTCCTGCCACAGGTTCTGCCTCAAAGAATGAGAACAGGCTGAAGATGTTACATTCAGGGTTTGCTGGATGATTTGGAAAAAAAGTGGAGAGGGCATATCATAATTTTTAGATTGGAAGAGAAGAAATAAGATAAAAAAGGATAAAAATAGCACAAAAAGCATGCAGCAATAAACTGTCCACAAATACTTGGACATTGGAAATTACTATAAGGTTTCTACCCATCTGAGGAACGATACTCTATAGTGGTTTCTAAATAAGGCAGTAACAAGAAGGAAACTACTGTGCTCTGAATGAGCTTGGTAAGTTGATAGAGTAAACTGTACAACAGATAAAAAGGATCCTCGATATTTAAGCTGTGGTTAGAGTCTTTGGTATCCAGTTTGTTGCTGTCTGTGTAATACAAGCTGTATTTGCTATTTGTCAATAACATTTGCTTGTATCATGTTTACACTGTCTTAATATCATTCTTCACACTTATGCTAGCCACAAGGACCAGGATGAAATGTTTTCCCTCTGGTTTCTCTGTATTTTTCCTCTGTTTCTCTGAGACACACTGGAGATAGGCCAAAGCTTATAAACTGTTAGGTGGGATGCACATGTACTTCCAGTGTTATTAAACCAGGCAGACTGAAGATTTTGTGCACTGTGATCAAAAGCTCAGTGTTGAAAATGTCATCAGATCTGCAGACAGGCAGAATGGTGACCGTCGGAGATTTCTGCCTTCTGCTGTAGCTAAGACGAGCCTCAACGCCTCGCACCATCTGCGAAATTTACTGAACAAATTCCCCCTATTCTTTAACACAGGTTTGATGGCCTCAATGGCCTCCTGCACACTATCTGCAGAACTTTAGAAACTGTGACTTCTGTTTTAACAGGGGATCTTTTGTACTTTTATAAGTGTTGGGAAACGTCTTCTAGCTCATCTGATCGTGCATAACAGACCTGTAACAGCGCACAGATTGGGCTCATCAACATATTGGGTCCCTTCTGTTCTTACGTTATAATTCCTGCCTAGTCATATTTTTCCCTTTTCCTTCTGTAAGCTGGTACATTTCCTGTAAGTCCATGACTGAGGGTCTTAAATGCTACAAGGAAACAAAGATGCTTTATTCAAACAACCTGAAGTTTGAGCATGGAATTTGCCATGCTTGGTGAAATATTATTATTAACCAAACATAAGGGAAGGGCAAAAAGAGAATTGGAAAGAAGGTTACCCAGACCTTTAAAGTAAAACAGGCTTGTTTGTGCAGCTGCAAACACAGAAATGATTTAAAAAAAAAAAGAACAAGCCAAGCTTGCATTCAATACCTGTTGTTAAGCCAAATCCCATGTCAGCTGGCTCTTCAGTCAATGCATACAGCTGGCAAACCTCATTGTCTTCAGCTTCCACATGGGCACGCTTGGTTAAAAGAAATTTCCTGTAAAGGACACACATTTATAATAATTCCTGATTAAGCCTGTAGCTCTAAAAAAGGACTTTCATCTTCTGAAGTAGCAAAAACATTATATGTCTACATAAATGAAGTTATCAACACCTTTTGCTAAAATGAAACATAATTTACCAAACACCTGTGAGATAGGGAAGGGTAAGCCAGCAAGTGGCAGATGACTTCTGGTAAATGTTTACACACTTTTATTTACTCTTCAGTTATAAAAATAAGACAGCAGAGTAATATTTCTTTCACATGACTACGAAAGTAAAGCAAACAGGCACTAACCCAGCATGATGTGGCTGTACTTCCAAAGCCAGATCCACCAACATTCTCAATACCACCTCAGTAAAAACATCATTAACATGCATAGAATCAAAGCTAGTCTAGATATGCAGAGGCATGAATTTAGGCAGGTATATCCTGTTCATTTTCTAGTCTAAAACCCTACCTGCACTTTGACCAGAGCAAATCCGCATCCTAAAGACTAACTGTTTAAGTCTAGTTAGTCTCACAAACTGAAAAAACAATTCTGAGACCAGGAGTGAAAACCTCCTAAACATAAACAAGACACAAACAAGAAATAATGCCATCAAGAAAACCAGGCTTAACTAACTGATTTGTTTCATTTTCCACCAAGAGCCACCGGTCTTCAGCCACCAGGAAAACAGATTTCAGATTGATCGGAAGTGAGATGGTATGAGTTTGACCCTCTAATACATCCAGTACAATAAGGCGGTTTCTGTAAAATTGGAAACCAAGAAAAGAATAATCAGACAGGGATGTACATGAGAAGATCTGTTATATATCTGTATAATAGAAGAATATAATTTACTCTCACCCTGCTTCTTTGTAGAACACCAGCCAGTTTTTGTGTGAAAACTCTCGGCACGTTTTATAGTTGCTCTGTATAAAAATACATCATACAACAATTATTGATTGCTACATTCATCCCAGTGAGCTTCCCTGACTCCCCTGAAGGTGGACTATATTTTCCCTTTATGTAGAATAATCATTGGCATTAACTGCCTCTCAAAATGCTATCTAGCCTGACTTGTCCCAAGTCATATAACTGCATCATAACTGAGTTCATAATTTTGGACATAATACCTTGCAACAAAATGTTCAATTATTCACAGTTCCAGCTCCAAAAAGGGATATTTTAAAGACACATATCATCAGACAATAAAACTTATTTATATTTTACATATCACTGTTCCAAACAATGCTATTTTATGTGTAAGGCATTTAAACACACATGAGAGTAGACAATTAAGTCCTTGGGCCATAAAAACAGAAAGATAAATGATCCTGGGGCAGTTTTTCCAATACTGATGTCTGATTTTTAAAAAAAGCCAACAAACAAACCAACCAAACAAAACCCCCCACAAACAAATAAAAACAAAACAAAAACCAAAAAGCAACTTAGTATAATAGAGGCAGGTGCTGTTCCTCACCGCCTCTTCTTTGCTGCTCCACCACAACATCCTCTTAGGAGACTCTTGAGCATCTGGTAAGAGCACAAGCCGGCGAAGGGCACCATTGTTTGTATCCAGCAACAACACGACATTGGTCTGTAAATGAAAAGCAGACCCGGGTACATCTCAAGCCCATTTAAGAGACTACAACAAATCTATCTGAAGCACTTTTGTAACTCTAGCAACTTAGGACATTTTGAAAAGATGATGTAAATTTTGTTGGAAAATGTAGGCTGAATCTTCTTGGTTCATTTCAAAGCTCATGGAGAAATTTAACTGCAGAGGATAAGTACATGCAAAAAGTGCTGGAATGTTATTCCAGTTTTTCCACAATGTTCTATCTATACATCTAACATTCACTTCTGCATAAGCTCTAGGAACTAGACTAGTACGGCTTACACGTCCAAGCTGTGGTCACCTACAGGTGAGAGACACACCAGTTTTGTTTTGTCCCGTCACTAAAACATTTCATTTCAGCTTTTATATTTCTTAGCATTCCTCTACAATACCCACTACTTAGGTCGCACTGAAGATGAAAAACTGATGAGAGAAGAAATGTCTTAGTACATCCTCTCCAAGTTCATCCTTCTGATATTGTGGAGCCTATTGAACATCCCAGTGCATGACAATCCTTCTGTGACCTGTGCTGTCAGACAGCTTGTGGTGTCAGAGGTGGGAAAGCTGTTGCAGGACACCAGGCTGACTTGAGGATAGAGATGAGAAGCAGATGGGACACTGTACAGAGTTGTCCAAGTGTCCTCCACAGATCACATGTGAAAATATTGTATGCTACATTTAGGATTTCAGATTTCTGCCTTTGTTAGCCAATGTCCCAGGGTCTGCGCATGACGTCAAATGACGGGGACATTTTAAACATTTATTTTTACAAAGAACTGTAGCTGTTCCTAATGTGTTTAACTAAGAATTCAAGAGAACAATCATTCAGGGCTAATGTTAACTGCATCAAATGACATTTAAAAACTACAAAAGAACAAGTTAATTAAGCCTTGGGTTGAATTTTTTGATTGCCATTCAAGGAAACATCAGGTTCTGCAAGGACATTAGCTTCTGCAAGGACTTACTAAAAGTAAACTGTCTACGTACAACATCTGCAATAATGCAAGATAGACGTTAAGGGAGTAAAGCATAAATTCCCACAAATTGTCCTAAATAAAACAAATACAAACAATCTGAGTCACAGCAGTTTTGTTCTTTTTGGGTACACTTCATACTTTCACTAGGACCTTTTGGGAGGATTAACTTTGTTTAATAATGACAGTCATTTGAAGCTAAATATGGTAAAGCATTTAAAATATTACCATGTTATTTGGGGCATTTGAGAATTTCAGCTGGAGTTCAATAACTCTAAAAAAAGAAGTTTCTTATGTATTATAAACCAAAACTATAGAAATGTGGTGCAGGAAAAAGAAACAAAACAAAACAAAACAAAACAAACATAAACCCAGGGCATTTGCTTTGGATTTTGGTTTTCTGCCATATTTTATCTATATAATTCTGCTACAGCACTGCTGAAGCAAAGCAACGCATCAGCCTTCCACGTGAGATAAAGAACACATATGAATCAATTACATTCTACCACTTAGCGTTAAATTTATGAGAGCAGTTGGTAATATAAAAAGCCTCTCTACTCCACCCCTTTTGATGTTAATGGTTTCCTTCTGTGCTAAGTGATTGATGTATATTCTGGGTTTAAGAATAGATTTTTGCGTCACTTGTGAACACATCCAAGAGCAGCTTTGGCAACTCGTCAAGTGGGCTGGGAAAAGACACTGGTGTGCAATTCCGCTGTGTTTGTTCTTGACTGGGAGAAAAGTAACCTTTGGGCGACCTCCTGACCCTCATGTCTGGAATTCCAAACTCTGGACATATGCAATAACCAATCTTGTGAAGTGGTGTGCCTTTATTTTTAGTTACTGCAAAGTTTCCCTTTCCTTACTGCTGTTTTTATTTTAGCCAGCATTTTCCTCTTTAAAGTCCTTAAACCCAATGGGGATGTGATTTCACTTTGCTGGTATGGGAAGTTGTTCCTTATGGTCTCGCAGACAGAGAGGAGAGTTAGGGGAAGGAATACACTCCAATTTCTGAGCCGGACAGCACAAACAATTCAGTTTAACCCTCTTGTATTCTTACAGAATCATAGAATGTCCTGAGTTGGAAGGGACCCACGTGGACCATCGAGTCCAACTCCAGTCCCTGCACAGGACAACCCCACAGTTCACACCACGTGTCTGAGGGTGTTGTCCAGTCTCCTTTTGAACACCCTCAGGCCTGGGGCCGTGACACCTCCCTGAGGAGCCTGTTCCAATGCTCCA
The DNA here is from genome assembly GCF_036013475.1 of Columba livia. Lineage (NCBI taxonomy): Eukaryota > Metazoa > Chordata > Aves > Columbiformes > Columbidae > Columba > Columba livia. The sequence goes on along the minus strand of NC_088602.1, from coordinate 34,277,703 downwards.
CCACCCTCTGGGTGAAGAACCTTTTCCTAATGTCCAACCTGAACCTCCCCTGGCACACCTTCCTGCCATTCTCTTGGGTTCTGTCATTGATCACTTCTCCCTGTACTCACTTTCAGTTCCATTCTCTGCTGCCCTCAATGCTTGTATCCCAAGCAAGCAAGCTCACAAACACAAGACTCTTCTTAGCTGTCAGCTTCAGATGAGGTTGATTCTTAGCCTGGTATGGTAACCCCTCTGTACACTCCCCACCTTGCCTCCTGTCCCACAAGCACCTGTTCTATTAGTGCCATGCAATGACCCCTTGAGTGACACACATGTAACAGCCCTGACACTATTAGGCGCAGATAAAGACATAGCGCATTGTTCATTAGGTTTAAGTGAAAAAAGTCTGTGCAAGAACTATATGGTTTGGGTCTCAAACCTCTGTTCCTTCAGAGGCAGGGACACTATGTGAGTAGATGACTGGTGTTCCAAGCAATGTGAGTGATGTCTTTCAGAAAATTTGGGAGACTTGACTGTATTAATACTAGAGATTTCAGCAAACTCAGAGCAGTAAACAGAGATATAAGGTTTGTACTTATAGAAAAGGACAGTCTTCACCTTTTCTATAGAAAGTGTACACCTTTCTATATAAGCACAGCTTCCTTTTTCTATAAGGTGTGCTTATCACAGAATCACAAAATGGTTGGGGTTGGAAGGGACCTCTGGAGATCATCCAGTCCAACCCACCTGCTAAAGCAGGTTCACCAGAGCAGATCACACAGGAATGTGTCCAAGTGGGTTTTGAATGTCTCCAGAGAAGGAGACTCCACAACCTCTCTGGGCAGCCTGTTCCAGTGCTCTGGCACCCTCCAAGTAAAGGAGTTTCTCCTCATATTCAGATGGAACCTCCTGTGCTTCAGTCTGTGCCCATTGCCCCTTATCCTGTCATTGGGCACCAGTGATTTCAGTGAACTGAGAACACTAAATAGAGGTATAAGGTTTGTGCTTATAGAAAAGGAAAGTGTTACATAATATCCAAAAAAAGAAGATAATTTAATAACATCAACGAGTTTTTGCAGAAAACACACTCTTCCTCCTGGACACATATATCAGAATATTATGGGGACTAGAGGTTTCAGACATTACTACTAGTAGGTTGCAGGTCCTTCCATATGCAGGTCCCCACTTGTGCTTCAGGCCAGATCACAAAGTGTTAAAAAAATGTCTTCTTTTAAAGGAAGTTTGCCATCTCCTACATGTAGTGAGTGAGGTGGATCTCTGCGTCACCTTCTGTGCCACAGACTCCCTCGCTCCCTTGCTATGGGAGATCTTTAACAGGGAGCTCTGGCTGCAGGTGGGACAGGGACCAGCAGTTCCCTCCCTCCCCACACCACTTCCTGACCGAGACAGACAAACACTGAGTTAAAGGATGCTGGGGGGACACTGCCTGGGCAAAGCTCACCGAGCTCCCTCCCTCAGGCAGACTGTAGGTTATCCTGTCCATCCAGCCTTTCAACAGAGCAAAGAGCTTGTAAGGAAAAATCAGATGTGTGCAGTTAATTAATACGCAAATCAATTCACCATGTGCGTTTTCCTCCTATAATCCCTTATCTACTCATGCATAAAGTTATCGAAATTCTTTACAGTCTGTATTTGCTCTTCTGAGCTGTAAAAGCAGTAGGTGCAAAAAGAAAAGCGATACAGGCAGGCCACGAAGCTTTATAGGAAACAGGGGTGTGACCTGAAGTACTGGTAGGGAGGAGAGAGCAGAGGTATTGCTGCTTTGAAAAAATGAATGCAACTCCCATCTTATAAGAAAAAGACTTCAGATTTCTGAAGAGTCTTTCCAAAGTCTGAACAAAAAGATTCTGGCCAGTATGAGGAACAGAATCATCTACCCTTTCTTCCAAGAAGATGTAAAAGTGGCTTAAAAGTAGATGAATCTCTGATTTGTGCTATTAAGTTAAATCCCCAAGGAGTTTAGTTTTAGTAAAATTTTACTTTAAAGGACGGGAATGAATGGTGATTTTTCATTTTATTTCACTGGAGGGCTCTGATGAAACCAGATGGATGTTGTCTGGGAAATAAATCACGCAACCTTATTTGAAGAGCCACAATATCTTCATCTCATGCTTTCCAATAAGGTTATAATCTGTTTAAAATGTTTCTTTTTTATAGCTTAGTCAGAAACATGCATCTCCAAAGACCTTCGTTCATTAAAGACTTTATTTAATCAATGCAACTTAATTCTACAAATACTGGTCTTTTGCAAGTACATGTAGACGAAACCCTAAAGCATCACATACCTCATTCGCATTACTTGTTTTCCTTCAAGATCTGTTTGATGCACCCTTAGCACAAGTAGCTAACCCTTGGAACCTTGCCCAAAATACAGATGTGCCACTAATCCACTTATCTTAAGATAAGAATGCTGCAAATTCTGAGCTTACAGCTGCCAGTGACCTTAGTAGTCCTGCAGGCAGGCATCTTGACTATATGTCAAGGCTCCTTCTGTTGCCAATGGCAAGAGAGAGGAACCTCCACAGAGGGCAAGTGACCATGTTCTACCTTAGCTGGGATGAGTTGCTCTTGCACATCACCTTTATTCTCCCAACAGATACAGAAGGTACTTGGATGATTAGCTTAGACTATATGCACACCTGCTAACATCAGTAATTATGGATTTAATTTCATATACAGCAATATCTACCTCATTTCTCAGTTGCACAAAGAGAGCACATGATTTTTCCATGGCTCCACTGCAGCAAGAGTTGGGAATAAAACCTAAGCTCTATGTGGAAAAACTGAACTACTGAGAATCCTTCTTTTGATTCAGTGACAAGTAGAAATGTAGAGATTCTAAGATATGAGCCATAACATAAGGAAGGAAAGCAGTGACTGTGAAGACTGCAACAGCAGCATTTGTCTGCCCTGTGCTTTGGTGACTCATTTAAAAACTAATCCCAAATAAATTACTGATGTAGTCCATGGATACAAACATGCAATGCAACAGAGAATCCTTTTTCACCTTTTTTTCTGTGCAAGATGCTTACTTAAGTTCCCCAAGAAGTCTAAAATTACTTTTGAATGGAGTCCTAAGTATACAATGACTTTTTACAACCAAGTTTGTAGTTTAATGAAACATATTTTCACACTCAACAAGTAAGGTCTGTCTTAATGTTAACAGTATGTAAAAAGTCCCAAGATAATGCAAAGCATTCAGAATGTTGTAATTCTGTATTATTTTACAGCAGCATAAAACAGGGTTATTTTCAGAAAGGATTTGTTTGCCTGTAGCACTTGCTAAGAAAGGCAAGACTGAAACTGTCAAATATTTAAGCTTTGTCAGGGAAAAACATGAGGTTGCAGCTCAACTGAAGTCATCTGGAAACAGGCACTGAGCTACCATAGTCCCTCCACAGAGAGTTTAATTCAAACTGTGACTGAAAAACATATTCCACGAGGACAGGCAAAACCAGTCACAGAGTTAACTACCTAAAGCTTCACAGATGAACCTTCAATAAAAACTTCATTGCTGACACCAAACGCTATTGCCATTTGGTTAAGAGCAAAACTAGCAGGATAACTATTAATAGTTTCATGGTCAGAATTTCAGAGACTTAGAAAGCAAAGAATACTGCTGGGCTTTATGTTAAAAAGTGTGAGACAGTCTAAACATTCTTAGACATGAGATGGGTTGCCATCTGTTTTAGTTTCCTGCACTGACTTCACCAAAAAAGGCCAAGGATTGTTTAGAAATGAACAAGTGTGTTATGTGCATCTAAAAATACCCCAAATGGTACCTTCTGTAGCTGTTCAAGACAACCACACAGGCAACCACCATAGGCAGGTAACTTCAGAATCACGTTTTATCTAGTTGGCATCAGAAAGTGTCCAAGGCAAAGCTAAAGAAGGCACAGGTGGTTCCACCACAGGTCGAAAAATTGTGTTTCTCATAAGGTATCAAGTTTAACTGCAGTATTTGAGACCAGCAAGTGGTGTCAATGCTTGACGAACATTCCTGGAGCAGCAGTAACACAGAGACACTAGTAATGTAATCACTGAAAACTGCTTAATGCCCTAACTCAATGTAGGAAAGGTTCTTCTAGATCAGACTCTCTCAACTATCACAAATTGGGCTGAAGAAATACTGAACAACAAAAGGAAAAGGAAAAACCAACCAACTGATGAGATTAAATGTCCATGCCAACCATTATGACTGGTAGGTAACACAATAAACTATTATTAATATTGAAAAATGAACAGCAGCAGCACTGTATCAATGGTTATCTCTTATCACTGCTGGGTAAAGAAGTTTTGAATTGGAAATGTTCCAATCAGTTCCCTGACAGCGGTAGAAAGCTGAATGTATGTGGAAGGTATGCAATATCTGACTTTAAAAAAAGGACTGGAGGCAAACCAACGTGGAAGTCGTCAGCACTTCTAAATTTGCATTGCTGACACAGTAGATGTCAAGGCTTACAGTCTTCTTTCTAGTCTTGGCACTTTAGATGTTATAGAATCAGGAATATCAGGATTCACAAAACAAACAATAGTGGCATGAAGCAAATACGAGCAACATTTTACTTTGTGACTCAGAAAAATGTCTCTTTCGTATACTATTTGAAAAGTAAAAAGGGGATAAGCTTAGAGTAGAATTTAAGTTCAAAGCATAAGACAGCTTACTTAGCACTTTGCAAACATTTGCTGCTTTGCTGAGATTCCTGAACTCAACTCACTGTCTTCCTTTCTCCCATGTAGGTTAATCTCCTATTATCAGTACGAGAAATAAGATAAGCAGGTAGAACTCAGCTTCAATAATGCAAAAGGACGCTGTCCAGCAAAAAAGTGCAAGTGGAAAGTCTCCACATAAAAACTAAAGCTGAAGACAACTCCCAAGCTTCAAGTATAGTGAAAAAGAGAATATTCAGCAGGGTGTAGGCTTATCCAGGCTATTTCAATCTAAAGAGGTAGGCAGCTCAGAGATTCTACCCTTAGCATATTACTTTGCTCATCACTACACATTTAGTTGTATTTTTTTCTTTTTACCTCCTCTTCATGTAGAACCACTTGACCTTTGAGTGGATTTCCCAGAGGTGCCACGGTCACAAAAGGTTGCCAGACATTTCCAACTGTTCTTGGGAAGAGGTCATAAAGGTCCACAAAGTATCCACTCTTACTGGAAATGTTCATGAAGTACAAGGAAACAGGATTGCATGTAGTAACATAAAGAATATTTTCAGCTTCCTCTTCTGAAATAGGAAAATAAAGTTAATGAAAGGTTACTGACATTGAGCATTGCTCTTTTGGAATTACATATGTCATAAGCTCAGCAGATGGTATAGCAAAATGTACAGAAAAATTACCACCATTGACAGAGGGAGATGAAGAGAGAAATGGCCTCTTGATACTAACTAAATGTTAACAGGCAGAATCCTACCACAATACTATTAACTCTTTAAACAAGTAGTCCAAGGCACATTTGTGTAGACAGGACTGCAGTGCCAGCCAGCTGCTAGTATACGCAAAATCTATCCAGATGGTTTTGTTTGTTTATAATCTTGCTTCTCCTTCTCTATCCCATTCTCCTTTTCAGTTCACATATTTAATTAAAAACGAGATGAATACAAACTTCGTATGGAACCTTTCATATACAGAATCTTCCTGACTGATTTCAGATGATTCTTGAAATCGATACAAAGCCATCTAATTTATGTTTTGCTGCCATAAAAGTCTGTTAATGTATTTGAAACTAAGGCTACAAACAGAAAAAGCAGCATTCCAGTATTGATCATTAGCGATCAGTTTGTAATACACAATAAAGTTTAGACGTGTTTAATGATGAACCCTAAAAACATTTATGAACATTCCCACTGATGCAATTCACTTTGGAACATAAATAGTATAGGTAACTAAGGCAGCCTTGATCCAGTGAGAAATAATTTTTACCAGTATAAGCACAGGGGGAAAAAACACAGCACTCTGCAAGTTGAAAGATTTGTATTAAAACTGAATTGAGAGAGGAAAAGTCAAAGAATTGCTTTTTGTGAAGTAATACAGTGTTGAACATACAAACTAATCAGACTTGCAAATTGTGGCTGTGTTCTACTTTAACTACATATCCTTCTCTTAGTTTGAGAAAGATGCATACCCTTACAAAGACCACCACGACTCAGTCAAATTATCACAGTATCACAGTATGTTTGGGATTGGAAGGGACCTCAAAAGATCATCTAGTCCAATCCCCCTGCTGGAGCAGGAACGCCTAGGTGAGGTCGCACAGGAATGTGTCCAGGTGGGTTTTGAATGTCTCCAGAGAAGGAGACTCCACAACGCCCCCTGGGCAGCCTGTTCCAGTGCTCTGGCACCCTCACTGAGAAGAAGTTTTTATCTCAAATTTAAGTGGAACCTCTTGTGTTCCAGCTTGATCCCATTACCCCTTGTCCTATCATTGTTTGCCACTGAGAAGAGCCTGGCTCCATCCTTGTGGCACTCACCCTTTATATATTTATAAACATTAATAAGGTCACCCCTCAGTCTCCTCTTTTCCAAACTAAAGAGACCCAGCTCCCTCAGCCTTTCCTCATAAGGGAGACGCTCCACTCCCTTAATCATCTTTGTTGCCCTGCGCTGGACTCTCTCCAGCAGTTCCCTGTGCTTCTGGAACTGAGGGGCCCAGAACTGGACTCAGTATTCCAGATGTGGTCTCACCAGGGCAGAGTAGAGGGGAAGGAGATCCTCTCTTGACCTACTAACCACCCCCCTTCTAATACACCCCAGGATGCCATTGGCCTTCCTGGCCACAAGGGCACAGTGCTGGCTCATGGTCATCCTGCTGTCCACCAGGACCCCCAGATCCCTTTCCCCTACACTGCTCCAATTTCAGTGGCTGAATATTTTTGTATTTCACCTACTGTTAAAAAAAAAAAAAAAAAAAAGAGTGGAAAAAGATAAATTGTTATTCCTCTACTTTTGTTCCCATATTCCAATTCCTAGTATTATTTCTGTATTCCGTTGCAAACACACCTAGAAAGAAGCACTACTGTAAATGCACTGAAGTGTTACTATTACTATTAGAATCCCTTATATTGCCCTTTTACATTCTGCCACAGCCCAGTCCTTCCTCATCTCCAGGATATTTCACATGTTTATAATATTTGGGATAATTATAGAAGTTAGTACCTTTTGTTACTGTAACATCACAAACGAAGTTAACTTCATCCAAAGGCAGCGTCCAAAACGCAAGTTCTTCTGTGAAACTGAGGGACCTGGCTTCGTGTCGTTCCAGTGGAAATCCTTGAATATTTAAGCACACAGGGCCCTAAAACAAATGATACCAATGAGGGTTTGCTAAAATATTCCATTCACCATTCTTTATGGAAATCTACAAGTAATCTACAAGTAATAGGAATACAGATCAATTACTAAATACACAAAAGGGAAAAGGAAATGCTTTCCTGCAAGCTCTTTGCATGTCCGTCCTGCCATTTTCTTTATAAAAAACATCATGCCCTTCCTCTTTAGTCTTTTATTGGTTTGGAACCATTATTGCTCAGTGGCTCAAAGGAGGTATCACATACTGATAAAACACAATCCACGTAAGGAAAAAATCAGAATATTTTTGTTTCAAAGAAGTTGAATGGCAATTTCTTATTACATAAAGTTTAAACCTCACCCCTACATCACCTTAGTAGTTCAGGTCTTTCCTTATTCACTGTAGTAATAATTACTGAAATTAAACCAAGAACTCAAAGCTAAAGAGGACTTGGAAGCTTTGGCTGCAGGTCGAATTGTACCAAAGGTTCAGATTCAAACTTTGCAGTGCCAAAGACCCATAAGAAAACAGCTGCAGGTAAAACAAAAACAGAAACTAGCTTTCTTTTGGCTCTCTGACCTTATCCAAAAATTGAGATCTTGGTCCTGAAACCAGCCACCTGCAAGCGTTCAAAACAGCTACAAAGTTCCTTCAAATATGATATTTTCCATATCCTCATAAAACCCTGTTTTCAAGAACTTCTGGCCAAACTTACTGATTTGAAAGCGCACTTTATGTTGTGAGGTGTAGATATACAAAAATATTCATTTTTCTAGTCAGTATAAAACACCTGAGAACAGGTAACAAGAAGCAAGCTTTGTACATATTCTTTTTCCTGAAGAAATTAATTACATTTTAGATTCTTTGCATCCCAATACAAGAAAACAGTATTATAGGAATTTAAACTAAATTAAAGGACAAACCTTTACATCTATTTTTTTAGTTTCTGTTGGACACAGCAGTTTCTGTTGTGCATTCCCTGGCTGATCGACTTTCCAGTAGCCCATAAATTTATGATCTGGTAATGGCAGTCTGTCAAACAATTCAGAAACAAACACAATTTTACGTTTATTAACCAGCAAATGATATGGAATAAATAATTTAAACAACCACGTTTTTCCAAAAAGACATGTCTGAAGATTCTTTTGTAGAAAATACTTACTTGCTAAAATATTTCATTTCTTTCATGTTTTAAAGCACAAAAATTGTAGACTTCTGGAATACTAATACAATCACAAGCTAAACAACATAATAAAAAAAGAAGTAATTCATGTAATATGGCATCTGAAGTAAAACTTTTATGGTCTGAATTATCTGAGGCATGTAATAGTATATCCAAACTGTCTCTTGCTTTGCTTTATTCAGATCAGGCAGGGTGTGATAGTATCACTTAAAGTAATTCCTGTCAGTGACACATTCATCTAAAAAAGCAGCAGAATAAGCAAAATAAACACTGTGGCAAGTTAACCAGGCAATTACAGTTCAACTAACTATTTACTAATTATTATACTTTGCCACTGCTCACATGAACCAAGGCAATGGGATACAGACATGTCTTTGAAAGCCACAGCTGCATGCCTTGGTCTGATGTCTTCACTTCTGTACCTTTTATTTAGGGAAGAAATCTATGGACCAAAGCAAAGCTCATTTATATAGAAAAGAAAACGCTGGTATATGACAAGGTAGCTTGACAGCAAAATAAGGACAACACGATTTTTGTTTCTTTCCTCGGAAGCAATTTACAAGCGCTGAAAGCAATCTGACTGTTAATTGGCAAGAATACCTTCAAGCTAACACACTCACCACTTTTAGTTCCCTTTATTTGGGATCAGTTGCTGCTAAAGAGACCTCCTATCAGAACTACATTCTGTGGTACACGTTGCTGCACATTATTGTACAGCTACAGGACTTGGCAAGAGAACAGAAGACATTCCTTCTCCCAGTTTCTATAAATATTTCCAAAGTCTATTTTAAGGAAGTTCTCTTAGACTGTTTGTTAAAAGTCTGTGCTCAGTCTCTTCTGTCCTGTCTGATGATGCTTGTTCCTACTGTTAGAATTATTTCCCCTCTCCCCACCAACCAACCTGGCCCCTCTAGATATCTGAGGTTTGTTTAATTTCTTCTTGCTATTTTTTCAGAATCAGAAGGGATCCCAAATCAAAAAAACCCTCTGTGGGGCTATGTATGAATCTTAGAGAATTTAAATTTTACTTTTTCCACTGAGAACTCAAAGGAAAAGTCAGGGAATGAACACTAACATCCTGTAATCGTTGCAGCTCATGCAGGAAAGCTCCATTAACATTTCTGACTGGTATATTGACACCAGACCTCAAGCAATGAGGAGAAGCCAGGACTCACAGGCAGAGTCACTCAGCCTCCATGGCCATTCTGCATTGGGACCACCTCTCAAGGCAGTCAGGTGGCCAGAGACACTTTTTGCAAACAGAAAATGGTTTGGATGCTATAGACCATTGCTGCTCACATATAAATATCCAGCTGCCCACAATATACCATTGGTGCATGGAATGAAGAAAGTGGATGTCATTAAGTGCCTCTTTTATTCAAAGAACCAGTAGACTCTTCATTGCCTGTTTGATGCCTAGTCAAGAATATCAACAGATACCAGTGTTTGAAAATGATTTATTTTGAATTCTGCCTCACTTCAGTTTGCATTTTTCCTTTCTTTGCATCTAGCTAGTCTAGGCAGATTCTTCCCAAATTAAGAAGAGAAATTAAGCCACACTCAAAAACTACCCAACCAACCAAACCACAAAAAAGCAAATACAATATATTGTAGATTACAACATGCAACATCATTAGGAAAAGACATTCGGCATGTATTGTTTCAACATATACACAACTCTTAGATTAATTTATTCATGCAGCCAGAAAATGGGCAAACAGTCAAGTCACTAGACTAAACGTCAATTCATCCATGAACTGGAATTTTACTTCAGGCTTCCATTTGGGTTTCAAAATGATTTATTGGCAAAATGTTGGCTATGTCCCGAGCCAAATCTGTCTTGTGTGCAAAAAGAAACTGAAGACTTTTTTTTGCTATGTGACTCCAAGTAGCATAATCTCTGATATGCCTATAATCAACAACAATCGTTCCCATTAGCTCAATGGAACATCAACTTCCACAAGGATTTGGACTCCGGTTTTAATTCCTTACACATTACTTCCATGGACAACATGCTAGAAATCAACGGGTTCACTAATAATCATGAATACTCATTAAATTTTAAAACAAAACATATGTTAACAACCAGCTCTAACCAAATACCCTGCTTTATATAGCAACAGAATTACAGATTGCATTCCCAAAGAAACAAAACATTTCCACCCTGGTTCAGCTTTCTGGCAATTTGCTTTGCTAATAGTTCCTCCCGTCCCTCAGGAAAACTCATTTCTCCTTCCTCCTAGATTCTTGAGGTTTTGTTCTCTTCCCTGTCTCTGAATTTTTCAGTTTCTCTGCGGCAGCAGACCAAGTCCTCGTGAACAGCAAAGAGGAGGGAAAGGTGGAGCAGAATTCAAGAATAAAACAAAGCAGAATTCCTAACATGGAGTTATTTGTCAAGAGTAAAAGGGATTTTATGCTTCCAGAGCCTGACAATTCTTTTTTATACCATCTAATTTCTCTCTCATACAAATCTAGTCTAAGAAAGACTAAGAGTATGGAAGAAATGTGTCTCCTGGAAGATTTTCAGGAGAAAGTGAGGGTGCAGATGGACTGGAACAACATGCCCACACTGAAAACGTGTATACATCTTAACAGTTTTCCCCTATAGTGAATATATGTGGTACGCAATGAAGGAGGGAAATTATTTGATTTTCCCAGGACTTCTAAATAACAAGCAAATTTTGAAAATAACTTGAAGTGGCAGTTCCAGTAAAAAGCTTCACAAAGTTCTCCTGCCACAGTGATGTATTTGAAACTAATTAACCAAATACTGTTTACATAAAGGGCAGACAGAATATTACAGAAATGCTACCAGCAGTAAAAATCTGTGAAGCAAAGAGATCTGATGGGTGTGTAAAAAGTGCAGTGGCTGGGTAAGAACGGCTCTGCAATGCCACTGCTCTCTCTGGATGGAGCGCACAGTGTGACGCATTATTTTTGCTTTCCTCAAAAGCTGGAAACACTACACAACAGGCTGCAGTAATCTTGTAAGAAAGCCAAGACTTAAAAGTCAGTTCTAAGGAATTGTTCCTGATCAGTTCTTTGATTATGGATCTGCCAAAGCCTGTTGCTTAAGGAAAATTTAGATATTTTTTTTTTAATGTCTATTCGCTCTTCATTTCCAATCCTGATTTTCTACAAGATCAGTGCTGCCCGTGAAATGGTTATAAAAGTAGGTATTTTGCTCAGAAAAGGTGATTGCACAGGACCTACAGTTGATGGGGCAATTCTACAAACAAAAATACTATTTAGCCTGATTTTCTTCATGCACAGCAGTCTAAGGGGAGACAACCTGTCAAAAGACAATTCTCTAGTGGCTGCTGCTGCTGGAGAACTTTTCAAACTGACACCTACAGAACACAATTTCTTTTCATTTGTATCTTTTTGATTTTAGAAATGAAATTCATTTCAGGCTAATTAAAAACAGAAACAAAAAACCACCACCAAACAACCATGTTCAAAAAGTCTCTATAGAACCTGCAATTTAGCTTTCAGAGAAGACAGTGGAAAATGGCTACGAATCTTGTATGACTGAAGTTCCACTGAAGGCACATTCTCCACAGCCGGCTATCGTACGAGTACAGCTGTGGACATGAACTATGACAAGCAGCAAAGCTGCTTGATACACGACCTTGTCAGCCAGCTCAGCACCAGTACAGAATGTGTTATTCAAGGACTTAAATCAGAGCTTGTGCTCCAGCCTGCTGAGGAGACTTCTCACCTAACTTGTTGGTACTTCGGTAAGACATAGTTTGGAACCAGAAACTTCTCTTACCAACCAGATCTCTGTATTTTATTCAAATACTTTTTGATTAAAAATAAAAGCAGTAGATATATACGGTCTTATGTGAGGCCTCCCGTTCCCTGACAGGTTAAGTACAGAGCACTCCCTCTGCTCCCCCTGCAATGCCCAGGACGGACAAGAGACGTGTAGTATGAGACAGGTCCAATTATTAACTACAGACTACCTAGGGGCAAAAAACCTCACATCTCAAGCGAAAATCAAAGCTGTTAAAATGTACGTATTTATATTATATATTAAAAGATCAGTTCATATAAAATGAATATTCAAGTTATAGCAGGTACCTGGAAGTGGATAGTGAGAGGAGGCAAAGTGTAGAAAGGCAATTTCATCAAGGATAAATGCCAGAATCAGACCTGAATGCTGTTTTACTTAGGAACTGCAAATGATCTGAACTGTGCACTAAAATGGCAGATTAACTGGAGTTCAGACAAATCTGACATAACAGATGTCCACAGGAAAAACAAAGTATAATTGCGCATAAAGAAAGATAATGAATTAATACAATGAGTAATCCATTTTACCCACTGTCTTGGCAAAGCATCATAGACAAGCCATCTGCTTTACACACAATACTGATAAAAATTACATACTATTGAACAGGTGATGCTAGGAGATACAGACAATATCATGATGTTATACCCTGACAGTACTGAACATGTCAGTGCCTTGAAGAATTGTCATCCTATGTGCAAAAAAAAAAAACAACTCAATAAACAACGAGCCCAAGTAAAGTGTTATTTCACAGGTCTAATACATGATACTAATTTTGGAAATAAATGAGTCAGCATCTACAAATTAATTTCTATCTTGAAAAAAAACAACTACTGCAAGAATTATTTTCAAAGTGGTCATTAGACACCACTTAATCTTTCCTTCCAGGATAAGGTATATTAATTACACAGCCTAAGCAAAAAAATCCCATAGTAGGCAATAGTACCATTTGTTTAAATTCCCCTGTAATTTCAGCTGGATACAACCCCCAAAGTTCTTACGTTGAGACCACATATTGTAGTGGGTTGCTCATGTCTCTCATATTTTTGTTCCTATTTTTATAGCAGTAATGTTTCAGCAGAGATTTATATAATTCAGATTTAAGTTTTCTTTTTGATTAAGTAATAGGTGAGACAGACTTCTCCAAAACTTATTAAAACTAAACAAAGATTCACAAATTGTTTGATCCAAGACATGCCAGAGAGTACCTGTATCAAGGAGTCCACACTTTAGTATAATTATTTTCCTGTCCCAGAATCTCCTGGAAATCCTTCTGTATCACAAACGTTCTTAATCATACAGGATTTGTATTCTTAACAATACCAATGATTTTGCAGCAGGTATGACTAACATGGTCAGGCAGAATAGGTTTGTACTATTATCCTAGTTTTCACGTTACTTAACAGAAACACTGAGCAATTTATTATGATAGCTAGTAAGTCTTCAAAGCCTTGCAAATTGAGACTGAAGCACAGAAGTGAACCTCTGTGGGGATATGCTGGTGTCACTAGGACACTGTAGAAATCACATCTAGTAAACCTCCAGACTCCAAACTTGTGAGAGACTATAGGCAGGGAGGAAAATGAGCTTAAAATTGAAAGCGATCTTGACAACTAATCTGAAAAAATACAACACAGTAAGAAAAGTGTTGTCATGAAGAAAGTTATTACCTAAAGTGAAGATGGAGTAAGTGATACGCAGAGTCAGAATCACAGAATGGTTGGAGTTGGAAGGGACATCTGGAGATCATCCAGTCCAACCCACCTGCTAAAGCAGGTTCACCAGAGCAGATCACACAGGAATGTGTCCAGGCGGGTTTTGAATGTCTCCAGAGAAGGAGACTCCACAGCCTCTCTGGGCAGCCTGTTCCAGTGCTCTGGCACCCTCCAAGTAAAGAAGTTTCTCCTCATATTCAGATGGAAACTTCTGTGTTTCAGTCTGTGCCCATTGCCCCTTATCCCGTCATTGGGCACCACCAAAAGGAGTCTAATCCCATCCTCTTGACACCCAACCCATCTGCTAAAGCAGGTTCACCAGAGCAGATCACACAGGAATGTGTCCAGGCGGGTTTTGAATGTCTCCAGAGAAGGAGACTCCACAGTCTCTCTGGGCAGCCTGTTCCAGTGCTCTGGCACCCTCCAAGTAAAAAAGTTTCTCCTCATGTTTAGATGGAACCTCCTGTGCTTCAGTTTGTACATGTTGCCCCTCAGTCCTGCAGAAAGGATCTGGAGGTTCATGTTTAGAAAACCAGACATGAGTCAAAGATTAAAGATTGACATGAATCAAGTGAAGAGGGGGAGCATAAAAGAAAAATAAAAACAACGAAAGGCCTTAAAAAAGCGGGAAGATTGAGAGAACCGGATGTGTTAAGTCTAGGGATAACTTTCTGATGGCAAAGATATTTAGAAACAAGGCTGACTTGCTTTGGGAGGTTATAGAACTCCTTCTCTGAAGGTCTTCAGGCACGAATCATAATAAAAATCAGATTATAGGTTTTGGATTAACTCGTATCTTTTCTGAAGAAGGTGGGATGGACTAGATTAGAGCCATTTTCCTACTCTCTGGAAAACAACGTAGAGAAGGTCAGTACTCTGATTCTAAACGTGCAGCAGCTTCAGGAAGTACCTTTTCTGCAGTGGAACAAACACTGTATCCAATCACCTCAGTGTGTCCATCATGGGAGCTTGTAATATGGGCTGGAACAGATTTGGAGAGATTATCTACGTGTTCTTTTACCCCGAGGTAGAATCAACTATGCAGAAACCATTCCTGAAAGACGGGTCTATAATTCAAGGTGATCACCTGTGGCTTACAAACTCCACAGGGTTAAATCTCACGACCAACAGCAAGGCTGTCTTGGAACGGAGCAGTAGGATAACCTGAAATGCCAGCCATGGTGGATGCAAGTGAGATACTGAGACCAAGATTTCTGGATCATCAGAGCCAGATGGTCAGCCTAGTCCCAAACTTGAATGGTGAAATCTAAGAAAAATTTGCTTTTATCAGCTGTGTGTGAACTGTGTCTGTAGTTTCTCCTTCTCTTGGCCTTCAGTGTACAGAGTATGTGACCATAGCTGCTAGTCAAGATAAGTTTCTGATGAGCATCTTGTGTGGGCCTTGTAAGTCTGTTATCCTTAGTGTAACCTGTCGTATAAAACCACAGTGATGGATTCAAAATGATCAGGTGGTTATCTCTAATTGAAAATGATCAGATCTTCCTTCTGTCTTCTCACTTCTGGACTGAACGCTCCCCAATTACAGCAGCCTTTCCCTTACATTTCCTAAGCCTCTGATGATCTCATTACTAAAGAGTCTTCTCCAATCTGCCCATGTAAATCCACATTTAAGACTTCTAAAAATTATATAAAGTGCAAATTTCTCAAAAAACTATGACAAACGTTATAATTCTTTAAAACAGAAATTACCAAGTGATGTTTAGCAAAGAAACTACAGCAAGAGTTTCAAGCACATATTGTAAATTTGACAGAAAATGCAGTTGCTCAAGTATTGGTTCCCTAGGCATTGTAATTCCTCCGCCATCAAAATTAAAAGGTTCACCAGTCATTACACTGCCAGTCTTCTTTTAATAGCTATACGTAGGATGTTAGATATGATAACTGCGGCGCTCCAGCAGGAGAAAACTGCACATGGACACCTAAGATCAAGACATCATGTCATATGAATCAGTCCCTCTTTAGCAAATATAAAAACTCAATTTCCATATATCCATAAAGCGTTCTTCATGAAAGGGAAATATTTGTTTCTCCATAAATAAACTAAGTATTAGAGTTGAAGCCGAAGTAAGTTTTTCTAATTGCTTTCAAAAGGCTGCTGTCTGTGAATAGCAGAAGAATGAGTTTAATCTGTTTCATAATTCAGTTTAGTCTTAAAATAAGCTGGTTTGATTCTAAACTCTGAAAAAGTATATGGTGTAATGTGTCAACTGCTAACATAATTAAAGAATAACAGTGATATACAGACACATACAAAAATGGCTCTCGGCAATTACACGCACTGCCCTATTCTGCAGGAGAGTTATTGCAGAGCCGTTTGTGAGTATCAAAGTCAAAATCCCACTACGCCCGATCTAGGTGATAAATAACAGGACAGAAATGTGTTGCAAGTCAATTAAAAACACAGGAGAAGAAACAAGTATTTCCCTTTATTAATACATATTTGTTTAGCATACAAACTATCAATATGTACATGAACATTAAAAATTAAATATTAGTAATAAGCAAATACTCTGTCATAAAGTAATTTATACTGTCGTAAGTTATTTGAAGGAATATAAATTTGAACCAGAGGAGGATGGACTTCAAGTATTCCAGGCTGTTTTTAGATCAATTAGCAGCAAAATAACACACTATAACAAAGTGATCAGGAGAGACCCATCTTCTTAAAATATATCTTAAGTTATTCTTACTCCTTGGCCAGCTGTACATTGGTCGGTTTTGCTCCAATAGGTATCCCATGTTTGTGCAAAGTACTGATTAAAATTTCACGCATTTCATTGTTGTAGGAGTCAAAGTCAAATACATTTCGGACGACATTTGCCAGTCCTTCAGTTGGAAATTTCTGTGAAGAGACAAAGACACCAAAATTTATTTTACTGAATACCTGTTAAGTTACAGCATATAATTAAATACTTCTGAAATGAATAATTATAACAGTAATGTTGCTCAACTTAGACAAGTGCTCAAGTAATCTTTTTTTAGTTTCCAGAATAAAGGAGGTACATTGCTTCAAGTCAGAATGAAGTTACTGACACAAAACCTCAATTAAACAAACAAGCAGGAGATAATTACAGAATCGGGGCATGGTTGGGGTTGGAAGGGACCTCTGGAGATCATCCAGTCCAACCCACCTGCTAAAGCAGGTTCACCAGAGCAGATCACACAGGAATGTGTGCAGGCAGGTTTTGAATATCTCCAGAGGAGACTCCACAACCTCTCTGGGCAGCCTGTTCCAGTGCTCTGGCACCCTCCAAGTAAAGAAGTTTCTCCTCATATTCAGATGGAAACTTCTGTGTTTCAGTTTGTGCCCATTGCCCCTCATCCCGTCATTGGGCACCACCAAAAGGAGTCTGATCCCATCCTCTTGACACCCGAGCTTGAGATTATTTAAATACACAACATCATTCATGTTTTAAATAATTATTTTCATTATACACTTAACAAGATAGTATAATCATTGGAACACATAACAATGTACTTTTAAAATTTGGAACTGCTTTCTGCTAAACTTGAAGACCTGACACAAACACATGTATTCTTAAATTCAACTATACAATTCATTTAAGAATTCTGATACTTGACATTGAATAGAGAAAAGCAGAAGACACACCGCTTATTACTAAAAATTACTTAAGGCCAGGATGGATTTTAGAAGAAATAGAAATTAACTTAAGAGGTACAAACATTTGTTTTCTTAGTGAAAAAACTACCTGAAATGTGCTGTATCCATAAAGAAAAAACAGATTTTAGATTTGCCCTGAACTCCAATAGCAAACATGCACCTGTCCCCATTTAAATTAAGGCAGATTCCAGTAAACATGAACCTTAATGTATGTAGCCATAACTGCAGGCTCCAATAAGCTTATATTTTAAAGGTACATTTAGATAATTTGAACAGAATATGTATTGTGCAAAACTTAGATTTTGTCATTGATAAAACCAGCTTTTTTAGTTGAATATGTTAACACATCTAAGTCACTGAGTCTTTTCACAGTCTTCAATAAAAACATATATATTCTAGAATTTTACCATCTAACAGCTTTATTTTACCTTTTTGTTTGTTTTTTTGACAAGAAACGGGAATAAGCATATTTTTATTTTAAACTTCTCACTTTTTCTTCATATGCTTTTTGTTCGAATATTAGGTCTTTGAGAGCAGGACATAGATTCTCCCCCCAACTCAGAATGACACACTGATGGTGATGAACATGTAAAGAAGTATTTTAAGGAGTTGAAGTCTTAACTTTAATTTTGATTCCCCTATTAGTGAGCAAGACTGGTACAAATAACTTCAAACCCAGACTTAATGGAAGTCTCAGAGAAATGTATAAAAGCATTAAAAATAAATATATTTGAGTCCCAAAATAAAAACTTAACCTGAAGTAAACATAACATTTTAAAAATGTTTTGT
Source organism: Columba livia (assembly GCF_036013475.1). NCBI lineage: Eukaryota > Metazoa > Chordata > Aves > Columbiformes > Columbidae > Columba > Columba livia. The sequence goes on along the minus strand of NC_088602.1, from coordinate 34,259,280 downwards.
AATGTACTCTTAATCAAATATCAGCCTTAGTCAGGAGTTTAGTATTTTCCCAATTCAATAAATATCTAATCTTTGAACTAAAATATCCATGACACAACTAATGGTAAAATTTGCTGGTTACTGTCCTAGAATGGAATACCACTGCTACAAATAGGCTTGAACAAACCTTTTTGTAATATGTGGTCTACATATTTCAGTACTAGTGTTGGTATGAAAAGCACAGTAAATTATGTCCTGCATTTCAAACCTGTCCATGAGGAACCTACTAGAAGTTGTGTGTTACTACAGCTTAGCAAAATACAAGTTAGTATGGGATAATATAAAGTTGTCCTAAAGCTAACCTGGTAACCCTGGTTACAATGTCCATTCCCTACCAAATGAAACAGGTTACTAAAAATAAGGTTCCTCACAAAAGCTATTACATCAAAAGACTATAAACATTTCACATGTAATGTAAATGCAAAATTGAGTCAAAGTAATCATAGTAATAATAAAAAAAAAGGCCACAGACCTATAAAATTGTGTATCACAGTTAAGTTTAAAAAACATGTAAAGCTACTCAGTGCTCAGTGTGCAGGGCCTCATCTCAGTCTGTTTTCTAGTATGTCTTCTTTTTGATAACAAGAGCAAAACATGCTCAGAATTGTGTGTCCACTACATAATGAAAACCTTACCCAGGTAGTTATTTTAGAACATTTATGATGATGAATAATGCATTTTCTGTGTTCTTCCCTTCTCACTGCAAAGCAAAACCAACAAACTGCCACCAAGCGATCTTGTTCACTCATGACCTGCTCTTCTACCTGCCCTGCACTAAACACTGCAGAAACCTTGGTCAAGTGCTTCGAGTGTTATTTGGTTTTCACTAGTAGCTTCCAAGAACGTCCACATTTTTCTGAATCAATGGGTGACTTCTGACATCTATACCTGTTGGAAAAAGGGTTCTCGCATAGGTAGCGACCTGATGTGACGGAGGAAGAAATGCAGCCAACTCAATATGAGTGATAAAGCATGCTTCAACTTTATTGCCCGAGATAGCGCGCATTTATACCAAATACCATAATTATGCATACTTGTCTCTATCTAATAGGCTAAGCACTAAGAGGTTACATTTACTTACTCCACCTACTTGGGTTTAGCTAGCTATGCGCATCCCGCATTATTCTGACTCTTATCTCTTCAAGGATATCCTGATCCTGCCTTAGTTAGTACTTTTCCGTTCCCCCCTTTCCCACAGCCTAATAGACAAGCTAACTAAGGCCTACTTATGTCAACTAAAATGGGCTCTGCTCGTACAGTTGCTCGGTGGACTCATGTCCATGCTACTTGAGCCAATCCCTGACATATACCCTTCTCTTCAATGCATTGCCTCAATAGTTCCATTCTCCCTGTATCAGTAGGACATTATAAAAAATTTATTTTCTCAGGTACAACTGATGGCTGCTGTCAATAAAACCTGTTGTGACCACAAGCCACTTGTCAAAAAGCTGTCTACTTCAGTTATTAAAAACATCGCAGCTCTCGTTGCAATCAGAACAAATCCGACCACTTTTTAATAACTGCCTGAACAACTGCTCACTGCAGAACAGCAATGACAGTTCACTGGAAGCAAAAAAACAAAGCAAAACCAAAACAAGCAACAACAAAAATCCCACAACAACAAAAACGTTCAGTTGAACATTAAAAAAAATAATAATTTGGTTTCTATTGATTTTTAAAACCAGATTACTGGAGAAAATATTGATCTCTCATCAGTCTGTCTGTTTCTCATTCACTGATTCTTCCCCTTACAAGTAACAACTCTGTGTGCACCTCAGAGTATTTTCGCAGCTTAGATTCTTTGTTATTCCTTAAAACAGTAAATAACACTTGTTTTGCTTTTAACAAATGTGTATTTTTATATACATATTTTATGCTTTATTTGATGGGGAGATGCGACAGAATTTGGTTTGTTGAAAAAGCCATATTTTTCTGAATCTCTTTTCAAGAGTACATGTATTGCTACAGTCTGCTTAAAAGCAGAGTCCAGATTTTTGTTCATACAATCATAGAATGTCCTGAGTTGGAAGGGACCCACAAGGATCATCGAGTCCAACTCCTGTCCCTGCACAGGACAACCCCACAGTTCACACCATGTGTCTGAGGGTGTTGTCCAGTCTCTTCTTGAACACTGTCAGGCTTGGGGCTGTGACACCTCCCTGGGGAGCCTGTTCCAGTGCTCCACCACCCTCTAATGTCCAACCTGAACCTCCCGTGGCACATCTTCCTGCCATTCTCTCAGGTTCTGTCATTGGTCATTAAAGAGAAGAGTTCGGTGCCTGCCCCTCCTCCTCCCCTTGTGAGGAAGCTGTAGCTGCCATGAGGTCTCCCCTCAGTCTCCTCCAGGCTGAACAAACCAAGTGACTTTAGCCACTCCTCATACAGTTTCCCCTCCAAACCCGTCACCAACTTTGTGGCCCTCTTCTGGACACTCTCCAGTAGCTTTATATCCTTTTTATCCTGTATTGCCCAGAACTGCACACAGTGCTCCAGGTGAGGCCGCACCAGTGCAGAGCAGAGCGGGACAATTGCCTCCCTCAGCAGCTGGCAATGCTGTGCTTGGTGCACCCAGGACACGGGTGGCTCTCTTAGCTGGCCAGGACACACTGTTGGCTCATGTTTTAGACTTTAAACTTGTGTTCTCACTATTCCTCACTTCCCTACACAGCCCAGTGACCTCAGATGCCCACACATTTCCCGTCCTGCCAGCACCATCCCAAAGGCTCATCCTGCCCCCCAGGGCACTAGCAGGTCCCTCCTTCCCTGCTCATCCCTCCACACCCTTGGCTTCCCCCTGTATCCCCAATGCCTTTTTCCATTGAATGTTGCCAGCTCTGAGTCTCCTCAGTTGTCCTGTCAGCAGGGCAAGAAGCACCATGTCTGCGGCTCATCTTGAGCGACACACACACTAATTGATTAACCAGTGCATGTGTCTTTAGTGGTCACCGTCCACTGCCAAGAGAAACAGCTGAATTCTCCCCTGCGTTTTCATTCACAGGGAGACTCATTTTAAACAGTACCTCTCTGTCACATAGGCACTGGTTTTGATTAAATCGGCAGAAATCTAATTATCTTTGAAAACTAGTAACTGAGATTCAGCATGGCTGGTGAAAAGTGTAAAAGTTTATTATTGATGTGTGTTTGGCAGCAAGGTAAGAAAGGGATACAAACTGTGATTTGATAAGCCTAGCTTCCTTTCAAGACTAGGCTGAACAGAAAAAAGTATTCTCTTAGCACAAAAGCTTACTGAACAGGCCTAAAAGCCTGATAACTAGTAGATGTCAGGGCCAGAAGATACCTCAGACATTTAAAGCCTCAAAATTCACAGTATCATAGAATAGTCTGGGTTGGAAGGGACCTTCAAAGGTCACGTAATCCAACTTCCCTGCAAAGAGCAGGGACATCTTCAACTAGATCAGGTTGCTCAGAGCCCTGTCCAGCCTGGCCTTGGATGTCCCCACGGATGGGGCATCTACCACCTCTCTGGGCAACCTGGGCCAGTGTTCTACCACCCTCATTGTAAAAAAACTTCTTCCTCATGTCTAGTCTGAATCTCCCCTCTTTTAGTTTAAAACCATTACCCCTTGTCCTGTTGCAACATGCCCTTCTAAAAAGTCTGTCCCCATTGTTACACTAGTGCCTACTATTAGAAAGCAATCTCAGATACAAACAAGAAAGAAGGCCTATCAGAAAAATCTCAGGTTTCCCAAAGTCAATAGAGTTAGTAGAAAAACCGTTTCCATTTTATCCGGACTAACAGGGCTTGCCTGATTAACATCTCTCGGGGATACTGGGTGAATCTGGTCTCTGCAAAACAACATACAAAATGTCTCATGAAAACGAGTATGTTAGACTGAGGAGCAGACCGTTCAGAGGAGCAGTCACAGCCTACAAAGGGAGTTACAGGCAGCATAGGGTAACCCAACAGAGCAAGAGCAGAGCTTCTCAGCTTGCCTATAAGCCACTCACAGCATCACTACTTCTGGCATTTGACAGTCTGAAAACTGCAGGCAAGCAGGACAAAAAAGAAAGCTTCAGGTTACCTGCAATCTAGAGTTTCAAGACTCAAATTCCTTTTACAATCAGTGAGGAGAAAATGTTGCAGCACCCAAGTTTGGCACCTGCAGTAGACAACTTTCCCTGTGCCTTCAGTTTCAGGTCTTCAAACTAGTTTGGTATCCCATGCTTCACCAAACAAAACTTTCCTTAAGGAAGATTTAGTACAGAGGCAACCTAACTGTGAACACAGTGTCTAAGCTATAACGAAATTGTTACAGGTTCCCTATTTGCATAATGTTTATGGGAAGATGCCTTTGTAACTACAGTGTAGATGCAGCCCTATATGTTGGAGACCACAATTAATCAGATTGCAGAGATTAGCTTAATAATATGTTGATGCCACAGTAACCACAGTATTCTTTTAACTGACTAATCTTGATGCTCAGATGCTCTCTCAGATAACAGTAATCAACTGCAATTTTTTCGTTCAAAACATCTAACCTATTTTTGCAGCAGAAAAAAAAAATCCAAATTTATGTGAAAGAAATCAACACAATAGTACAAAGTGAGTGGGGCTGTGGAACTGCTCTAAGGGAAATTGTTTAACAACATGACTAACTTCCCTCCTTCCTTCCTAAGGACCAGCAATTTTATTGACTCATTTCCCTCCTTCCTCTTTCTTCTCTACCTGAAGACCTAAAAAGCTTCTTACTTTGGAATAACCATTATGTTTATACTCATTGTTTACATTTGGCTACTCCCAGCCTTTTTACTATTCATATTGAAAAACAAGTTACAGTAAACAAAATGTTGTATCCTTTCAAAGAGGCCGGGATCTTGAAAAAAAATGCTACAGAAGAAATCAAAGCTGCATGGCAGAGATTTATTTGGACTTGACTTTGAAAGAGGTGAAAACCAGCAGACAGGAAACCTCCCCACTGATCTGTGCCCAACACCCAGGTAGCAGTGACCACACTAATCTGGTTAAGGGAAGGAGACACAAGCAGAGTAAGTGGCCTTAAGACCATGAGCAATGTCACTCTTCCAATCTTCAATTAGATGCTGTTTACACTCAAAAAAAAGAGTCCGCATGTTTCCGCACCAGTGCGTGACAGAAAACAGGGCAACTTCAGACTACTTGGAGGCAGATGATGAAGGAAAGAAGCCCCACAGGAAGGTCAGAACAGCCAGAGAGTATGAAGATGGGGAGGAATTCATTCAACAAGACCCCTAAACGACCAGCTTTTCAGCAGCATAGCGGCTGTTCCTCAGGTCTGTAATTCTTCCACTTGCATTTCAAATGTAACTCTGTGTTTAAAGACATCCGTGATATAATCAACATGGTCTACGTTCTATCAGTTTGGTAAGCAAATACCTATTAACTGGTAATGGGTCCTAATAAACTACTCTGCTTACATGTTTGTTCGGATGGATTCCTCAGCTTTCAGGTCTGGATTCTGTTAACCCTTAGTACAAAGTTATACAGATATAATTATGTTTTCTTTATATTATTATCATAATAGCACAAATTTACTTTGCCTCAGGACCTCATTGCACCCTAGAGACCACAGAACACAAAAATCTATTCTCCCCAGAAATCTAGATGGAAGATTTTTAAAAGAAGTAATTCTAAGGTGCAGGATCTAAATGTCTGGATGAACGTAAGTGACCATGTTTATGAGCACAAACACAAAACCATCATGCAACCCCGTTATAATAGGCAGTGTTAAACATGGGAATAGTAGGCCAAAGAATTTGAGAAATTATATTGTAATTGTAATGATTACAAGTAATATTTACACTTATCTTTTTTATCAATCTAAGATTCAGTAATTCAAGAAATAGCCTATAAATTGCACAAATTATTGATTTCATTATTATAAACAGAACAAAATAAAAGCACTGCCATGCAAAGAGTATTAAGATACTTTAAATTTCAAATACTTCAGACAAAAAGTATTCTCAATTTATAAAGACAGAAGTCAGACTCTACTGTCGTCTTAAAAAAAAAAATCATCATTAAATCAGAATTCATGACTTGACAGTTAAAATGTGTGTAGGAAGCAATCATGGATCCTAAGTACCTGCATGTTAAGTTGTTCTCCATCTAACACTTTCCTCTGAAAAATTCCCCCTGGGATGTATTAAAGTTTTGCAGCAGGGACTTGTTTTGCCCCAGTAAATGATTAAAGCTAAAAAAGTTATAGCAATGTGAAGTGAACAGTTGCATTGTCCTGGAAGCATTGTATGCTGAATATACAATTTTGTAATGTAGGCTAGTATGAACATTGCATACTGTATTCACAGTGTGAATGTGGTATTTTCTCACATAATAGAAAAACAGACACTCAAGGTATTTTTATATCTATAAATAAACACACAGAAGAAATATCTGCCTGTGTACATCTGCAATCCTTACCCTCAGACTGCCTGAATATGATGATTACTTGGAAATGCAAAACTTTTCATAAGAATGAAATAAAAATGCATGAACAATGGCAGCACCTTTTTCTAAAAGCTTCACACATTAAAAAATTACTAGTGATGAACCCAAGTTTTCAATGAAATCTGATGTGCTGTACCTGTAAATGTTTTACAATGTTCACAACTTCTCTAGTTGAATAGGGATAGTTAATAATTCCTTGATCAGCTAAGCTCCTGAGTTCTCCAAAAGCAGCCACCAGTTTCTGAAGAATTGGCTCAGGAACATCAGGACCATACTGTCTAAGCATAGCCAATTCAGACTGTGGTTTGGGATTGTCAACAGCATGGCAACTAAAAATGTCCCCTAAAAAGAAAAGAAAAAGCATACAGTTAAGTAATTCATAAAGAGCGAGCATCACAACAGCCCCTTTAAGTTTCATAAAGCACCTTAAATGGAAAAGCAATGGCTCAAGAGCATGCTGGGTAACTCCTTGGTAAAACAAACAAGGCAAAAACTACTTTGAAAAATGTGAAGGAAAAGCTTCACGTGGAGATCTCTCATGACGTTTTAATGAAGGTGAACACAAGGGAGAAATTAATTTTAAGAAGAAACACAAGTAAAATGAAGCAGAAAAAAGAAGAAAAGGAAAAGGAGAGGGAGAAGGCGAGGGAGAAGGAGAAGGAGAGGGAAAAGGGGAAAAGGGGAAAAGGGGAAAAGGGGAAAAGGGGAAAAGGGGAAAAGGGGAAAAGGGGAAAAGGGGAAAAGGGGAAAAGGGGAAAAAGAAACAGAGAAAGAATAACAGGTTTGAATGGGACCAATTTGTGAACACCTGCAACACACCACAGGATGCAGGGAAATCTTGATATGCAGGAATACCCTAATGCAAACCCAGTTGAGAGTTCTACAGGAAATACTGCATTTATCTTTTCTCTCTACCTGTCTTGAAGTATGGTAAGAAATGTGGCAAGATATTATTTCCATATATTTGCATTATATTGGTCCTAATCATAACCTATAAATATCATAGAGTCCTTTAGCAGTCATACAAAACATTGCAGAAGCATCATCAGATCCTGCTGAAAAAGGACTTGGATTAAAAGCAGAAGCGCTGCTATGCTTGAAAAACAAAAGCAATGAAGAACTCCAAAACCTCAACTAAGCTTCTGCCACGTGGGACACAAGCAATAATGCTGGGATGACTGACTCTGTTAAAAGGTTCATGTGAGGAGGGAAATAAGGTCATGAAAAAGAAACAGGCTATACTAAAACATCTTGGGGCAACATTGCTGGGTAAAATTCAGACCAATGAGTCTCTGACACAGAATGCCCGTTCACTGGGAGCTACATCTTAAAAATAAAAGGTTATCAAGCAGTATGGAATTGGGTTTGCTCTTGCTTTTTTGAGTACGCTATTATTTCTTGTAGAAGAAGCATTACAGCCAAGGCCAACAGATAAAGACACAGAAAATTAGGGTGCCTGCATAAGTGGCTTCGCCAATGTAGACAACACAGTCGGTGGACTCCGGAGGGCCCTTCAGCTGGTACTGCAGGTGTATAACACTGCCAAAGCCTTGCGAGAGGCCCACTTAGACTGACACGGGACTATGCATGTCGATGAATTCTTCATTACTCGCCCTTACGCAACACAAATCCTTTCTTCTGCTGTGAGATGAAGCTGTGGGAAATCTTTGCTGACACACAGGATTTTTAGGACCTACCAGGAGCTTTACGAAATGAGGCTGCTGTTGATACAAAAAACTTGGATGCAAAATATGGACAACCTTATGTGAAACTGGGACAAATTCAATATTGTGTCAAATACATGTATCTTAAAAAGGTCTGTCACACAGATCATGTGGAAGGAGAGGTTAATGAGGATGAAGAAGCAGGTAGCATTAAAGAAGACATTAGCCTCCTCTGTTAAGAGAAGAGAAAAGAACCATCCATGAAGCCTCCATTGTTTGATATGGAGAATAAAAATGGTGAGCAGTTGTGTTAACCACTGATGTCAGGAATCAAGCTGCTTACAGCTGGTTTTGCTATATTTGTACACAACAAATGCTCATTAATAATGATTTAGTGTATCCTTGTCTATCTGCTGTCTTCGGACAAATCCCATAAAATAAATTAGTTGTAACACAGATGACCACATGCAGCTGTTCTCTTCAGGGCAAGTTCAGGCACTTTTACTAAGACACTTAAATTCACAGGTTGGTCTTCAAGCTGTATCTCACCATGAGTGTCTTATGTGAAACCAAATATCAATATGCATAAGGACCCCTTTTTCCCATGAAATCTAATGAATAAAGACAGTCATTTTATTAATCAATTCTATTCAAGATCACCATTTAATATGAATCACTTACCTAATGTGCCAAAAAAGTCATTACCCAAGAAAGGAAATCCAGGTCTATTTGCTAGAACTATCATCCTAAAATCAGGATGAATAACTATTGTATTTTCTCTTCCTTCTACAAGAGCATCATCTGGAAAAGAAATAAGATTTATTAATTACATATTTAAGCTTTGCAATTGTGAATGAATTAAACAAACATAATTAGATTAGAAGAATACTTAGAATTAGAAGAACAGTTACAAAAGAAAGTTCAATAGCTTCTTAGCATGTCATTCAACTATAGTGTTCTAGGTTTCATTTTATAGTTTCATAATTTTTTTCCCTGAAAATTTAACCAAAGTGTTTCATTTAAAAAAATAAAAATGCATCCACTGTTCTTGTGGTTGGGACTAATTTTCCTGTTTATGCTTAATTTCAGCAAAATGCCAAAGCCAATGGTGAATAACATGTGGTTTTATACTGGTCTGATATTATCCACTCTGGGAACAGAGGACTGAAACTCCTCCTGGTTATTACAAAAATCCATGAGAAGTCAGAGACACATGATTTCACACATGTGAAGGCTCCGTCTCTCCAAAATGAATCAGACTGACCCCACTTGTTCCCTTGCAGTGTGTTTCCAGTGGCACATGGTGTTTGGGAATCCTGTTACCTCCTCTAAAAAACTACAGTAAGAATTGAGGCTGGTTAGCAAGATACTTTTTAAAAACGCCCACCTACAGTTTATAACAACAAGCAAAAGACAAGTGTTGTGCCATGCAAGGGAATGATTGCTCCACTCATACTTAAATGTTGTTCCCAATATGGTTAAAAAGCAACTAATTACGTAAAACACAGTGTCTATTAACATTAAGAGGGGATTTCAAACATGGTTTTTCTTTGAAAAATAATTAAAAATATTTAGTTCCTGCAATTCAGATGAATTAAATTCCATTAAATCACAAAATACTCTCACCCTGCAGAATATATTTAAATAACACAAGCATATGAAATATTTGATTAGATGAAAACCTTAACAATTCAACCTTATATATACTCCTATCTTCAGTTACAGATCTGATCAAATTCTGCCCCAGCTATCCAGAGGGGCAAAACCAAGATCACACTTTGGTCATCTAGAACTTTATTTCTTATGGCGAATGACAAAAAGAAAGGTCAACTTACAATTTTTTTAATTTAACATATTTTTTTTTCAGCAAAATTATTGAGATTGCTCATTTGGGAAAACTTCGTAGTTATTGCTGAAGTAATAAAGAAAATGATTGCTAATTCTTTAATTGCTAACCTTTTGGCATCATGTACGTTTTCCATTCAGGCTCTTTTGGGTCTCTACTTAGTAATGTAATTGCTGAAAACCAGCAACACATTACATCTAACTGCAAATGATCAAAATGCTTTCATCTACTTACGGGCAACAATTCGCCTTCCATCTGACAAAACCATTTCCCCACTTTCTACTAACGTTTTTAAGATGCAGGTGACATTTGTCGGTGCTTTATCTGCCTCATCAATTACCAAAACATGGCCAAGCTTCACCGCTTTTACCTAAAAGAGAAAAGAATCAAATCATCATGACCCCCTCAAAAATAACTGCAAGAAACTGCATTACTGATGTCTCAGTAGTGGTGACACCTTGGTGACATTGAGACAAGAACAGGGATAAGCTATGATCAAAGTTTAGCAGAGAAGAGGAAGAAGGAAGATGATAAAGGTGGGTGTTTCTGTTTTTTGGGACAGAGGTGGAAAGGACTGTGCTCGAGAGGGAGATGAGGAGCCCGACAGAGTGAACCAGAGTGCTGACAGAGACATGCAAAAGCAGTTTCCATCTACACTGTCAACGTGAAGCTGAAAGAACTAAAAAATGGTTGGAAGAGCTGTTTGCAGTTCAACTTAGCAGGTAGGTTGGAGATACCACTCGAAATATCACTGTATACGTTAGAATATGTCAGGTGTACACTAACTAAATTATTTTCCACGCTCATTTCATGCATTTAGACTCCCAAGATTACCATCTTATTTGGCATTTAGCACAGCAAACATGACAAATGTGACCAAAGTAAAAGTTAATGAAATGCCACTCACTGACTTACAAAAGTAATCAAATCACCAAAACAAAAATCCTATTTGAAAAGCCAGCATGTTAAACTACTTGTTTCAAATGAAAAACACTTTCAGATATACAATCCAAATGTCACTACTGACCAGTGGTGAATCTTCGTAAATGATAAGACCGTCTTTAACAGAAGGCTGCAGGGTAAGGCTTTGTACAGTGGTATCCCTGAAATGTGGAAAACCAGACAGTATTAATTAAAAATACACGGGAATTTTAGTTACAATAAAATGCAAAGAAAGAAATGAAAAGCTGAAGACTCTCTTTTTCTAAGAGGAAAAGATATCTATTATTTTTATAATTCTTGAAGAATTTGAACTGAGAAATAACACTGTGCCAGCCTGGCAGTCACAGGTGAGTATCCCTGTCTCTGTTGGGGCTTTCACAGTAGTTCTCAATTTCTCATAAATCCTGGAAATGAAAAAAAAAAAGAAAAACAAATCTTTATCTTTTACATGTAGGCATGTAACTGCTGGTGCTACTATTTCTAGACAAACATGCTCGAACTGTCATTTACATGACAAACATGGAAATTTCCCCAGAACCAAACAGGAATTTGCAGTATCATAGTGAAATCATTAATATTTTAGTTGCTCTTCTGCACATATCACCAAGAAAAACAAAAAAAGACTAAAAATACTCTTGTGGAATTCTAAAACTCAATTATTTTTAGTTCTATCTAAACTATATCAGAGGGGATAATTTTCACTAGCACTTGCTACATTTTATATCATGAACCATGTAAGCTCTTAGATGGGACAAAGGCTTTTAATAGCATAGTATTTCTTTCTGAAATTCTGTTTGTGTTTGAATTGCTCAAATGACTTTTTAATTCAAATTTAAAATAGTGCAATTAAAATCAGTAATGAGAATATTCCTTAATCTTTATTAGTATCACCTACATCATCCCCACCAAACGTAGATAAATGAAAAGCAGCAGCAATTCAGACAGGTTGAGCAACAGACATCAGCACAGTGGATGTACCTATATACATCATGTCCTTAACCTAGACAATACCCCTCCTGATTCTATGACATACCTGTCAAAACCTTTGCCTAGGTCTGTAAAACCAACCCCATTTACCTTGGGGTTCAGAGGCATCAATGAGCTAAGGAATAATTCAGAGGTGGGTGATGACAGAAGGTCCCACAATTCCCACAGTTTCGTGGGCTCTAATATACAATTCAGCCTCAGGGCAAGCAGGCCATGACATCCCTTTCTTCCTGTATTTCCGAATTTGGATTAGTCTGCGTCAACGGAACGATGGACTTATCCACATGACAAAACCCATCAGGAGAGCCCCAGTTACGCTGCTTGAGATCCATGTGCTGGTGGATGGGGCAGGTGGGAAACCTTTGCACTGCATGGGAGATGTGATGCATCTCTTACCTTTCACAGCCGCACCGTGTAACAAAACTGTTTGCTTAAGCTAACATGACTCGCTGTTCCAAATATCCACCTGAGTTCTATTTTTAATTTTGTAACCCCTTGTAATAAAACAACAACACTCTGATAAGCTCCATGGGTACAGGAAAGCAAACACAGTTCTGTTTGCAGCAAGTGATTAAATGGCTGGCTTCCCATTGCAGTTTTAAACTGAGGGTGTACCATGCACTCTTCCTTTATCTGCAACTACTGTCAGCAGGACTTCTGTCCCTAATAACTAATAATTTATTGTTTAACTTTAAACTCATGATTGATTTATTTCAGCATTTCCCACACACAGCAATAAAGCATAGGGTAGGAAGGGAGATTTTTAAGGCTTAGCTAATTCTTCTGAGCTTTAATCCAGGAGTGGAGAGGTAACAAAGGTGGGGCCACCTTCACTTCATTTAACACCATCAAATGCAGCCTGTCACAAGCAGCAATATTCCCCAAAATAGTGATATTCATATTGCATTCACTTGCAACATATGCTTTCTAAACCACTAAAATAAGCAGTAGCATTAATCCATTATCTTAGAGATGCCACCATGGCCATAAAAACAATGTTTGCCTCATCACCCTGTTTGCCCATCCATCTCTACACTGGGGAAAGAAATCAACAATGGATCCAAAAATAACAATAAATTAATGACTTTTATTTCTTCAACACAGATCATTTAGGGACTAAATTCTCAGAGTACATCTATCAGCCTACCTCCATCATTCCTGGTTCAAGCCTATACAGTCGCAGATGCAGAAGAATTTTAAAATGTGTAAACCAACCCCTAGGGTATGAGAAGGCACAGTCACAGGTTACTAATTAGCTAGAAATAATTCATGAAAAACGTTCTAAGGAATTAATCCAAGGAGAAAAGGGGAAGGATTTGTCAAACCTGAACTGTAATCTCTTTAAAGTAGCAGAAATGTGAGAAAATGGGAGGTTCTAAGGAAAGCGTAAGCCAAGAATAAGGTGAAGGAAGCTGAAGCATTGCAGGATGCTTTGCAGATCATAAATTTGCACTCAGCAGCCAGTGCATGAAAAAATAAAGTGAAGGGAGCGTGACAGGAAAGGAAGGTCTCTGGCGGTGGTGTGGATGGGCACAGGTGGCAATGGAAGGAAAGACATGAATGTCAAATGTCATTTTACTGTAACATAAAATTGTGTACTTTATTTTTGTTGAGCTAATTAACCCTCTGGCTCTGCAGGGATCACTCACAAGTGATATGGAATACTAAACTGTGCTTAGTGACACCAGCAGCCCACAGAAATCCTGGGTTGTTCTCATTCTTCAGGGAAGACAGAAGTGACGGTATCTTTAGGGGAAGAAAACACTGGGACAGTTTACAGTTTACTTCACTGAAGAGTTTATAGTTTACTTAAGCACTAGTATGAAAGTTGTATGAATAAAAAAAAAGGTAGAAGAAATCAAAATGGAAGAATAATATACATCCTAAATCTAGCTTCTGATTTTTTCTTATCTGTGGCTCCCTCTTTTCTTCTACCTTGCTGTTATTGAGCCTTAATATTTTAAGGAAATATTTCAGGGGATTTGCAATGCATTATAGAAGCTAAATATATAGTCAGATATTAATTCCATTGGCTTGATAATGTAAGTGAATGAAAAACTCCTGTACTTGCTTAGGCTATTACATTCAGCCATGTACATAAAAATAATTTTGCCAGGGTTAATAACGATAAATGTTATTTTCCTTTCAGAATCATAAGCTATGCAATTAGATGTTGTTAATTTCTGTTTTTCAGAAACCTAACATGAGTATAATAAAAATATGCTAAGTCTGAAATATTTCTGAACAATACGGTATGCAGATTTTTCTAAGTGTGAAATATGTCTGGCACTCAAAACATTAGACTGTAGAATTTCACTCCCACAGGAAAGGAACTAAAAATTGTATTCACGTTCCCTTATTAATATTAGCATCTTCATATTAACTAGGCTCTAACAAAGACATGAATATCAAAACCTCCTAATTTCATCACATTTGGCACCCAAGATGAAAATAGTTCTGACATAAAGAAGCAAGACTGTAGGAATGTAGAAGCAGGTGAGAAAAACTGTCTGACATTCTGTCATCCTACTCAACTGAACTGATTCATCTTCTCCTGATCCTAAAAGAAAAATATGAAAAGCTCACTAATATCTTTCCTAAGAGTGTATTTTGATTTTTATCGAGCAAGCTGTCCTAACAAGCTCTCTATTAAAAAACCAACAAAAAGATCTGCTACTGAAACTCAGCAACTCTTTTGACTGTACCACTCAATTCACTCAATTCATAGTAGGACTTCAGGGAATTATTTTGATGTTTTTTGTTTATTAGCTCACATCACTGCCTTTTATTTATTTTTTGCTACTGGTGCATTATTTACCCTAAAGGCAGCATTTTCTGAGGTCTAAAGACTTACTTGAACATACAAGTTCGTGACAGTTACTATTTCTTTGACAGTAATGCCTTCTTTCCAGGGAAGAACCATCGGATGCGGCAGGAAAAATTTCCATCAACCACAGAGACTGTTCAGTCCATTCTGCCTCTGCCAATTTTCAAGATTTATCCGAATTCTATTAAATAACTGAATTTTTAAAACACCTCCAAAAAGAAAGGAGAGGAAATGCACTCAGTAGCTCTTTTACTGTTTAGAGTAGAATTCTCCTCTCTACAAATCCAATGAGTTCAGCATTTCTTATTCCATTAATTGGAGACACAAACTTTGTCCCAGGCTCTTTTCAAATTAAAATTGGGAGTTGTTTGGAAAAGCTGGATACCTCTATTGACAGACTTTGAAACGGGGCAGGGTGGGAGGCAAAGATGGAAAGAAAGTAACTCGCTAAGCACTTTGGATCATCCTGTGTTGAGACACAGAGGTTGAAACTTGGCAGGAGGAAAAATTAAGGAACAAAGGAGAACGACATTCCTCTTCTCCTGAAATTTGTCTTAGTTCACCTGGAGGACTATCTGGCTGAAAGATGCTTTTTTAGAGAAATGAAATCAGTGCATGAAAGTCTTCATTACAAATGTTAATGCGATCTACATGACACATCAGCAAATACTCTTTGTATGTTTTGAAACTTTCCTCCCCAAAACACTGAAATGTGAACACCAGACCAGATTTTGATTCACTTTATAATTTACTCATTGTCATCTGACTTAAGGAAAAGGTATCATCTTCCACTGCTGTACTTTAAGGCTTGAGTGCTCAGGAAAGCTTTTGTTGAAACACAGGACATGGTGTCAGGCCCTCAGTTAACATTACAAACATCCATATTCACTGGAATTACTCCAGCTTGACAAGTGCTAAAGAATATTATCCTGGCTTTTGTATGCACTCACACTGAGGCTGAAAGCATGAGCGAGTATCTATGGAAGGTAACCTTGTGTTTTAAGGGTTTGTACTCATGGTAACAAGCTTAGATAAACCAGATTTATGGTTGGCTTTCCTCATATTCTCCAAATGGAAATTTACGGAACTTGAAAAGACAAACCACACACAGAATATACACTCTAATAGTTGTTCTTTGTGAGATATCTATCTAAATACCTATGTATATAGATACATATATCTTGTCAATTACATTTCAATCAGACATGAAATACCCATCTGCTGTGACCTAATTTTAAGAGCATTTGAAAAATAATCAGGCCAAGGGCCATCTGAAACTGTTAATTGTTTAGCTAATCCCCTCATGGATTATCCTGATGAAGAGTAGGCCATCTTAACACAAGGAAAGAATCTGCATGGCTTTGACATTTACAAATGAATTTCTTTAGCCAACCTACCATACAGCCATTGCACTGCATGAGCTGATCGCTATGTTTACAAAATTCTGAAATATCTGAAAAGCCAACCAGCTGTCTCATTTCTCTGTTAAGATAACACCGTAAAGCCTTTCTGACTTATTTGTATGCACTGATCATTAAATTCACATTTTTTTTCAGCTAGGCCATTATAGCTGCTCAGCAGGACATATATTTGTTTAAAATCCAATAAATTATTTGGAGTATAAAAGTATTCATTACTCGGTGTGACTGCAGTTCGCAGAACAAAGGCCAAAGGGAATTACACGTTTGATTCAGGTTATATGCCTAAATCAAGTTACAGATTTACTTATAAGTGATCAATCTCTCATGAAAAATCCATAAATGAAGAAACATGACACCCCCTGGCTCCCCTTATTGTATATAATAATACATTTCACTGAGTAAACAGTGAGAAGCTGTTAGTTCAGCCTTAGAGGAAAGTGAAACAAGAGGGTCTTCCAAGCTAAGCTATATCTCCATAACAGCTGGACAGCAGGACATTCGAGCTGAATTCAATTCCTACAAAAGGATAACTGAAATAGGTCTCTAACAGCTGGAATCTGACGATAGCAGAGCCAGTCAGCCAGCTTATGAAAAGCCAACATTGAAAACAGAGACCGTCAGCTTGTGTGAACTCCCAGAAGCTTCACAGGGCATCTCTGTATTGACTGAAAATGTATTTAAGAAAAGGGGAAAAACAATGACGAGAGTTAAAAAGCAGAAAGATAACTATTACATGCTAGCAAATACACCCAGTGCTTCACAACATAAATCTTCATAACAAAACATAATCTTCTTATTTACTCCCAAACCTGAGCTGCAGCAAGAATAAAGCCCATACTATAAGGTTACGGTTTACAACACTGAAAGAAAATACTTTAGATTTAGACATTTATGACTCAAAAATCACGAGGAAAACTTATCTAGCCTTTTTTTGAGGCCTGCTGACATACATACACACAGACTTCTTCACTGTGTTCAATGGATTTCTCTAATAATCTGATGCAGCTGAAGAGCGCTGGCTTCAAAACCAGCCTGCTACGGACACAGCTTTCCTGGGTTGCTCATTTTAAAGAACAGATCTGCAAAGCTGTAACAGCATTTAAATTGCTTTACATAGTCCTGTCTTCTTTCAAGAGAAGATAACCAAAAGCAATTCCGAGAACAGGGACACTATAATTCTACAGTATCGGGTGTCTATAATTCTACAGTATCTGTGCCTTGGGCAAAGGAAGTTATTCCTTCTGAAACAAGTTTTTTAACTGGACTTAAAAAAAACCTGGAAGTCAATGAAGCTGAAAGGTTAGTTTTAAATGATCTCAATAGGTGAAATAGGTAATTGGATTTTATAGTGATTATGTGTGCTAAAAGAGGGAAAGAAAATTAACATCTAAAGATTAATGGACAGTTTGTAGTAGGTATTGCTTGTAGGGACACCACAAGCTCGTTTTCCTACCCCAACCCTCTTTGTTAATTTGATTGTTAAAGATCGCAGCAAAATTACGTTTATTTTGAAAAGGATAACATATCTAAACTCAGTTAATTTTTGGAAGAAAAGATCATCAGATTACTGTAATTTATTAGGGAACTAGAAAAGGTACAACACGAAATGTAGTAGATTTTTAAAATGAACCCTGTATCGCACCCTGTACCCATCATCGGTCACTGAAATAAACACAGTAACTTTGACAGGAAGATGCAATATCATAGGTAAAATCTTTTAAGGAAATGTAACATTAGGAAAACCAGAATAAGGCAGCACAATATCTTCTAAAATGATAGCAATATTATCAGATAACAAAAATATTTTCTATAGCAGTTAGTATTTTGCTGACAGTGGTAAAACATCAAATGTACAACAAAGCCAACTTGCTTTAGCATATACATTAACACCCAGAAAAGCAGAAAACAAGCTATCAACTTGTAAAAAAAGATATCACACAGAGAACTAAGACTTAATATGGCTAATTTAAAATCAGAAGCTTCAGGTAAGAACTACATTTTCTAATAGATTAATTTAAAAGCAAAGTGAACTTGCTACATTCTGTATTTTTATGAAAAGCATTAAACCACATTTATAAACAGCCTCAACTTTTTAGACATTACAGAGACCACTACTAATACACCATAAAAACATGCCCTCTTGTATGGCACATGACTTTATGAACACTTGTATTCTCTTTTTGGACAATAAACTTTCTAATTTCCCAGAAGAATGTTTTCTTGATACACAGAAAGAGAACAAAACTAATCGTTTCATGTCGTCTGCAGATTCACTGAGGCTCTGAGCAGCAGAAAATCCATTCGTAAGCCACCAATAAATTATTGATGTAGCTTACACTGCAGTCTGCTCATCAAAAGCTTCTATTTCTATAAGCAATGATGATGTTCTTACACAACTGAATAGTCACAGATACACATAATGAGGATGTCAGAGTTGAGCTTGACTAGTTTTACTTATCATGGCTTCAGTGGCCACTGGAGTGGGGTGAGATATTCTTCTATAAAAGACACCTACATCAATTACATTGCATCACAAAATGTACTACACTACATTGTGGTGTATCTCCCCCTTATCTACCTCCCAAGCCATTGAGAGTAAACATTTCTGGGATATCTTCATAATTATGGTAGTTTAGTATCATTGAAAAATTTTTGAAAAATGTCACTTAGATTCACAAATCAGAATACTCTAGGAATTCAGTCTGATTTTTTTTGTCTATTACTTATTCCCTACTTTTATTTATTACACAACACTACATTTTAATAAAGATCTTCATTATATTAATTGTAAAACTCTACAGTTTTATAATTTTAAAGCTTTACAGTTTTCTCCAGTCCAGCAGTTTCTCCTCTGGCTACATCTTAATTATATCCACCAACAAGGACACTTTATAGATAAGGATATATCTCTGTACTCCAGAATAGATATTACTGAGTTGCAACACCCATTCAGTATTGGCATTATTACACATACACACATATTATTATTCATACATACATATTACCTCTTTCATAGCTAATTATATGAAGTAACAGTCAATATGGGCAAATTCAAGAACTCTACAGAATCATAGAACAGTTTGAGTTGGAAGGGACCTTCAAAACTCATCTAGTCCAACACCCCTGCAATGAGCAGGGACATCTTCAACTAGATCAGGTTGCTCAGAGCCCCATCCAGCCTGGCCTGGAATGTGTCCAGGGATGGGGCATCTACCACCTCTCTGGGCAACCTGGGCCAGTGTTTGACCACCCTCATTGTAAAAAGTTTCTTCCTCATGTCTAGCCTGAATCTCCCCTTCTTTAGTTTAAAACCCCTTGTCCTGTTTTAGCAGGCCCTGCTAAAAAGTCTGCCCCCAAAACATCTTCCTACAGACTGACCACCTCACTAGAAACTCAGCGCCTCAGGACATGCAGCTGACAAGCGCACACTCATTTTCAGAGAGACTAGTTGAAGCGGAACTACAGTGTCTGCAACCTGAATTTCAAGGACTAATGAGGTACCATCTGTCAGACATTTCTGAAAGGGCAGAGAACGTCCACCTTCATCTGACACTGAATCGCCTCCACATGTTCCATGAAGAAAGCAGTATAATTACTTATTTCCCTTAAAAAGTAGTCAACTAAAACACATGCTTTGAATATTCAATGCTCTAGATTCAGGTCTATAAGCACCATTAAAAGTATTATATATACAATACTTCTCTGGGAGCATGGTTAACGCTATTGACAGTAGCTAGCTCCGAAATCTGCAGAAATACCCAGGGCTATTGAGGATGAAGTGCACATTCTAGCATATTTTCCAATAAAATACTTTTACACCATAAGCTACTGACTGCACTTCTCCCCACAAAATATATAAAGCTTAGTAGTGAACAGGTTTCTTGTAAACTTACTCTTATTTTGTTTTGCAATCCAAAAGTGTGCACTAACAACATTGTAATCCTTGTTTAAAACACCCTATAAACTTTATCAACATATTATGTAGACTGGATTCTTCACAACTAATTTCAAAATGCCTTCCAGGATTTAGAAATTTCTTCATTTTCTATATTCAGGAATTATTTTGTAGAACTTCACAGGACTAGTCAGCATTTTCTACTCAAATCTTTCTCTAGAAGCATGCTAACTACGAACAGTACTTTACAGAGCCTATAGAAGTTTTTGACTAGACAAAAAAGGCACATTTTTTTTCTTAGAGATAAAACAACTAGCATGTACATTCTACATATTGATCATCAACCCAAATATCTTACGTATACAATGCTCTCCTGAGCTATCTGAATTTATGTTAAAGTACTGTTCTGTCTGACCACACCTCATTAAAGAACAATTTTTCAATAACACAGACTCTGAATGACAGAAACACTGTAGTATTTTGTGAAAGAATTGGGATTTGCAAAAATGCTAGTGTGTGTTATCCAGAAGGAGAGGGTGGCTGCTCCAAGTAGAGGAGACTGCAGGAAAGTTAACACAAAGCTGAAAGTAGCAGGTCGCAAAAGTGTTATTTAGGGAAGATGTGATGGAAGTCTAGGAGAGGAAAAGTACCAAAGAAAACAACAATAGAAAAGTGATGAGCTAGAGCTATCCAAGTATCAGGAATAAAAGGACAATACATGTGAAGACAAAAAGCTGGGAAAGTATTGCAGAGACTGTGCTGTTAAAGGGGAAAACGTCAAAGTGTACATTTTTATTAGCACTATTTAAAAAACAGTTATTATGGAAAGAGATAGGATGATAAAGCTAGGAAGCTGAAGGCAGAGAGGTAAAGATTAGGAATGAAGCTGAAAAAGGATGAGGTTTAATTGCAACTGATGTTTCTAGACATTTCCAGTCTTTATTTCAATTTCTTGATTTAAAGTTCATGTCATAAAGAACCAGGCAGATAATTCTATGTTATTTCAGCTTTTGAATTGTTTTCAATTGGTATGTTGTCTTTAAAGAGTCTCTAAAAAGACTCTTAAAAAGTCCACTTTTTAGCTTGCACATAAAAAAAGATTCTGATTTCCTATACAAATATGTTTATGGGGAAGAAATACACATGCTTAGCAGAAGTGCCAAAGAAAAAAAAAAAAACAAAACAAAACCAACAACAAAAAAGCCAAAAAAACCCCAAAACAGCACTAACAAAACACCAAAATCTGAACAAACAAACAAAATCCAAAAGCCTTTACTATGTAAGATGTTTCTTTTCTAATGAGTGATACATTTAAATAGGTACCTTTGAACTTTTTCCCTCACATGGTACCTCATGCTTAGGGAAATCTCTCCAGAAATGACACCAAAATATTACTCTCTTCTTGAGCATGGTTTAACATCAGTAATGTTTGACTTCTACTTCCTCTTGAGTTAAGCAATGTGATCACATTAGACTCTTGTTCTACCTCCTCAACCTATCAGCTTATTGCCTCTGCCTATAAAATGGATACATTCCTGTGGTCTGTGTGCCACCTACCATAATAGGGTATTCATTCAAATAATAAATATAAATTAAACTTCAGAAACATGAGTTTTAAAACATGGGAAATCAGATTCTAAACACAAAATATGGAAAAGTCACACGTTCTTACCTATGCAGTTGTAAATACTCTCTGGGTCTGTTTAAAAGGTGAAGGAATCTGTCAACAATCTTGTTTTTCCCAACACCCTGCAATAAACAAATATAATATTAAAACATTATATAGATGTACATATTTAAGAGTTACAAACAAAGAAACAACAACTTTCCAAAACTGTTAAAATACTCCCCATAGTCCTTTATAGGCACATACAATTTCAATCCACATTCAAGCAATTCTGAACACAATTTCATGTTATATATTTCATTGTACATATGTATGTATGTATTTACAAAATACTTATCTGTCTTACTAGGAATAAACAGAAACGGGATTGCAGCCCTATAGTTACGTCACACGTGCCAATGCATTCTTTTAACTAACACAGTTTTTTTCCAGCCCTTTTATTTCACAAAGGTATTGTGAGGCTGTGCATGTTAGGAGGTTGGCTCGCACTTAATAGGAAAAGATAATTCTTGGTGGTCATAGGAAACATCCTGTAAGTGTCTCGTGGAATTGGAGCATTGTCTTGGTAATATGTGCTAATCCCATTCCACTGGAGTTACCGAAAAAGGCCCAGACGGAATCAGAATTGGGTTGGAGATTAAAGTGATCTATCACTCTCCTATTGCAGGATGTCTGCATTAATTAGCGAGCTGTGCAGAACGATAACAGTGGATTTATGGAGGCAATCAGGTGTTGTTAACACCCTAGTGGGTCCTGTCCAAGCGGTACAGGAGCTGGTACCTCAGCCCAGGCCTATACTGGTTCCATGAATTAGCAGAGGGCATGAATTGGCTGTGCAGCTGGAGAACACCCTCCACTTTAGTCTCATCCTAAAATAATCCAGGTCACGCATCCCTTGACCATGTATTAAACTGCAGTAAGGAGATACCCTTCAGAAGTACATTCCTGATCAGGTTTAAATGCTAACATAGATGTAGACCAAGGTGACAGTTCAGATGCAGAAATTCATATCCCTCCCGCAAGGACACGGCCGCGGACTTGGGAGCTCAGAATGACAGTGAGTTTGCCAATGGTTACCAAGGAAAAAGAATTAGTAGAAAGAAAAGTTAATTGTAACACAGCCAAAAGCTGTTTGACACGTCACTGTCCCTCTGCTGAGATTCTCACTCTGACTGCAACAGCACATCTAGTAGTCCACATCAATGTAAAGTAAAGCAGATAAATAAAACCACAGAAAGATTAAAGAGATTAGATTAAACCAACTTGAGACTCGCTCATCTCTTTCTCCTGGTGTTGAAACAGAATAGGAGCACTGAGAGCTGCAAGTTGTGACATTTACGACTGCAAGTTCTAGCTGAAAGATGAGAACTGCCAGCTGCAGAACTGCAAACTGTTTAGGCTTCTCAAAATGGAACCACATGCTCTCATCTGACTACATTTATGAGAATGGAGAATCGTACGCATATGGGTAGCAGTTGAAATCACGGAAGGAGAGTTCTCACCACGAGAGCAGAGCAAAAAATACCACAGAGCTGACAAAAATAGAACTACCTAGATTCTACTGAAGACTCGACTCCAACACAGGAAAGGCAACTTAAGTTAGTGCTCAGCCACACACCTCCTCACAAACCTTCTTCCATCTGCTTCTTCAAAAGAATCTACAGCTTTACACATAGAAGTAGTAAGAAGCTGCAACACTCTTACCATCTATCACCAGTCACTTCTGAACACTGTCACTGGAAACACAGTTCTCCATGGCTTTGAAAGAGGAAATAAACTGTGCTAACAGATTCTTCTTAGAGAACATACCCATTTGGGAGGAAATATGCAACTTCAGGAATTGCATCAGAGACATCAAAAGTAACCAGAAACAGGGTAAGAACCCTCTAGTAGTGCACACACACAATTTTATTCCCATATATTTCCTAACCCTTGCAGTCAGAAACTTGAAGTCACAAATGGGTGAATTAACAGGAATAGTCCTAAAGTCAAGCACAAAACACTCTTGCTGAAAGCAGCTTCCTTTACTTTTCCTAAGAGAGCTAACGATGACGGGGCTGATGTGAGCATGCAGTTTTCTGTGCCAGTCCTGAGGGGACTGCAGAGCCCTTTGTCCGCGGAGCGGGACTCCAGCCAGCTGTGGCAAGTACAAATATGAAGAAACAGATCAACACACTGCATCAATGTAAGACGTACTTAATATCAAACACAATGGTTACTGTAATTTAAAAAAAAAAGGCTTTCATGTGCTTTAACGGAAAGCCCGTGTGGGTTTTATGTTTATGATGGATGCTTAAAATGATGCCTGAAAACGATATTTTACCAACTACAAAGTAACAGTGCTAGATGTCTTTTGCCCTCTCCCGTTTCAATAGAAATACGACCAAACAGCCGGTTTTGCATATTTCTATCTATGCTGTTATCACCAAGTGTATTAAGAGAAGCACACCTCACTTCTGAGAGAACACTCAGAGGACACAAGAATGGAGGGGGACCACCACAGAGGAAGGGAGACAGCACAGGTACCGAAGTCACACACTGAAGTC
This sequence comes from Columba livia, assembly GCF_036013475.1. Lineage (NCBI taxonomy): Eukaryota > Metazoa > Chordata > Aves > Columbiformes > Columbidae > Columba > Columba livia. The sequence continues at coordinate 34,235,041 of NC_088602.1, read as the reverse complement.
ACGGGGAGCTGTGCCACAGCTACCTCTCACCTTTTCTTCACTTACATTTCATTTGTGCATCTCACCAGGCTCTCCACCCATGTATTTTTATTTCATTTTAAGTATATCTCGATTTCAGAATGTGATACATTTTTTAAAAGGTGCATGCAGTATTTAAAAGCCAAAAGGCATTCCCACCAGGTTTGAGCTATTATAAGCACGTGAACATTGCTCAACTTCTAGACTGAACTGCTTCAGAGAGTACATTATGTGCCTTCAGAGAGGCTGTGGTGTACCACATAAAATCCTTGGCTGGCAACAGTAGCTGAAGCAAAGTTCAAGTCAAAGCTTTTTTATTCCATCCCTTCACATTCCTCCTTCATGACAAGTTACCACTTCTCTTTGTCTCAGTTACTCCACTGAGAAGGAACGATATAATAGAAAGGAAGGAAGGAACCAAAGCTATTCAGAAGGCTCTTTAGCACCATTAAAAAACTGGAAAAAAAAAAAAAAAGAGCTGGGATTAGTTCACTCCTTAAGTACTATTCATTCATGTAAGGCCAAAAAAAAGTGGGTTAATTCCAAATTCATTTGACCTTCATGGGATAAAGAATACGCCTGCTAGTTATCTGCAGATCGACAAGAAATGTCAAAAAAGCTGAAATGAGTTACTGGCACCTAAAAACCAAGAAATGACAAAACCAGCAACAAAGTCACCCTCCTTTCCCCTGAGTCTATACCCAGTGCCACGGATCAAGCTGGATCTTCTGGACACCCCCAGAGCCAGCAGTCAGCTACTGAACCAGAAAGAACCAGAACTACCTTTCATATGTACATACTAGAAGACTGAACTGAGCTTGAACTGGACTCTAATCTCATGTAATTTGCAATTACTGCAGTCTAAGATACCGTTCAGAGGACAAACCATTTTGCCATTAACACTTGCTGTGTGTTATTTATACACGCACTATAGCAGTTACTTAATTTAACAAATATAAACATACGCTAATTAGAGAGAAAAGAACATCTGTGTTGGTGTTTCAGCTGAACTGAATAAAAATATTTCAGACAGCAAGTATTGGACAATTTTTATCTCATCAGACATATGGGACAACTGAAATAGAAAAATGGGAAGTAAATATCTGCACTAACGAATACCAAAAAGGAAATTATGCAATTAGAAAGCAAAATAATCCCTTAGTTAAAAATTCTCCGAACTGACATTGTAAACACTTGTTACCAAGGATAAAATGACTTAATCTTCTAGCAGTAACTGCAGTTTCAAATATAAACAAGGTTGCTGTAGGTCCCAGGAGGCGTTCTGCAATTCAGGATGCAGCTATTACAGTAGGGGACAGATTTCTCTCCTGCACAGCCCAGCCAAAGTCAGAAAAGTTATAGTCTAAAAGAACTGGACCCAAATTTTGAACTTGAGTTTGCCTCTTATAAAAAGACACTATTAGGAAAAAAGAAAAAAAGTCTAGGCCATGCTGCTTCACTTTTCTTTTCTTTCAAATTATTTGCAGGTCATACTGAAGCAGTTACAGAAGTTGCCATGTTGTGCTCTTCAGCTGAGCCACGGCAATCACCCCTTTTCCATTTCAGCACCCAGCCGTCCGCACAGCAGAGCACCTGTGTCATTACAGAAGAATGAAACAAATTTTGAAACTGGTGAAAAAAGCAGTTTAGCACTTCTTCACCTTAGCAAATTTTATTTTAGAATTAATTTTAAAATTGTATTACTAGGGAATAAAAGACAATATTGACTTTTCATAAATTTCAGCATATGCTTATAAATATCTCAAGGGTGGATGCCAAGAGAATGTGACCAGACTCCTTTTGGTGGTGCCCAACAACAGGATGAGGGGCAACGGGCACAGACTCGAGCACAGGAGGTTCCATCTGAATATGAGGAGAAACTTCTTTACTTTGAGGGTGCCAGAGCACTGGCACAGGCTGCCCAGAGAGGCTGTGGAGTCTCCTTCTCTGGAGACATTCAAAACCCACCTGGACACATTCCTGTGACTACATACATCTTGACTGAGGTTGCTATTTTTACCCCAGAGGATGTATTTCTGATTTTTAGAAAAAATGTACCGTCATCACCAGAGCAACAAGCAGCACCTAGCCAGAACTCTCTTAAATGCTCCAGGTGTTATTACACTCATCGGTCCCTGCCTGGAATGAATGTGAATAACATGGGGTGCTAATTGAGGAGCAGTCACCAGCAGACACCAGACCAGAGGGTCCCTGCAACAGCCCCTGTTGTTGCTGCCTCACCTGGATGTCAGCAACAAGGGAAAACAGCGGCACAGAGCACAGATTTAAGCCTTGCCCCAGCTATAATCTATGTATTTATTGGTCACAACAGCGAATGCTCTGTGGTTTAGGATCTCATGATTTTATTTTATCATCTGGGGCATGCAAAAGTTATGGTGTGGTAAAATAATAACATTTAACCATAATAACATATAAACTTATTCCCTGATAGAAGTAATGAATCAAATGCTTTGGATACATCCCTGACTACAGGTCTAGATAAGCTTGTAGAGTTGATGCCTTTTTCTGAATTTAAGTACGACCTTCAACCCAGAGCCCTGTCAGGCTAAATACTATCCTGACATTTCCAGCGAGGTAAGACAATTGTGGTTCAACAGAGAGGAGCATATGAAAAATTTACAATACAAGGAACCTGTGGGAAGGAACATCTGAAAGAGAAATCAATTCTTTGATTCTTTTTTTATTCTGGGTCTTAGGTATAACTTGTAAAGGCAGAAAGCAACAACGTAAGCAGAGACACATTTGAAGAGCACACCTATTCTCACATGTGCACACACCGTCATGACTTGTAGCAAGTAAAAAAGAAGTATTTTCAAAGTTTTCCACAACTGTCACATAGAAATTCTTAGGTTAAAAAAACCCCATCACAGTACTTGGCCCAATTTAGCTCATTTGAAACTGAGTTTCTTCATGCTCATAATAATAATAATAATAACAATAATTTGGTTTAGGATAGTACCTTCTTGCTTTGCAGAGGAAGCTGTTCGTTTTACACCAGTTGAAGAAGGAAAACAAAGTCCTTAATTACTAAAAAAGTTAAAATGCCAAGCATTTGCTATTTTAAGTTTTCTGGTGACTGATATTATTACACTCTCAGCATCTACTTAATTCAATTTCACAGTGAGATAAGAAGAGTAATATTACTTTAGAAGGCTAAATCTATTCAAGCATGTCCCTTTAAATACTTTTAAGAAAGACTCAATCATTTGTCCTACTGAATCCTTTAAGAATAAAATAAATTCCTAATGGGAGCCCAAAAGTTAATTTAAGTAGTTCTCCAATTAAGAAAAGGCAGCAGAATGGATGAAAATACATTTTTCTATCAAGAAATAAATTACCAAGTGTGCCAAAAGGCCACTACATTAATGTATTTGTGATAGTCTTCTCACTGTGGGCTCACATCATCATTTTTACTAAGTGCTGCCAGAGATTTTGTCATCATCTTCTTTCAAATTATTTACCACAATATTTAGCACCTTCATAGAATTCTTCATTCTTATTCTACTTCACATTCTTTCTGATTTTCCCTTATCTGTACATCATCTAATTAGACTGGAAGCTACCGGGGAACAGGAGTGGTTTTTTACCTTGCAAAGTACTTTGTACCTGGGGAAGTAGAGGGGGAGCAATTTTTACAGTCTGAAATTCCACACCATCAAATGAAAGACAAAATTTACATGCTTTCTGTACTCAGCAGCAACTTAATCAGTAACTGAATGGCATTTCTGATTGTTCTTGTTGATTATCAACTTTGTCGAAAAGAGAACATAAGCAACAGGAAAGCCAGAAAAAAATGTGTAATTCCAGCATCCATTAAGCCTTAATAATAATTGTTGAATAGAAGAAATACATTATCTGAGGTTTGTTTGGTTTTTGTTTTTTTTTTTCCAAGTAGTTCTTCCTTCTTAAGTAATCTACCATAAAAGCAGGAGGGATACTGGTAATGCAGATATTTCACTGGGTAGATCAGCCAGTACCAAATACTTAGAAATAACCATAAGGCTTGCCAATTAAGATAACTATGTCGTGGTTTAACCCGAGCTAGCAATACAAGCATGATAGCTGCTCACCCACCCACCTCCCCACCTCCAAAATAGGGGAGAGAATTGAAAAGGACGGGAGAAACTTGGACTGAGATAAACACAGCTTAATAAAACAATAAAATACTAATACACTACTAGTAAATATACATATAATAGAAATAGAATATAAAAGATACTCAACGCAATTTCTCACAAACTCCATCCACACTGAGCAGCCAGGCCCAGGAAGCAGCACCTGGTCCTGAACGCAGAATCACAGAATGTAAGGAAAAAAGGCAGAAAGGCCCAGAGGCTTCTGCGAAATGGCAAAAGGCCAAACTAAACATCCTGAACAGAACTCCCTTGGCCCCGACAGAAAGAGTGAAGAAGGTGAAGAACCGAGAGAGAGCCCGGAAGAGGCCAGCTCTCCAGCTCTCCTTATATATGAAGCATGATGCTAATGGGGTGGAATACTCTTATTGATCAGTCTGGATGTCAGTCAAGCTCTGTCCCATCCATGCCCCAATTCCTCGATGTCTCGCACCTGTGGGCGGAGCGCTCAGAATGTCTTTGGCTCTCAGACCAGAGCAATTAAAAACATTGACTCTGTGCTGGTGTTATCTCTTGTTCTCAAACTAAGTTCAAATAATGACCATGGTAGCTATGAAAAAGAAAGTTTTCTAACTTAATGAAGAAAATTAGCTCATTTTCAGTCAAGCCAGGACAAACTACCAGACAAAAGAGAAACTGAGAATTCTGGAAATATAAGAACAAGCAAAAGATGACAAATAGGGAATGGTCCTGATGAACATGAGTTGTCCCAACGTGTGTTGCATTTCCTCTGGCCACTCTGCAGGAATATTAACAAAGAGAATGTTCCTCATAATTTTGGTAACATTTATACTATATGGGCTGTTAATGTCCACTCAGCCACCTTTCATTGCTGTGTTCTACACTTTGGAAACGGTCTAAGGCCTGTAAAAGATGATCTAAGTGTAGAAGGCCAAGCGCCGTGTGCCAAAGCTGACAGGGTACAGTCAAGCAGAGAGGCACACACTGACCAAAATGCACCTAAGAATATTGGCTGTACATATTGAAACTTGAAAATAAAATACATGTATTATTTCAAAAGACACATATGGAATGGATAAGGTCTAGTGAAGCATTAATGAAGACATGGCCAGAGATCACATACCGTTCTCAAGGCATCACACAGCTCCTGGACCTGGTACAAGCTGCATGTGTCCTGCTATTATAAACAGAATCACAACTGTTCTGTTTAGGTAACTCACGATAGATCATGGTAGAAGTGTATTTTTAAGCTATATACATGCTATAATCATATTTACAATATTTATAGTTATGCCATACTTACACAATGGATGAAAATAGAGTAACTTCAAAAGCCAAAATGAACGCTACTTGTTATTAAATACTTCCTGTATGCCAACTCTGTCCTAAAACCAGAAACGTTCAGGATTCATTGCTAAGACAGAACCTCTTGAATTTACAACATCAGCTATCTGAACAGCTCATACTATAAATTATGGCAACAGAATAACGCCAAATAAAATACCTGAACTTTGTTTAACATGTGGTTAGGTTTTTAGAACTTCAGGGCTATAAAATAATTCAGAAGTGACAAGGCTGTGAGCCCTCCATCTCTGCAGAAATCCACAAATCCCTTTTAACTATGAATATTTTGTTTGGTGTCTTCAGAGCCAGCTGATGTTTGCCAAGACTTCACCTATGGCCAATAAAGGTGTAAACATCCAACAGCTCTCTTTACACAACTTCCAAATGCAACAATTTGGGAAATATTTTATGTAAAAATTAAAATTGTGAGACAAAATAAAAGTGTTTTAGCCACTGCTATTTTTCACACTTTTCCACATACATAAATTCTGTTTATTAGCATAGTTTCTCTCCTATTTGCCAAAGACAGGAATTCAAGGAAACAGTAAAAGATAACAAGTAGTGGCCAATCCAGAACCTGCACAATGTCCATCAGGAAAAGTCCTGCAAAAAACACAGCCTAAACATTTTCCTTGGTAGTAAGAATAAATACTCCAGTCTGCCTCATTAAACTTGGGAGCAGCTCTAAGAGCTATATGTAATAACTAAAGTTTGGAATAAGTAACCTTTACTAACCAGGACTCTTGGTGATGGTTTGCCTGTTGCTTTGCGAGTCATAAATAGCTGCTCATGCTCAGCCAAGGAAGAAGCTGCTTTAGAGCTGCTTTGAGAAAATATGGATGGTCTCATTCACGCTAAAACTATGGGTTCCTCTATGAAGCGATACCAGAAGCCACCTTCAAAATACCAGCATTTCCTTTACTTGGAAGCTATTTTATAGCTGAAAATTCATATATTTCCACTGCCTTTCCCAAGGACCTGAAGAAACTTGTTCGCTTATATATGAAATGGAAGCACATTCCAGTTAGCATCCAAAATAAATCAACAACCAACGTAAGCAAATAGTTACACAAAGCCATATTTCATGTAATACAATTATGCTGTGAAATCCTGGGCCTTATAAGCATCAGGGAACACACATGAATTAAGTGGGTTATAAAGTAGTTTGGTTCAGAAGCCAAACACTCCTAAAATATGTGTTGGTATCTAACAGTTGTTTTCAACATCTCCTCGGTTTCATTAAGAAAGCCAGTCCCTAACATCCACCAAAATAATCTCATTTCAATTTACTGAATTTCAAATACTGATTGTCAAAGCTCAAATGTTGAAATCAGTCTTGGTAAAAGGACTGTCACTAGACAGCTGTAATTAAAATGAACACACAGAAGAGACGAAATTTGCAGGCTTTGAAATAATGAGAACAGATTAATATAAAGTTTGTGTGCATACATATGTTATGAAAACCAAAGATGGAAAAGCAGAAAACCGAATCGACTCAACCCATCAAAACCAAATCTAGTCTCCAAAAGAAAGACTACAGGTCAAGCCTTCCACATTCAAGCACAGTTGAAAGGAGACACTAACTTATATAGTCATCGTTTTGATGGACCACATTATATTCTAAAGTATATGCCAACTCATTTAAATATCTAGGAAATGACACTGGCATCAAAAGGGATGATAATCATACATTTTGACATACCCAGGTTCAGAGTAATTGAATTGTCAGTTATTTACATGGGATTTCACTGATTCACTCATTCACCAACAGGAAGTACAACAGAAAGGAACTCAAAACAGCACTTCATATGTCCACACAAAAACACTATTTGTTTCTTCCAAATGCAAAACACAGGTATACACTGATACATGTATCAAACAATCATAAAACTCTACCTTCTTATTACAAACTGGACTATTAAAGCAGCTGAACAGTGAAAGATAATATTTTAATCACTTGCTAAAAAAAAAAGAGGCTTTAAACACTAATATCTTCAATGGGAAGGTATCTGCATATATGGTATAAAGCATATTGAGGCAATATGGTTACTTTAAAATACTGGAACAGGATTCATCACATGCTGTAGTAATTTACAGTCATATATTTAAAGAATAAGCCAAGTAGTTTCTAAATCGTTAGTGACTATCCCTGAAAAATGAAGGATGATCAGTGTGGTCCTAAAAGACTTCAGAATGGCATCTACAGTGCTCAAACTTAAAAAAATAGTATTTCAAAAAGAATAGGCCAGTTGGCCTTTCCTTAGTCACACATAAAAACAGTGGAACAAATTAGTAAAGAATAAACCTGGAAGCAGTCAGAAAGTATGTTAGCACTTAAAAAACAAAACCTGTATTACTGATTTGCCAAAGACAAATCACAGCAAATCAAACGACTTTCCAACTTAACGGTACAGCTGAGCTGATGTCTAGAATAAAAGCAATACGTTCCAATACTTCAACCCAGTTACATCTTTTAAAACTGTCTCCAATTAGAGTTTCATAAGCTTGGAGAAAATGTGGCACACATTAAATTATTAAAGATGACTATACCACTGCTGGGAAAGTACCTTACAACCTAGAAATTGTGATCGCATAGTCTTCAAAATTTTTTTGCCAAATTGGTAGAACATATGAAGCACATGTCAGGGCCTTGAGTGTACCACTGGGCTCTGCAAGCTCTCCCCCCTCACCTTGGTTTTTCACTTGCCTGTGCTGAAGGTCAGCTCTGAGGTGACAGAGCTGCCTCCTGGGGACCCCTTTGCCCCCCACAGCTTGGGAGCTGCATTGACACTTGGGATCTTTCCTGGGTTCCTTCCCAACCTCCACTGCAGCGATGCTGTGCCTGGCCCTGCACCTTGCTGAGCCTAGCTTGGACCTGCTGACTTGACTTCCCAGCTTGATCTCAGACTGGTTTTGTCACCACGGACCTGTCTGGCAGCCACTAAGCACTTGGCTGAGCACGGCTCTTGTCCCCAGATCTTCGTTGGCCACTGTACGACTGTGGACCCCCTCATTACGGACACTGTCCCTGCCTCTGTTCCCCTGTGGAGCAGCCCACTTTTGCTGATCCCTGACAGCAGGTCCTGCAGGCAACCTGTACTACGTAACATTTGCAATACCAACTCAGAAGACGACACAGAGAGCACTATGTATGAAATAGAATAACTAGATCTTATTTAATTTCTAAAATAGATTAATTTCTATTTATGAACAGATGAAGCCTTTTGGGAGAAGCTGGCATCATCCAGCAAAAGTCTACAAAGGTTTCAATGACAGGATCTTTGTAAACTCAAGCTGTTAACGACGACTCTAAATTGAAGAGGCTGTATAAAACTGTACACTGTCATTTTAACATATGCACATTAATAACAATTAGCATTTTATATTTCTTGTCACGTAGGTTAAACCATTAGTGTTTTGTGTTATGACTTTTTCCAAAGGCTATTGCAAAACATAAGGAGAAACATCTGCTAGAAAATGACTGTATCCTTGCTATGGGAAAGCCAAACTAAAGGGAGATTTACTTTATGAGGAAAAAACAACCTGGTAGCTTGGGAAGTATGACAGAAATAATAACAAAAGCTCTCTTTTTTTACAGAGCTAACTAGCAAAGTGTATAATTCTGTTCAAGTAACCTAACAGTTCCAGTAATAGTTTACGGTGGTTCTGAAGAACAAAGACTTTCAAACATACCTGTATCTGCCCATATCTCATCTTGGGGAGCTTATAAACTATTATACAGAGTCATGAGACAACAAAGACCAATTAAAAGAACACAACAACCCCAATGACCTCACTAGTAAAAGTCTCCATCAACAAAGATATTAACCAAAGAAAAAAGAAAATCTATCTCTTCTAGACAACACTGGTACTTTGCTATCAATAAATAAGATTTAGATAATACTTATATGTACACCTCTTATGTACCACTGGCCATTTTAAAGGAAAGGTTTGATATATAGCCACAAAGTATATCCAATACTATTAACTGAAGATTTTAATCATAACGATGTTACATATAACTATTAATGTTTTGACTTTTTACTCTGATAGTATTGTAAAAAAACATTTAAGGCATTTACATTTTTCACTCATGTGCCCATAAAACCCATGGACACTACTAGATAAAGAATCAAAAAATTGGCCAAATAGCTCAGTGGTACAAATGAATGTAATTTCAATGAAGCAAAAAAGAGATTCAATTTCATTATTAATCAATGAGTTTGTTCCATGCACTTTAAGAGATGTTTAACTCACCTGATTGCCAACTAAAAGAAGATGTTCTCCCAGCAGAAAGTCCTTGAGCATATCTTCCATCACCATCATGTGCTAGAGAAACAAAAGCACAATTTTCACCCCTGTTTTTATACTCTCAAATTTATACATTCACTAATGACAGCAGTACAACTGGAACTTTCAGGATTTGGGGCCAAAATTTTTTGCATTTTATGCTTCCAGCTATTAATTTCATAGCAAGAGTCTCTCAGCCAATAACAGCAGAGGAAATCTATCCAGAGACTAAAACAATGAAACAAAAATATTGACTCTCCTTATGTATTTCCTCTGCTGCAACAGACTGTGGGTGTCTGATTTCCATAAATATACAGAATTTTCTGTATTCACTCCTAATGCATTTCATTTTGGCCTAGTTAAATGCTTGTCACCCAGACTGCAAGAACTTCCATTGATAAGTGCATGGCAATTTTCCAGCAATTGTACTGGGAGGAAGCAGGTAGAACTTTACAGAAACCAAACCGAGGCAATAAAAGGCAGCTGACATGAATATGTAAATTATACACATTTATTTTATTAAACAACAGGTCTAGCTTAACGACAAACACATTTTTCTATTCTAATCAAGCCCTATTTCAAGGAAAACAAAATTAGGAAAACGCAAGTTCAAGTCGGAAAGTGTTTATTATGTGTTTTCTAAATTAGACTGCCTAATTGAAGCCAAAGTGCTTCAGGTGTATTTTACATATAGACAAAAACATAAAAAGTAACACACGCTGTACATCATTTAACCTTATCTTGCTCCTTACAAATAATTTGTTTAAAAGGATTAAAGGATTAAAGGATAATGTGGCAATGCAGACTACTTTACCCACAACAGTCGTGCATATTTCTCCACTGTATCTGGTAAAAACAGGTCATCTGTAAGTAGGTCAGACAACCTACTCAGAGAAATTAATGCTTGCATTTAGATAAACATATATATTCTTTTCACATTATCATCTTATCTCTAGTACTTGATCTTTAAAAAAAAAAAAAGAAAAGAAAAGAAAAATCAATAGCTTCCCTGTATTTCTGAGCATAGAAATGCTCAGTTTCTAACGGTGTGAAAGATGTTTTAGGTTTTCAGATCTCTCCAGAACAGAGGCAGAGGGTGGGGGAAGAAACTCTTGCAAACACAGCTTAATACCACAGAATCCTAACCAAGCACGTCAAAAGACTACTGAATACTCAATACACAATTTAAGGAGAGAACTTCAAGGCAAATTACCGTATTTTCTGGCATGTATAGACACAGGAACTTTATAACTGATGAGAATAACTGACCAGATACAGCGTAAATCCTAGGAAGTCAGTTCTACCACAAACACTCAGTACATTTTTTATTTTATTGCTAAGGCACGAATGCTTCCTTCTGATGACTACTTCTTTCATCCTGAATCACACAAATATGTGTATATTACGGTTTCCCTGCAGAACAGCCTCCCCACAAGAGAAACTCTGTATTGATACTTTTTAAAAATTTGCATCAGGATCTAAATTAGCATTGTATTAAGATGCATGCAGACATTTTAGATTAACTATTTACCAAAGGACTTGTACCTAGACACATCAATATTGCATCGACTTTAACAGTCTGTGTTCCCCAAAGCCTGGCCTGAAGCCAGCATTTGGCATAATACCTAAAATTGTCTCCATCTCTGTGGCACTTGTAGACCAACAGCAATGTTCCACAACAGTGCCAAATTCCACTATGACATAAAATGTTTCAAGACCAAACACACAGAAGCAAAAACTATTTATTTAATTACACTGTGCAGCACTGCAAAGAGCTGAGGACATGGGTTTTTCTTCTCTGTTTTGGTTCATGTCTGTCGTTTTTAGATAGTAGAGAGGAAGTATTGCACTAGACTCATAAATCAAATTTGTCCTCCAGCAGGTTTTGCTAAACAATGATTACAGCACTTGAATGACCAAACTACAAACTAGCAACACAGAAAACAAGAGTAGAATTCATTTAGAAATGGGAAGAGTTATCCCGACTGGTATTTGGTGGTTGTTTCCTTCAGCATTCAGAGTGCACAGTTACCAGGGACAGATACAGAACAGTTCATTCTCTGAAGCATTTTTAACAGATGTTGCCTAAATAAAGATGCATAATAGCTGAACACAGGTTGTGTAGAGTGTTTTGAAGCTGTAAGCAAGAAGGTGGAAAAAGCAATGCAGATATAAGTCCTAGCAAGACTCAGGCTTTCGTTTCCAACAGACCCAACTTAAATATTTTACCAAAATGGCAATACAGAACAAAACCTCACATGAAATGTTAATGGGGAAGATGAAGAAGACTGTCATCTGTTCCCCTTGCCCAGCCTGTCATCACCTTCAGTAGGTGATACTCATGTAGCATAAGCCTTTCTTTGGAGAAATCGCAAGTGAGAGAAGAAAAAAGAAAGGAAAAGCAAGCAAACCCACACCTGGTCCCTGAAAGAACAATATTTCTCAAGATCACACTATTAGTGTTGCACTTCAATGGCAAAATATTCTAGAGGCAACTCGGAAGGTAATTCTCTTCCCCTTGTCTGACAGTTTTGAGGCTTCCAGGCTAGATGGAGAAGGAAGTTACAGTACACCTGCATCTGCAAAAGGGTAGGAAGAAACAAAACCCAAAACAACCACAGTCACCAAGCCCATCACTTTTTTTGTGTTCACTAATTACTCTTACTCTTCACTACTACGAATTAATTAATATGATTCATACTAATGACTAAATAATAAGCTAAACTAATTTTAAGAAATAATTTATAAGCAGTTAACTAATAACTAGTTACTCCTCGCTTTGCTTTTCAAACATGCAGTGTTAACTCTAATTAAAGGCAGGTACAACTTCATGTGACAAGCCTGTATAACAAGGTCTCAGGATGGAATTGATAATCCAGCCCTAAGAGAGGATCAATCCAGCAGCAGTAAAAAAAGAAAAAGAAAAAAAAAATGGCTCAACACACATGATCAAAGCATTCTAAATAAAATTCAGTTTCAGTTGCTATTACTTCATATTTTATGAAAGTTCAAGAGGATTGTTGAAATCTATTCACAAAGGGATGGTGAAGACACATCTGAAACAAGCATCAGATCCTGTGAGATTAATTTTAACCTCAAGAAACTACTTCAGAAATACACCCTTAAAATTTAGTTAGTAAATTATTTAATACATATGAGCATGCACATCAGTACACATGTAACAAACCTTTTCTACCCTGGAAGCCAAAGATTCATACTTACTTGTGCATTTTCATAAAATAAAACATCAGGCACTTTCATTTTCTCGGTTGAGTTATAAATCGGCATCGTCACAGACCCGATCTTCAGAATCCCATCCTTTATTTCACCTAGACATTTTTCAGGAAACAAGGAAATGCATCACTAACAGAATCCTCTGGACAGACAAGCAATCAACCCTCAACACCTGAGTGATGATTTACAAATTTTAACAAAGCTGTGGGTTGCAGTAAATTATTTCTATCTAAAGAATGAGAATGCTTGAAAGAATCTGTGTTAACAAGAGGTTGCATTATTACGAATTTGAATTCACTTTAAAATTGCAAAGAAGGCTGTTACAATAAATGATGAATAGGGGAATGGGAAATGTACCATAAGAAACACTAGAAGATGTTGCTGCTCTTTTGGTTTAATTTCTTGCTCACATTATTGGAATATCACTAATATTGTTTGGTTACATTTCCTCAACCCACAGGTCTTCTCACTCTCATCCTCCCTGTTGTTTCTCCCTGTCCCATTGGGGGGTGAGTGAGCAGCTGTGTGGGTCCTTGGCTGAGAACCAGGACCAACCCACAACAGCAGAATCACTGTTGATTCTCCCTTCCAGCACTGCATTTTTGCTCAAATGGCTTAATGCCAGAATATGGACACATTCAACATTTTGGTGAAAACTGGTTGAATTTGTGTTCCTTGAAATGACCTTCAAATACAGCTCTGAAAGAAAAAGTACATTAGAAAAATATCTTAGATCAAAAGAACCACAAATTCTGTCCTTAGGAAAACAAAAGCTAAGTGTAAATAATAATATTATGCAATAAAAATAGTAATATTTTTTGCCACAAATTTCTTAATCTGGTATGGTGTAAAACTGAAAAAAAGCCTAACTTCAAGACAAATGTTTTTAATTGTTCATCTATTATTTATATGATTATATCTTTATGCCACAAAACAGAGAAACTTAAAGAAAATTCAAGGGATGTGTCCAGATTTAAAAAAAGAATGGTAAGCAAGTATCCACACACAACTGGCCAGAGTTCAAATTATTTTATATATACAGTTTTTATGTATACAAAAATGCAAATACAGATATAATAATACATGGATGGCTGCATATGTACATATGTATGTATATATATAGAGAGAGAGACATATGTATGTATGTGTATACAGACATATGTATGCCTGCACATATATTATATTGTATGTAATGGATACTCTAATATATATCTATATTTTAATATACATACACATATAAATAAAATCTCTAAAACCAGAATTCATTAATTAAAACCAAAAATGTATTTAATACTGCAAAGATCTAGCAGTAAAATACATCAGAGAACTGAGAATAAATATACAGAAGAATGACAGCAGAGATAACACTGGTGAAGTAGAATAAAGAAAATCTTAGTGAATGAAAAATAGCAAATTGCTCACAGTGTGCTGCCTGACAAAAGATATGAAAAGACAGACAGCATGAAGACCTGGGGTCACAGCAGAATCAGAAAGCAGAAGTGAGAAAAATGGCAGAAGCAGAAATATATGTGTAGCACTGGAGGCTACTGCAAACAAGTACAAGTTAAATGAGGTAAAAAACCAAAGACCTGCTTGCTAAAGGCCACATGTAACAACCACGGCAATTTAAAGAGAACAAAAAGAAGGGAAACTAAGAAAGAAGTGTGTGCCACAATGAAAGCAAAACATAACCCAAGACTTTTGCAAGATTCTCAATGAGAAAAAGGCTGATTTTAACAGTGGACAGAAAGAAGCAATGGGAAAAAACAGAGCAGAGAAATATTAAGATCAAAACAAGGCTGTAACTGTAGAGAAGAGTAGTTAACAGTGATGAGGAAAATAAACAAATAAAAAAGGCAGTCCAAGAATGCCTAAGGCCCTGTATCTTATAGACTGCAAAACACTTAAACATGATGGAGAACAAAAGTCCATGATCTGGAAACATAGCAGACAATGCAAAAGTATCAATACACTGAGAGCAGCACCTGCACTCTGACAGAATAAAGTCAAAGGGATCAAACTACATTTAATTTTGAGGATAATTAATACACGTTTATATGCTTAAGCAATATTTATGAAGAGCAGCACAAAGATGACAGAAGCTTACATGTGTAATCCTTTTCCTCTTGTTCCTTTATGTCATCTGGTCTTGTTTCAATACCAAAATCCTGCAGATTTTTATGTAAAGCTGATCTGGCAAGGTTTGGTAAAAACCTAAACGAAGAAAAATAATAGGGAAGTTGTAGTATAAGGGTTTTCTTTTAAGATTTCAGTATTTTCTGTAATCTAAAATCAGTATGAAGCTTTACTCGGACTCTAAACCTTGAATGTCTATTCCTTTCACACTCAAATAGTCTTCAACATTTCACCTATCCCTACGGAGAGAAACTGAGCTTATTCCATAGGCAAGGAACTACATTTGTGGGTGTGTGGCTATTTTAAAAGTCTTCAGTGCTTTCTAACATTGCAACAGGTTTGTGAAGTAGAATGGATCAGGACTGGAAGTATGAAATGTCCTCATTTCACTGCTAGTAAGAACTACAATAGAAAGAATGGTTTTTTTTTGGAAATACCTTTTCTCTGGAAATACTCAGTTCACTTGGGCCCCAGTTTCCAAGAGAAAGAGTGAGCTCTGAGGTGTCCAGACCTCAGCCCATTCAGTTTTCCAGACCTTTTGATAATTGATTGCTTTCTTTTGAAAAAAAAAACAAACAACAAACCCACAAACAAAAAAACCCCCAACACACCAACCTCTAGATGCTCACAACTTTTCTAGATACAGCCTCCACCAAACATCTAGTCATCCTACACATTAATATAACTCTGCTTTGCACGTCTTGAGACAGTGAAGTAATGCTGATAATGGTGACCTAATATATATAATGTCATGAAATATCTTCATAAAGATAAGTACAAAGTCATTTCTACTTATCTCCTAAGTCTGAGGATACCACAGAACTACAACTAAAGAAATGACAGACTCTAAGGAGCAAGGCAGCAATTGTATTATCTACTAAAATGCATTTAAAGCTTTCTTGCATGCTAGCAACTGACCGAGCAGCTCCAGAACATCCACCAAAACTATTATCTCTACCTGGAAAGGCAGGCTTTATTAATAGCATAGTAAAGGCTTTCATCTGGATGTTGTGACAGTCGACGACAAATTCGCAATAGTTGTCGAGTAGATAAAGATGAAGCCAGTGACTGTGCCTGTAAAAAAATACAAGGTAGTTTAATTATTTGATCTCTGGGACTGGATTTCAGGGATTAGAACTGAACAAGTCATGAGAGAAAAGTAATCCAAAAGGAATTACTTCAACTTTTCTCCTAAATCCTAGGTGCTTTCTGCCTCCTACAGCAGCCTGTGATTTTTAATCCACAAGCGTGTAATTCTGTATTTGTTGCAGCAATTCACTGCCATGGAAGTCATGATGTCATCATGATCAGCCTTATGATTTCACTTGATAAGCAACAGGAAGAAAAATGTGCTGATAACTGAATTTTATTAGCTGTATAAAACCTAACACTAAGCGCTATTAACAACAACAAGGAGGTCAGCCGCTGTAAATGGATCAAAGTCCTGAAAACTCGTCTGCTCTTCGCAAACTTAATACGAGCTGCACATGTCATGCTCTGGCAAGAGGGTCTGGCAGGATTGTTGGCCGTACAAACAAGACAACCCTGGGCAGCAGGAGGGAGATTGTATCACCTCAGCACACGCCGTCGGGGCGGGCCGGGACTGGAACACCGCGTCCTTTTCTGTTGTCCACATGTTAAAATAAATGCTAAAATCTGGACACGGTTCAGCAAAGAGTTACAAGAACGGTTCAACGCCTGGGAAGGCAGACCTCAAACAAATACAGCAACGTTTAAAAAAAAACCAAACAAACAAGACCCCAAAACGAGTGACCACATATATAAAGAGAGCTATAAGGACTGAGAACGAAATCATTCTATAATTATATCTACCGGATGAAGGGATCTAATACAAATAGGTTCCTTATTTTAGCAGGAAACACACAACAATGAGTGTGATCTGATAAGTCACGCCACACTTTGCCCGGGTCAGGCGAAATATTTTAATTAGGTAATTTAAAAACATTTTGTTTTGGTTCATATAAGTGATTTCTAACCGCATTACAATTTTCTTAATATATTATGCTGTTTCAATAGGAAAAAATCCTCAACTTTTCCAACCAGGGGAAAAAAAAATAGAGAAAAGCAACACTTCATTGATTTCAGAGCCTTTTTTCCCCCCTCTTAATAATTCTCAAGCATGAGAAATGTCTTAACACCAATTCTTTCCCCTGAAAACTGCAGTTTTGACAAACAAGCATTAATATTTCTTTTAAAAGTTTGTTAGATGAAATTATACAAAGCTTTTCTGAAACGCTGAGAAAGCAAAGGATAATACTTCTTTAGCATAGCTCTGAGCAATCAGCAAGACTGATTTACATTGGGGTAACGGCAATCATCACTACTCCTGCGCCTCCTGCTTTCATTGACAGAAGACTGCAAAGCATCTCCTGACCCATCAGAGTTCACCACCCAGCATTAAGGACAATGTCAGCTATGGCATTTCAAGTGTTATTAATATTTCAAGACTTACTCAGCCACATGTGAGGCATGGGGAAGGGAAAGGACTGAGCACTGTGTCCTTATCCCCGCTCCCCAGCGAGAACCCTCCCTGTGTGTTTCGTACACTGCACCACCTTGGCAAGTCCAATCTCGCAGGACATGGGGATTTTAAAGTCTGAATTATACATAGCATCAGATCCTGCACTGAAGTAAATAAGCATAGAGGACAGGACCACAGAGGAAAAGCTGTATCACAGCTTCTGAATATTTGCAACTGGCAACTAAAGTTTTGGGAACAAAATTTTCTCATTTATCTTGTCTGTTTGTTGTGGTTTTCTGTTTTGCCTTTTTTTTTTTTTTTTAAATATATTCCATATTGAACACTGTAAACTTGAAATGGGTTACTAACAGTCTTTGTCATACATATCTATGAGGCATCTAATTCAACAGGATCTTGATTGTGGTCTCTAGATTATATTGTAAGTCAAGCAAACAATTACAATGACGCAGACAACGCCCACAGGCTGAGTAGTCTACAGGTATTCTTCTATTGTTAAAAAAAAATCACTTCAAACAATGGTTAATATTTCAGGATAATCTCTGGCAGAGGCTCACTTACTTAGGCAACTCTATAAATAGCCTGACATACCTAAGGCACACACTTCAGCCCACAGGCGTGCTCTTCCCAACATGTCTCATGTCACTGCCGATCTACAAGAATTCTCCCTCGATCCATACCGTGACTCACTTCTCATCCAACATCATATACTTCATTTAGATATTTCACATTGCTATAGACATCAACATATTTGGAAAGGATTTTTGTAATGCTCTGTTCAGGCATGGTATGTCTCCAAGTACATCAAGGCCAAAACATTTACACATTAGGTGTAAGAAGCTAAATAGACAGTAACAACACTGTTCCAAAGATGCACCTAAAAGTCAACATTTTAATTTAGTTTTTCTTAAGCTCAGAAGAGCATAACAGCCTCTCCTCGGCTTTTTAAATAGTAATACTGCATAAACTATTACCCATCATGAAAACTAAGGAGAATAGATTACATTTGCATACCAGTTAAACTGCTGGACTCCACTAAAAATGTTTTACATTTTATTTACATTAAAAACATCCAGTACTTCAGTTGCCATAGTAATAATTTCTTTTTCTTTTCACCATGATTTGACTGTATCTTTTTAAAGAATTTTGTGGTTACTATGTCAGCAGAACTTATTTTTCTTGACAAGACTGCTTTAATAGAATAGCCTGTAGCAGTAAAGCTGCCAGGAGTTCTGGAGCTTTCTCTTTTCATAGTCTATGCTGTTGCCCATTGGCATTTTATAATGGCTACGTAGTTCTCATTGCCCAAAAAGCCCCAATAATTTCAGCTATCAAAGTTCCAATGACTAAAGCAAAGTAATCAAAAAATACTTGGACACACGTGATTATATCCATGCCTACTCAAAAGGCACCTCAAACACGTTTCACTGTGAGCCATGTATCTACACTCACCGACAACACATGTACTGTTCTGCCTGACTTCTCTCGGATTTGGGCAATTTCCTAAAAGCTTTATTTATGCAGATTCTAAAAATGTACATCATCAATCAAAAAAGTTTACAGTATGCTGTGCAGTAATCGCCAGCAATAATTTTCTGAGGCTGGTTTTCTAATCAGGCAGCCTTTGAAATAACACTAGAGCTTAGCATGCTTCACCCAGCCTTTGTTAAAACAGTCACAGCAGGAGAAAGTAAATTAAAAAAAAAAAAAAGGCTCACCGTGGCATCATTTGTCTCCCGAAGCCTGTGTGTTAATGACAACAACTGCTCCACAGCAACGCTGGGTACATTTGGAATCTGTTTGAAAGAAAAACAGCATCAATCTTACTGCTAGATATGTAAGTTCCACATACAGCTATACCCAGATGCGAGGGGCACACAGCTGCTAAGTTGCTTTGCGTCAACCAAAAAGGAATACAGTTATGACAAAGAGCATTTTTCTATTACAGCATCATTTAACATCAATATAAGAATGCCAACCAAAAGCAATACCATTAAAAGATAAGCATATATGCTGCTCTGATAAGCTTTGAATATGAACTCATTTATGCTACACTGAAATAGCAAAATATTTTTAATGTAGTAAATAATCATGTTTGGTAAGCAATAGTCAACAAGTGCCTAAAATACTAAACGTACTTACCATTTCTTTAATAACTTGAATTTCTTCACTCTTGCTTAAAGAGCGAACATGATGAAAAAGAAAGAGTGTCAGAAACTCTGGACCCAGCCATTGTTGGGTACTACTTCCAATGACAGGAGGTTCTGCTAAGACCACTATTCTGAAAGAAGGATGGATAGGAAAGATAGACCTGCAAAAAGAGAGTGTAAAAACGCATTATCTGGCTTAAGCAGTGAATATAAAATTTAATTTTTAAAATAGATTTTTTCAAAGTAATTAAAGTATTGTAATGAATCATACCACAGGCTATTATGATCACTTACAATGCAACTTTATTAAAAAAAAAAAGACGAAGACTTCATAATGTGACTTGTGATTTATAAATTTACAATTTTTTTTATGCTCAGAAGGGGACCCAAGTCTCCTCATCTGCGACAAGACCCCCATGCCTCAAGATGAAGAAATACCAGCAACTAACCTACAGCCTGCTGCACTGTATGTCTGAAATGGACACACCTCACTCATCTGATAGACTTTTACAAGTCTTTTACCTAAAGCAGGTAAATTCAGAGAAAGAACAAGATCTGCCAGAGCTGCAAGGATTAGCAACTTCTTTCACTCAACTAGACTGACAGAAAGGATGACACTGTAGAGATTGGCTTAGATACTATGAAGATCTGGATTTAGTAACAGTTTAGGAACATTCCCCTTACTGATGATCTTTGTGGCCATATAAGAATCACCTAGGCTCTTAGGGTGGGATTAATATGCCTAAATTCATAATATTCCTGAAAGTTATACTTCAAAGGCCAAACCAGTCACCTCACCCTTGGCTCAGCATGGGGAGACAGGTCCCTCCAAGGACAGATTAGAGATTTACAAGAATTTAAGAGATGATCTTTTTGCTTTAATGTCTGTTTACCCACAAATTCGTCTAATCCCTTTCTGAACTTCTTCATCCTATCTGTCTCCACAACTGCCTGTGCCAACACGTTCACTATTCATGGCTGTAAAAGATACTTCTATTGTTATCATTTTTTAAATCTTTACGGAACTGATCTTCAGTGTCCCCTAGTTCACGCTGCAGGATTTGGTGGCAGTCTCTTAGAGACCTGCCTATTCGATTCCATTGAAGATAATGGGAGCTTACTGTGACCAATACAAACTAAAATACACACTTTAAAATGCATGTGTTAGAGCAATAGAAGACCAACACCTTGGTTTTGGGTACCTCTGACTTCTTCACATCTTTTGTCCCCCTTATCTGTGTAATGTTATCAGCTCTTTGGACTGGGAATTCATTGGTACTCATCAATCAGCATAATTACATGATCTCTAGAAGCAGCAGAAATAATAGGCAGTAGAAGTCAGGTATGAAAGCACATCAAATTATGCAAGGAGGGCTTGTTTTCAACAATTAATTTCACAGTATTCTTATTAAAATAGGAGACATTAATTTTGAAAAAGCAAGTGAAATTTAATTAGACAGCTTATATTACTAGATATGCCTGTTATCATGTCATTTTCTATATAAATTAATATATTTGAAAGCAGAAAGCTTGGAGGTAAGTATTCTTCTTGGGTAGACTGAGGAGGGAAAAGATGGCATAAGCAAGAAAATCTGAAGACACGATATTAACATTAAGGATAAATTAACAAATCTACTGCATAGCTGGCTCATCTGTTCATCACAACAAACCTGCGATACAACAGAGCGATGATAGCAAACAGTCTCTTGTATCAAAGCAAACACAGGGGGTGGCATGAGTTATTCTCAGCTGAAAGTCATAAGCCTAGAAGCTACTCCCTGACTGATAAAAAAAGAAATAGATGTCTGAAAACATCACATGAAAGAGGAACCAATGGGAATGTCACTGTCAGCATGAAAGGACAGGGAACATTAGCCAACCTTATTATAGAAGAAAGTGTTTCCTACATACGATAAATATATACACTTCCAGCTCTCCCTCCCCACCATTACTGCGAAGAAAAACGACTTTCCTCCAAAAATCCACCCTATTCGAAGGACCACTTCTGGTCCTTCTGCAATACCATAAGAAAACACAAGAAGCAGTCAGCTCTCCCTAGGCAAAGGAACACGTTTCTCTTGTACCACCTCCACGTCACCACCAAACTCGAAGGGCACATTGGGGACAGCCAGGGAGGGCACAGGGAGAAGCGGGAGCAGACGAGATGCCAAGTCCGGGCAAGCAAACTTGGTGATACCAGTTCAAGCCGCTGACGTACTGCCTGGACTTGGACATACCGCAACACCACTGCTGTAGGTTTCCAGTTTGTAAACACGAATAAAACTATTTGGCTACTTCAAAAGCCTATTGTTTGGACTGATGTTTGCAATGTTGAAAATGTCAGGCTAAATGTATTACTAAAACAAATGACTCAATCCTGCAGTGTGCTCAAAGTTCCCAGCTTCCACCAGCAGAACTGAAGAGTTTCAAAGTTGTTTCATCGTGTTACAGATGAAGTCTCCAAAGGGATATAATGTGAAGCTCCTACATGGAGCTATATTTTATAAAAAAATAAATCATTGACATCCTGTGTTCTTTGCAGATAAAGGTCCAGCAAGTGTATCTTGTTAAAAACTTGACACCTTTTAAATTAATGAGCCTCAAACACAGTGGGAAGATTTGGTGTTGGCTGATTCATACAAAGAATCTCTTTCCTTCTCTCTGCTAAATGTTTACTGACAACACAGACAGCAGAACACTCTCCTAATAATGTGTGTCCTTCTTTTGTCATCAGTGTTTAATCTGAACCAAGGATTACTGCCGCACTCTCAAGAGGAAGATCAGAACACAGTTTGTTCAGGGTGATTTTAGGGTAAGATTCTTTTGTTATTGACACATGGTGCTGAGCAGTTGAAGCTTCTCCTATTAAAAAAAAATGTGCAGAATGGCATTCCCAATGCCGTCTTGCAAAACCAAACTACATATGGTTGTCTCTTCCTGTAACATGACTTAATAAATCTCATTTTCTATCAATTTTTTTGAGTTGGGAATTGTTATAATACTAGGACCACAATGACCTATTGTTGTTTTCTTCCTGTTTTTATTATATTTCACCACAGTCTAAAATTAAGATTACTTAACTGAAAAAAACCATGCAAACAACAAAATATTAAGTAAAAGTTAGAAAATGTAAGCGATTAAAAACTCTTATTGCTTGCTAAATTCATTCCTTGCCACATTTTGTATTTATCTCATCTACTCTGTGTTCCCTTTCAACCTAATCTCACTGAAAATAAATAACCCATTGTCTGCAGAGCATTAAAACACCCAAGCATTATGAGTGACTTCTTTTAGCTTTTGAACAATCCTATTATATACCTTCTTCCAGATTTTCTTGTAATAGCTGCCTTTCTGCTCACCACACCAAGGTCTTATCACCTGCATGCTTGTGTGTGTGTTGTGGGGGGGATATCCACACAAACAGGTTAAAAAATGGCATAATAAGACAAACCAAGACTCTGCTCTATCTTGTAAGGGCTGTGTGCTACCTTTACAGTATCTGTCACAGTGAAGTAATGGATGATTACAGAAGAAATTCTATGCAGAAGTCTTGGATACGCACAGTACTTAAATGTGCTTTCTCTTAATCTCTGAACCTGTTCAGGAAAATGAATCATACAATCATCACATGAATAAAGAATCAGCAGCTATAATTTCCTTCTACGAAAAAGATCTTTCAGGACCATCTGTCATTTTCTCAGAGGCAGGTTTTATTTGTTTGGTTGGTTGTTTTTTTGTTTGTTTTTGTTTGGTGGTGATTGTTGTTGTTGTTCTTCTCCTCAAACTCACAAACAAAATCACTTTGTTTTCTCAAATGAGTGAATGTCATCTTAGTGTGACTGTTTGCAACTTAACTCCACAGCCAAACTGGCACGAGAAAGAATAGAGGAAAAAGTAATTTGTGGCCACCGCTAGTTATCCTGTTGCTTACGGCTTTCAGCAGGCTAAGGAGGATCCCAAAAGCTCACAAAGGCAAACGTGCTCTTTGCACTTGTGACGCCTGACCGAGCTATCCCACCCACCATGCTGAAGCCCTTCTCAGAAAAATGCTAGTAGACATGACAGATGTAGAAATATACTGAAATAACAGTGAACGCATAACTCAATGACAATAATTAACATAATTTAAATTAAGAATATATTTTAATAGCTCTTACAAAGGTAATAAAACTTTTAAATTAAGTTGTCCAATTTATGAATAATAGCGTTCTAACTTGCAAAACTTGAAAACCATCTGAAAACCAAACAATACTTTCCTTTTTGTCCAGCACCGCTAATAATACTGCCATGTTTTAAGCATATTCATATTCTCTACTGTAATACTGTTTACATTCATATACAGAGGCATGTGATTTCTTTGGACCACAGTGTGATCTGAAATACCATCCCTTTATTCATAAAACCTCCCACACTTGACTTATCAGGGTTTGAAATTAAGTGATGGATTGTGCGTATTTTCCTTTCTATTCTACTATGCATATGAATATTATTATTGTTGAAGTACTAAAAATTCAAGGCCCTAAAACTGTGAAAAAAATACTTACTTTTTTGTTTACTATCAAGTATTTTCATATAAGAGCATGAAAACTTAGTACAATATGCATCTGTACTGTCCAAAGAGATCTTCTAAAACTTCTCCATCAATACCCCACTTTTTTATCTTCTTAAAAATGAGAATAATCTTTAGGTGTCTCAAATCCTCTTAAAAACACAGATTAAAAACCAATGTTTACAGAAGTTTTGGCTCATTGCTTAGGAATAGTATTCCTTTTCCCTAAAATAGATTTAAATGGAAATTATGTTTTAAAATTCCAGTCACAAGTCCAACTAGTCTACTGAAAAACATTATCAGTTGTTCTTTTCCATTATGAAAGACATATTTCTACTTATGTAACTTACAACAACATCTGGCCACCTCATTAGTGAGTCTTAAATTAAGGGAACAGAGAGCAACAGTGAGTTATTTTGTATTTATGAATGATTAGAAGTAGCACAGAAGACAGAAACTGCACACTATACTACTTATAGTCGCTACAGTCAAGAACACTCACACACAGCAAAACTGACCCCAATAGTGGGGGGAGGGAAGTAAAAAATGTTAAAAGTATGTATGCCATGTTCTCAGTTTCTCTTACATATGGCAGTAAGGCATCAGTTCTTCTCCATCACAGCTGCTTCCAGTGTCCAGCTATTGCTTTTTCTGAAATCTTGCGGATGGGCCTGCCCTCTCCTAATCTAATGATTTCCCAATAAGGCTTTGGCTTCTTTCTTTCAAGCTCTCATCCTTCAGAAATACTCCTTTTTCTCTCGATCTTGTATCACCTCTGTTTAGGACTATTTTCACATACTTCCTTTAAGTCCTGTCTGACTGCTTAGACATATAAAACTCTGTCACGCACTTTCGGTGAATCACTGTTGTGTCCATTATGTATGCAAGATGGTGGTAAATGGTTACACTGAGCTTCCAGATGCAAGAATACCTACATAGTGGGTTTTCTGCTTGTTTGTTTAAGATCATGGACTAGTCAGAAATGTATTCCGAAGGCAAGAGACACCCTGCATTTATGGATCAGAGAGGGAACGTTGTCAGTCGAGTAGATCAATTAGGGCTTACGTTCTCTTTCAAAATATTAAGGTGGCTAGATAAAAGCAGTACGTTGTGATCTGAGGGAAAGGGGCACCTTTCTGAGGAAAGCCAAAGACTTCCAGGCCTCCAAAGCAGTCAAAAGCAATGCATCATTAGCACTGAACAGCAGAACCAACAGGAGAGTGAATGACACCAATGGGAAGGACAGGGTGTACGGAGGTGGCCCACGGAGAAGGTGAGTCTGCAAAACAGACATTAAAAGACAGCCTGGCCAGTTCTAGTGGTCTAACAGATAATGAAGGTTATAAGGGAGTCCAGTGCCAAAACAGCTACAATTAGGACAGACAGGGAGACATGGAATCCAGATGTGAAGCTCTTATCTTGTGAGAAAGACGTGCTGAAGGAGGAAGGGCAGTACTGAAGATGAACGCGTGATGAATTGCCTCAAGTTGCACCAGGGAGGTTTAGATTGGATATTAGGAAAAAATTCTTCATGGAAAGGGTTGTCAGGCATTGGAACAGGCTGCCCAGGGAAGGGGTGGAGTCACCATCCCTGGAGGTGTTTAAAAGACACACAGATGAGGTTCTTAGGGACACGGTTTAGAGCTAGAGTTAGGTCATGGTTGGACTCGATGATCCTGATGGTCTCTTCCAACCGAAATGATTCTATGATTCTATGAATTCTCCAGGTTTTTGGAGTATATTGGCATGAACCAAAGGGTACCACGCAATCAGCTTAACAGCACAGCCACTGCCATTCTGCCCAAAGGAAGGCACCCTGGATGAGATCATGGACACAGAGCTGGAATGAGGAGACTCACACAATGACTACACCTGTTTTGAAAGACAAAGTCCAAGGCAAAGCTGGAATTCCATCCAAGATGGACCCGAGGACCTTTTTTACTTCTCTTTTCCAAGTCAGGGCTTAAAATCCTGATAAACAGAACACTTCCCTGATACATAGTTCTTCACTCAAGTAAAACAAATGCAGGAAATGCCCATCTAGCTGGCTCTATGGCCTGAGCAGCATGAACACAATTTGCAATAAGTAGGCTTAGATTAAAACATACCTACAAAAAAAAAATGCTGTGGAAGACTCAAAATTAAATTTAATTTGTTCTGTTTTGTTGGTGGTGGTGGTTTTTGTTTTGTTTTGTTTTAAAGAACAACATTTTGGATCAAAAGGGAGCCAGAAACAACAATCGGGCACTGAAAGAAAAACAGCTTTTCTAAAGAGTAGACCATGAAGGTCAAAAAAGACCCCAATGGTATTAAGAGAGACAACTGAGAGAAATGAGGTGGCACATCATGAACACATCACTACTGTAACTGATAAGGTCTCTTCAAAGTCTGGCCACATGCACACCCTGCAGCATTAAGCCTGAGCACAGACATTTGCCGTAAGACTTCAACTGCTTTTTCAGAGATCACAGCCATTTAAGAATCACAGTATGTTTAGATCCGTATATATATCTGAATATTAGGTTGCATTCGTTTTGGCATACACTCAACAATCCCCTCCTATTAACTAAAATTGCTCAGCAGTGTTTGACTGTGTATCAAGCACGGCCATCAGGGGACTCGAAAATGCTTCTATCTGTGGAATGTTTCTAGCAGACAGGTGGAAGTGAACAAACAAAAAGAATCAGCATAATGGGTCCCAGCCCATCCTTAGGATTTCCTGCCCCATATTAATTGTAAATTAAATACCAGCTTTCTAGCTAATGAGCCAAAATAAATTAACAAGTTGTATTTAACTTCAATGTAGATTCATTTTCCAACACTGCTAATAAACCATTCCAAAATTAAATACTATATACATTTAGATCTATGTTTTTATGTACTTATAATTCCTCTTCAATTTCTAACCCCTTATGTTAAAGGATATGGAATGTCTTCCTTTTAGATTGAGCGCTCTAAACAGGATATAATTTTCTCATGCCACAAAAAGAAAAAAGCTCATGAGGAAACTGATGTTTCAAATATGTTTCTCTTGGTGATTAGAAGGTATCCATTTAAGAGAGAAGCATTTTGCATGATGTTTTTGTAAAACACACACACAAAAATAGGAGTTTAAGCTCTTTACAGGATGAAATACTGTATGCATCCTATAGTCGTAGCTGATACTTTACCTTTCCTGCAGTTGCTCATCAGAAATCTGTAATTCTTCTTTTAAATTTTGATATCTGTCTTCCCTTAATAATCTGGTGCCGTCATAGAGAGTCAGCTCTCTGTCATGTATTAGTCTGTTTGAAAATAAAGAATAAGCTTTATCTAACCTTTGATTACTTTTAAAAACAATTATTTCAACTAATACTTTTTTTAAAAGCTACCTCAGTCAACGCAGGGCACAGTAAAAAGAAAAAGATAAACCAATTTAAGATGCATCGTGGAGGCGATATAATTTGCATAAATAAACAGTTTCAGGACAATGTCAGTTAGTCAACATAGTTCAAACAGATATGGTAACCAAAAAAAGTCCTTTTTACCAGTACAAGTGTGCATAAATGGCATGAAACAGCCATTTTGTTATACCTGTACCAAGTAATAGACTTCTGTTCTGTCTTTTGAAGCAACATTCAGCTGGCTTTAACAATGAATATACACACAGACCCAGCTTCTATTTTCTTATGTCAACACATGCCCATGTCAGAAGAAAAAGGTAAAAAGATAAAAAATGGGCAAGCATAATTATCTCTTCTGCACTCCGTGTGTGTATATATAGTAAAAGAAGGCACAAAACGTTATTACTACAATCTGCTTTTAAAGCTGGTGATGTCCTTTAAGTTTATGAAAGGCACTGTACGACGCAGGCACGTGAAAGAGCAGAAAAATTTGGCCTGACAATAGAGATCATTAGTAAAATATTATCTGCTACTACAACGTCCACTTTGGAAAGTTTAATCTATTTTTCGTGACTTATGGAATAATGTTTAGAGAGAGTTCTTTGCAATTACCAGAATGTACGCTTTTACGTATAGATGTAATGATCACATTTTATTTAGAGACAGGCTGCATTAAAAGTATTTCAATCATTTTCTCACATCTTGCCATTTCTAATCATAGTGCAAATATTACTAGTTTTTAGATCCCATAAATTTATGGTAAAAACTAGCTCATTCTTCAATTCAGACTTACACGCCATATGTACAAAGAGCTGACGTTTCCTGTATTATTATAGACTTATAAAACACATTAAAGAATTGCTTCAGCTTTTAAGTATGTAAAGACTGAACATTACATATTCTCTGAAACTCCAGTGTTTGATTTTTACAGTATTCTTGAAGTTATAACCTCACATTCACAGGAAGAAACTTAATTTATCAGTATTCATGCACTCAAGGAACAGATCATGCGCACCCAGGTTATCTGTGCTCACATCCTGACCTTTGAAGCACAGCCAGGGTGCCGGGGTTAATTCGGTGAATGCCATCGAGAACAACAAGCTTTCCTTCCAGGGCGGCAGTAACAAGTGGGGATGGTCTCCAGGCAGTGTCTCCATTAGGAAGAGTGTACCTTTGCTGTAGCAAATCTCTCGCCGTCATATCCTATAAGCATCAATTCATCAAAAGAATATATTTATGCTATGTTTTATTCATCTACAAATGCTTTCTCATTTTAAAACTGCCTTCTGTTTTTGCTGAGGATGTAGCCAAAGAAGATCACCATGAAATCTTCAATTACTTTTCCAAACGGTATTAGAAATGCACAAACACACAAATCTACACACAGATTATGTTAAATAGTCTTTGGAAGTTCTAGGCTTGCCAATATCACCGCTTTGAAACTAGAACAAAAGCCCTTTTTTCCCCCCCTCTTAAACGTAATGCGAACATATGACAACTTGTACACAGCTTTGTGTACAGAAGGGGGCAGCAATTTACACCTGGAACAAACACGAGTCATTAATTCCATACAGAAGTCACCTGAAAGAGCAGAGATTTGACCATAACTCTTAAACACAAACCAGCAGGACATTCTGCCTCTCAGCAGGAAAACACAGTGGAAGAGTCAGAGAAGAAGGGACAGAATAAGGAATAAGCCAGTAACGCAGCGAATATCAAAAGTATATAGCGTATCACAAGATAATACTTAAATTGAAAGCAAAGACAAAACCCTAGGACACATATTTTAGGTGCTCCACTATAGCAGGTAAGCTCTAGAGCAACAAAGACACTATGGACATTTTGTGACTTGGAAGACAAAATCCCTTCCTCAGGCTGTGACATGAACACAACCCAGAATCAGATGAGAAGAATATTTTCTATTGTAGCTGTGGCTTTTGCATATGTCCTTTTCACAACTACAAACCCTTTGAACTTTAAAGAATAAAAATAGAACACATTACATCATACGGCCTGAATCATTTCCTCTTTCAACGTTTCCTTAAAAGCCTTAAAATAACAGGACAAAGTCTGGGTCCTTCGGTGCTTCCACATTTGTATAATTTAAAGTCTCGCATCAAAATCCACAAAGCCAGACTGTATTTTTATTGTTGTGTTTCTGCTTGCTTTGTTGTTTTTGTGGATTATTTTGGTTGTGTGTGTGTCTTTTGTTGTTTTTTTTGTTGTTGTTGTTGTTTTTACTGCTGTGTTTGGCCTTTTCTATTTTATTAAAGAATTAAACTAAAACCAGAATGTGAAACATTTTTATCAAAGCCAGAGAAAAACGTCAGTGTTTTTAGGACTTGCATCAAAAGTGTGCATTCAGCAGCTGGCGCCAATGCTGTATAACTGCTGTATAACTGTATTCAACTAACACACCTCTGACAATTCACCCCTAGAAACATGAAATAAGATGCAGTATGAATTAATCAGAAACCTAGTATGCTATACAGAATGTCCATCTGTAATTCCAGCAATGACTCAAGAGCCATGCATTAATTTTCTGGAGTTAAACTCAGAAGGGTATTTCGCTGCGAGACATTTTCTGAAATATACAATTAATAACAAAATTTAAATGGTTGAATCAGATGCAATTTAGTGATGCATCAAAAAGAAATGTCATTTGCTAACCATCCTGTTTTCTTTAAGGGATTTGTTTTATGGCCAAGTACCTGCCCAGGGATTTATTGTTTCTATTTATTTAGTCTAAACTGATTTTTACTATATATTAAAAAAAAAACTTCATGAGATATAGTGTTATAACACACTAAAAATCCTTCCCTTTGGAAGGGATATGATAGAGGTATATGGTTTAATTGTTTTTCCCCTTATTTTGGGCACATCAATGGCTACATTATATTGCCTTGTGGAACAAAATGCTCATTTTAATTTGTAACAGTAATTGTAACTTACATGTTTTACATTGCAGTTTATTTTCTAAAATATCTAATATGCAGGAAAATAAGACATTCAGGAGAGAAAAGAAGTAGGATAACTTGCATTTCGCTCCCTTTAGCAGCTATGGCAATACAAGCCTCCAAACTTGCCATTTTTCATGGCTCACAGTGCTAATCATGTTCTTGGCAATTATGAAGTGAAAAAAATCTATGTTTCCTGCTTTTCATGCCAATTTGGACTCACATTTTGCTAGTATTTCTCAAATAAAAAACTGGAAGGAATTTGTAAAGACAAATTATGAGGTCATGCAAAAAAAAAAAAAAAAAAGAGAAAGAAAATAAAAAAGAAAAAAAAGAAAACCTAGAAACAAAACCATCACAGAACACAAACACTAGTGATGTGCTTAAAAAACTGGTTTTGCTGAGGAAGAAAAAGAACAAGTTTCTGGAAAATTGTTACAACATCACCTTGAATATTGATTTTTTTTGTCCCCTGAAACTCTGAGGGGAGAAAATGTTTTATTTTAAACAAGTTAAACCATAAGTTCCCTAACTACAGCTCACAAAGAACCACTGGGCTGCTGCTTCGCATTTGCTCTTGCTTAACGGCATTAAGAGACAACTTAAAACCAGGCCTTTCCTAATGAGGATTATTTTCCTTTGTCAGCAATTTGCCTACATGGAATTATATACAATGAGAAATCCATATAATGCCGTCAGATATCACAAACGAGACAGAACTGTTCCCTGAGGCAGCTGTTACTGTCAGAGATGATCTATGTGCTCAAAGGTTTGGGAACCCTTGGTTTAGGCAGATTTTATTCTCATCTCACAAGAGTTTTTTTTTCCTGTGAAGCCAATACAAAGAACTACGTCTTTTCACACTATTCAAGCCCTTAAACCAACTTCAGATGTAGGAATGATGAAGCAAATATTAAAAATAAAAGTAAACATTATATA
Organism: Columba livia; assembly: GCF_036013475.1. Classification (NCBI taxonomy): domain Eukaryota; kingdom Metazoa; phylum Chordata; class Aves; order Columbiformes; family Columbidae; genus Columba; species Columba livia. The sequence continues at coordinate 34,203,426 of NC_088602.1, read as the reverse complement.
TATACAAAACATCTAAGAATTCATTTCTGCACAGAGGCTGAAGAAAAGCACTGCTATTGCTTCAGACCAAGCAAATGTGCCCCATTATTTATTTTTGTGCCTGCAGAAATTATTGGAAAATAAAAATGAACCACAGGACAAATAAAAGCCCCCTTAATTTTAGAAATGGATTTAGGACAATATGGTGTCTCTCTCAAAAAAAATCAAAAAGATACTTTTTTGAACCAAAGTAGAAATATCTGCTGAATTTACAGCATTATCAAACTTCTCATAACCTTCATTGCTGAATTGCTGTATGAATTAAAACATTTAACATTTGTTCTCTTACTAAATTATCCTATTGCTTTGCTATGCGAAGCCTCTGAGATGTCATCATATATTTTAAGAAAAACAAACGTGATCTTAAAATTTATCAGATGTACAGCTCAGCGACATTCAATCATTGCTTCCTGTAAAAAATTTTAAGATTATGTAAGATGTACATATAAAGTATCTATATGTATAGATAAACATGTGAATTTTACATAGACGTGTCTATATAAGAATTCATAGTGAACAATGAGCTCAGAGTCATTTATCTGCCTAAGCGATACTGTTCGATATTGCCAAAAAGCCTCTCTATAAAAACCCTCTGCCCCTTGAACTAGGAACAAACCCTGGTGATGCCAAAGGAAAGGTTCACTTCAGTGGGAAACGTCAAACCCAGCTGATTTCTGTAGGAATCACAGATGCCTCTGAAAGAAAGATGTTTACTGAGTAACTACTTTCACTGACAGCTTTTCTCGTGTGTTTTCTGCTCCTATTCGGCAAAGCTAATTAAAGGTAGAATGCTGAAAAACAGTGGTCATGTTTTTAATGAAATAATCATCTAATTTTGCTGGTGAGTGCCCAATATCATGTTGTGCGCAGTAAACAAGGGTTAGGGTGTGCCTGTCCTTAAGCAGGTTTGTCAAGTTGCAAAAGCTATTTTCCTGGGATGATTTTAAAATACGTTTACAGTGACAAGTGCGGAGAGAAGTATGCAGACTAGCTGGACACAGTTCTGGCTCAGAAACCACAAGCCTATATTATATATACCTATGTACAGAAGGCAATAGGTGCTGCTGGGAGTACAAGTATATCAGTATGAAGACAACATTGCGTTGGTGAAGGTGCGTAGCTTTGGAACCCAAATCTGCTCGCACCTGGCCACGTTTAAGTGTAAGAAAACAGCACAAGCGATCTCTCTGACTCCATCTATGCAGACACGGTTTTAGAGTCTGCACCTTTATCAGCTGGAGCCACACAGGGGAAGGAAAAGCAGTGGGATCCTGTCTGGGGAGGTTCTCAACAGCACAGGAAAACATCAAATTGACTTTCTTTTTTCATCATCAGTAATATTTATCTTTACTATTTTCTCTCACTTTTTGTGTGTTTCAACCTGTTAACCTCACCACCCATTTCTGTCAGGGTCTCGCTCCCCACATGTCATTGCACTTCCAAATCAGCTGCCACTGCCATTTCTTCCTCTGGAGGTCTCCGTGCTGCCTGGGGAAAATTTAAATGAGCAAAAGGATGGGAGAAAGAGACCAATGTATTGCATTAAATCTGATGTTAATGTTCCCCTGCAGCACCGACAATTATCACTTACCACTGTAAATCCTGTGATATTTGGTGTGTTTTGGCTCACAAGGTCATGGGAGACTCCTGACTTCATATTTTATTTGAGAGTGTTTTTATTCCTCAAGGTTACAGAGAAAAGCTTACATGTGTGAACCCTACTGTGAAAAACTAGCAAATTAATTAATTCTACTTTTTACTCTTGTAATTTTTCAGTTTATGTCATGAGGTTAGAGCGTATTGAGACCTAAGACTGATAATTCTTTCCAAACACATCCTGAGAGACCACTGGCTGTGGCGATCACTGTGAAGCGTGACAGAACCTGGGGTTTGCAAAAAACCCTCTAGTGCCGTGAGAAAGCCTGAAGCGCTGTCTGGATGAATCAAAAGGGAAAAAGCCTAAATGTACAGCAGCCTCACTGTGCCATGTTCACTGTATTTCTGAGACAACCGACAGCTCCTAAACATCAATTCTCTTGTTATTCTTCATGTCCATCCTTCCTGGAACCATTACTACTATTTCTATGTTAATCTTTTAAAATACAAACATTTACATTTTGTTCAGTAAAACCATTCACTCTGCCCTGAATTTTTCAATTACTGTAAATTTCTTCCTGTAACTCATCAAAAATGCAGCTTGCCAGCACCTTCAAAGCCCATAGATGACCTTATGGTTTCTCCAGTTCTTTCTTCTTGTCATTTTACCCCACAACTGCCAATCTAAGGCAACCATGTGAACAGCCCATGTATCTCACAGTGTTAATGCACACTTTGCCCCAAATTTTTCTTTAAAGTCACATCTGTACTAAAGACACAACCTAAATGAATTAGCTACATTAGGGTAGCTAAATTAGGGTAGACTATCTGCTTGTTATAGCACCTACAAATAATGAAGTTAATATTCCTTGAATGTAATATGCATATATTACATTTAAACACCAGCCCTCATTTTATATGTCTAGGATGCAATCTTTTTTAAACATGGAACCTTATCTTCTAATCTCTACTGCAACAGTCCCACCACAACTGTAATCATTATGCTAAACAGATATGTAAAAAAAGGCGCAGAATTTATAATATTGTTTAAAATTCCACGTGTCAGGCATCAGGAAAAATAAACACGTAAGAGGATATTAGGTGATCTTGACAGAAGAAACCCATCAAAACAACAAAAGAAAAAGATTAATCCTACAGAACGTGAGGCATAACTTTATAAAAATTCCCCAGAAACATAAAACGTATTATGTATTCTCCATACAATAAAGAAACTGTCTTCCATAATAACAATTTAAAAATAGTGTTGATAATGGAGAATTCCATTAGGAGATTAAATAGCATATAGACAAACCAAAAAAAAAAAAGGCAAGACAAAAGTTCTTCCAGAGGCATTCAACATCCATGAATGACAAGTGGTCACACTCCGACCTAAAGGCAGGAAACATCCTTCCTAAGCAAAAAAAAAATCCAAGAAGACGACAAAAAAGACAAAGTTTTCTTTATGACACTCCGTTATGCCAAGTCACAGAATGAGTGGTCAATTCTCCGCGGCTACGAGAAAGACTAGTGCGTTAAATGATTCTCCTTACATTTTATTTAGATCACTTCTCTTTCACATTCAAAATGAAGTCAATAAAATTGAAGGACAGCAGGATCAGGGCTAGTTTATACGTAATAACACTGTACTTTCTATACTGCTGCACAGTATTTCATTTGTTTAGATCTTCAATAAGAAGAGATTTTAGATGAGCATTCTAACAGAGAGAGTAAAAAAATACTCTAAAATGACCAGAAAACTTTGCTATCCTTTATTCTCTTAACCCATATAGGTGATAGGCAAAGATTTCAAAACCTGTAGCTGTATGTGAACACATCTGCAGCTTTAAAACCACTTAGAGAAAACTGTTACACAAAGAGCCAACCTCTGTGTATTATATTTTGGATTATACTTCAAGTGTCATCAGCAGCAGATAGTTTACTCACCTGGTACAGCATGATAGGTTCTATGCTGTATCCCAGCATATCAGCAAACTCCTTAGCAATAACTGTTTTGCCACAGCCCTAATGAGTAAAGAAGAAAAAAGAACTAGATAACATGCAAAGGAACATGGGTAAGGAGGGAGAAAAGACATTTAAAATCTTACTTTTCCTCCAATCAAACACATATCTTTAACCATATGGGATTGCATCATTTCTGCCAACAGCTGATTATGGCTGGAAGTCCTTATGAACGGATCTGATCTAGGATGCTTTTTTAACAGCCCGGTCCCAGCTGGAACCTATAAGAAAAAGAAGAAAAAAATAAAAACAATAAAAATGCTGAATAAGCTATACTGTGGTAACTTAATGCTTTCTGTGGACTGGGTTATACTTCTCCAAAACTATGGTAATATTTTACTGATAACTGTCATCCATCAAACCCAAATCTTTCACTTAAAAACATTAATCATATAACTTCTAATAGACAATCTCCTTCACATCTCCTTTGCCCACTCTTCATGAAAAAAAAAGTGAATCAATTAAATTACAGCAGTGGTGTCTGCAAAGAACTTGAGGCTGTTCATAATAGAGACAAAATAAAAAATCAACAATATTTATGGCTCCACAGAGAAACATGGAAGAGAAGAGCAATCTGTACTGCGAAAATCTGAAGGAGCTACTATGACCAGAAGTTTGGAGAGTTTCAATCGTTCCCCACTTGACATTCTAGTCCGGGAACCGTTTCATCTGCAGACTCCTTATGCCCTCCTGTTCCCAAAGAGACATTCTGCAGATGTATATTCAGAAGGCATCACCTAAAATACACATCAAGCAAAAGCAAAAATGTTCCCCTCAAAAAAGAGCTGAATCAAGTCCCTACAGACTCACGTTTTTCTGATAAACTCCCATTTGCTGTTGTTTCCCTTTTTCACCTCTCTGAGGATATTCCTCATCAATGTCAATACCATCTCTCTGACTTCCACTAATTCACCTTCTTTACAGACGCTCTAGACTCTCCAAATTCAACATTAACTTCCAATTCTCAGGTCAGCATCTGCTTCTTGAATAAGACCTTATTTCACCACCTAGCAGGTCATAAACTTAATTGGAAGAAAATCAAACTAATCATATTTGATGGGATTACTTTTCTTCCCTTTTCCCAACATCCTGTGTCAGAACATTACCAAGGACTCATTAGATTTTATTTAAAGTGTACACAAAGACAGACTATTTTTTTAATTAAGAGGAAAAGGAAATCTAACACCAAGAGCATCGTAAGTACTCTCTCCTATTCTAATCCAATAAAAAAATATGAAATTTAGAGGTTTTTCTTTTAACACAAGAAACTTAAATGAATGACATGTAGGAAAATATGAGTTTATCTAGAAATAAAATCTTTTGTATTCATAATATAATATTCCAGTATTTAAATTTTTTTCTAATAAATATAATGTGTTCCACTACCAAAACATATTCAATGCTATGCTAGTGAGTCTTAGTTATCAAGAGTAAGTGTCAAATTCTCAGAGATGAAAACAAGTTATGGTATCTAAAGAATTTATAGTTTGATGAATACATAAATTCATACCTGGAATGTCACTTCTTTATCACCAATCTGAACAGTTACATCAGCCAGAAAGGGTTTGTTCTTTTCATGTGCACTTTCTACTTTCGTAACCCTTCTAGGATGCAAATGGCTTTTTGAATCTTGAAGCTCAAAACGCTGTAGAATTAAAGAGTGGGAGAAATTAATTATTAAATACAGCTTTCTGGTTTTTTAAACTGTTCATTCTGAAAACAGGGCCAGAAGCACACTAAAGATTAATTGCTTGTGAAATCCTAAATCCATTTACTTCAAATGTCTCTGTTCACATTCTCAATGGCCTATATATTTTACATTTAAAATCAAAGTGAAAAGATCATATATTATCTACTTATTCTGACTGTAAAGACTCTGACTGTAAAGTGAAAATGTCATGTGGCGACTTTGCCAAGTCTTATCCTGACAGACTGAAACAATAAGAGAAACGGATGATAGCCTTTAGCATGTGTAATAATAGATCACCTGTCTCTGCAGGTCATTATAACCAATTGCAGATTTAAACATCTGGCTACCAATAAAAATAACCATCAAACATTATGTTTACTTAGCTCCACAGCCTTATTGTACAAGGAAAATTGAGGACAGCCTGTACAAATTAAACCTTCAGCATGTTCTGGGTATATCAAGGACAAAAACCAGGACATTTTTCTTCTCAATTATCTTTTAAGAATTATACTCTGTATTCTATGCTGTATTTAGAAAGCATGAAAATAATTTTTAAAATCCCATTAAAAGTCTGTTTTGTTGGGGAATGGGAAGTTATATCAGGGGAGTTTATGCAGAAAAAAGCCACTAACTGAAATTACCAAACTCATGGAGACATTTTATTTAACAGAGTGAAACCTGAATAAACAAGAGAAAAAGGAGTATTATCCAACTCTTCAGAATCCTTAGCAAAAATATTTTTATACAGAAGTCACTAATGTAAAATAATTCTTAAAAAGCATGTAGTTTTATTACTACTAGGATTCACAGCACCGGCTATTTAAGTTTAGAAAGAAAACTGAGATGCCTTCATACAAACGCTTTGGCTATTCATTACTTTGCAAATTCCCATTCTGGAATAAATTTCACATTTAAACATGAATTTAAGATACATGTGCTTTAGGAAAGGTCTGCACCAAATTATACTCTTGTAACAGCTGAGTCTACTTCAGATACCATTAAATGTTTGAACAACAGCAGCGGGCAAGAATGCCTACTAAGTAGTAGCTCGAACTATAATTCTAAGAAATGTGCGAACTATGGTTCTGTAAAATGAACTACAAATGTTCTCACTCTCATGTTCATTGGTAAACTTTCATATTCTTACTAAGTTAACAGCATTTTGAATTGGGCCAAAGCTGCTCATATACAAAACTGCAAACTGCTTGTACACTAAAATCCCTTGATCAGATACCAAGAAAAGAAAGTAACTGCGAGCAAACAAGGTCATCTGCACCAGCAGCCGCTGTACCAAACAAGGAAGATTTGGAGACAGCAGTAGCAGACCTTGTACACAAAGATCTTGGGAATCTAAAGATTCTAAGGTGGCTTTTTATTTGAATTTTTTGAGGGTTTTGGTGCTGATGGTGGGTTTTTTCTTTCACTTTTTTTTTTCAGTGCTTAAAACGTTATTGAAGGTTCTGCAGCTGGCCTTTTAGACCCCAAACCAGGACAGCAAAAGAGGACCATCTATCTCTGTGCAGAACCTTCCTGATTTTATAAAACTTGAATTCATTTAACTGAATCTGTACAGTTTAAATTCATCACATGTAACCACAGAGATGCTGCTGAACTGGAACTTTAATTTAGTAATTAAACAAGTTACAACAGTTATACCTGGACAGAAGCAACAAACAAGAAAACTGTTTGAGGCTTTCAGAGTAAGACCGATCTCTTTGATGCAGTTCTCCATTTAGAATTATGATAGCTGGATATGGAAACTGAGTGGAGTGACATGGATGTACAACACACTAAACATACTGCTGCCCAGGGAAGTGGTTGGGTCACCATCCCTGGAGGTGTTCAAAAGACATGTAGATGTGGCACTTAGGGACAAGGTTTACTGGTGGACTTGGCAGTGCCGGGTTAATGGCTGGACTTGATGACCTAAAGGTCTTTTCCAACCTAAATGATTCTTTGATTCTGCCTGAACCAGAAGCAGCATCCTCTATGCAAAGTCCAAGTTGGTAGCTGCAAATAAAAAAGTATTTGTGGCTTGGAAGGACAACATACAGTATGAGAAAGTTTGTGAGACACTTAGAACGTCAGTGAGCAGCCTTATTGCCTCAGACTCAAGAAGAAAGAAAAAAGAAAAGGCTAGCCACCAAAAACAAGGAAAGAGGTTTGGCAGTCCATAATCATCAGGCCACATTCTGCATGCTAGAAACATGTGAGAAAAGGCAAACTGTAATAATTAGAAAAAAGGAAGAAGAGGAATTCTGACTACTCGGAAGTATCTACTGATGAGTAATGTCTCAGTATGGAAACTGCAAAAAATACACTGGTGATCCAGCTGGTCAAAATAAAAGAGAGCTTGAATGACATGTATTCGCAGAAAACCACTATTCTGAACCCACATGCCAGCAAAGCTATCCAAAAAAGGTGTCCAAAGGCAACTGATCTTGAAGATTCCCAGCATGGGAAGGAAAAGGAATTTTTTAAGGAAAAAGAGGACGTAACTGTTTCACAAGAAGCAAAATATGAACTGCAAGTGCAAGATGGGATAGACAGATGAAGTCTGAAGGACAGATTCCACTCCAATGGTATGTATTGACACAGAGAGTATTCATTCATGCAAAACCTCAAAGATTAAAGACTACTTTGGTGGCAATAAAATAAATAAATCCTTCCTTAGACCAAAATGTGCAATAGAAATAGCTTAGAAGTAAACAGAATTGTCTAGACAATAAAGAAGATTCCAGTTTTCTGAACTATTAGCCTACTCTCTATAAGAGAGAGACTCTGTAGTCTGAAAATTCCCTACTGTGAGGCAGGGAAATGGTTTTTGAGGAAGAATTGAGGTAAGATTAAAGTGGGTGTGCAAGTAACACAAAAAATAAGTCAAAGGGAACAAAAAATAGCTTTTATTTTATATAAGATCAAGACAGTAAACACAGAACTAATCAAGGCATAAAAAATTCCAGAAGAGTCTTAGATCAAAGTTAGACACTTGGATAGTAAGCTAAAAGGGACCTGCTCTGATGTGAAGATTCTCTTCATTAGGAGAAAAACAAACAACAACAACAAAAACCCACAAAAAACCCCACAACCAAACCAAACCAAACCACAACAAATTGTGTGTTTCTAACACTGAGAACAAAACCAAACCAACAAACAAAAACCACCAAAAATCCCTCAGTTCAGGAAAGACATTGAAGTGCTGGAGCAGGTCCAGAGAAGAGCAACACGACTGGTGAAGGGACTTGAACATAAGACCTATAGGGAGAGGCTGAGGGAGCTGGGCTTGTTTAGTCTAGAGAAGAGGAGGCTTAGAGGTGACCTCATCACTCTCTATAACTACCTGAAGGGAAGTTATAGCCAGGTGGGGATTGGTCTCTTCTCCCAGGCAGTTAGCAATAGGACAAGGGGACATGGGCTTAAACTCTGCCAGGGGAAATTTAGGCTGGATATTAGAAAGAAATTCTTTACAGAGAGAGTGGTCAGGCATTGGAATGGCCTGCCCAGGGAGGTGGTGGACTCGCCGTCCCTGGAGGTTTTTAAACTGAGATTGGACATGGCACTTAGTGCCATGATCTAGTAAACGGACTAGAGTTGGACCAAGAGTTGGACTCGATGATCTCTGAGGTCTCTTCCAACCCAGTTGATTCTGTGATTCTGTGTGATTCTGTGATTATGAGTGACCAAACTCAGTCTAAATGAAGATGACCAGTAAGTACAGAACAGTTGGAGTCACCTCCCACAGTACTGCCTATCAGTAGTCTATAGGAAAGAAAACTTCAGTATCGCGGGAGACACACGTGCTTAAGCTTATTGTTTGTGAATGTTTAACAGGACTCTGTTTTCCTTGAAACCAGCGATATCTCTATATCTAAATCTTCTACAGAAAAAGCTTATATACATTTTTACTTAATTTTTGCAATCATTTTTCAAATGTTCATCCGTCAGTCAAAATAATGTGTCATGGCAACATTTCATGCAAATACAGAATAATTTTAAAGGCCAGAATTCAAACCAAAGCATATTTTGCTTCACAAGTTCTTCCAAGTTTAAGAACTTTAAGAAACAGAATTGAAATTGATAGAGTTTCCAAAGTGCAGAAACTTCAAATAAGGTACACAAAGGCACACCATTCTCAAGTTTATTTTGGTACTTGTGTCCTCTCTGTGCAAGCTAACGAACCAATGAATGCTGCGAACTGTGGGCCTTGTACAAATGTTCTGCGTGATAAGCAAATCCCAAGATCATTGCTGATGCTGGACCAGTGTGCAATCCATAAACACTTTTTTGATGTGAACTAGTTTGACACAAGGAGCACGCCTGTATCAAATGAAAAAGTTGGTCGATAGAGTTAAGCCTCAAACAGGTTTTAACTCCAACTAGATCTACTCACCAAGAGATTTGCATTTCAAAGCACCTTTACACATCCAGGACTAACACCATCACAAACCACTTTCACTCACAGGGAAGGTATAAGTCAATATTTCACATTAATTCATCATCAAGAATAAGAATTATGAGGAATATTTAGGTCTTGGTGGAGTCTCAGTGAGCAAAGAGCTGAATATAATGTTTGGGAAGACAGTGCTTGGAGAATATGAACTCTTCAAGAAACACGTGCAGGGTCTAACAGCTGCCAAAACCAGCTGTTTGGCCTTATCGCTGGCTATGTCACTTCTCAGCTCCGACAGCTGACTGGAAGAGAAGACATCCTGAAATTAAGATACATTATGCCAAGATCACTACTTCCACATACCTGTCTCCACGTGTGATGACTAAAATTTACATCTTGTTAGATGAAATTCATTTTCATTTTCTTTAAATGTTAGTTGATGTTAACAAGTGATTAAATTCAAACAAATTAACCCATCGATTGCAAATACACCTTAAGTATTTATTTTTTCAACTCTCAATACCTCCCAATTAAGATTAGTATTTCCTAACTGTGTTCTGTGACACAGAGAGAAGTATTCAGCAGCAAATATTAGCTGGACATTCTTTGGAAATCTGTATGAAGTTGGAGTAAGAAATCACCTGGCTTTTGCCAGACTCCTCTATCTCAGATTTTTTATGGAATGGAAAAAATAATTTATCAATAATTAATACAGTTCTTATGCTGTTATTACTAAAATATCTTTATAAATAGAAGTTCCCCAGCACAACCAGTTATTTTCTGTATTTCTTAAGGTTCATTGCTTAACAAGATTTGTAGTGTGCAAATAGAGTACAATTCCAAATAAGACAATATGTAGTTGTTGAAATTTGGGCCAAGTTCGATAAGTAATGACGAGGAAGAGTATTAAAAAAAGCCCAAAGGAAAATTAAGGCAGAAAAATGTAAACAATAAGGAGGTTTTTAAAAGCAGATGATCATTGAGAAACTTCATATTACTAGTCAAATCAACCTGTCTTGCACAGGAAGCAAATGCATGCACAACACATAAAATTAAATGAAAGAAATGGAAAATGAAGGAAGCTGATGGTTCTGAACATAAAGACGTTATAACTGAAAGGGGAAACAAAATGGCATAAAGGATTTAAAATAAAGGAATATTAAGGACAGAAGTGACTGTTACTGCTCTGCTAACACACATAAGTCTCTATTTCCACCCAGACCACAATTCTTATGGGCAACTTCAATCCCCCTGACATGTGGTGGCAGGGCAACACAGCATGGCACAGCCCGTCTGGATTTCTGCGGCTGCCTGGAATAACTCCTCAACACCAACACTGCACCAGCTGGGCTGGGGTGATGACCAGACGGCTCCTGCTTTTCACAAGGCAGGAGCAAGAGGTTGTGGATGTGGCAATCAACAGCAGCCTTGGCTGTAGCTACCATCAAATAACAGAGTTCGGCTTCCTGAGGGGGAGTGATGAAGGCGAGGAACTAACTGCCTGCAGACCCTGGATTTCAGGCCTGACCGGCTCATTCAGAGAAATAGTAGGTAGGATCCCATGGGAGGCTGCTTTGAAGGTTCATGAAAATGAGCAGGTCACTCAGGACAACCTCCTTCCAATGAAGGACTGTCCATCCCCAAACTCAGGAAGACGAGTAGGAGATCAGCCCAGTTAAACAGAGAATACAGGTCTGAGCTCCAATGCAAAAAGGCAGTAGACGGGAGGTGTTGGCAGAGATGGGTTACAAACATTTCCCTGACATGTAGGCTTGGCTTTAGGAAAAACAAAAATTCACTAGCTACAAAGTTGATTATTTCTAAAAATGCACATACAAATAACTTATAATTCTCAAGATTGAAAGAGCTGGGTGAGATGCTCTAGATCACAAATGCTAATTTTCAGCAACATACATAACTCCTACAACATATTCAATAATGAAGGAAAGCCGCCACTATAATGAAGTTCTAAAAGGATAAATGGAATAACCCAGCATAATTATAGGTTTTATAAGCTGTCATTGAGCATGGACAAATCAACAAAACAGATCTGATGAACAAAAAGCAACAAAAAGCTAACACAGAACAAAACCAGAGACTAACACAATCTATAATCATACTATAGTGAATGCATTTTGCGCATGTGAACTCTCTTCTTATTTTAGTGTGTCCTTTTAAAAGCAAAACACCAGAGGCATTTTTTAAGCATTTTACAACCTTAACAATGAAAGTAGCTACTTTCAAATTAATTAACTGCTTACATCATGAGGGTTTTTCTGTAGTCTTGAATGGAGGTCTACCTATTCTACAGAACATGAGAGATTTCACCTTTCACTATAATGAAAACTACTTATGAAATCTGTCTTTTTTCAAATACTGGTTTAGCATTAGCAATAATGTAGCCATTTAGTTTACTTAAGATTTCTTTTTTTTTATGGAGTAAAAAATCTATTGCTCCCTGGAATTATAATACATAAGTGCAATACTTACTTTTAACGCATCTTTGACTGCAGTCCTGCCTTCTTTTCCAAGGAAAACGTTATAGGGATAAAGCCGGTCAACAATATGCTGGACAGACATCATAGGAAAGGAATCCTAATTCAAATTTCAAAATACAAATTAAAAAAATAAATGGCTCATTTTATCACAAGCTACTAACCTGAAAATCCTGTATAGCACTGAACTTAAAATAAACATGTAAGAGCAATATACAAATGAACACTGCATGTAGTATTTAATCAAATGTCAAAACAGGCATTTCTCAGGTGCAACTTTTTATATTATAAAATGTCTAAAAGTAGATTGGAAGAACTATGTCCTCAAAACTACCTTATTTCATGTGCATACATGGAAGCTACTGGCTCAGATACCTAAAAACATTTAAGGTTAGGAAAGACAAATCCCACCCCAGGTAACTGAGTTTCATAGTACTACTAGAAAATAATCAGTGTGACAAGAAATCTGTATCACAAGAATGATCTACTCACACACAGCAACTTGTAGCATTTCGTTTTGATTCTATTGCATTGTATAGACTCTACTTAACAAATCAATTCCCAGAAATTTCTGAACAGTTTGATCAAAACATTTCGGTTTGAAATGAGTTACGAAGTATGCTTGCACTTTCTACACAAAATGGAAAACAACTGGTTTTTACTACCTTCTTGTTAGTTGTACATACGAACTCTTTTGTCAGTTGCTGCCTGAACTAGATAAAGATTGAATTATTTTGCCACAGTAATAGCCAAACAAATGGAAGCGCATTTATGAATACTCAAGAAACGTATGCCTTTCATAGTGGAAAGTGTTTCAAAACCCCTAAAGATTGTTTGTTTTAAAAGACTTGCAAATTTTTAAGGACTACTTGTGCGTAACACTAATGAAAAACAGTGGACCAGCACTACTTTTGTAAGCCTTCATCAAAGTAAATAAAAAGTAAATAACATAACTCAAATAAAATCAACTAATTTTCAGTTATACACTTGGACTTACATAGGCACTCAACTGAAAGAAGAGTTGCTTAAAATGAAATCACAGAACGCATATTTTTTTAAATGCATAATTAAATTCTAACTTACAATCATTAATACTATTTATAATGTTCCATATTAAAAAAAGATCAGTAAAAATAAACCACTTAAGGCACTGTAGTAAATGTACTGCTTAAAGGGTCAGAGAGCCCTTTATCGCATTTTAAAAGCCCTCTGTCTATAAAGACATAACATATAATTTGTCCACATTATCTCAAATTAATAATAATGACAATGACGTGTATGAAATTAGCCTCTTCAGAATAGCACCCTATAAAAAATTCTCCCTTTCAGCAGGCACCAGTTTTCAGCATAAAAAGTGTATTTTGGGACTGCGTGAATCCATGATAGAAGACAAGAAGACTTCTGTCTGTAGTCATTACAATGCATTCCCTCCACACTTCTAAATGGTTAAATCAACCAAGCTAGAAGTAGAGGATGGCATTGACCCTGTACGTGAAGGAAAAATGCTGTAGCTAGAATCACTGAGAAGAGTCAGCTTAGAAAACCAAGTGATTAAAACTAATTCTAAAAGAAACAGTTCTTGTCTACCTAAAAAAGTCACTGTCATACAATGCTAACACTTCACATTCACTAATGTAAAATAAAATGCTTCCTTCATTCCATAGTTTAGATAATAGCTTAGAGCTCATTTTCTTTCCATTACTCTGAAAGCCATCTGGCATTCATTTAAAAATAATTTTTCACTACAGGGTTCAAAGAATAAAAAGTTGCAACTTATTTTAAAATCCAACATGTATTTCTTTCCTAAAGCCCTCCAAATACTGTTTCATTTCTGTGAACTTCAATTGTAATCACTTCTTAACATCTGATGTAGTATCACTAACTCAGAAAAAAATTCTGCCTGTAGGCATCCAGCACGACTGAGGGGACTGAGCATCACAGTAACACAAGTAATTGGTATGTTTTAATGTATATAATAGAAAAAAATATGTAGAAGTAATCTGCCGCTGCGCAGTAACATAGGTAAAACGACTGCACAGGAGACACAACAGAGACTTCTCCTAAGAGTCCTTTCTACAGACATCTGCATCTTGGAGAGAGGTTTTGAGAAGCTGTCTTGGCATTTTCTCCTCCTGGGCTGACTGTACCTTCCTGCATGCAAAGGGCACCAACCACCCCCCTTTATACAGATCTCATCTCCCCAGCTTCCTTCAGGAGGCACCTTCTGGTTTTATTTTGACTTTTTAACCACGTCACAATGAAGTCCAGGGGACAAAAACCTGTCACGGAAAGCAGAAAGGCTGCCACAGCTCCAGTCCCGACCTGCCTGATCTGCCGCTGTGAACTCCGCGAGTGCAGCTGTTTTATTTCCCAACGGACCGCAGCTGTCAGGAAGCGTCGCATCTTCACATGTGCACAACCTGCACCTTCAGGTGACCCTCTGGGTCTCTGTTTATTCTAAATCCACCAGCCCCCCCAGTGACCTAACATAGGCTTCGTCTCGTGCAACTTAACTGCCTCCTATACCCATATTTGAATAGTTGTTTTGGATCCTTTTAGGTGTCAATGGAGAGTAACAGGTGTCTCTGTAATGCAATCAGTCTGATTTTCGTGCATACCATTAAATCAGAAGCACTTTTTATTTCTCTCCACTGACTACCTCAGTGTCATCAAGTAAACTGCAGATGCCCTTGAAGTAATGTGAGATGATTTAGTAGCACAAAAAACATTATTTTGAGCACTAAGACACATTAAATCACATCACAAGTCTTGTGTTGTGCCATACTTAGTCCTTCATGCTTGTTATGCTATATATTTTGCTAAAGTTTTATCCAGAGACCTGTGACTGGGGCTTTTCTCCCTCAAACCTTAGCTTTTTCAGGGTTATTTTTTAAATGTTCATGTTAATCTTCTAACACCATGAATAATCCAGATCAAATTTTGAGAACTTGTAAACCCATGCAGTTTCACAGTACATGTGTACGCACATACCAAAATCTGAACTGCAGCCGATAAGCTGTCTAAAGGAAAATCTGGAAGTCCCAATGTAGAAGATTCTTGAGAGCAGAGAGTTGTAGCAAAAGACAGGAGCTGAGAAACTCTGCATTGAAAAAAAAATTAGTTACAGAGTTTTATACATTCTATCTATATTTAAAACACTAAAGCCCAAAAAGTTAAATAAGTATGAGATGCTGAAACTATTTCTGAGCACAAATAAGTAAGGTGTGATTGAAGTTCTAAAGCATTACGTATTCATCATATGAAGGCTGCATACGAAAAGCTGCGTGAGCATACACCCACACATATTAAAAAACTTCTTCAGTTCTGGTCTCTATGCAATGATAAAAGATACAAAAATAGCAAGGAATCCTGAAAGGGCATTGTTTTTCTTAATTCCATTTTTATTTTTTTTAATTATGAAAAATTACCTCTCTGTGGAAATGTTTGATCCAATTGAATACAATAGCTCAAGATGGTCCTGAAAATAGAACATAAAATCACAGAGGAAATTAATTTTGGGATCATACTGTGGGTCACAGCGCACAACGTATGAGGGATTTTCTGTCTTCCCTCTAATTCAGACATGAGGAGTCTACTCTTTGACACAGAATTCATTTTATTTAAACAAAAAAAAAAAGAAGAAAGATTATAAAATATTTACTTTAAGGTTATATTGTTTTACAGAAGTTATTTTTCTGCTGCAGCATTCCTTGGCAACTCTAAGCACGCTTTTCAGGAATTTATTAGGCCCCACTATGAAAAAAACCCTTTATGATAAATTTATTACTCAAGGCTTCTTTTCAGAGGCGAAGTAAGTAAAACATAACATCAAAACATTAGCTCTACTCAGTACAGATAATCCAGCCCTTCTGCTACGACACTTACCTTAAAGGGCAGATGATAAACATCTCTAGCTTGAAATCGAGAGCGAAGAGGGGGATCCAAAGGGTTACCAGCGTATTTAGGTACTGGCAGGCCCAATGCTATCACTCGAAAATCCTCACTGACCCGAACAATCTTCCATGCATCCAACTCTGATTTTGTATGATCCTAAATTAATTAAAATCAAGCAAGAAGAAGAAAAAAAAAGTACTACTTTAAAAACTTACGATGACTAAGGTACAGATTGACTAACAGCCCTGGTCCTTCAACCTAAATGTGGTGATGTTCTCATCTTTCATTCAGAGGGGCTAGAAAGCATTGGACTAGTCAAATTTGTGGATGGTAAGTGCAAGTTTTTCCAAAATGAATGCAATTGGAAAGCTTCAGTAGGTGCCGCTTTCAGGTCTGTAGCAATTTGACCAAAGGCCCCTCAGGCAGTCAAAGTTGAAACGGTGTCATTACAGCATTGTTTTCATAAAGAACAGAAAATAAACAGACCCCAAAATGTATTTTATTCTAAAACCTTAGAAGTGGGCTACCATAAGCAAGTTTTTTTCTTCTTTTTTTCTCTCTTATAACTGTAAAGGAGACTAAAATGTGCATTTTCAGAGTTTTGTTTACAAATTATGCTTTATTCTAAGCAATAATACAGAACTAGACTCCTTCATGAGGACACTAAATGTTGTATTTCACTTGTCATATAAGAGATTCATTGCATACAAAAATGGGACTCTTTAGTCTTTCCTACATCACATTTAAGTTTTCCTTGGAACCAAACACGAGGACATTTCCCGCAGACCTAGATATACAGTAATTATTCACACATGAGAAGAGAAAATTAACATTAGCTTCTATAATACAATGTTCCCCAAACAACAAAACAACAATATTAGATTCAGTAGCGTGCAAGAGATTAATTTAATTCATATACTATTAGCAGTGGGCCTAAGGCTCTCATTTTGAAACATTTTATCATTAGAAAAGTGTTACAAAGGAAAAAAGAAGAAAGGAAGATGCTTTGAATGATTGCAACCAAATACTGTCTAAGTTTGAATTCTCATTTTCAGTCTCTAAATACAATTGCATTTTAAAAACTTACACTTAAAATATAATAATAATGCTTCCAACAACTGCATCTACTAATTAAATATTATCAAAATGTTTTTGGAGAAGGCATGGATCAGAAGAATTGTAACCACAGACAAGAAGCCTAAGAGATAACGACATATTTTCAGAAATCCAGCATAGTTGGCAACTTCATACAGTCAGGATCACTGACAGAAGGCTTATTTCAAATTTCCTTCCTGTGCCACATGGGTCTGAATTATACGCCTAACCACAGTTAGGTACAACAGATAAAACATGAGCAAGCCGGGGTCAGACTGACAAGCGTGTGATCAGAAACGTACGGAAGTTACGGGAGACTGACAGGTATGTGATCAGAAACCACAGTACATGAAAGTAAGATGCGCAGGACTACTGGAAACTGCCGGACGGAATTTAGTGAGGTGCCCAAAAGCCTGAAAAGTATCTGCTCAAATTTAAGCAGTAGGACTCAAAGCCCAGAAAAAAGGAAAATGGCTGAAGTAGCAATGGCAGCAGACGCTAAAATCCCATTTCCTACGAAAAGAAAATTCTCTAGCCATTTGTCCTGGTTTTGCTAAAAACAAGTTTCTCTTTTAGTGAATTTGCCTGTCAGCTAAAGCCTTCATATTAACTGCATTTTCCTGGAGAACCAGACACATGTTTTGGTAAACCTAGCAATGGAATGCAAACTTATTGATAAGCACAGATGGACATCTCGCGAGAGGGGCGACGAGAAACCCATGACCAAGAAACTGACCAACTGTGTATAACATTCCATTCACGTGAATACTTCATATAAAAGTGGGAGATCACGAGGATCTCGTTCGCTTTTCCCCTTTTGCCTTTTTCCCTTCTGCTTATGGCCGACATTAGGAGAGGACCTTGCTAGTCGTCCCTGCGAACTGAGGCCTAGTGAGAGACTGAATCCAGCTCCGGTTGGATGCAGAGTCCAACCCAGGACTTCGGGTGCCGGCTCTGCAGTTGCTGAGACTTTCAAGATTGGTTTTGTATGTTTTGTATTATTTTCTCTATTCTTATTAGTAGCATTAGTAAAACATCTTTAATTTTTTCCAACTCTCTTCACTCTGTCCTTCTTTTCCTCCCAATCACCTCTCCTTAGTGAAAAGGGGGGAGAGGGAGGGGGAAGTGGGGGCGGGGAGAGGGGTTTACAATACATCTGCCAGGGTTTTATTGTCACCCCGCAATCTTAACCCTCGACACCACTTCCTATAATTTTGATTGGCTGTTTACATATCCTTCTGTAAATTAAAGGTGAAACAGCACTGATGAATACAGCGTTGCTCATCTTGACCTCATTTTTTTGGTATCCTAACCTTTTAAAAGTTTAGCAACACGTCTATTACAACTTCATTATCTGAAGTTCACAAGAACAATTTCAACTTAAATCTCTTTCCACAAGTGTATTTGGTTATTCTCGTGTTGTGGCTTTCACATTTCAGAAACATCCAGGCTTCATACAATGTTAACACAGAACTACCCTTTTTCATGTGGACAGACAAGACATCAAGGAAAACATGTTTTTGCTGTTGCAAGCAGTAGTTTGATTTCTCGCACAGCTTCCACGCTGCCTGTTTCATCCTATATAACACCCCAGAAAAAACATAAAAACCTTGGTGAGATTTCCCCCATTTGGCTTGTAAGTATTCTCCACTTCATAACCACGTCCCAGCACTACCAAGAATAGGGATAAAAAGAAGTGGGAAATCCAAACAGTGTTTCTGTACCTGCAGAAGTTTGTCGTAACGCTCGGCAGACATGAGAAAACGACCGTCTTCAAGCTGCATTTCCCTGTTCTCCAGCAGATTGTTTAGCACCGGCAGGACGTTCCGCTCAGCTTTCTCCAAACCTTCCAGCACGAGGATTCTGCCTTCGGTAGCCGCACGAACTGCACACTTTTCAAAAATTAAAAGAAACCCCACAACAATATTATAATAGAAATAACCATTACATCTCTCATGAAATCCTGCTGAAAAAGAACCTCCAGCTGCTTCCCAAAACAGTATTTATTTCTGTAAGCTGGACTTTTATCTCCTAACTATTGGAGGGATTGGCAGAAATAAGTTCCAATATTTTGTAGCAAAAGAATGAAACGCAAAACCTTGCAGACATTTTAGTGTATATCCAGTGTATATTAATATGTGACACCTTTTCTTTTTGATGTTGCATAACAGTTTGTATTTTGGGGTATTTTAAAACCATCTAGCAATTATGGGACAGCTATTTATACAGAAAACATACAACCGAGGTGGTTTTACATGTTTACAATTATATTAAAGTATTTAGAAAAAATTTCAAGTATTCCTTTGGATTGCTCTTGTTATGCACCACTGTAATTCATCCTCGGTACATTGTTCTAGTCTGACTAAAATATCAGTCTATTGAAATAAAACATGGATGACAAAAACAAAACAGTGTCATAAATTATCAGATGTCAAAAAAATGTCATAAAATTAAAAAGATTTAGAAGTATATTCCCTGGCTGAACGTGGTTTTCTACAAAATCAGGATCAAAATGGAGCCATTAACTTGATAATCCTCTGGAGCCTTGGGGACAGAAAGTTATACTTTTCTTTGTTTCAATGTATTAGTTGTTCATATGTAGCTGTATACTTAAGTGCATAATGTGGAGACAAAATGTAAAACTGAATGCTGGTGCTGGTCATTTTGTGCAGCTTTCATGCAATGACATTCACTCAGGTAAATTAACTACACTTCATATCTAATATTCACAATTACTGTCCAGTAGAAGACCCTGAAATTCAATGCATTCTTGTCTATTTCCAATTTGCAGAAGTTTAATCAGATAATAAGGCACAGGCAGCATTTAGAGGCAGCAAAGAGTCTTCCTTTGCATTCCTATTACATTTTAACACAATTTTGGACACAAGCAGAGTTGCAAAGGGAGAACAAATGAAATCTCTTCCCGGTATGTCTCCTATTAACTCCTACAGAAGGACGCGTCATACGATGCTAGACGGAAATCTCTGATGAATACAATAGATGTCGAAAACTGGAACAGAGAGAAAGAAGGAAGATATGGGAAAGAATAACAAAGAACCACCAGGAAAAAAAAAAAGAAAACAACAACAACAACAAAATAAAGCCAACACGTACATATGAAAGCAGATGTATCAAGGATGAAAGCATAACCATAAACTAGAAAGAACAGTTCTGCACAACAAATTAATTGCCACATGGTACTAAGCATGCAGCAGAACCAGAGATCCATTTGAGAAGATAAAGAAGACACTAAATGATAAGACTAACTAATTTAGATGCTTCTTAGGTACAGCATAGAAGCCTAAATAACTACTGGCAAATTAGCCATGATGTAAGCTTTTCACATCATTATTAAAATGAAAATACTTCCTGAATCTAACCTGGATTCAAGCAAATATTACTAAAAAGAGACACTCATAAATCCTGGTACACATCTCGAGATGCAAGTTGCATTCTCTGAAAGATATTTTGTATAACATTTCAATACCTAGCCTCATAATCAGTAGGAACCTGTGAAGAACTTGGAATAATCCCATCAAACAAGTATATAGTCCCCAGATTATTTCTCTTCCACTGAATCACCAATTCTTTCTAAAAGCAATCAGTACATGAATTCATTTCTTTTTTAATTCAGGACCTCATACTCTACTGAGGCAATATAAAATTCCTCTCTCCCCATCCTATAAAATTTATACAAAGGACAAATTTTGTCCTAACATTCTTCTCTAGAAAGGTAATTGTACAAGTCAAAAATCTGTTCCAGCCCAATTGAATAGAAAACCTGAGTCTCCAGTGGCCAGTCCAATACCTGGCATGAAAAAAATGCTATTTTGTCTAAATGCAGTTTGGAGATACAGCCAGAATATGCTTTAACAAACAATTTATTTGCCAAGTTGGTTGGATTCTGACTATTATAAGTCTATGAAGACTTTATGACTGAGATTTACTAAGCAGAGGAAAATACACATTCTGTTCATATGGTTTCAAAATATTTTGAGTATCCATAGAATCTTGTTGACTCATGATGAGACACGCACTCTATGGATGAAGGCTTGTTGAAATAACAGGCTTCCAGTATCTCCTGAGGTTGTACACGATGACAATCTGCTGCAGGGGAAGACTGTGAGTGTGCAGAAGTATATACCAACCATCAACTTCAAGAAAGAAGACGCTCTCCATTAGCAGCATGATCTTGAAAAGCGCATTGCCTGCTGATCATCAGCTTATAGGATCAAAATTTTACACAGTTTCTTGAACTTGGAAAGTGTTTGAAGTTTTATACTCAAAAATCTATTGCTCAGCACAAGAACATTTCAAAAGGTATGCTACAGATCAGGTTTGCCTACCTCTATGGACCTTTTATAATCAGCTTCAAGAAAGGCTGATGAAGAACCATGATTTTTCACTTCTTAATGGAAAGACACCTCGTAACAACAATAAAATCACAACCACTGGGTTTCTAATTTACTCTGATTGGCTTTTCTCCAAACTGTGCTCCTCATGTATCTCCAAAGTATATCCAAAATACTGGAAATTGTTCTCCAAAATACAATGAAATAAATGCATAATTCATCTACCTCTAAAATTGCCATGATAAATACCATAAAGTCTGTTCTTAAGACCAAAACAGCTGTGTATCCCTGGCTAAACTATAGTTCTGCATTCTGGTTGGTAATGAGTAACAAGTTTTTGCAATAAGCTGAGTGTAGTATAAGGCGTGCTCTGAATCATTATTTCCGTTTTCTCTATGTATTGATGGATTGGTATGAAAACTAAAATGCATGAAAAAAAATCAGAGGAGGGAAAGTAAGCTTGCAACCTGTCACTGAAAAATCATTTTTAAAAAATGCTTCCAAGAAACAAATCTTCATAATTCTATAATGAAAACCCAGAAAGAGCTGTGCTGCCTCCCTCTCTCACTAGTCTCATTTACTCTAAATGTTTAACACAAAACACAATTTGACAGGGGAGGTTTATATTGTACAACCTTGACAACAAACCTGAGATTAAAAGTATTAACTCTTGTTAAAAGGCCAAGGGGGATTTTTTAAATGTTTACTTTCAGACTTACTGTAACTGCAGCATGGAACTATTTTGCTCATCGGAGGAGGCTGCTGCCTCCCACCCGTGCTCCGAGGGCACAGGGAGAATGGGAACCTAGGTATCTGCTCCAGGGAATAAGCCGGGAACAGAAGCTCTTCTCATGGAACTAGTCACATAATGGCTTTATGGAACAAAGAAGTAACGCAGATTGCTTACTCTGGTTTCACACTGCACCTGCAAAAGCATATTTTTATATTTAAAGGCAAAAACACCTTAGGAACAAGACAACTCTAAGTGGACTTTCATCGTCTTTCCTCTAGCTGAACCACGGTGAGCTCCTCCACTTGAGCAGTGCAAAATAAAGCTGCAAACCCCAATTTTGGCATAAATCACAATGCATAAGCAACCACATGGATGAAGTTATACAGTGTCAGCGAGGGAAGAAGGACAGAAAAAAGCTCACCACAAAGCACATTCTGAAATGCACAAACACCAGAGAAAGGAGCACATTTTTTTAAAGCTAACCAAAATAGTTTGTAAAGGCATAAGAAATTTTAACAGCATAGTTGAAAATACCAGAACTGAAATGGTAGTTGTCTTAGGAAAATGCTTAGCGTGAACCAGAAAACCCTGGTTGCCTTGACATCTGTGAAGAAGGTTCTCATGGAACTCTAAAGGGCTTTAATTTTTCAAAGTGGGCATCATTCTGAGTATGATGCACAAGCGACGCTTCGGAACTATGTAAAAAAATTGCTGTTAGAAATTGCCCAACAGTAATCAGTAATTGCCTCTTTTTCAGGAGATGAAAGTTGAAACTCAAGATGAGTTTGGGGTTTTTTTTAGAAGATGACTTTCCACTGCTCTGAAAACCGGATCCCTATAATGACATCTCAAGCACTACAACTGTAACTATTAATACAACGTGGAAAAACAAGAGAACAAGTAGCTCAGTGACCATGAGAGCTAATGAGGTCAGGTTTCCTTTCATCTGCAGCCTCCATTTCAGATGTCTCTTCCAATGTAATATCTTGTTCCCACCATCCGCGCAATATCCCACACAAACTCTTCCATTCAAGTCTTCCCATTCACTCCTGTATCTCATAAACATCACAACAATGTAATGTCCAGATGTGTCTTATAGTGAAAAGAGATCCTTAACAACCATCTGGTAAAGATAATACAAAACTTTGGCTGGTTTTGAGTTAACACGATGGTGACTGGCTGCAGCAGGCCAACAGAACTTGGACTATTAAATCCACAGTACAATAGAATCACAGAATCATTCCACTTGGAAGAGACCCTCAGGATCATCAATTCCAACCATAACCTAACTCCAGCACTAAATCATATCCCTAAGAACCTTGTCTAAACGCTCTTTAAACACCTCCAGGGATGGTGACTCCACCACTGCTCTGTGCAGCCTGTGCCACTGCTTCATAACCCTTTCTGTGAAGAATTTTTTCCTAATATCCAATTCAAATCTCCACTGGTGCAACCTGAGGCCATTTCCTCTCATCCTATCACTTGTTACTTGGGATAAGAGACCAACCCTCTCCTACGCCACAACCTCCTTTCAGGTAGTTGTAGACAGCGATCAGGTCTCCCCTCAGCCTCCTTTTCTCCAGGCTGAACAGCCCCAGTTCCCTCAGCTGCTCCTCACCAGACTTGTGCTCCAGACCCCTGACCAGCTTCATCGCCCTTCTCTGCACTCTCTCTACCAGCAGGTAGGGCCTGTCTTCCAGGCATGGGAGGTGGCCATTAAATTGAGCCCCAGTAAGCTACTGAGTATCACAAAACTCAGAGGAAATTGATGTATTCTAAATATATTTTTCCACAGGTCAGATAGAATTAATCCTTTTTTTTTTTTTTTCAAATTTAAATCATTAAAACTAACCAACACGTAAAAAATACCAGGAAAAGAAATGACAGCGATGCAGAATGGAACACGCTATGAGCTTTTACTCCTAATCTTACCATGGAAAGAAGAGGACATTGACCCAGACTTGTAATTTACTGTAAGCGCCTCAGGTTATTCTTTTCAGAAGATGCAAGAGAACTAACTTTTTTTTTTTTTTTTTAATAATACTTACATGGAATAGCAAATTATTCTAGAAATTTAAACACAGTCTAAAGATAGATGTGCAAACAGATGTTAAAGGCAGTGAAGCATATAAGGATGTTTCCTGTTGGGGAATCTACTTTGCTAGATTTTAAAATATCTTAGAGTGAACAGCATGTCTAATGGTATGCTTCTACCAAAGAAAATCTTTCAAGATATTTTTTCAGTTTTTAGACCTCTTAATTCCTTAGTTATTGTTTCCCCTCATGGGTTAAGCAAACAGGAAAGCTGTTGAGCAAAGCTGAAATGGATGATTATTTAACAGACTGAAGTGATAACATACTTCCAAAAAAAAGTATAATCAAAAATTAAGTAGCAAGATGAAGCGCTATTAAAAGCCATGTTCAAGCAGTTTCAAAGCAACAATGTCAACTTTCATTAAAACCTTACTGCTATCTTTTTCCTTAAATATTTGTAAAATCTTGTTAGTTGCTTAAAATAACATGTATTTAATAAAAATGTCCTGAATGTATAATGCCAGTCAAAGATGAGATTAAAAACAGACCTACTATTCACCTAAATGTGTATTCTAATTTTTGTTAAAAAAAGTTTCATTTTGTAGAGGATGATGAACTATAGTTTCACATTTTACCACTTAGGCCACAATACTGAGCTACATATATTCCAGATGTGATGTTCAGGTTTTATTAAAATCAACAAAACAGTAACTAATAGAATAATAAAATCATTTACAGCTAAACTAATGTTGTTAGTCAAATTTAAAATGTAACTTACGAGCTAAATAATTTGACCTTTTCCACCCTCTGTAATGGAGGAGGAGGCTACACCTTCACTACTCAGACGATCTCCCCGCTGAGTTAATCAAGTGTTTTCTGGGTGGGTTTTATAGCTAATTTTCCCCTGTGAGGTTAGGAAAATTACAGGGCAGGTTTCATTTAACACTGTTATTCACTCCTTTTTTATTAAATTAAAAAAAAAAAAGAGTAAGAGAGAAATTGCAGTGTACCAGAGCTGTGGTACCCAAAGAGAGACTCCAGCTGTCAGCTGGAGTTCATGTTTCCATGAGGAAGAGCAGCCCAAACTCATGAGCAACTAATTCATGATGCAACACCACAGCACAGAACGAAGAACAACTGAAAAAGAAACACCCTGAATTTACTGGAGGTTCAAATCAGAAAACTAGGCGAGAAAAGTTTACCCTAGGAAGTGAATCAACACACTGTAAGATCATAAATATGTTAATATGACAAGAGCTGGAACTCATTTTGTAGTATTGCTTTTAGCTTCCCTAGTCATCTATTTCAGCTCCCTTCACACGATTTTTTTTCTTTTTCTGAACTACCACATGGACGAATTATCTGTTTTATTTCCATCACCCCCTCCACTAACACAAGAGTCAGGGTGTTTTTGCCGAGTGCCTGCACTCTGTATTTACAAGAGCTTATGTCCTCACCTCGGCAGGGTCAATTGGGCCATTTTAGCTGCTTTACATCAGGTATATTAGTACAGCAGTACATTTACATCAAGTATGTGACATATTTTGCATCTTGGGCAGAGAGCAGGCACCCAGGAGCACGAAATCTGAGTTCCTGAACAGATTTATCAGTGCAAATATCTACAAACAAAGAAACCTCGGCGTTTTCGTTTTTATTCTATACAACTCTTGAGTAAGGGAGATGGGCTATTTAAATTTTTCTTCCTGATGAGTAGCAGAATAAAAAGGAAATAAAGACATATATCTAAAAATTATGCAGTTACTTATCTCTCATAAATCGCTTTGATTCAGGGCACTATCCATCAAGTCCACATTGCCTGTGAGTGTTATGACCCTACATACTACAAAGTATTGTACTTTCCTGCATTGTAGGAAATACTAGCTGAAAAGAAAGTGGAATATGTATGCAACAGTCACAAACATGAGAAAGAAGAACCCCACACCTTCCATTTTAATCTGTAAGGAATTAAACACACAGATTAACTTCATCCAAATGTTTGTTTCTACGTAATATTTCCCTCTTTCTGTGCAATACTTGACACAAGAAAATTACTAGTAATACTGATACTTCTGGAGTACTGTATGGCTTGCATCTTATTTCTACAGACTTTTCTAGCTCCCTGTACCAGACAGATACCGTAGTGACTGTCAGCCAACTAAATTCTGACAATGCCTTTGCGGTGGCTAACTTACCAGCTCAGCAAAAATCCGCTGTCACCCCCAAGGTAGTAAGATAATAAGTCACAGAATTACACAATTTGCACTTGCTGATTGATTTTTTTTTTTTTTTAAGCTGAATTATTCTTACCCATCGTGTATCTTATTTTACAATTCTCTTTCCAAACTCAAATCTGTGTAGCGCTACTCCACGGGGTTTCACGTCATGTTCATTTTACAAGCAGGATGATTTAAGCTGTCATTTCCATTACTCCAAGTGTTCAATTGATTACTACATCATGGTCTTTCAAGCCATCATAGATGATAATTTTTCTGGTATCTTGACAATCAGTTTTAAATTTTATCATTGTGTAACTTACAATGTTGGTGCAGTAAGGGATGCAAAAGTGTTCTATTAAAATGAGTATGTTCACATAGTTCAAAGATACACCAAAACGTAGTCTGATTCTGTATACACGTACTTATCTACTCAGTGGATACAGCTTAATCAGCAAATCTTCAAAAACATGACATTTTATTTGTAATTTTTCAGAACGTAACCATATTTTTCTACTTATTCCAACCTCGGTTAGTTTGACTGTCCCAAACAAAAATGACTGTACACTTAATAAAATGGCCTGTGTCTGGGAAGCTTGTTTCATTTAATGCAAAAGCTGGAAGATACAGAGTAAGCAAAACTGGGCATTCCAGGCAACATAGTTTGTGGTACAATCCTGGATTGCTGAACCTCTCAAACACCAACAAAATGGGTTGGCTGCTCTCCAAATTGCATCAACTACATTATTTAAATGCAGGATTTCCTTAGATGTAATAATTTAAAATGTAGGAGGCTGTAGAAATAAGAAATCAAACCAGAGGTATGCCTTTTATAGCTGTATACACATGATAAAGAGCAAAACTGCATCAGAAATGGGGAAACAAACAAACAAACAAAACCCAAACATAAAAATATCAAATCTAATTCCTTAGTTTTTGAAAATACAATAGGCTGATATTAGGATCTCCATACTGGTTCAATCAAGTTGGTGTCTCAACTACAAAGAGTTACAGAATGAGGAAAACTCTCTGCAAGACAAGCTCTTCTATCAATAAATGCAAAATTTGAAGCTGCCATTTAAGTATTTAAGTAATATAAAGTAATTCTAACTAATTACTTGATACACAACATAATTAGCTCATGCAATAAATTACAGAATAAAAGCAAGAGGTTACTTAATTGTCTGAATAATGGCAATAATGACATTTCTGAGGCTTTCAACAGTGAATTAATAGCTGAAAACCAAAATTAATGGCCTAAGGTAAAGACAAAAAAAACCAGAATTTCCTGCTGTCAGTACTTGAATGAAAAAAAGTAATTAACAATTAACCTATTATAAGCCCTTTATTTTACATTCTTTTTTATTGGGAATGAATCTGATAATTCAGTGTTTACCTTTATTTTAGTGGTCCCCTATTTCTGAGGTAAACAAAACCCTTTCCCCATGCCTCTTCTAACTTCATAACTCCAAATCTTATGCCATTTGATTCACTCTAGTACTAAGAAATGCTAATATGCAAGGATATGTGATACCCCAATACTTCAATACACATTTCAATATGGAATTCCAGTCACTGCTTCCAAATCACCATCTTCCAAATCTATCTTAAATAACTATCTGCAGTCATATTCAGTAACTTCATGTTAAAACATATCAGATGTTTTGAAACCCCCAAGATATCAATTTACAGTATTTAATATGTCACTAGTAAATGTAAAGCTATAAACAACCACAATATCTTAACAATCACTCACAGACAATTTTGCAAACGTTTGTGGGTCTGCAAATCTGATGATCCACTATGTTAAAGTTATTTCTGGTAACAAGATGCCAGCTTTTGCTGTAGTATATTATTATTGAAAGTGTAAGATAATCACACTACTATATTGACTTGCATGCAAAGAGCCTCAACTATCTTAACCAACAGCTAAGTTTTATTTGAGCCACAGAATTCATACAGTGCATGATCCAGAAACCAGACTTGGAAGCTTTGCTGTCTTCCCTGGGGTGTCATGACATTCAACAGGAAGGGAAATAGTATGTAAATCTGAACAGCAGAGCTTTATCTCCAGTCCTTTATATGAGTTCACCTTCTCTTTAGCTCACCTATGGTGACGGGAGCAATCCACGCTCTTCTGGGAATATTTTGTTAAGGCTACCTACTGATAGCCTTCTCTGTCTGGGGTTTAAAGACATGTAGTGTCCAGTTTCTGTACTGTTTTGAATTGGCACAGCCATCTGTAAACCTCAAAATCATTAAGTGAACTAACTAAAACTCAAACCAGTGTAACCTGTAAAACTTTATTCATTTTTCTTCTTGAGCTAGAATTAGATCTGTGACAGTTCTAAACATAACAATGTACCGTATTTTATGTGTCTTTAACTAAAACATAGGGTTAGCAAATTTAAGCTGGAACATCCCTACCTATGAGATTAATAGTCCATGTTTCCAATATTCTAAAAATGTTAATCTAAATACAACTGATTGATTTTCCCCTCAGAGCTTAAACATACATTGGTTACACATGTGATGAGTCACACATGAGCTGAGGAAAAACATGACGATTTCAATTGATTTTAGAACTTTGGTATCTTGCTAAATGAGAGTCTTGGTCTGAAGTACTGCTGTGCTGGATTCTTGTAAAAACCTATTAATCAATAATTTCCAGCAAACTGGGGAATAAAGGTAATCTTAGACCTTTACCTTGGAAAGCTAACTTTTGTAGAGTGTTCTTACCAGAGCGAGATCAGCTTGTACAAAGTGAAGCAAGCTGCCTCATACTTACATGGGGATCAAAGTCTTCAGACGAATACAGGGTTAACAGACCACCTCACATCTTGGTGAGCTTCTTACAGTCCCTGACAGAGTGGTTCTTAGAAATGTTAGTTAATTAATGCGCTTACACCAGAGGCAGATTACTTTGACTATCCTGTAGAAATTGTGAGGATGAGGCTGTCCATGAGAGCAGTTAGACATGGAGCTAACGTAAGTTAATGAGTTAACCTGACAGCCTGCACAAATGCTCCTGTCCTCTGGTAAATGAGAAGCCATTTACAGCCCTAATTGACAGCACAGTACTTTAAATTATCTCATATTGTGCAACCCTCATATTTCCAGATAAGCATGAGATAATTTGAAGTCCTAAAAGTAACTAACCCCCGCCCCATATTTAGATTAGTTGTTATCCTTCATTCTGAGGATCTTCCATGGTTTCAAGAAAATCTATTTAAAGGTTTCTTTAAAGTTTGAAGGATGCAAAAGAGATCATCGGGAATTTAAAAAAGTTTAAAATAAATTTTTAAAAAAAGTGTTTCTTTAAAACAGAGAATAAATCTTCTAGATTCTCTTTCCTCTCCTGTTCCCATCTCCCTTTACACTCACAAATCACCCATGATGATGGTATAACCTCTATAGCATCACCAACTGAAAACTGGTTTAGGTAACAAATTTAAATTCACACTACATCAGAGGAACCAACACACCCTATTTAATTAGAAACCTAACTTGTATACAAAATTTAGGTATCCAGGAGAATGGATATTTTAAACGAAGTGTATATTTTACCTGCATAATTGAAAGGGAGGTGCACTCTTGATAACTTACAAAGAAAAATCTTACCTAATCCAAATCACTCTGCGGTTGTACTAGACCCGCTAAGGGGCTGGGGAAATACTGATGGCAAGAGTGTTTAAATCATTATTGTAATCCAGATCAACAGCGAGCTTTTGAATCAAATCTCACAATTGTCTCCATTCACTGTGCTTGTGTTTCACAACACAGAGCAGTCTTAAAATCCATGAACTAGACTCTTTGTCAATGAAACTAGATATATTCCTAAAATGTATCTCCTGATCTAACGTTCTACAAGTGTTAGGTAAGAGACACACTAAGAGAAGTGCTTGTGAAACTCTAGTCTAACTTGCACTGAATGGATCTCACACCTCGTTACAGAAGTACATCAAAGACAGTCTGCCTAAATCAAACCTGAGGTACTCTTAAGAGACAGAGTAATCTTTGATTTGGGTAAAGATAACATTTTCTGTATTAACGAGATCAAGAGTGTTATATAAGACTTCCTAACTTCATCAGAAACATGTCAGTTAGTCTGTAATATACATACTAGTTTTTCAACATATAAACCACTACTTCCTCCAAACTGCTTCTAAACAATCATCAGGTGGTGTGTGACTGCAACTTGCCTGATCGAGATAAAAAGCGCTACCATCTCGGATCTCTCGTCGCTGTTTGAGGTCAGTTTCTGTGGTGTCCCTTGATAGTGCAATATATTCAACCTCCCGCTTCGTTAGCTCCTGTGGACAAGAGTCTGAAGTTACTACAAAAATAAGGTTATAACCCCAGAAAGTGAACTTTAACAATAGGCCTAGTGGTATAATTGTACAAAAAGTTCTATGCAGCAGCACAGTGCATTGAAATAACTCTGAACAAAATCTAATCTCTTGTATTTTTAAAATGTTCACAGTGTGTTCTGCCTCAAACAAATTGGTTTGAATTTCTGCTCGATAAACTTTTATTTTCCCCAAACCTGTTCTAAAGAAAGTAATAACCAGCTATATATTCTTTCCATTGAACATCTGTAACATCTTGTAAGATAACCTTCTGGTTCTGGACTCTGAAAAACAATCAGCATCTGCAAATCATGAATGAAAGTCAGAAGTTTTACGTAAAACATAGAAAAGCTTCAACTCTCGCTCAGTAACACTTATACCGTGACTCAGTTGTGTTATTACTTGTATATGATTTGTCAGTACCCTGATGAACTGTATTGTTCTTCTCTCCCTTTAATGACATGACATGCAGTTTCTATGTGTAAAATTATAGACTGTTTAAAAAGTCAGAACCCTTGGCTTGTTGTTTTGTTTATTTTGATTCAATATGAGATATGCTTAGAATTTTCCATTTTAAAGGAAAAAACAAACAAACAAACAAACCAAACCATGCATTTATACCTGATGTTTCTGCCACTTCCAACCTGGGCTAGCATGCATTCTGCTAGGAAACAGATTAATACCGAAATGCTCTTAGCCCTTACGCCTCAACAAAAGGTGTGATATAGTTAACAGATCTCTCTTAAGAGGCAACTTTTAACTGCAGTTGTATGAAGAAATAAAGCAAAGATATAAAAAGAAAATTAAAATTATTTCCTTTCCATTTTCTCAGTGCCTACTGGCTACAAAGCCACCAATTCCTTTATGCTGCAGGTGGATAAAACTGGACTTTCTTATCATTCAAGGGAAAAAAAAAAAACAGAAGGTGAAATACAAGAGAGTTTTCTTCAACAATTAGTCCCATGTAAGAACACGTACAAGTAGCTTTCAGCAATAGCCCATAAAAGTTTTCCAGGCTTATGTAGTTTCTTTAAAGGGACCACAGTGTGTATCAGCTCACGTGCAAAGACCAGCCTTCACGTAATTGTTTGGCATGGCACTGAAACAGTAATTGCAGCCTTCCTAACACAGCTCGAGTGCATAAAAACAGCGATACAAATACTGACACACGTTCTATGGCCCATGCCTGGATATCAGGTGTTTCCTAAGTCCTCTTTTTAGGTTATACCAAACTCTTCTCAATTATTTTAAGGAGTGCATCTAGCTATTAAGTAGTGTATCTGGTTTGCTAAAGAGATCTTTGCTCCCTTTCCAAAGTTCACAATCTTGCAGCTTTCTCTTAGATGTTTTATCTCTGAGAACTAGTCTTTGAATTAGTATCTTTTGATTTTTTAAATGAAAAGCTGATCTTTATGACAATTGTTTACATAACTCCATTTGTGGTCCTTCTGCCCAACCGGACTCTATATAGAGCTCATGGCAAAGTCCTACCCATGTCACCTTTTGGGGCAGACAACCCCCTTTTCCTGATAATTTAAAGGCACAGACAATTGAAAAGTGAAATTTTGCACATGGTGCTGCCGTGGTTCATGCAGATGGACGTAGGCACGTCCTTCCCACATTCCAAGCGAGGATCATACATGCATCTACTGTTTCTAATCACTTAAGATAACTGTTCCCAAATGTTATTCAGAACACTCCTCTCCTAAATCCTTTCCTTCACTTCTTTTTTTATATAATGAAGCAAAACCAATTTGTTGCCTGTAACAGTAGGCAGATATCTTAATCTTCTAACATACATAATGCCTAGAACAAACTGTTTCTCCATTTGTGATAGCATATGGTAACACAGTTTTCCAACTTTTTTTCCCCCTGGAGTTTAAGCAGAAAAACACGTATTGAAATATCTGTACTTTCTATTTGTCTGTAACAAAAATTGAACTTTGGAAAGCACAACTATGGAAAAACTTATTTACCTCCTAAGTAGCTTGCTTTTCTAGGACTACTTTTTACAATTTGGCTAGTAGTAGAATGACTAACTGACATCAGCCACTACATCTCCATGAATTCAAACCAACATACTTACCAGATACTGCATGGCAATAGATCGCCGGAGAGGCCCAGGAGGACCAATGAGAAAGACATCTTGGCCAAGAAGATCTTTCTGCATTATCCATCTCAAATGGTGGACTACAGACTGGGCCAATGAATCTGTCACTTTGAAACACAAAACAGAACACATTATTTAATTTTGAAATATGGTACATACCTGGGCATTCACACATTATTTTGCTCTTATTTGCAAAAATAAAACAAAGACACAAAGATGTGCTGCCCTAAAGTTGGACAGCTGAAAAGCAGGGAATTCAACACACCATACATATTAGACTGCTTAATGTACATATAAGTTTATATACCTATCTTACCTGTTGCCTTTTTGTCTGCTCAACTTCATTCTTCAAAGAAAACCCCAACAAAAGCAGAAAATAACGTTGTTGATTCTCATTTCACATTAAACTGATCAACTCAAAGACTGGGTTTTATCACCCAATGTTGTCTGGACTCCTCAGCATCAGTTAATGTAATATAGATATGTTATTACTAATTTGTAAAATATCAATCCAGCCTATATCCCAATGCTTCTTTGAATCATGAACACAAAAAATAAATACTGTGCTTGCATCAGAATAAGATTAATGTTTGGGGATATATTTGGTTTGCTGTTTACTTAAAAGACAGCTGCATTCCTCTTTAGATTTTGACAAAATAAAACACATAATTAAATTGTCAAAGAAATTAAAACCTTGCAATATCACTACGCCAATATCACACAGCTTCCAAAATCATAATAAAACTCAAAGCAGATCCACTTATTTCTATTAAGAATACAACCCCCATATTATTTTTAAAAGCAATAGCCTGATTATCACAGCATCACAGAACAGTTGGGGTTGGAAGGGACCTCTGGAGATCATCCAGTCCAACCCACCTGCTAAAGCAGGTTCACCAGAGCAGATCACACAGGAATGTGTCCAGGTGGGTTTTTCATGTCTCCAGAGATGACACCACAGTCTCTCTGGGCAGCCTGTGCCAGTGCTCTGGCACCCTCCAAGTAAAGATGTTTCTCCTCATATTCAGATGGAACCTTCAGTCTGTGCCTGTTGCCCCTCATCCTGTTGTTGGGCATCACCAAAAGCAGTCGGTTCCCATCCTCTTGACATCCACTCTTAAATATAATTAATATTATAATATTACATATGTGATATATAATATTATAATTAATAATATAATTAAACTAAAACCTTTACCATGTATATACAAATGTTGGCAGTACTGTGCAGAAAGAGCACACTGAATGGGGGCACCATTCCCA
The DNA here is from genome assembly GCF_036013475.1 of Columba livia. Classification (NCBI taxonomy): domain Eukaryota; kingdom Metazoa; phylum Chordata; class Aves; order Columbiformes; family Columbidae; genus Columba; species Columba livia. Next base: position 34,169,154 of record NC_088602.1, on the reverse strand, counting down.
CTGCCACACATCACTCTCCCCAGAATATTCCTTCCCATACTCTGCAGCAAAGCCTGGCCCTTTCTCAGAACCAAGCAAAAAGCACTAGTGCAGGAGGAAAAGGAGAACACAAGCAAGCCAGGAGGGAGATTTACATATGCATGGACATATATGGTTCCTTTCAGCACAATCTGACAAGACTGATGATGGAGTTTGAAGCCAGAGCCTCAAGGGTGGTGTCTTGGATGCTGAAGTGCAGTAAGAAAGAAGCAAAGGCAATGAAATTTTCAAATGAACGCTTGGTTATTTACCTTTTTTCATTGTGGCTACCGGTTGCAATTAGAAGACAAAATTTTAAAATCAAGCCTCAAGTTTTACATCAGCTTTCCCGATGCAGCACGTGTGGGGGAGAGTTCAGGACCGCAGCAATAGTGCCCCTCATCTCTCAGGGGTTTCAGTTCACCCTCGAATCTTTGTACACCAGAATTAAAATCCTTTTTTGTAAGATCATAGAAACAGTACCAAATGACTGTGTGAGATACAAGAAGGGTTTTTCAAGCATAAAGGTGGCTAAGGAAAACTTTATAAACATTTTTAACTGAATGTTTTGATGTGGCACTCAGGAAAACCACTTGATATCTTCCACTTGCAGGGAAATCTATATCCTTAAAAACAATATGAATAGGAAAAATATACACACATAGGCAATAAATCTTTGTGTTAGGATTAGCAGAATAATTGTAAATAAACATTTCAAGCTTGGTCTGGTTTGTTTTTAAGTAACTTCCACTGACATGCCCAGGATTAGTTCTCACATATGGTATGGTAAGATCATATGAATATAAGAATATTTTCTTCTTCTTCACTGCAATACTGTTTTCCAAAAGTTATACACCTAACACATACCACACACAACAAGCCAAATATAAATAAATTCCTCACAGAGAATAACATGCTCTTTTCTACGAGATTTTCAAGAAAACTAAGAAAGCTCCTACAATATCTGTTCTTTGGGAAATAAAGGGCAACACATGACACCAGAAGAACTGCTCTGTCAAAACTTCACTACTGGACAGGTATGGTAATTTGAAAAGCACCACAGAAATAAAAAGTATTATATTAAAGGTACCATTAAAATTGCAAGACAGAGATCTCACTGAGAAGCTTGTTCATTATTAGTCTACCTGTTGTATGGATATGACAATGTGCCTCTACTGTATTTTTACAATAGCTGTTCTCAAAAATAAAATTTTAAAAAAATAATTTTAAAAAAGTTACTTTACTTAAAGAGGACAAATAAGCTTGAAAACACTCAAAATTCATATCAAAAGTCATGCATCAGAAGCACAGCAAAAACAGCTTTGGCAGCATGACTGTACAAATGCCTCTGGTTTAATTCACATAAATACGTGTAGCCATCTTTTTTTCTTTTTAGGATGGCCTCAAGAAAAAAATTGGGTCAGATTTAAAAGCAGTACTATAAATAGAAACAACACTTAAGAGTGTTCAGCAGCATCTGCAAGTCAAACTGTCATGTAAAAGAGAACATAAGTGTATAGCATCCAAAAAAACCCCTAAAATTTTAGGAACATGATCCCCCAGCAAAGCTGAATATATAAGGCACTTATATTCTTGTCATTGTGTTTAAACAGTCCAAATTTTCTCCAAAATATTAATACACAAAATCACAGCCAGCACACTGACCATCTGCAAACTCACTCCAAGGAAGCCCATTACAAGTAACGTGGAAAATTCAAAGCAAGTATTCCCTAAGGTGAACTGTCATGATAGCAGCTTCCACTTTTCAGTTCCTTCTATTCTAACATGTGTTTGGGAATACTGGCACATGTCATATCTGTACATCGCTCCAGATATTAAGCCTATTTCAGTTTCCCAGTTATGTCCTTCTAAAATCAGAAAAATATAAGATTTTCTTTGTACATGCAATCTATGCTGCGTAAACTGTTTCCAAAGCACAGTATGCTTTTCAAAAGGAACTTGAGATGCACATACACGTATCTTTAATACTATTTCTATATATTTAGACTATTTTTACTGTGGTCTCTACATTGAAAAGCTTTTACATTTTCTCTAACACAACTTGAAAAAGATTTCTGTTCAAGTACTGTATATTAACATCACTACAAGCAGCATATAATCATATTCTATGACATTTAGAAGACAGGGCATATTAGCTGAAAGAAGCATCAGTATGTATATTACAGGAATTTTTATTAATTATCCCATGAGTCAGATAGCATCTAACGCAAACTGGGTTTGTACAATCTGTTTAGTGGCACTCTGCTGATTTGCACCAGTTGAGTAGCTGGCCCTATATTCTTAATCTGCAGGATGGTGCGTAGGAAGCCTCTAGTGTATTCTCAAAGACGCCATCTGGCACATGCAGGAGAGTAGTCGGTGCTACAATTTGCTATTCCTGTGTATCAAGGATGGCCAGCAAAAGAAATCGCATGATATTGCTTTGTAATATGTGATAAGTAGGACAACACCTAGCAGAATCTGCGCAAACAATTCATGAAGTGAACAGCTGAAGCTGAGTGGAGAAATCCCCAAATAAGAAAAGAAGAAAATGTTGTAGACGGATTTTGAAGCAAATGCAGCAGCTGCTGTTGTTTGATCCACAAATCAGCTTTTGATAAAACCAAGAGTGAAATGGCTATGCTGGCCTCGGAAATGTTCCAGTTCACTCATACTTGAACCCTTGGCACACGCTACACTCACTGAAGCCATAAGATGCACTGGAGATAGCAGGCAGCATCTGCTGGCAAGTCCTTGTGTCCCATCTACAGAAGAAATACCATAAATGAAGGAGACACCTACCTCTTCCCACTGTTCAGAGGCAGACAGTTACATGAAATTATTCCTGAGAATATCTATTCCAGATGTGGTACAAAATACATGAGAGCCTATGTCCCTGTATGACTCTAGTTTGGTCAATCACTTAATAATCAACATGCACTTAGAAGACATCAATATATATAATTTTCAACAGAATAAAAAAAGACCTCAGCATACCCTGAACATTTGCTAAAGTGCATATTCAGAGCCTGAGAACGGTTACTTTATTGGGAGAGGCAAAAATTCATGAGGGGGAAAAAGATCTCCTCCCCATCCAGTTACCAAGGGGGTCTTCTAGATTTTCCTGGCAGGTTGCAGTACATCCCGCACAGAGGGTGGCCACAGTAAAATATACTTGAGGAAGGAGGGAACAGGGAGAGAGGCCTTTGCCTAAAAACATAAACACACTCCAAAAAGGTAAAATGCTCACTGAGACTATTTCACTGCTTGTTGAGGCTGGGGGACCATGAAGGAAGAGAGTGATACAGTGAAGGAGGCAGCGTGGCCAAGGTGAGGAGGGAGGCGTTCCCGTGTGTCCTGCTGTCAGCTGCTTTCGTTTGGCACTTCACACGTAAAACGCTGCTGCTCTTCCAATTTTATGCTGATGCCCAGAGCCCGAGGAGTTTACAAAGTCTCATAGTGCGGTTGCTTCACAGACAGTTTTCACTGGAATACTATTTTTCCTCATAAATTTTTCATGGAAACGGTCTTCATTCCAAAAATTTTTGTTCTTGTGATGGTGAGGAAACAAGCCGCGAGCGTTCGCGGGGGCTTAGAAAGGGGGAAGTTACTCCTTGGATAAGACCATAAAACTCATTTATCATTTATTCCTCCGAGTCAGTTGCTTCAAAGGAAGGTATAAGATGTACACAGGTAAATCATATTTCTCCATGTGAGTATAAATGAAAACATAATATAAAGTAATCATGTAAAACTAAATAGCTTTCTGGAAGGGACACGGAATGGGATTCAGAAGACTAAATTTCTCTTAGTTTTATATAAACATGGAATAAACAAAACTATTCTGAGCTGGATGTAAAACTCATAGGTAAATACGCAGCCAGAGCAGTTATCTGCAGCTCAGACTCCAACTGGAGGGACATATTGTGTCTGCTTTTGAGCACAACAGCTCAGTACAGCCCTGAAAAGTTCAAGAGATTCTAGAAAAGTGTAAGAAAAATTACCAAAAGTCTGGAAGACATGGAAGAGTTAAATAATTCAGTCTAGAGAAGGAGCGACTGAAAATCATAACAACTGTTTTCCAATATGCCAGACAGAATCACAGTGAAGAATAAAGTAATCTGTACATCATGGTTATGCTAGATAGAACAAGACCCAGGGAACTGAAATGTCCAAAAAGATCTAAATGAGGCATCAGGAAAAGCTTTTTTCACAAAAGAATGGTTAATTACTACAGCAAAGTGTGCAGAGAAGTTCTAGAACCTACACTGCTGGCACATTTTAAGAAAGGAGAACAAACATCTCTCAGGAACAGTTCGGACTGAGCAGACCTTGCTCTGAGGCACAAGGAACGGTGTAGAACACTCCCTGAGCTCCACCTTCACTGAAGGTTTCCATGTCCATCTGTGCCTTACTCTTGCTGTAGAAAAAAAAGGGATAATGGTGTAGAAAAAAACCCACGATTTCAGATTCTGGATTAGGTGGTGCCAGCCAAGCAGCAGATCAGTTGCCAGCCTACATGAAAACTCCAACTGCTGAAATAATCCCCATCTCTGACAACAGGCATACTTCCTTACGCTAGGAAAGAAGTAATGCAATGACAAAAATCTTCATTAGAGCAAAATTCTGGTCATCCTGCAATACAACCTGTCTCTCTAATGTGTTGCACTCTGATACTCAGATTTAAAGTAAGCAGAAAGAAGAATGAACACACATTCCAGTGCAAATCTGAACCTACTCTGAGCAATACCTGAACACACACGCTTATCCCTGCTCCAGGACACCGCTCTGGGAGAAGGACACTGGGATGTTTCACTGTTAAGACAATACTGATCTTTCAGGTGAAGAATAAATAACAGGAACTGCTGGCATCACTGAGCCTACTACAGAGAAATAACTTCAATTTCTTCAACATTAAAATAATTCCCTTTCAAGCACAGAAATCCACTTAGTGCTACCTTTTTGTGTCCATTATTACACACACAAAATTTCTGTTTAAATTTCTCACAATAATTAGTTTTCCATACATCTCAAGTGACAAAAATAACAGGAATTATCGCCTAACTCTTTGTATACATGCGTGTTATGTTTGATCACACACTGGGGAGGGTGCTCAGACTCAGGACACCTGGCACAAAACCACGCACTGTTGGAAATTAATCTTCCACAATTCAACGTAGCTGCATGTAACACGACTACAGCCAAACTCCCAAGTGCACTTGCACCTTCACAGAGCAGCAGAGCTGATGTGGTGTTGGATGAGAACAACCCTTTTCCTGCCATAATAAGGATTTGCCTTCATTAAACAAAGTGTCCTGGAGGAGCTATGTTAGGAATTGTTTTGTCACGATCAGTAAATACTCCTGTACCTGGGGAGGAATAACCCCAGGCACCAGTACAGGTTAGGGGTGGACCTGCTGGAAAGCAGCTTTGCAGAGAAGGACTTGGGAGTTCTGGTCAACAGGTTGACCATAAGTCAACAATGTGCCCTTGTGGCCAAGAAGGCCAATAGTATCCTGAGGTGCATTAAGAAGAGTGTGACCAGCAGGTCAAGGGAGGTTCTCCTGCCCCTCTACTCTGCCCTGGTGAGGTCACATCTGCAGCACTGTGTCGAGTTCTGAGCTCCCCAGTTTAAGAAGGACAAGGAATTACTGGAGGGAGTCCAGTGGTGGGCTACGAAGATGATCAGGGGCCTGAAGCACCTTTCTTAAGAGGAGAGAGTGAGAAAGCTGGGTCTGTTCAGCCTGGAGAAGAGAAAGCTGAGGGGGGATCTCATCAATGTTTATAAATATCTCAAGGGTGGGTGTCAAGAAGATGGGACCAGACTCCTTTCAGTGGTGCCCAGTGATAGGATGAGGGTCAGCAGCCACAGACTGAAGCACAGGAGGTTCCATCTGAACACGAGGAGAAAAATCTTTACTTGGATGGTGCCAGAGCACTGGAACAGGCTGCCCAGAGAGGCTGTGGAGTCTCCTTCTCTGGAGACATTCAAAACCCACTTGGACGTGTTCCTTTGCAGCCTACTCTAGGTGAATCTGCTTTAGCAGGTGGGTTGGACTGGATGATCTCCAGAGGTCCCTTCCAACCCCAACCATTCTGTGATTCTGTGAAATATCAGGTAGATTGTAATTTTCATACAATTTCCAGAAACCATTAACGAAAGCAGTGCACTGACATGAAGTCAATGTGTAAAAAAACCAAAACCAACGTGCATTCTCACAATTCAATTTTAGATCTAAACTATTACGGAAAGCCACACAAAGTTTCTTCAAAGTACAATTAAAGAAGCAGCTGTGCTTTTCAGGCATGGTGATATTTTAAAAATTTAGGTTTTGTTTTTACTGATAAAAGAACAAGCAGTGCAAAAATAAATGCCCTCATTCTAGAATGTGCCAGACAGAAATCCCATTAAAAAAATCCCCTTGTGTATGACTCATTTTAATTGTCACTTATAAAAAAAATAAAAGCAATTTATATTTTATGCACCTTTAATTATCATCTTGCAATAAAAAAACATTTACCAACAATAGTAAAACAAATTAATATTTTACATTAACACACAAAATGGAGCACTTCATACAGAACTTGCTAGGCACCTAGTGTAAAACCTTAAAAAGCAAAGACATGAAAACTCAAGGTAACCTACAGTACTTATCTATTTCTGAAAAATGTTACAAGGCTCAATAAAGGAGTTAAAAATCAGTGTAATACGATACACAAAAATTAAATATTTTGGTATAAATTACATGACAAAATGACAAAGTTAAATTTGGTAGGTATTTAACATATTTACATTCCTTACTGTATGACTTTTTTTTCAGATCTTTAAGGCTATTTTTAAGCCTAGAGTAACTATGCTGTGTTTAGAATAAGTTGTAATGTCCCTAAAATTTGCTGTAAATTATAGATACTTTAATGTGGCTTTTATGTGGCAGAATAACATAAGAATAATCATGCTATTCTACAAAAAAGATGAGCTAGAAAACAATATCATATGCAGTACAAGTAAATGAACTGTGACCGCTTTAATTCCCTCCTTTTAGTTCTTAATCCACTGCAAACATTACAATGTCTGACACCTTTTTTGGGATATTTCTCACTTAAGTGGATGACCAAATTATTTCCAGTCTTAGTTCAAAAGAAATCAGGTAAGCACCTTGGCCATTTCAATATTAGTTACTATAATATAATTTCAAAATATGTAATATTTCAGTTTAGAGATCAGTGTAAACATGCAAGTATGTTCAACTACTTTACACCAAAACATCATGTATCTACAGAATCATTTACACAGCAAAACAAAAAATGCTGCTAAAACAATTAAAAAGTGTTTTAAGTAATGCAGATACTCCCTAAATGCGTAACAAAGAGGAGATAATTGACATGAAGCCAATACAATCTACTCAGTTTCACTAAAGGAATATAACTTTGTTCTCCACAGTAACATAACCCTAGAACTTAAGCACTAAGGCATAAAAATAATTCTAAATTTAAATGTACAAAAAAAATTGTACTCAAGGATTTGGAAACAATTTTCTGCTACTAAATACATTAGTATTCTACCTTAATTTTAATTAATTTAATCCTACTGTAAGTACACAAATACTGATCAACAACAGTATGCCAAGCCTGACACGGGCTCCTTTCAGTCATGATCATTTAAAAAATATAAAAAGAAAAAAGAAGAAAAAACTAATAATACACCTAATATGTGCTAACAAACATTACTTCTGGCTGTAGTACCAGATTTTAGCTAAGATCCAATCATCCTGTACACTTCCAAGTTTAAAAACCTTTATGCTATCAGATTAGTTTTCAACCACTTTTTCCTCCTTACAATCGTTAACTAGAAAAATCTCTGATTCCTTAACTCCACCAACTCTCTTATCTCCACAGTCCAAAGAACTGAAATAAATGATGTTACAGCAACTTAGATCTAACATTTACCTTGCTGAAAAGTGCAGACTGACCAAAACATGTAACAGTGACTGGCACGGTGTGGAGGAGTGGAAAGCAGGAAGCATTCATAAAATTAACACATTTGGTACAGCACAGAAAACCAGAAAGCAAAACAGCCCACAAGAAATGTAACTACGTGAACCAGATCTCATTAGTCATTGGCATAGACAACCAATGTCCTTACTTCATTATTAAAATGATAAAATAGGCATCCAAAATAAATTATGAAAGGCAAAAATCTATCATTTAAGAAGCTACAAAAAGTAATAATACAGAGCAGCAGTTAAGAGATTCCTGTATAATGGGTGGAATCAGAGATACAGTAAAGAACTCAGCAAAGACAGCCTTTGCCAAATCACATGTTTTTTCAAAATGATGGTTCTTAGACAGTTTAAATGAAGTCAGTGAGGTGACTTGACTGAGTAAAATTTTTAGAATCAAGCCTTGAAATCCATTAAAAGGAAAGCAGATTCTTACTGTAGTTCTGTGGAACAAGTTCTGGGTTCTTCGGCGTTTTGAGTTTAAAAGATACATCTCCAATAGTAACAGTATCACCTAAAAAAGAGAAAAGGAGTCTTTCAGTTCCCAGATATTAAAGTGTATAATGTCCTTACATAAAAGTTTAAATCATGTGCTAAGGCTGACTGTGTTCACAAAGCAGCCCCTAATGTATTTGAGACTAGTCTACTAATTAGTCTCTTCTGCTTTTCAATAGATCAGGTACCCAAACAATCTACATTTAATTAATATTCCTCAACTTTTCCCTTTTGTGGCTGTTCTTATAACCATAACTTTCTTTGTTGGGGACCTATGGAATTCAAGCGTGCCATAAAACCATGTTCCAGCTACCACCATTGATTTCTTGCATGAAATCCTTAGCCCCTTTGTCTGCAGAAACAGCTAGAAACACTCGTCGTGGTGATGATTTTCCCAAGTTTTCAAGCAGCCCGAAACAGCATCTCTTGGAAGTACAAAACTACATGCTCATTTCAATGGGCCCTTCCTGTACTCCATGACTGTAGGGCTGCAAAACCCGATACCTTTCCAAGGTTTGAGAGGTCTCAAGCACTTCTTGCTCTGGATTTCACCAAAACCAAAGCACCTGCCATTTTATTTAATGGTCTCCCACTACGACCTGCCTGTGTTATCTCTCTCCTTCTGTAAAAGCAGGCTTGAATTAAATTGCAGGGCACGGTCTGTGTACTTTGTCGTGGAAATCAGAAGTGAAATCTAGTTTGCAGCCAGGAAATGGGCGAGCACCAAGACGGCAGCATTCACAGAGAAAAACAGCACAACACTCAAAACCCATGAAACCAAGAAAATGAGCTGCAGATCAGCAATAAACCCAAAGTTTATTTTTTTGAAGAGCCCATCTGGGCCATGCAAATGAGCTCACAAGTATTAAGGTCATGAAACTAAGATGACTATAGTAAAATGATGTTTTTTCCATTTCTGTTGCTGAAGATATCACCACCTTCACTGCCCAACAGGCACTGCAGTGCGTGTGTGAGGACGAAGGATCACTGGACTGAGACGGCTGCGCAGGGTGCAGTTCTGCCCCAGCACTCTGATTACACTGCCTTTCCATGAACTGAGGCCAAGTTTTGGAACAGTTTCTTGTGCTTTTCTCAGAAACGAGATGTAGAAAGTACATAGTCCACGAACAAGATCCAACTCTAAAAATCATAGAATCATAGAACGTCCTGAGTTGGAAGGCACCCACAAGGATCATCGAGTCCAACTCCTGTCCCTGCACAGGACAACCCCACAGTTCACACCATGTGTCTGAGGGTGTTGTCCAGTCTCTTCTTGAACACTGTCAGGCTTGGGGCTGTGACACCTCCCTGGGGAGCCTGTTCCAGTGTCCAGCACCCTCTGGGGGAAGAACTTTTTCCTGATGTCCAACCTGAACCTCCCCTGGCACATCTTCCTGCCATTCCCTCGGGTTCTGTCACTGGTCACCAGCGAGAAAAGATCAGCGCCTGTCCCTCCTCCTCCCCTTGTGAGGAAGCTGTAGCCACCATAAGGTTTCCCCTCAGTCTCCTCCAGGCTGAAGAATCCTTTCATAGGTCTGCACCTTGTCCTGTTCCATGCAAGAGGACCCAGCCTACAAACACCTATCTCCAGCAATGCGTAAAGAGTCAAAGAGTTCAGAAGGCCAATGCTGGAACCAGACAGGGAGGTGCTGAAGAGGAAGCCTGTCCAAATTAACACAGGCAAATAAAACTCTCATACACACGGCAGCTCTCCTTTCAGCCAGCAGTGACTCTGGTTTTGCATTCAAATGCTGGTCTCTTCCAGCACACCCAGATGTTACTGCAGATCCCACAGAGGCAAGAATCCCCAGGTTCTGACGTGACTCACACAATCCATGGGAAAGGTCACATATTTAGAACTAGATTTGTATCACCCAGAGGAGAATCACCTGCAGCAGGAAGCATCCAAGAAAGGATTAGAGCTGATTTCCTCCCACATTTAAGGTCTTAACAATGACGCTGAGAATGGGATTCACAGCCTGACATACATGCCTGCATGTGCCTCTTTATATTGTTCCTGAAGTCCAAATAATCAACTCCCCGTTTTTCCCTTAAAATATTGACAGAAAGCAGTAAGCTGGTGGTTGTTCCGACATTTAATGTGACAATACAGTGCTTCAGCGGCTTGTCAGAAAGTGGGAGACTTAGGCAATGGCACTACTGCTAAATAAAAGGTGGCCAAGGGTTCATTCCTGGTCCTAAGGACAATCAGCACCAAGCAGTTTCCAGCCTCCCTGCTAGAGCTCAGCACCCTTCCTTGGCAGATCTGTGTCAGACAAGCAGCAGAATGGTACTAACAGAGCTGGGGCCCAGCTAATGATTCAGGGTTTCAGCTCATTTCCTGGGACTCGCTAAATTTGCAGTTCAAAAGCACCCAAAAGGGCCATGCCCTCTTCAGCCTGAAGCGTTCAAACTCACTCCAAAAGAAACTCCAGCAATGGCTTAGGGGTCCGGTCCCTATTCTGGGAACTGTTATATATCTTATATTAGAGAGTCACTAGACAACAGACACAGCCACTGCAGGGAATAAAATCCAGGCTCCAGCTCCCCCAGGATTCTGTCCATTTCTCTAAGTGTTAAAGCAAGAAAAACTATTTTACTGCCTAAGCATCACTGCCTGTTCCTCTTCTGCTGCTGCTGCTCAAATCACTCTTTCCCACTGGGGAACAGCTAAAGGATTGACCAAAATGCCTCCAAGGCGATGAAAACATCCTATGAGCCCACTGCTTCTTGCAAAAGTTGACACGTCTCTCATTAGCTCAGCTAGGAGGAATTTTAACATTCTAAAAAGAGCAAGTTGCCTGATATATCCTTAGGAAATTAGTGCCAGTTTATTTTCTCACCATTCCCCAGCCAACATGCAATAAGATAGGAGTATATGACTAATTAGCCCCTACCTTAAATCACCTCAGCTTCATAAATACTCTTCCATGCACACACAGTCTCTCAAAACACAGAAGGGACAAGATGCCGAAACAAAGAGGTGTCAGACTTTTTCAATACATTGGAATGATGATATCATCTAAAGGAGAGAATTTTAATTACCTATTTCACTGGCACAGTACTGAAAAGCCTTAGTTGATTTCCTGTACTCCCCTCCTCCTCCCACCCCAAAAAAAAGCACACCACAACTGAGTTTTGTCTAAGTAAAAAACAGAAAATGCATCTCTTCTGGTGGTATTTATGTCAGTCCATAACATGCTACCCTTGATCAAGTCATGGCCGAAAACTCCACAAATCTTCCAGCCATAAATGGACCCTATAAATTTTCATGAATATTGGGCTGGGAAGGGAACAAGTTCTGGAGAAAGCTGAGCACACAAAATCCCTAGCATACAGTCAGGACATGCAGCTTTTAACAGGTTTGTTGCTGCCTGGAGACAAATGTTGCTTCCAACTTGCATCTGTCCACAAAGCAAAAATATTAGCACTGTTTAACAGAACTTCAAGCATCAATAAACCAAGACAGCACAGTCTATTTTTCTAGCTAAATGAGCACAAGGGGAATTAGCCCACTAATCTTATCACACACTTCCACCTGAGCTGTATTTTCTTGTCTAATTTGTTTCTTCCATACTTATTTAAAATCTCATGTTTGGTTACCTCTTTTCCACTGAATTTCCAAACTCTTTGAACAGAGATGTCATCCCAGACAAGCTTTTTCCAACGTTTCACCAGCTGGCAAGGAACTAACAACAGACTGCCTGGTGAAACAGTGGTGTTAAATCAGCAAGATTCATAATCTGAGAACATGTATCCCAAAGGACTTGTCTTCTCTGCAAATTACGGAATAGCCCATAAATATGCCAAACCAACTCACAAGCTACTACCACAATATTATGGACAAAACATGTACACGGGATTTTGCAATGGAGGCTTTGTAGCCTATATCAGGCTCGCTCAGGCAAACAGTGAAGCTGTGCCCCTGCCTGCTTATTTCCCACACAAAAATCAGTAATCTTGGTTATCACAGTCTTTGGGGAAAAAAAGTGGGATAAAAGCAGAATCCTGATCTACACAAAGACCTATGGCTGCTGAAACAAGGCAAGTGCCAAATAAACCAGAATCCAAAGGATAAGGGAACATGGTCATCCCATTCAGGGGGTGGTCAACAATGAGACAAAGCAGGTCATCTAAGAGCCCGTGCAATATGGAGTAGAAATTAGGTGGGCACATAAAGGTCATGACTCAATAATGAGACCCTGAAGAGATTATCTGAAATAAGGAAGATATGAAAACAGCCTGAATACATGCAATGAGCTCTTTCTCCTGCACCTGGAATAGACAGGTGTGAATTGCACCTCTGGCAAAATGGCACTTCACCCATGCACGTACAGCTGGCCAGTCACTGCAACACTCTGAACCTAGTGCGCGTTCTCCTTTAGAGGCACATTTTAAACGGACCACAATATTAATACCTACATCTGCTTGTTACTATTACTGACAAGGGTTCTTCAAGTGAGCAAGCCTATTTCTTCCATTCAGTCCACTGAGGGCAACTGAATAGAAAGGCACCACCACCTTCAGCTCCAAGCCCCTCAGCTGCAGAGGTGGCAGTCAGGGGCTGGAGGAGCACTTTCGCAGAGCATCCCTGCACGAACACCCTATGCTTTTATTCTCCCCCCAGCATCTAACAGAATCAAAGAATGGTTGGGGTTGGAAGGGACCTCTGGAGATAATCTAGTCCAACCCATCTGCTAAAGCAGGTTCACCTAGAATAGGCTGCAAAGGACCACATCCAAGTAGGTTCTGAATGCCTCCAGAGAAGGAGACTCCACAGCCTCTCTGGGCAGCCTGTTCCAGTGCTCTGGCACCCTCAAAGGAAAGAAGTTTCTCCTCATATTCAGATGGAACCTCCTGTGCTTCAGTCTGTGGCTGCTGACCCTCATCCTATCACTGGGCACCACTGAAAGGAGTCTGGTCCCATCTTCTTGACACCCACCCTTGAGATATTTATAAGCATCGATGAGATCCCCCCTCAGCCTTCTCTTCTCCAGGCTGAACAGACCCAGCTTTCTCACTCTCTCCTCATAAGAAAGATGCCCCAGGCGCCTGATCATCTTCACAGCCCCCCACTGGACTCCCTCCAGTAATTCCTTGTCCTCTTAAACTGGGGAGCCCAGAACTGGACACAGTACTCCAGATGTAGCCTCACCAGGGCAGAGTACGTCGTACTCACCATTCTCCAATATTGAACAGTACAACTCAATGGACCTTTGTTCTGACCCACCACAAATGCTTTTCTGTTATGATCTCAGCAAGAAGGCTTCTTGAAGATGCAGCTTTATTGTGCACTTGGCACCTTTGATCTGTCTTCTATTTAAAAGCTGGTATCACACCAACTATCCCTCTTCTCCTCTCCCACTCCCAGGAAGAGACTAATCCTACTATTTTTTCCTATATGTTGAGAAGCAAAAGCTGTTGCTGCTTAAATTATTCACAGCAACACTGGTCATATAAGAAGATAAACAGATTGCACCTCAACTACAGCTTAAGAACTTAAGAAGGAGAAAAAAGTTTTATTTCTTCTACTCACCATTTTTCTGGTGAAATAACATGTTAAGAAAAAAGTAGGAAATGAACAAATTTGAAAAGGTTATTTTTAAATCAAGAAAAAAACATCCTGCACAGATCTATATGTGTGTTTAGTTTTTCAAGTGCACAACAGAAACAGTTCTGATTTTGTCTGTAAATCTTTATATTATCAGGGGGGCTGTGAGACACTACAATGAAGCTTCAGGATTGCTGAGTTTTTAGGTGGCTGAAATTATTGTCTTTTGGCCTCTTTAGTCCTGAATTTATGTGAGATCAACACATTCCAACAGTCATCTTGGAATATTACACATTCACTTGTACACAGACCATCCATCTGGTCTCAAAAGCCAGTTACAGCAAGAGCATATCAAAACTGTGAAGGTACTAAGCTTTGCTAACATTAATTTCTGTGTGATAAGATCGCACTTGTCAGAGGAAAGTTAAAAATCTGTATTACATTCAAATGTGTATTTCCAGGTCTTAATTTCATTCTTATGTGAAGGAAAATACAGAATAAAAAGATGCTTTCAACTGATATTTATCCAGTACATTTCCATAAGGGCATGGGAAAGAGTGTCAGCCCTCATCCTTGAAGAGCCAACTTATTTTGAAGAAACCGTAATGACACTTTTCAGGATTTTCTTTATCTTTTTCCTCAACGTTTCTGAGTACATTACTCAGAGTAAAAGGGGAAGGGGAAGGAGGGGAAGGGGAAGGAGGGGAAGGGGAAGGAGGGGAAGGGGAAGGAGGGGAAGGGGAAGGAGGGGAAGGGGAAGGAGGGGAAGGGGAAGGAGGGGAGAGAAAAGGCTACCTTCATGGCTGCAAACATTACACACAGTCACCGGGTAGTACTGTAACCTATCTGCATCTTACATTAGTACTGGCAGCCCCCCAAACCCATGAGTAAGAGGGACAGAAACCCATTCCCCACACTCACTGAGTTTGTAAGCAAATTAATCTTCATTAAAGTCACTCTTCTTTTTCTGAGCAAAAGAAAGTTTTTCCCTCTAAGAAACCAAAATAATGACTTCAAATATAAAAGTTGAGTATTACCAGATTTCTACTCAATGTTACTGGTAGACCCTCTATGTTTTTAATTTATAGTTCTGAAGCTAATGTTTGATTTTTCAATTATCTGCTTTAGGCTAATGATTCTCTTTAAAGTCCAAAGCATCATTAAAACAAAATCTTGGTCTTTACTGTAGGAAGTGATCCTTTTCCTCCATTTTTCTTCATTAGCTGAGGATCAACAACATAATTGTGGATTCTTTTCTGACATTCAATCATGTAGGAAGCTTACAATCATTTCTCTTTTTCATTAGGGCCAACAGCATACCCTAAGGGTACAGAGCCTGATAATGCTCAATTACAAAAGTGTTAGGATGTAAAAAGTCCAATTTAAATATGTTTAATACCATGATGACCTCAAATAGGCCTAATGTATACATTTCAGAATACTTCTTAGGAATACACTTAACATGTCAAAGAAGTACTAAGTCGCCCATTTCATCAGCTATCAAAACTCCTTAGAAATACTGGTTGGAGTGGACTTGGAAGCATCTTCTCCAACTTACTGCTCACCATCAGCATATCACCAAGACCAGATCTGGTCAGCTGTGGCTCTGGCTCACTGAGTCTCAAAAACCTTCAAGGATGGATGTTCCACAGCCTTTCTAGCCAACTTTTGCTGCTGCACTACTCTCTTAGTAAAAAGGTTTGTCCTATTGTCCAGTACGAGCCCCCCAAGCCCCAATTTGTGATGACTCTCTCTTGATATAATACATTATTTGCCACTATTAAGTGAAGTTAGACTTCTTCATCTTTGCAATTATAATTCTAAGTTGCCAACAGATTTCTCCTACTTTAGGCCTCTCCTTGAAAGACTAACAAGGCCAGATGCCTCAGTTTCTCCTCAGCATCAGGTGTTCTAAGCCTCTAACAATTTTGGTAGTCCTCAAGTGGACTCCATCAGTTTCTCAATATCTTCCTAGAACTAGGGAACCCAAAACCAGACACAGCATTCCAGGTGGAGCCTCACCAGTGCTTTCTAGAGATGAATCATCCCTTTGCCATTGCTCACCTCCCCCCTAAGGTAGCTCAGTCTGTGGTTCACCTTATTTGCTATGAGGTTTTGGCTCATATTCAACCAGACAACTACTGGAACTTCACAGCCTTTTCAACAAAGCTGCTACTCAGTCCCTCTCCAGACTGTAGTGACACACAGAAACACTTAAGTCCAGTAGCAGAACTTCACATTTCTCAAACTTTTTGAGGTTTCTGTTGGCCCAGTTCTCAAGTTTATCAAGTCCCTTCTGGACTAAAGATCTGCAGTTTGTCAGATGGTAGTGATTTTGTTCCTACATACCAAGTAGCACTTTTACACTCCCGTTGTCTGTCCTTTTGTCCACTTTTGTATGCCCCTTTTTTTGTATTGTAGTTGACTGAGAAGTTTCCTGCTTGGCCAAGCAGGCCTCCTGCTGAAATACCAGATCTTCCTGCACTGTGGAATGGTTCATTCCTTGAGCTGTCATTAAGTTGTCTTTAAAAATCTACACGGTCTCCTGGGCACCCTTCTTCATGGTTGTTATCCAAGGAATTCTACCTACCAGTCTCCTGAATAAGTGAAAGCCTGCAGTCCTTAAGCCCAGGATCCTACTTCTGCTGCTCACCTTCCCAGCCTTCCTCCAGATCCACAGCTCAATCATGTTATAGTCATTGGGATCCAGGCTGCCACCTATGACCAAAACAGCCACAGTTCTTCCCTACCTGTGAGCAGCAAATGAAGTGAAGTTACCCTGACCCAGCTCTTTGCCACCTGCATTACAAAATTCTTATCCACACAGCCTAGAAACCACCAAGAGCACATGCATGATGCCAGACTGCCCTCCTAGCAGATGTCTGGCTGGTTAAAATCCCCCATGAACACGAGGCCACACGAGGGGGAGGTTTCTGCCAGCTGTCTTTGGAAAGTGATACCCACCACCTCCTCTTAGTCATACAGTAACAGATGCCCACCACGTCCCCAACATTCCCTTTCAAATCTCCTGTGGCCAAGGCTACTTCTGGGAAAATTAGCTTACACTGTTTTAAACCTATATGAAGATTCATAAAGCACAGTTTGCTCAGTGCAAAAAGAAAAAAGCCAAATTATCAGTTTGTTCCAAACTGAGCTTAGGTATCAAATGTATTAGTATAATTTCAATAACGTATTTCAACTACAATGGAAAACCAACAATTTTTTTTTTTTAAAAAAACACCTTCTCATTTATTGCAAAGATACCAAAATAGACAAAACAGCTTTAAATTTCATTATGGCATCTCCTACACAACTATCCCGACTCCCTGAGTTTGCCAAGCAGGTAACTTCAGTCTTATATATTAAAATGGGCAGGACATGCAGAGCACACCAACACGTAGCAGGACTGCAACAGTTGCTAAACAGGAAAATTTAAATTTTGAACAACCACTAACCTTTACAACTCAGAAGCTATTTACTGGCACCCGCTCACAGGAACAACAGTGAAACCCTACCAAAGAGAATACAGAAACGCATCTGCCTGACAGCTCATCCCTTTTTTTCTGGCTATATCAGCATGTCTAATAAAAGACACTATCTTTTTGCCACCAGCCTTTTTTCTCTTAAATATTAGAATAATTAGAAGTAACTCAAGCACAACTCCACAAACTTTCACAGACAACTGGCTTTGAAAATTCCCGTCTCCGTTTGCTGCCTTCTCTGTGCTGACGTAACAACTGTTTGTAAGGCCTTGCCATAAATCAAATCACTGGAATCGTTTCAGCCACCACAATGCAGCCCTGTAAGTACAACTGCGAAGGCAATGAACAATAACAGGAATGTTAAGAGAAATATGAAAGAATGAAGTCTCTTCAATAGGTTTTGCCAGTGAAAAAATACTGTCAGAACCACGCTTCCAGCTGTCAACACGTGAACTTCAACAAAATAATGACACGGGTGAAGCTGGAAAAGGCAATGTGCTGGAAAGCATTTACATCCATTATCAAACATGTTTTTAGTCTTTGGACAGTGATAGGCCCTGAAAATAAGACACAAACCTGGATGGGCAGAGCTGCAGAAAACAGCTAATGAAATTAGTACATATTTTGATCTACACAAGTGAAAAAGTCTAAGTTGTTTTCTCTACACTGAGCAGCAAAGCACATGAGAAATATTACCTTGCCTGTACTATCTGACAGGCAACGATTTTTGATTTTCAGCTCTTCAGTTTTCACTAAAATCAGCATTTGTTCCCATCAACCTCTTAAAGCATCTCTGATATTGTGCATTCTGTCAGATTTTTTTTTTAAATTTCACATTACATAGAGATAGATGCAAATAATTAAATGCCAGTGAACCAAGTCACAGAGAACTTCACTCTGTTCAGCTCACACTGTGTTTAAAATAATAATTAATCACAAATAACTCTGCAGTCTACAAAAATTTTTTTTCTTTAGTTTTTTGGAAGGAAACATAAAACCGGCACTAAAAAAATGAATCTGATAGTCATCCTTGCATTTATTACTACAAATGGCATTTCCCTCAATAAATGATTTGTGCAAATCCAGACCTTTCCTAGCTATTCCCATTACCCTTTAGTCACCGTGTGCCTCTGCCTTTGAGATATCTCTTAAGCTTTACCACTAGAAAGCTCTGGCAGTTCCTCCACAGCCCCCAGTGCACCAGCAGGTCATATTTGCATTACAAAGCCTAAGCTAAAAAGCTGAGCATGACTCCTTCACATATAACAAGACAAAAACTGACAACAATTTCTCCCTTACACTTAAAAGGTACCATCACAGAGAGTAAATCCGATCTGGCAGGGATGTCAGATCCAAATTACTGGGTAGACAACAATTTGCTATTTGCTTGACTTTTAACAGCTCCCAGGCCTTTCAGAAATATTTTCTTTATCACTAGGGAAGAGACACGCAACCTCAAAATTGCTTACAAGACTTGTAATTACAGAAGCTGCACAGAAATAGCAAAAACACATAACATGCACAAAATTTCAGACCATCTCTTTGTGACTTCAGTAACCTCCAAGGAATAATAGGGCCAGCAAGAACGATGTGCAATCATGTTTAAAATAAAATGAATGTTTAAAAACCCAAACAAATAATAAACAGTATTCTTAATATCAAGGGGCCAAATACACAGGAGCACAGGAATCACTGTACAGAATGAGATGTCTCAGGTGCTGGGAGGGCCAACATCCCTAATATTATCTCTTAGCCTGCCTTTAATAAACTACAAGATTGTCTAGAGCTTTGAAAGTTAAATCATTCTACCAAAACTATTACCATCATTGATTGTAACTGGGAATACTTCTATTGTTCATATACATATAGACCATATTAATGAATATCGCTAAGTTACACTCAGCACATGGAAATTATGAAGTATTTTTAGTAATACTGCATTTGCTACCATTTCATTTTGCTGAATTTCTTCTTGTTCTTAAGGTTATTCATCCCAACAAAGGGCTGAAAAGTCCAGAGCTACCCTCTTCAGCTGCTTCTTTGTTAATTTGTTCCCTTAATTCCTATTTAAGATCAATAATCCTAGTTTTTTATAGTACTTTTCACAAATAAAATATTTTCTGTTCAAAAATTCTTGAGGGAATTCTATAGTTATCAAATCCTCAAAGGCTTCCTTTTTGAGGAAGCTTTGAGAAACCAAACATATTCAAAGAAATTAACCAGTCAACTAATAAACAACTATAATAAAATTAAAATTGAGATAAACGGTATTAAAGGGGAGCAATTAAGAGCCTTAGAGAGTACGCCACCATCAGAATCACTTGCTATCATTCTGCCTCCCTAATTTACAGCTGCTCATCGCTCGCTCTGCATTTAGTAGCTTTGTTGCATTTGGCATTCATCCAGAAAAGCGCCAGCTACCACAGGCATATGTCACTATTTCCAAACGCCACTTTTGCTCCTCACGGGCCTCTCATCTGTTCTCTAGGGTCACCGCAGGACACTCCAGGACAGTTCAGTTCATCCCTCCTACCACATGCAAGCTCAAGGTCAACATCCCGTTTCATTACTGTGCACTGCAGGTACCACCAAACACACACCAGCCTTGGCGACCCCTGACACGGCTGTGGCTTTGCAAACAGAGGAAGGACGAAGCCAGGCAGTGCAGAACCAGAAAGCATGGCGAGGCGCCGGATGGAGAAGAGCGGATGGCACAGGCACAGGCTGTGGGGCTCTCCTTGCTTCGCTGCGGGTCAAACGCTCTGGAGAGGAAGCCGTGGAAAGCCGCACTAAGTGACCCTGCCAGCCTGTGACTGAACTCTGCCTTCTCCTCTCACACAATACTCATTAAAAAATAAAACAGGGAGGGCAGCGCCACCGGGACAAGCCAGCAGCCCGTGAGGTGCAAACCTGCCCCCAGGCCTCGCCCGGGCCTCCCGGCTGAGGGCAGAGCGAGGCTGCCCACACGTGCCCGCTGTCAGGGCCCGTGGATCGGCCTGGGCGAAGGAGGCCAGTGGGGGGCTGTAGGGATCCCGGGCCGGGCCACCCCGCGGGGGCCGGGGGTCGTTACCTGAGCTGTGCAGCGCCCGGACCTCCCGGCGGCCGCACCGCGCCGCGGCCGCGCCGCCACCCAGCACCTGCCGCAGGAGCAGGCGGACCCTGCGCGCAGCGGGAGCCCCGGGCCCGCCGCCCAGGCACAGCACCTGGGACTGCATGGGGCTGCGGGGAGGCCGCCGGGCCGGGCTGAGCCGAGCCGAGGCGGGGAAGGGAAACGCCGCGGCACAAAGTCCCACCGGAAACCAACGCCGGGCCGACCGGCGGCCGGGGCGGGGACGGGCCGGCGGGCGCGGCAGCGGGCTGAGCCTGCCGGTGCCGCCGGGGTGCCTGGGGACGGCGGGCAGGGCTCATTTCGTCCCCAGCTGTGCCGGAGGGTGTAGGGAGGACCTGGCCGGAGGGGGGAAGCAATGGCATGGGGAGCCTTGGGCCCTTTCAGGCCGGGCAGGCGCGGCCGGAGCGGGAGGCGCCCCGGGCCCCTCACTGTCCCCTCAGCGCTGGCCGCTGTTCGGGGGCTGATACCCCGGGATGTTCTGTAAGAAGAATTGGGGTGTCAGCTCTGGGGACGACGTGTTGTTTTGGGTTTTTTGCTTGTTTGGTTTGGAGGTGATTTTTTTTTTTGTATGAAAGAGGCTGAAGTCGCTAGCTGGAAGCGTTTAAAACACCCTGGCACGCCGGGTGTGGGCAGCGGTGGCTGAGGTAAAATCCTTGTGCCGTAGGCATTTTCTATCTCTGACTTCTTAAATGCTCATGAATTCACGGGACCTTCTGTCCCAGTGCCACCCTGCACCTGTGTTCATGATTACGTTACTTTTATACCTTAAGAAGAATTTGAACTAAGTTATTCAGGAGTGAAGTTTTGCGCATGCGTGGCTTAGATGTGACATTTTTATAAAATGTTAGTTACTGAAGTGGATTTCAAAACTGGCTCATTCAGTTAAAGTTACTGTTCTTGGATGTGTGTAAAAGCTTGGGAGTAAATTTCAGAACAATTTGTGAAAGGCTGAAGCTTTCACAGTAACAAACTAAGCCTAGTTTCAAGGAAACTCCCATTGAGGCTTGGATCTCAGCACCTGTAAAAAGATAGTGAGGGAGTTCAGCAGAAGGTAGAAGCCACAGTCAAGTCACCATCTTTATCACATGTACTTCAGGTTTTAGGTATCTCAGTGTCTGTGGGGCTGGGAGAATTTCTCTCCGGTAAATCTCCTAATTCCTGCATGTTTTTAGCATTGAACAGTTATCCCAGAGGACAGCCATTAATTAATCTGTTGTAGCATACACAACTTTGACTTCTAAGCCCCCAAATTATATTATGAGTTATGAGTGTTGATGAAATCCTAGATGCGTTCCTGCAGCTCAGTATTAGGTGCTTTAAACAATTAAGAGAGGTAAAATTTCATGACCTTAAGCGTTTCCCGTTGGCTAGCGTGTTGGCTGGGTATAAATTCTATTCTTAGTACTTAATATAGGTCTATGAACCTGCTTTCTGGGTCTAAGGCAGGGTAAACTAAATTGAAACATCCTTTTATGGATATTGCCCTAATTTCTTGTAAGCTAAAGATTGCGAATGATGTAGGCTAAGGACAGGCTAAGTAACAAGGTCTGGCGGAACAGAGTAAAGGCCAATGAGGCAAAATAACAATGGAGTCCTTTATGAATGTATATTGCCAATCTGGGATATTAAATTAGAATATTACACTGATCCTCTTGTCATATCTATAGAAAAAAAATAAATAGTAATAAATTGCAACAGATATACAACCAGTTGAATCCATAACCTGAATATGAATAGATCTTATGCTATGCTGGAAATAATGAGACATTTCAAAATTTTGTACAGACTCACGGTAATTTCACACTGTGAATATACAAAGCTTCCTTTTACCTCTGTGCATGTACGTACTTACAGCTATAAAGCTAAATGCTTGAAGTTTAGCCCTTTATGAGTCATGTATCTATGAAATGTTTTGCTTTTTAGAGCATCTTAAAATTCTGAATTAGTCAACTTCTCCAAAACTTTAAATTCAGCTTTGAGTTCAGCCTCCAACTTTGCAGCAAAACTATATTTACTTATTTTCAGACCATTGCTGAGAACTTATAATGGCAACGTTGTCTCTGTGCATAATTATGTAGAGGGAAATTTTGTTGAATATATACATGTTTACACATATACATAAATAATTAGATGCTCAACTTGAGTATGGCATTGTTTTTATGCTACGCTGTCAGTCATGACACCACTCAAAATTTAATATAATTTAATAAAGTGAATGTATAGAACCTACTCTTCTTTGTATATGCATGTGTATACCCATATGTGAATTTTTATCTGGCTATACAGTATTACAATATTTCTTGAATATGGCATCTGCTTCACTTGCTAATCATAACTGATGCATATATGCTTTACATATCTGGTACTTTCTCACTGCTCTCTATGGAAAGCACAATTCTGTCAGTGCTTCAGTGCTGTCATGAAGTGGAAGGATTTAGCAGTCTGCATCTGGTGTGTTTGTGAAGGCTTTCACAGATGATTTACAGCACTGGTAACAAACAGCTATTTCGTATTTTCATTCCCTGGCTTAACAGCATTCTTATTTGGAACGTGAAGTTTCTTAACAAAAATACTTTCCCTTTGATTAAACAGAGAAGAACTTATTCCAAAGAGCAAGAGCTAAAAAAGCATCTCTGTGAGTTGACAGTTTCCAGACTCTTCTCTCTAGTAGCTGTCAACTATTTTGCTGTGTAGCTCTAGCTGCAAGACTAAATTAGACACAGGTGCAGACTGTAAAGAACAATGGATCATCTCTGCCACTCAGTTCTCCTACACAAGAACAGAGAAGACAGCTGACATTAAATCCTGGCTTCATCTGAAGTTAGTAGGAAGTCTCATACTGAATGTAGCAAGACCTGAGTTTTACCCAAATGTTCTGGCTGAACTGCAGTAATAGGAGCAAGTCAGCCTTCATTTACTGTTCAGTCTTTGTCTAGAGCGTAGGTCTAACATTAAACTTATTTTAAACTATGTCCAGAAAGTGTGAATAGGCAAAAAAGGGAGCCTATTCGAATTTATACAATTCCCCAGTGGTGTGGGTTCCTTCTGATGGTACTAATAGAGAAAGTCAAGCCATAGCGGCTGGCTGTGCTTACCAATAATTTTACTTCCTGACATCAAGAGGTTACTTTCGTATCCTTTTTCAGTTAGGCAAAATTAGTTTCTTTGGTTTAAAATTTATAGTTGTTTTCTCAAATTATCTGTAGCCACTGATGGCTTGCTTTCAAAACTAGATGTAGAGAGTGTCTGGCTTGTTTTCTTGTACTATGGATCAATTTTGAACAAACATAAGTACTGATTTCCATGGAGCCAATCTAATTCCCTATAATGAGTCTTTGTAATACCAGAAGGTGCTTCTCTTGTATGGAATTGATTGGGAACAATATAAATCAAATAAAAATTAAAATGCACATCTGTTCCTTTTTTGACACAAAACCTAAATTTATCCCCTATTTTAATCTGAGTTGGTTTAAAAAATGGATCCACCAATAAAATCCCAAGGTTCTTATGTAAACTGTCTTATCTCCTGGTTCTTGCTAAACTGTCTTTCATTCATAATTTATTTATTTGCATCTATATGATTATTTAAATATCTACCTCTTCCTTCTGCACTATTATAAAATAGGCAAGAGTCAAAGCTAGGTTTTGTTCTACAAATGGTGTTTATAATAGATTTACCACCCCAGAAGAACTGATTATTGCCTTTTTAATTAAGGGCTGAAAGGTTTTTGTTCTCTGTATTACAACTTCTTTCAAGAAATTGATGTGGACTCCATTAGCTTCCTTAGTATCTGTTCAAACCCTTCCGTGTTATTCTGTATTGTTTGCACTGTTACACTGAACTGAAACAACAAGTAAGGATACAGTCATTACTGATTTTGTAAGAAATAATGACATCAAGGTAAGGAGGTTCTTGCCATCTGATTGCTCATTGGAAGGTCGACCTAGCAGTCTCTAGCTACTTGGAAGTACATTTCTTGGAGATCATTATTGTTGCCATAAACCCTGTTTGTTTTTTTTTTTTTAAAAAAGGGAACATAGTTTTTTTAAAAAAAAAAAAAAAGTACACTGCTGAATGGTACTGCATATTCACATTCATATATGTGTTACAATATAAATGCTCAGAGAGTATGAAGGCCATAAGTTGTGGCATCTGCAATTTCTTATGCCAAACTCCATCTGTTTTCAGTAGTTCATAACTTCAGCATTCTTTAGTAATTTGGGCAGAAATTTCACATGCTGAATTTCTGCCTCAGGCTGAAAACTTCTTTTGAAAGCTTGAACAAAAATAGCTTAGCCACTTTTCAGAAAAGAAAAAGGAGGGCTTTACTCAAGAGCAGCTATAACCCTTATGTGACTGGGAAGGCTACACAACGGAGCTGCTGTATCACATGAGGGAAATGCTTACTACCTTCCTTGGTGCTTCTAGAGAGCCGAGGAGAGACTAAAGGAGATTTAAACCTCCATCCTGCTTGATAAATCTGCATCTGGTTTTACCCACATGAAAACAATTCTTAAACTAGGAGCTGCACTGTTTCCAAGCTTTAGAACCAGAGCTAGAATTCTGCCAAGAGAGTCCTTCTGTTTTCGGAAAGGTGCTTTTTGATGACCCTGATTTTTTGCTTAATCACAAATTTCTGAAAACTGGGGAAATGTATTATAGTGTACTTGCTAACTTATATTCTGTTTGTATGAAGTATGACCTAGGATAAGACCGCATTGGCTGAGCCAGACTACCCCCACTTATTAATATTTCTCCTTCAAGGACAGGGAGCACTTTAGACAAAGACAGTCTCTGATGTGCCTTCAGTGCTCCTCCTTTCCCCAGGCTGAGGAAGCAGAGGGATGAGGAGCCAGCCCTGAAGGGACAGTTAGAAAAGGGTGAATTGAGCACAAGGAACCCAAAGGGGAAGTGAGGGAGAGGGAAAAGTCACTAGATGGATGTAGCCTGACAGTACAAAGCTGCATGAACTCAAGTAATGAAGGATGAGGTTCAGACAGGGGCTGAGAGCACCATGACCACTATGTTTTGTGAGTCCTGGACAACACCGGAACCTCCAGTATTCTGCTGCTGACTGAAATAGTTGTGAAACCCACTGAAAATATACTGACCTGGTTCATTTGTGCTGTTGGTCTGTGTGGTGAGGGGATCTCTGATGTCCTGCTGATGTGTTGTTTTGACTCTGGGGCAAGAGGGTTGTTTCTGTTTGATTTTAATAACTGATATTTCTTTTAACTCTAGAAAAATATGAAATATTCCAGTAAACTAATATAGCAGTTTAGTGATTTCAGAATGGCATGAACTAAAATATTCAGGAATTAAATGCAAAAATGGTATTGTTAGGTTATTGAAATTAAGCTGCTGTTGATACAGAAATTTTCATACAAGATTAGTGACATGATCAGAAACAGTGATTTCATTGGCTTCACATATATTCATAGCCTGATAAAGCTTAGTGTGTATTAACAATGTGTATGTAGGAGCAAATGGAGTTAGGGAATACATAGCATAGTGTTAACACTAGAAAAGACAATGACCCCATCAAGAAGAGAGAGAAAGAAAATCCATGTGAGATTTTGTCCCTGCTGCTGAAGAGGACAGCACCTGGGCAGGGACTACTTCAATGTGAGAAACTCAGGAATGTGTCTTTTAGAATCATAGAATTGTTTAAGTTGGAAAAGACCTTTAAGATCATCGTGTGTGTCTGTTAACCTGGCACTGCCAAGTCTGCCACTAAACCATGTCCCTAGGCACCACATCTACATGTCTTGTAAACATTTCCAGGGGTGGTAACTCCACCACTTTCAGTGAAGAAATTCTTCCCAACATCCAATCTAAACCTCCCCTGGCGCAACCTGAGGCCGTTTCCTTTCCTCCTATCACTTGTTATTTGGGAGAAGAGACCAACCCCCTCCATGCTACAGCCTCCTTTCAGGTAGTTGTAGACAGCGATCAGGTCTCCCCTCAGCCTCCTTTTCTCCAGGCTGAACAGCCCCAGTTCCCTCAGCTGCTCCTCACCAGACTTGTGCTCCAGACCCCTCACCAGCTTCATTGCCCTTCTCTGAACTCTCTCCAGCACCTCAATGTCTTTCCTGTAGTGAGGGGCCCAAAACTGAACACAGGATTCAAGGTGGGGCCTCCCCAGTGCTGAGTACAGGGGGATGATCACTGCCCTAGTTCTGCTGGCCACACTAGTTCTGATACAGATTAATCAGCAATATAGGCTATCAGCTCACTTGTGGCTTATTTGATTTAGCTGTACTTGCATCAAACATATTCTCATTGGCAAAGATTCCTGGTGTCCTTTCCTGTGTCCTTCATGGTTGTCATGATCCTCTAAAACAACTCTTGTATGCTCTTCACCCACCCCAACACTAATGTAAAATTTCTACTAAATAAACTTCAGTGGTTTGTATTTAGTGTTTTACTTTATAACTGGGATAGGCTACAGCTGTACACAAAGAGTGGATGGGTAGTATCTGGTAGTTCCAGATGGTAGTTCCATCCCAGTCCTATGTGCCCATACCCTAAAGCTTTTCCAGACCCAGCCCACAACTCAAAGGCAGCCACAAAATGTTAGTAGAGCTGTTACCTTAAGAACTAAGCAAAATACCTGATCAAAGATCACCTGAAATCTCTATCTGTTTTAATGTTTAAATGGTCAGTTTCCTTTATTCTTAGGTTACAAACACTCAGGCTTTTCCTAGTATTTGTCACGATGGATTGCGTTTTGCTATCTGTCTACAGAGTATTGCACAGAATAATCTCTAAAGGGTCACAAGCAGCATGTTCTGGCAACGCAACATCATCAGTAAAATGCCCAAGTTCCTGAAGAGAGGATTAATCTTACCCCCTTATATTCAGTGTCGTCATTGTTAAGCACAGGCTAATTCCACATATCACCAACATTTTTTACATTTCAATAAACTGTGAGGCAATCTCACAAGCTCATGTTTACTGTTAACGAACAAAACTTTTACTTACCCTAGCTGCGGAACTTGCAACATTAGTTCAGTAGGGCCTGAGGCCGTTTGTGGGGCTTACACAATCCCCAAAGATGAAAATACTTATTGCTTCATTCCTGAACCTTTGAACTCTCTTTGGGCATTACTTTCATGAAAAATCATCAACCTGCCTGGCCGGCCATGGGGTAGAGCTGTGGGTGATGCACAGTGAAAGATTTAGCCCAGAATGAAGGCTGAGGTGAGCACCCAACTGTTCTATTTAGACACTAATATCCTAAATCCTTACTCGAGGGAGCTGCCAGTGACTCCCCTGCTGGCATATGGTCTGGGTCTGCCTAACAGCTGAGTTCAGCGGCAGCAGCCTGACCCCTCGACCTTGTCAATGTAAATGAAATACAGAAAACCGGGCCTTCTGTGCTGTCATCTGTGGGAAGAGGCGTTACAGCCTGCCCATCACGAACACCAAATGAAAACCTTCGCGGGCTACACATGCACGAAAGTACGGATTTCAAATAGCTCTAAATGACCCAGTCTGAGATTTGAAATCCCACACAGAGTTGCATTGATATAATAATCTCTTGTGTTTAATATAAATTAGAATGAATGAGATTATTTTTTTACAGGAATTTTAAACTGAAAATAGATTAAATCTGTATTTGAAGAATGACCTAAAAAATCTTTAAGAAACAAAACAAAAAAACAAAGCAAAACAAAAAAAAACCCACCCAGCTGTCATGAAGACATAATGGGCTTTTCTTTCTAAAAGACAAGACCTTGAAAATGTTTGATATTCATCTCACCTAAAGTCCATATCTGAAGTGAAGTACAATCTTTACTTTCTCAGGACAAGACTATATAACACAAGTTCTCCAGGGAAACTATGACTTGATTAGAATTCTCTTGAAGTTTTCAGTAGAGCAGCATTGTCTTTTATGAACTAGGCAAAGACAAACCTTATACAATCTCATTGTTTCACCTTCTTCTTTTGCCTCTCCAGTGTGTTCAGATGAAACAGTTCAAATTGAAAATTAGAAACACTAAGTGCATTAAGTGAGGACAGATTGCAAAAGAATAAGCAGGAGGTACGAAAACCTCTTTCTTTTTAGGTCAACCAGAACTTCAGTGTGTGTGAATATGCAGCTTCCTTTCACCTGCTCTCTTTGATGTACTGTAGCTAACCATATAATTTTATCCAACAGTCTGTCTGGGAAGATTCAACTTTATGACAAGTGAAAGAAATGTGAAAATTATAATTATGAGGAGATTAAAGTAATTTGGTACATTTAGCTTATACATTAGGGCATGAATATTTTTTCTTTCTTTTACGAGTGGCTGTAGGGTTTTTGCATTTAAAAATGAACAATGGAGTCTCTTAATTAATAAAATGTCTCAAATTCCTCTGAATATCTTTTAAGAATTGAAATATTGTATCTCTCTTTGTTGGAAGGAGTAACCCAGCCCATCTCGACTTTCACTTGCTGTCCTGAACAATGGTCCTTTGCTGTCCCAATATCTTAAATGGATTAATGTTCTAAGAATGCTTAAATGGGATTGTGGAGCTTTCGTTTACACTTGGGACACCGTTCTTCTTCATTCACAATTCCTTTCTCAGTGTTCAGCATTGGTTTTGTCTGAGGGTCAGGTTAAGGACATCTTGAAAGCTTTGTCTTGGGTTCTACTTTTATTTTCTCACTTCATAGTATGCTGAAGTAGTTCAAGAGCACTGCAACGCACGTCAACTCAGAATTTAAGGGCTTAACCCAGTTTGCATGCAAGTGGTCAGTCATACTTTGGTTTCCAAGAACGAGTACAGTTATTCAAGTGGATAGACATTAGCAGAACGGGTCCATGCAGAACAATAAATGAGTTCATGGGAGGGAGGAATTTTTTTGTAAGACTTGAGTGTGCTTGGACTTAATTTAGGTCGCACAAAGAGTGGCTGCCAGCCCAGCCACTGTTACATTGTGTGGTATGGAAGCAGGCAGTACAGTAGGTAATGAGGGGTAGGTACTAGTGCCCTCTTACACTATTTATAATGCTAAATCAACACCTGAAATCACTTCCTAGGTAGACGTACGAAGGGGAGTGGACTGAGGTATGAGCTCCTCTCTCCACTCTTTGCTCTGGTACAAGATAAATCAGCTCACCCAAGTAAAAGTGTGCTGGCTCAGTAACTCTGTATGCAGGAACTTATCAGTGAGTTTTATTGTTATTGTTCTTAATTATTATTCCCATTAGTACCAGACGGGATTTGAAGAAGAGAAGAAGGTGAGAATCCGGTGAACAGGGAACAAACGACCTGGGTGTCACTTCACAAGGAGTTACTGAGTGCGGTTCACAGCATTTATCTAACATCAGATTTAATTGTGCAGCTAATTGCTTAATTACAACAGAATCTATTTAATGTCCTCCTTGAACAGCAGTGCCATCTGGAATGAGCACAAAAGGCAAGAAAATCAACAGCGCAATTTGAGTGTATTCACATGAAAAAACCTGTGCTCTGGAAGAGGTTTTTCCCTTCAGACATAGCAGTACCAGGGGTCATGAGCTTTTCCTTCCTCAGATCCTCATTTGTAAACCTGAAACCTTTCCTCTGCCTATAAAATACTGCAGTCACAAACATGTTTGGCAGCCCATGCTAATAGTAATAATATTCAGCAGCCACTGTCAGTTCTTATTATCACCTTCCATTCCCATATTCTGCTTGCTGAGTCCACTCCTTTGGCTGCCCTGCCTTTGTAGCTTAAGGTCTTTGGGACAGGAAACAGCCTTTTTGTGGTGGTTCATAGGTGTTAAACGCAGAAGGGCTCTGATCCACCACAGAATCTCTAAGATCATAATACAGCTAATACAAATATGCCCAATACAGATTCTATGTTTGTTATAATTAAAAATATTTTTTGCCCAAATTACAGAGGGCTCCTTTGAAAAACAGAGCAGACCATGTTATCTTTTATCCATTGAGCACTAGAATATATCTATGTTGCTGAAAGATTATACTTGCTGGAGGTTTTAGAAAAGGCATTCCATATTTGAGACATGATTTAACTGTGCTTAGCTTTACTTCGTTTCACCGGGTCCTAATTTAGACAACTGAAAGGGCTGCTTTACTCACACCTCCCTTCTGAGCCAGTCTCTGGACTGATTTGTGAGACAGAAGAATGACAGAAAACTGATATGGTATAATTATATCTCTTTAAAGGGAGAAGAGGATTGAGAATATTTTGCATGAATTTTAGCCCATAGAGCTGATACGTGGGGCAATAGGAACAAATACAAGCTTGAAAGATGCAGTCATCAGGGATGGAATAGAGGCATTGCTGCATATAGATTTTTCAATTATAATAATAAAATTGTAGCCACGCAGTACAAGTGAAGAAAAAAAGAAAAAATAAAGATTAAAAACTCTGCTGACACACAGAAGGGGTAATCCACTAGAGGGAGACAAATGGAAAAAACCATTGCACTGAAATCACAGAAAAAATGAAATGGAAAAAATAGGAAGAGTGTATACAGTTAAACACAGTAATCTCTATATTTTTTTTAAATAAGTAATTCACTCACCATTCTTACTCTTCGTACTTCCTTGTTGGTATCAGGAAATCTAGATTTTAATTTGAATGTATTTCTAAGTGTGTTAGCTCAGGCAAAATGTTGCTGCTAAAAATATGATATCTGTATTTCAAAAACCATATTTCTTGCTACTGGCAAGATTTCTCGTTATTAGCAAGTCCATGTGAAAGAGCCATCATTTAGATTCCTACTGTTTCTTGAAAGTGCAAAATATGTTTAATGATAGCTGTATTTCAGATTGCTTTTATAGTTCCAGGGGTTTGTAAACAATTATTTTGCAATCTTTTAATTCAACAAGATTGACCAACATATAAAGTCTTCCTGACAAATAGGCAAGATAAAGGATTTTAGTACAAGACTGACTAACACATAAAGTTGTAGCACATTGACCCCATCCAACAGCCAACACTCACATAGATGGTTGCTCATTCTCTGCCTTCTACAAGATGGGAGTGAGTGAGTGGCTGTGTGGGTGTTTGCCTGTTGGCCAGGGTCAACCTACCATGGTCCTTCCAAACCCAGTACAAAAGTCTTCCTCTTCTCAACAAAGTTCTTGGTGCTTTATTTGGTGACGGTTTATGTCCTGGGTTGCCTTGAATTGCTCTAACCTTAGCAAATAGAAATCAGTCACCAAGTTTGACCACAGAATCATTTTGGTTGGAAGAGACCCTCAGGATCATTGAGTCCAACCATAACCTAACTCTAACACTAAACCATGTCCCTAAGAACCTTGTAAGAATGCCTTTTAAACACCTCCAGGGATGGTGACTCTACCACCTCCCTGGGCAGCCTGTTCCAATGCCTGACAACCCTTTCCATGAAAAAATCCTTCCTAATATCCAATCTAAACCTTCCTTGGAGCAACCGGAGGCCATTTCCTCTCATCCTATCACTTGTCATTTGCGAGAAGAGACCAACACCCTCCATGCTACAACCTCCTTTCAGGTAGTTGTAGACCCCGATCAGGTCTCCCCTCAGCCTCCTTTTCTCCAGGCTGAACAGCCCCAGTTCCCTCAACTGCTGCTCATCAGACTTGTGCTCCAGGCCCCTCACCAGTTTGTCGCCCTTCTCTGAACTCTCTCTGGTACCTCAACAACCTCAGTCAACAGAAGGTCTACCTTATAGTCAGAGAAAAAAAACAGACACCCTGAAAGGGCAATTCATCTTGACCAAAAGCAAGTATTTATGTTCAGATAAATTGTTCTCTTGAAACATCTATTTCTTTCTAATGCAAACTTTGCTTCACTAGCTCGGGTGTGAATGGGTTACTTCACACACCCAAAGGCATGTGAGACAAAGCCAAGTAACTTCTTGTGTATTTATCTGATTTGAATTGCTCCTTTTTGTGTGCCTTTTGAAACCTCTTCAGTGATCTCCTGTGTTCTGATTCAGTTGTGTTCCCCTTTATCCCAGAATTAAAGATAATCCCTTACTTTTGCTTTTGTATTCTCAGTATTTTTAATGTGTTCTGACACTATTTTTAAAAATATGTACCCTTTTCTTCAGCAACAGCTATTAATTATATTAGTTAGAGCCTGCTGTGCTGCTTAAGCCGTAGGCTGAGCAAAAAAAAAGGAAAAGCTAAAACTTCATCTGTGACCTGAACTAAAGTTTCTCATGCTTCATATGCTTACTTCCCCATTTCATAGCTAATCACCATATGTATCCCAGAGTATTCGCACTCCATCCTCTTTCCTGATTAAAAGGATAGTTTTTGTTGAGGAATGGAAAGAAAACTTTTCCTTGCTTTATTGTCGGGACAAGATACAGATATTATCCCATTTCTACTGAAAGAGATCTAATAAAAATCTGTTTCATTGTTTGTAACTCTTTTACAGCATTTATTTTCATTGGGGTCTTTCGGCACAACGGGAAGCCCTAAAGTTTTGAAGAATTGGAGCTGTGCTCGGGAGGAGCTCAGCAAAACCAGTGCATGACTAAATATGCCCTCCTATGTTTTATACCTTTCCTCCTTACCTTCCTTCCTCCCTTCCTTCCCTCCTTCTTTCTCTCTTTTCTCCTTCCCTCCTTTGTCCCATCCCCTTCCCTCCTTCATTCTTCCTTTCCTCTTTCCCTTCTCTCCCAAGCCTTTTAATCTGCCTACCGTTTTCAGCAGATGTTTCTCGCATAACCACCCAACTTCTCATTCTTTACTTTTCTTTCTGTTACCTCAGTTTCTCCTGCTGGACTGTATTATCAACACTGCTCATGCTTTGCACATTAGAAATCCCACATCCAAATCTAATCAACAGAGTTTGGATTCAAATTTTTGTTTGAGGGCAGGTCTCAATCCCAGCTCACTGAAGGCAACAGCAGATTTTTCCCCACCTAAACCAACTATTCTGTCCTAACTCACTTTTGAGACTCACATTAGAGAATTGCAGTAGCTTCTGAAACGTTTAACCTGAAAGGCAGGAAGTTATTGGAAAACAAGCTCTTATTTTGCAGTCCCTCGTGGATAACACCCACTTGGATGAAGTTGCCATCTGTTATTTTCTTGGATCGTGTCAGAATATGTGAAATAAACTGGAAGAGAGAGAGAGACAAAACGACAGACAGATGCAAGTGGGGAATAATGTTTGGAAATTTACTGTTGAGGTTCTACAAAGCAGGAGAAGGACATGAAATGTTATACACTCGGTCTGGAAAAGACCTGCTGGGCCAATAAAGGTAATTGCACCAGTCTCCAAGAAGTGGCTGGAGCATAAAGAAAGCTCCCTGGCTGCCATAGATCCAGCATTGTTGTTCTTTATTTCTTTTTCTCATATTTTTCTAGGTGTAAATGGGCTGGAAGCTGTCAGTGGGAAGTGGGACCAGAATCATTCTTTAGACCATGGCAGGAAGGACAAAGTAGAAAAGCAGTTAGAGCAAATAATTTGTGGGCTTAATGGTGGGAACTAAAAGTGTGGCATTCCCATTAACCCCTTCCCTGAAGCAAAGCTGAGTTGTAATGAGGAATCCAGCCTGTATCTTATAACCAGGCTCCAGTTACAAGACAGGAAAATGGAGGAAAAGTTGAGGTACAGAGTTATGATCAGAAGTTTCATCAGTTTAGTGCTAGCGCATATATTTTCACTTGAAATTTAAATAAAGTTACATTTAAAATAAAGTGATTTGGGATTCAAAACCAAATAGCATCAATTCTGTTAGTGAAAACGAAAGTGTTGTTTATCCCTGATAAAAAAGCACATTTTTCTCGATTTTCCTCCCTTCAGCTATCAATGAATACATACCTGCAATATATTAAGAAGATACGTATATTCTGTGCAGTATTGCACAAGACCCAAAATCGGTGTGTCACAGAGAAAGTACATTTCCTGAAAATATTTTCAGAAATGTTTTAATAGCAAATGCTTCATCAAGCTGTTTTATCATGTTACATACAGGAAGAGGAAGAACTAACACAGAATTAGTTCATCTGTTAGCTTCTGAATTTAAGCAAACACTTAATACACCAGTAATATTTATTGCTGTTATAAGAAGTTAGGCATGTCTGTAAGTAGCATTTAAATCTGATTCTCTTGAGCTGAAACAGTTTTACTGACTCAATGGTACAAGCATTTCCTGAAAAAGAAGGACATATTTCCTGTATTTTGTTAATATTTGACAGCACTGATCTTAAACCAGTAGCAACATGACACTGATTTGTAAGACAGGTTTTAAAGTAAGGTTGAAATTCTGTAGTATTGTATGCCACTTAAACTCATTTACCAAGCAACAAATAAGTAATAAATTACATTTAAAACCAAAAATAGACCCTGTTGTCCTTATTTCATGCAGAGAATTAAGCAGAGTTAAAAATGAGAGAGGATCCTGCAGATGAGCTCTCAGCTGACGATGCTTTGTGTCCATGCCCTGAAGTTTCCTCAGCTTCAGAGCAGGAGATCAGCAGAAATCAACTCCATGCTTTAGGTTCCTCAAAGGAGTGAGTTTTGCCCTCAGTGCTTAGTTTGAAAAACAAAATAAAACAAAACACAAAAAACTCAAACAAACAAAAAGCCACAACTAAAACAAAACCAAACAAAGCCACACACGCAAAAAACGCAAACTGAGAAAAACTTCCTAACTAATCTCTGCAGAAGGGACAAAGCTGACCTTGAGATATTGCGAGCTTTTTAAAGTCGATACCAGTATTTGCAATTGCATTCTCCTCTCTGCAGAGAGACAACGGGAAATTTGGGCTCAAAGAACAACATTTACTTGGTGTTACTCAGCAGAAACATCTTGTCTCTGAACTTGCAGGGCATGAAGTCGAATTCGTGCATAAACCTTAGTTTGAGGTCAGATGTCTGATCACGTCTGAG
The DNA here is from genome assembly GCF_036013475.1 of Columba livia. Taxonomy (NCBI): domain Eukaryota; kingdom Metazoa; phylum Chordata; class Aves; order Columbiformes; family Columbidae; genus Columba; species Columba livia. Next base: position 34,133,656 of record NC_088602.1, on the reverse strand, counting down.
AGCACAGCCACTGAAATACTGGGATTAATAAGACTGGAAAGAAACATATAAGCAGTATTTTAAGCAACAGGCCCCACCTTTTTGTCACAGTTTTCCTCCTTGCTCAGGACACAAAGAGATCCTTTTGCATCAACTGTAGCCAAAAAAACATCGGAAAAGAGCCCCTCAACGCTTCTACCTCCCACAGAAACTAAGAGCGTACAGAAAGCACATAGATTGATCGAGAGATTAAAAAATAGGCATTGCAGTAAAATAGAGCTGTGGGCTCAATCTTCTTAGCTAAGCAAAAGTTTCATTTAGCTTGATCACAATTTCTAATTCCTGTGATATAGAACAGTGATTTAGTTATGGAGGAGTCATCGTTCCAACAGACAAAGGTGCAAGAAATTCCAGTGATCAGAAATAAAGGCTAACTTGGTTAGATGGTGGAACAATTTATTAAGATGGGTTTGTAAGCTTTGTAACCTTTTGATCCTTTTTTTTTTTTGGTGACTCTTTACTGGACGCTTACAGTGTCAGGGCTGGCCACTGTATTACAGTAACAGTTGCAGCAATGTCAGGGATAATACAGTTTCCTATTATACAGTAAAGATTGTGCCCACCCTTACTAAGAGGATCAGGCTCAGAGCATATGTTCAGCCTCAAGCTTCCATGACCTCAGATGCTTTGCTTTGTTCTTCAAAGTACTGTTTTGTACATTGCTGCCCTAAAACTTTCCTAGGAAAACACAGAAAATGCAGACTGTGTGGCATGGAGACAAAATACAACAAGAAATTGAAATAGAATTGTGTCCCTAATCTATACAATTTTGATAATATTCGAGTTAAATATATAATGTATGTGTATCCAGTCCCTTTGAATCATACAGCCACTATTATAAGGTGGAAAAACCAGCTTGTAGTCCAATGTTATCAAGTAGTTTTCGAATAAATACTATCTATTTTCACAATAGTAAGGTGTTTGCCAGAGAAGCAACATCGACCTTCTCAAGTTCCAGGTTTTCTTACTGCCAGGAGAGGATAATATGTATGTGTTTTATTTTGTACTTGTACGAAGTATTCCCTTCATTCTTTATCCTCTGTGTAACTAGAATCTGGCATTTTCTTTAAGACTTGATGGGAAAAGGCTCTGAAACTGTCCTGGCACCTCTTCTTTAAATGACACCTAACAATTTACTGTCATGTTGTAAGAACTGGGTCATTTTCTTGTACTTTTGAACAACTAAACTTCCCTGCTCATGATCACAGGCATTATTTTTTTTTCTGTTTAAATTAGCTCCCTCTTTGTGTTTCCTTTTCTTAATCTCTTTCCAGCATTGCATTTACAGCCAAGGTGAAGATGTTGATCCGTTGCCCAAGTAACCAGAGCCCATATTGCTACACGGGTCACGGAAAGGCAGAGTGCCATGAAACCTTTTTGCCTACTACTTTCCCAAGTAGATTGTAAAATAGTCAATTCTGCTAATAATCTAACTTAAACCTCAGAATTCAGTTCCATCTTACTGCATGGGTTTGCTTTAAACCCTCGTTGCAAGGACTTGCAAAGTAATTTATTGGGATAATAAACTATAAAATAGAAACCTCTCTTTCTATAAAGTCCTACAAAATAAAAACTTTGAAATTGTATTTCATATGTATATTTATATACAGGTATGTAAATTTTCGAGGGGGTAGTCCTATTCTGAGCTGCTTCTGGTATTGAAATCAGGAGGGGTTTTTTTGCAGCAAGGCAAAAAGGTGCAATGGCTTTGTGTGTAGACACTATGCCAATGACAGAGATAGTTTTAAAAAGTGTGGTGATGAGTAGCAATGCAGGTTAATGTCAAATTATACCACCTACATTGCACCACTTGACACATTAAAGATATTTTTGTAACACCCAGGTGAATAATAGGTTGCAGTCTCTTCCTTTCTTCTTTCCCTTGAGATCCACAGTTTCTCATAAGGGATATGCCAGACCTAGCCAAAAAAATGTGAACAAGGAGACAAACCTTCAGTCATGCAGCACAAATGTATCTAGGTTGCTTCTGATTGAGAAAAGCACTTTTTCTCTTAAAAACACTCTCTCATCCGAAGGGTTTTAATTCTGCTTCTGTCCCAAACAACCTGATACAAAACATAAGTTATGGATTTGTAATGGTTTTAAACTGAAAGAGGGTAGACTTAGATTAGATATTAGGAAGAAATTCTTTATTGTGAGGGTGGTGAGGCACTGGAACAGGCTGCCCAGAGAAGCGGTGGATGCCCCATCCCTGGAAGTGTTCAGGGTCGGGTTGGAGGGGGCTTTGAGCGACCTGATCTAGTGGAAGGTGTCCCTGCCCATGGCAGAGGGTTGGAACTAGATGATCTTCAAAGTTCCTCCCCACCCAAACCATTCTGTGATTCGTCACTTCAGGAGTGGAGTTGTGTAGGTACCTTAGCAATGGTGTTATTCAAAAAAAACAAGTTGCATCCACATGAACTGATGAAAAGCAACCGTACTATTTGTGGGAGCAATATCCAAAGAATGCTAATTCTCTTTAGTTCTAGTCTTTAATAAGATGGGGCAATATTTATTGGCTTGCATTTTCCCAAAATTTAAGTGAAATTCAAGTGTCTCTGACAAAAAGAGAAGATATGCTTTGGGTCAAAAGAAAGACGTAGACAGGGAATGATAAAAAATAATTTAGTATGTTAAGGCTGGTTCGATGCAAGAGGTTTATTCAGACTTTTTCCAAACAAGATGTTAATTAACATCTCACAGGATTCTTTTCTAAAGGGAAATCTTGCTTAGGCAAAGCAACAGATGGTACAAAATACTTTATGTGGAATTTTCCTTCTAGGTGAGGTAGGTAACAACATAGTACTGTGTTGCATTAAGGAACATTTTATTGCGTAGCATGAGAATGACGAGTTTTGACGAGTTAACATATTGCCATTGAATAACGGTGTTACCTTCATTGAACAGGAGGAGATATATGTTATTCTCCACACTCACTTCATTCTGCAGAGGCAGTACCAAGAACACTGAGAGGGTTTTACAAAAAGAAATCAAAATAGGCTGCACTTTTTGGAAATAGCTGCTATTTTTACTTACTGTTTGTCACGTATCTTAGCATCACACTTGACAACCTATTATGGCAAGGGACGCACCTTAGGACTATTGCTATTTGTGCTCCCCTTTCCTCCTGTAGCTGGGAGAGACTGCGATATGCATACTTAAATTAATAGCTTAAATTAAATGATCTGAATGTGTCATGCAGACCGTTTAATTATATCAGGCTGGTCAATGAGCATGGCTTGGAGGGGATGTAAATGCATTCTACATGCATGAAAGGCAGCAGATGGATTTATTGACTTCAGATGCAGTCAGGGGACACAAAGTGACATTTATTCCTGAAGAACCAGAAACAACAGAATTCACTAGTCTGTATATCTGTGCTCTAGCACAACAGATTGTGACTGAAAGGTTTAGCCTCCTCATGTACTTATGTTTAATTTAAATAAGTTATTATTCTATTCAATGTTTATGTTTCTGTCCTGCTAATCTGATTTTTTTACTTTGTTGTTGTTGTTGTTGTTGTTAATTACTTTTTATGACACAACCTGAATTTGTAGTCTGTTCTATGTTAAAGGTTACTGACTTCCAATTCTCCTCCACCTCAACGAACTTTTTATTCCTTCAGGAAGAAAATGTGAGAATTGAGTCCATCTGAGATTGTGTTCAAGATGTGGATGTGATGTGCAGCCAAACTTAACAGGCGGATGCTAGGCACAGGTAAAGAAAGAACACAAAATAACAAGATTGGATTGGCCATTATCCATCAGAAAGTTGTCTGGTATGATCCCTCTGCTGCCTTTCATGTCTCTCTCATTTTCTTCTGTCTTGAACAAATAAGAATGGGTATAATAACTTTGCTTGTTTTGGGTTTTTTTCCTGTAGTTTCTGGGCTTACACACCTCTACTGTATTTTTCTAAACTATTTTTTTCCAGCTTTCTTCAAATGGAGGTACTTTTTGACTTTCATTTTATCACTCTGCAGCTCTTTTCTGCCCTTTTTCCAAAATAACTAGCTCATTTGCACTAAAATTTTAAATCAGATATTTCCTTGAGCTTGCAAAATAACCATGCTCTAACAGAAGTAAACAAATGAAACACCTCACCTTAGGACTGAGCACAAACTATTTATACTGCATTTTATGGATGCCTAAAAATCAGTATGCAATACTGTACTCCATGCATGAAGAACTAATTTCATTTTCATTGCCTCACATGGAGCTGCAGAAATGATACATTCAGTCTGATGATAGTAAGAGTGTGAAAGAGTGTGTCTTTCTTACATTCTCATTTATTTCTGTCTTCTTGTATCCACTTGCTTACTTGAGGTGGAAAGGAATATGTAGTCAGTATGGCTGAGTGAATTAGAAAGCTGTACACGAAAAAGAAACCTCTATACTCTTTTCAGTCCTTTGCTGGTGGGAAGGCAATGCAGAGGCACACAGAGTATGACACGTATGTGTAGACGGCACGATGACTGTTGGATGTGTATGCTCCTCCTCTATTCCCTTCCCTAGAACTGGCCTTTATTAGATTCCCATTTGCATTTTCCCTCCTTTGAAATGTCATTTCCTTCCTGCTGCTCAGTTCCACCAACACACCTCTCCTTATTACATCCACTTCCCTCCTCATAAGGGATAAATATAGCTGAACGAGTGTGTGCCTCGGCCACTTTGACGTTGTAGTCCCAGTCCGCTGTGATAACTCCCACTGGCTCAGGCACAGACTTTGCCCTGGAGGCCTCAGAACCACTGACGATGTGGAAGCAGGAGGAAGTACGAGAGGAGATGCCACTCTGCCCGAGGACAGAATGTGAGAACACTGAAGTCTGCCTTCCCATGGCAAACCAGGGGCTGGTCAGTCTCCGTAACTCTTGGTGTGATGGGACTGATCTCCTCACGCACAACTATGGTGTGAACCATCTTTGAATGGATGACTGAGGTCTTGGACTTCTCCTCCCTTCGACACTCAACAGGAGAACTAGCTGAAAAAAAAATAAAAGGAAACTCGATCACCTTTGAGGGAAAGTTAGCTGATAAAATCAGTAATGAAGTTCCTCTCTTTTGCTGTTTGTCTTCATTTCATTTGCTAAACAAGACTTTTCCTGGGTCCATGTGGTGCCATAATATTTTTTTGGCAGCTGCAGCAATTCAACATGTAAAATGGATATCAACACTAAGCAGGCTCTGCATGCTTTTAGCCCATGATCTCAGAGGGAGCTGATCTTATCCCTGTAAATGCGGATTACTGAGGCTCCCCAAGAAAGTGGAGGCTATGGACACATGTGGATAACCTTTTTAGACAGGTCCACTTCAAAGGAGTCTTATCTGAGATGACAGTAAGATGCAAGCAAGCAGCATGTTTGATCTCACAGTAAACAATCAACTTATGAAAGCAGCGGGAAAAATATCATCTCACAGCTTCTGCACAGCCCTGTTTGAAGCCCCATTTAGTAACATTACATAGAAAACATCAGCTCAAGGCAAAGCGGGCAGCTCTGCTTCCCTGCTCCCAGGAGCCTCCCTTCTCTCGCAGGCACTGGACTTCCAGAAGCTGGGTAGGGCTCGTCGTCTTCACTCCTCCCCAGAAGATGTGATTAAGGGCTCCTGTGCCCTCCTAGCAGCCAAACAAGATTTCCACAACCAGAGCAAAGTGCCTGAGGGCTGCTGGGAGCTATGGTGCTATTTTTTTCCCATTAACCTAGAGTTTGGTGGGTTTTTTTTGCCTGTTTTAATGATAAGGGAGGTTCTGCAAAGTTCTGCATGTCAGTGTTATATTTGTCTCTGAATCTGGTGTTGTAACCCAATGCAAAATAGGCTGTGTGTGGCTTTTAGGAAGAAGTCAAATCCTATAAGTTCTGTTTATACACCTAGATGAGTGGATGAAAAGGGTTAGCTGTATCCCAGATATTTGCAATAATCATTGCATCAATAATAGCAGCAGCAATGATCTGCACCCCTTAAGATACCTGGTTTTCCAACAATCTCTCAAACAGAATGTATTGTCTTCCCTGTTCAAAGGGTTTGGATGATGGGATTTTTCTCTGCAGCCTGGTACTGATAGATGCCTGCTCATGGAAAAAATGCAGACCTGGCATTGGTGTGAAAGTCTGCTTCTTCCTGGGACCAACACTATGGGATGTGGTTCTCTGAAACCAACAAGGATGAAGAAAGGAGGGATACTCACTGAAGAGCTTCAGTGCATCAGGAAGCAGGATTTTGTACTCCACCCAGTAGTTCAAAGGTGTATGGCTCATGAACAGACACTGTTGATGTATGGAACAAGTTTTCCTTCCTATGGTAGTCATGAGGGTGAAGCCATGTGAGGCAGAAAAAGACCTGGTAGCATCTCTAGGCTTGGCCTGCATAATGCTTTCTGCTGGTAGGGATACCAGGGTCTTGTTGTTTGAAAGGAGGTGTTTGGAAACACAGCAGGGAAATTCCTTAAAAATACAGATTAATTACTTTGTGTGTCCCGTGAAGATCTGAATACAGCTTTTTCACACCAGAGAGGGAAAGCATGCACAGAGGATCAAAGGATCAGAACCAACATGGTTCATGAACTAAGTCACATCCATGCCAACTGACTTACTTCTAGTCCGTATGAGTGGGAAGTAAAAGGTAATATGTCAAGCCACTGAGCAGGTTTACTATGAATGAAGAAAGAAAAAAGAAATATCAATTAGCTTCCCATCTGTTGAATAACAGGTATGTTGTAGTTGGAATGAATCACAAGGAAAAAATAGGCCGTAATGAGAGACTGGCTCAGACTGGGCACTTGCACAACAGCACCATACTGAGTTTGCACAGATTACCTTCATTTTCACATTTCTTACCTCTATGACTGCTTCCTTTTGTATCCTCAACATTATTTTAAGGCAATTATTCCACCATATGCAATGCACAGCTCGTATAAGGAACTTATGCAATTTATTTATGGAGGCACAGTCTGTCATTGGAAATGCTGAATACCATGTGGGTTAAGGAATGTTAAAGAAGAGTCTCTTGAGGGACACATGGCTGGTATTCCCTAGAAAGCATCCTGAAGTATTTTTAGCTGTGTTATGTTTTAGCTATGTATTTGCTCAGTGCGGGGTGAAAATAAGCCAAAGGGAAAAAAAATAGGCAAGATGTATCATATGAACTGTATGACTGTATGAAAGACTCTGAATTCTGAAACTACACGAGAATGGGAGCCCTCAGACCTCACCATAACAGAAGAAAAAGACCGTGAGACTTACTGCATATTTTTATTAAGTGGCGCTTTCAGAGGTCTTCAAAATGATACTACAAAAACTACCCCATAATGTTGGGAATTTTGTGCTTTGAGGGCCTGGCACACGACTGTTCTAGCTACATGGAAGTTAATGCTTCTTCACAAAGGCTTGGGTC